>NC_088201.1:5527333-6150519 GCF_037126465.1 Ornithodoros turicata
AACGACCTTCAGCAACACTAAGGCGGCTTCTGTAAGGAAGAAATATCGCTTTTCTGTTGGTATGCCAGCGAGAGATCGTAGCAGACGATGAGAATGCGCGACGAGACAATTATATTTGTTAATAGATGTTAACAGGACGATCTCCTCCAGCCTGTACACAATACCTTTCTGCTACGAGTGCTCACAGAGAGAAAAAAAAAATGTACCCTTATGTCAAACGGAACAAACGATGTCTAAAAGACGGTACTTGACAAAAAAAAAAAAAACATACTAAAAGCGCTGAAATACCCCAGTGCCCGGTAAAAACGCTTAAAACAAAAGGACAAAATGAAGGACACAACACAAGCACTGAACTTCAACCAAGTGACGGTTTCTTTTATTGATCCGGTTTAAATACCCCCTGTTTAAATACCCCTACACCCTGTCGGTGACAGACATCTCCCGACAGGGTGTATATGTATTTAAATGATTTATGATCAATAAAAGAAATCGTCACTTGGTTGAAGTTCAATGCTTGTGTTGTGTCCTTCATTTTGTCCTTGTTTTAAGTGTTTTTACTCGGCACTGGGATATTTTATCGCTTTTACCTTTAATGAACACTATGAGGGCATGGAGACGTGTACACTATACGGAGACATTATGACAGAGTGTGAAATATACATAGTATGTACATAATGAGAAGCGTCGAAAAGGAAGGTAGGTCGTAAAAGAATGAGAAGAAGATGTGTAATGTACACGCACTATGTACACACTTAAACACGCTAAACATGTGCAGAGCATGTGTATACATGTATGATGCCAACCAAGAACAGAAATGACAAGACAACAAAGACCGCACACAGTAGAAGCAGGACAGGTGTGCATATATGTCTGGTGCACACAATCACACACACACACACAAAAAAAAAAAAAAACACGCAGGAGAGGCAGTACCTGCGGCCTAATAATCAGGAGGACTTTTGTCTACCAAGAGAACTTTAAACCACTGGGACATCGTTGCGATCTCGTATTTGACGCGCTATCCACAGGCCCTCCAAGGCAAAGACAAACAAGAACAACAACAACAACAGGCCAACCAAGATAAGATCCCATGAGCCATGATCCCATGGTCCTGTTATGCCCCGGGAAGGAACCTTACAGTGCGCAGACATAGGGTGGATGTCTTTTATGGAAAGACCTCTGGAAGCCATCCCAGAAGAAGATTGCGTCCCAAACGTACAGAGAGGCGTGCTCTAGGGTCTTCACCGCAGGGCACATCTTACAATTAATCTTTGTCAAGAGGAACCCAAAACCCACGATCACCCATCCACGCTCGAACCGGGAGAGTGCCTGTGTGCAAGCGAAAGAAGTCCTTAACCTTACTTTCTAAAAGTACCAGTATAACGCGAACCAGGACGTCTCTCGCTGGATCCACAGAGAACAAGCTTCGGCATACAGGCAATGGGCACAGCATGTCCACAATAGCCCAGTACAAACGACGAAGAATCAAGAATCAACAATGCACACAAAGTAGAACATGGATAGCAGAACACGAAAGGCAGTAGCTACTTGTCTGTAGAGCCCACAGATAAACACTGGAGTGTCGTACACTGTGGAGACCACAATGTTAGGAAGCTCGTCCTTCAGAAAAGTGGGCGATGCAGTGAGCGAGCAACAGGTTTCCAACATGCTAGAGGAAATCGACCCGCCATGCTAATGGGCTCGCAAATATATGGGTAAGGTGCAAACCACCATTTCCATAACAGACTGGTGCATCGAGTACGCTCGTAGGGGGAATTCCAACGGAAGGTAGATAAAACACGGTGCATGCTATTGATATATATGTCCGACTACGTGGAATAGTTTGCAGGAAGTATCCCCCACGTGGAGCTATATAGATGAATATTACAAACTCGAGCGCGGGCAAAAGCCGAAAGATCCGATGCTTTCCAGGACCCGACGCACGCACGCACGCAATTTGGCGATAAGCTGCGACCATAAAGTAGCTGCACAACGAGCAGAGCCAAGGGAACGCCAAGATAGAGAGCAGAAGCTCTACTACTGTCCATGGAGGTCCCGCGAAGCTAACGGGCTTCTCCCGCCACTGTCCAATCTAGACGACGTAACTTTTAGTCTAGCTAACGCTGGCGCCAGATCCGGCAGAGAACGTGCGCAATAGCACTACATTTTCATTACACTACAAGTTTCACAGCACTACAAGTTCATTTCTAAGAGTGTATCACTCTTAAAAATGAACTTCACCTCATAGCTCGCTCCTAGCCAACCATCATCTCGAATGATATCGTTCTCTGCCCTGATTTGTTGAAAACGGGAGGCGTACGCCTTTTTTTGTGACAATTATGAACAGCATAAGTGTCCCAAAAAAGGCGAACGTGCCTTTTTGGACGGAATGAGAGATATGATAGACCTACAACATACCAACCTCTGCAGTCAGAAAGGTTGTGGGTTCGAGTCGCGCCACCGGCACTCGCTGAATTTTCCGGTCAACTACAGTCTTTCAGATCATTCCTTGAGCGTTGGTGAGGCTTAATTGTTGTTGCATAATGAAAAACCCCGAGACTAGGGAACACGAAAGGAGAGGTTTGAGACTTCGTGTTGTGTCTATCCTTTCGTGTTCCCCAGTCTCGGGGTTTTACATTATGCATCATCTTCACCAGCTCGCTTGCTTCCTAGCCATTTTTTTTTTAATTGTTGTGTTTGTGTAGTCGCGAGGAGTAGGTCGTGAAAGAGCATATAAGGCAAAGCCAGTAGCCAAGACTTTAAAAGCCGCTGTGCAAAGATTTCGTGAAGTCCCTGGGAAATTGAAAGGATCTTCACAACCTGCTTTGCGGGATATCTCATTCTTAAATGACTCGCGATGCTTCAGCAAATTTGACATTGAATATAGAGTAACATATCCTTGAGTCTGCGGAAAGATAAACGAAGAGACGAACACACAACGAAGTTGACAAGACGGACTTAAAAGTTCACACTATGGTCTGCTTGCCTCCTGCTATACTATGTTGTTAAATTTTACATCTCGTGTATCTGGAATGGGATTCCGCCGATTGGAATCCCTTCGTGGCCAAGCTGAGCGCATGAGGTCATGAATATGGCGCACGGACATTGTCTCTACCACATTAGTCGTCGTCTGTATTCAATGACGTCACCAGTGTGGCGGGTCGAGAGTCGCTTTCGTCGTTGCGTGCACCTTTAGCATGTGAATTTACTTGAAATTCTGAAGACACGCGTGAAAGCAAACAGATTTTTTTCGTGTGTGTGTGTGTGTGTGGAGAAGATGGATTGCAAAAATAATGGGCTGAGTTTCTCTGCCTGTGTCTGCAACCGAGAAATGTCGTAAGAATAATGGCAGTGTTTCAATGTCGAAGCCAGACAGCGGTATCATTAAAAAAAAAAAAAAAGCGGATGAATTATATCATCCTCAATATTTAGAGTCGTCGAAGAGGAAATAATGCATTCTACACGTTCCCGAGAATTAACCGGGAGATGGAAACTAGTTGGTTCAATTATAGAAAACTTTCAGGCCGTTGTGGCATTTTTTTTTTAATGAGCTCATCGGCTATACACGTCATTACTACCGAATTATAGTAATGGGGACGAGTCGAACATAATGTCGGTACTACGACGCTACATGATGTTTGCTGCGATACACTCTAAGAAAAAAAAGGTACGATTTTCTACCCATTTCGGTAGAGCTGCATTGCATCCACATTTCTGCTCCAACCAGCTTTACCTTTTGGGTATAACTGCAGAGTAGAAACAAATTACACAAAGTAGACCCTGTCGTTCTACCAGGTTGGGTAGGAAATTCTACCATTTTCTCTTAGAGCAAACGTGAGAGAGAGGAAAGGGAAAGGGACGCCGTCGCTTATACCCGCGGGAGAGAAGTCACGTGTGAATTGGCACAAAATGGTAGAAGTACTGTCCTGCTGCAACTTTGGGTAGGAAATTCTACCCTTTTTTTCTTCTTAGAGTGTAGCCGTGATGTTTGGTGTTTCGTAATATCTGGCGGGAGTGCATAGCGAACACGCATCGCCCATCTCCGAGTACGTGTCCCCTCCACCCACTTTTCTCGATTTCGTATCATAACGTTGTCCTCTAGTCGAGGGTACTCAAGAACACGCATTTCACCAATGCATTGACAAGCTCCTGCGGCTAAAAGATGATCGCCTTATTCCGCGCCGAGACTTGGAATCCCGGCAGTGCTATCTCGGTGTTTTCCTCGACGCAAATGTCTGCACCGTTCCCTGTGAAGTAGGCCCAAGACATACGATTCCCCCAATACGCTGCCACGCCGGCAGGTACGCAAATCGCTCGGCAATAACTCGCAATCAAGTAATGCTCACTTTTCCGCATATCCGATCCACCCAGTGTACCTGCTGTCCGGTGTGCGACATTTGAGTCTCTTGCCGTTGGAGGTCAACTGCGGACAGAGACTCCACGAGCGCCGTTGTGATTAGATGAACTTCTAGAGATGACGTCACACACGCCATCAAGCCGCGTTTACGCATCGGAGGAGGAAAGACTCTCTCGAGATGACGTTATAGTGATACAGCTCTCTTCGTGCAAGCTCCCATTTCCTTGCTGTCTTCAAATTTGAAAGTGCTCCCCGTCCAGCGTACCTTCTAGCATCCTCCATTACTTCTCTTTGGGAGTCCCCATTTAATCGCAGACGAAGCAATCAAGAGGGGGGAGGCGGGGGGGAGAGACGACTGTTTAAAAATTGACAGCTTAGTTAGGTCGTTAGCGAGGAAATCGGCTGCAACCCTAATCACTCGCCCGCACTCTATCGTCCTTGCCGCTGCGATTCCTTTATTTGATGCCCCCCCCGATGGCGAAGTCAACAACGGAGTTGAACGCGTCTCACGCGGTAATCCCGAAAAATCCGGCCAGGTGCCCAAATTTAAAGTGGCTGACAATAAACTGACGAGAAAGGTATGTCGCTTGTCTCAAACACTGTCTCTTTATTTTTCATTTTCTCCATTTTCCTTTTGTAAGCGGGAATAGCAAGTCGGCTGCTGGAGCCAGGCTAACCTTTCCCCTCTTTCGTGTTTTTTGTTTTGTTTTGCAATAAACCTATATTCCCCCCCCCCCCCCCCACACTGTTGGGTTTAGATGCGAGAGAGAGAAGTGTTGCGATAAATAGCCATGGTTATGTGGCTGAAATTCGTGGCGTGTTTCTTTTCTCTTTTTTTTTTGACTGTGTCATTTACGGAAAAGTCTTATTTAGTTTGGGTCGCGGCACATTTTGCTTTGTATGCAAAACATTGTAATCGGATTCAGCTGGACTCACCCGGTGAACTTGGCGTTCAATGCGATAGTTTAGCAGCGTTCTATATCCAGAATATGACGAGCGAGCCGGTTGGCTGCAGCGCGTGAAAAATTTACGTTTGTAAGGAAAACTGTTCCGATCTTTATTTTCATTTTCATTTTCTGGTGTTCTACCGCTCATCGCCTCAACGCTGCTCATCGCTCAACCCCTGATTGGACTTCACTGCAAATCCGAATCTACAGTCCTGTCTTTCCCGTTTCCTTTTTTTTTCTTTTTTTACGGACCTGCGTTAGTCGTGACGTTGCCCGCCTTGCGAGGCCGACTACGGCAAGCAGTTACACCACCACCACCACCTGTTCTGTTTTTTTTTTTTTTTTTTCGTTTTCAAAGAAATCGTAATCCGCAACAACAACGACAACGGATAAATTGACGATGATGACTGTGGAAATTCGTCACAAGAGGTGCGCTGCGGTGAGGTGTGTAATCCGCGACACTATTATGCGGCTAGTGAAAAAAGAGGAGGCAAGTACACGCGAACGATGTACTTTGGGGAATCCGAATGGTTATTAAATATATTCTGATCATAATAGTATAATGTATCTCGTCAAAATAGTGCCCGAATAACGGAATATACCGCAGCTTAGTACAGTCTATTCCAGGTGCCACGTTTGGCTGATATCAGCCGAGAGAGAGCGAGGAGAAAACTGCGCTAGTATAGAACCGTATGCAGCAGAAAACACAACAATATATCCAAGCACTAATAAGAGCCTCATGTTGTAACGACACTTTACCTGATTCGCGTTTCTTTGAACGGCTTCCGCGCAAGCCGGGCGGGCAATGCCGTGTTTGGCTCGAATACGCTATATACACTGTAAACTGGAAAACACCCTTATGGGTGTAAATGGCTTGTCCTATAACTGACACCTCTTTCTACACTGTACATGGTCTGGAACACCCTTTTTAGAGGGTGTATTCCGTGTAAATCACCCCTGGAAAGGGCGCTTTTCTTTGAAAATGCCCTCTTTTGCACCCTTTAAACACCCTTTTAGAAGGGTGTAAGATCGTTAAACACCCTTCTAGAAAGGTGTATAAAGGGTGCAAAAGACGGCATTTTCAAGGAAAAGCACCCTTTCAAAGGGCGTTTTACACGGGATACACCCTCTAAAAAGGGTGTTCCAGACCATACGGTGTAAAAAGAGGAGTCAATTATAGGACAAGCGATTTACACCCATAAGGGTGTTTTTCAGTTTACAGTGTAGGTGAGTTAACCCGCAGCTTTACAACACAATTCGAAATATCGCGAGTGTTACATACCCACATCTAAAAAGATACGCGTGTGTGGAGAGAATAAAAAGTTGTCTTGCGTGGACCAAACACCCTCGTATAATAACCGTCCGCTCGAAAGCTGTCGCTCCCTCATAGTATCTTTATAAATACGAGGCAGAAATTAAGAGAGCGTGTATATATATCGAATAACCGCACAAGTCCCTCGCAGCGCGAGTCCCTTTGTCAATTTTCACAGCCACTTGATTATGACGTGCGAATAGACAGGAGCACTCGCTTGGCTGCCTTCGGGAAACGGGACTACACAGATGCATCGGTGGGGTCGGAAAGCCATTTTTCCTAGACCTCGTAAAACACGGCCACAACAGACAGCCCCGGCGGCATCTGGGCGATCCCCGCGGACTCGAGCCTCCGGGGGATTCTGCCCCGCCTAAAAGCGACCTGCTGTCACATTCGACTCTTCTCTATAGAAGCTCTCGCCCCGTCGATTCCAGGATGATGACGGGGGGGAAGCGCTTTTTGTACCCGCGCATTCCATCCCCAAGCCTTATCGGATGGTCTTATCGCAAACACCGTCACGCGTTCTGACATCTGGCTCTGATAACTTTGATTCGGGCGGAGGGGAGCATTATTCTAATCGAGTGGGGGGAGTAATTCGTTGCCGTTCATGTTGCGTAATTATCTTTCCGGTCAGATCGAAGAGAGACTCATTTAAAATTGAACGGCCCTCGGTAGGAGCGCGCCCGATTAAAGCGAGCACGCCCGACGGACAATGCGCTCCTTCGCTGACTCTCGGGACCGAAAAAAAAAGGCGTCTTTCGCGGCTAAAGAGAGAGCACGCTTTGTGAGGCAACCATGATAGGTTGGAAAGTGCGTTGCCTGCTCCTGCGGCCTATTAATTCGTTGGATGTTCAGCCTCTGATCCGTGTGTTCTGGGTTGCACGGGTCAGAAATAGCTATCCACACGCTCGACCTTATCTCCTTTGTTCTTAACTCTTTTTTTTCTTTTCCTTTTCTTTTCTTCTTTTTCTTTCTTCTTTTCCTTTTCTTTTCATTTCTTCTTCTCCTTTGCTTTTCCTTTCTTTTCTTCTTTTCCATTTCTTCCCTTTTCTTATTCTTCTTTTCTTCTTCTTTCCTTCCCTTTTCTTTTCGTCCCCTTTTCCCCTTCTTTTGCCTTTTTTGTTTGGAATAGCAAGCCGATCTTCGTCTGGCTGACCTTTCCTTTCTTTTTCTTAATAAACATATCTCCCCCCCCCCCCCCCAAGAGGGGACGGGGATATGCGAATGGGTCGTGTTTTCCATCCGTCTTACACTCCGTCCGCTGGCCCTCACAGACCACAGGGTCTCCATTTCGAGTCTTGGGCGAAAATAGTCCAGAGAAATGGCAATATGATATGCACTAAGATTCCGAGCACGTGAATACCTCTACTGACACGCAATAGCTGTATCCTTTGGCGCAATGGTCGGCGCGGCTAAGTTCTTGTCTTCTGAGCTTAGGATGAGAAGCTCTGTCGTGTGAACGAGGAATAAGCGAGCATTTGTTTGGTACTCGAAAGAGGTAGCACTACACGGCGAATATAATATCGTCTCACTTCTTCTCATTTTTCACATAATCAGGGTTAAAAGCAGTGGTATATATTTCTAAATTTAAAAAATTATACCCCCCCCACACACACACACTCTTAAAACGGAGCTCCACCACATAGCACGCCAATGGCAAACCACTGCGCAGAATGGTGTCGTGGTCACTCTCGATTTGAGGAAAGCGCGGCGCGTACTTCTTTTTGTGACAATTATCGTAACTGCATAAGTATCAGAAAAAGGCGTGTGCCTGCCGTTTTCAAGAAATCAAGGGAAGGAAGGATATGTCATTCAGGATTATTGTTGGCGAGGAGCGTGTTATGTGGAAGGTCAAGTTCCGTTTTAAAAGGACGGTCGCATCTGTTCCAGTCGATTTCGAAACTACAGTGTCATTTTATTCCTCGTTGATCACTGACCGTGATACGGAAAATTCCACGCGAAATAGTGGCGTAGTTTGACTGTTATTCGATGGAATGCATGACGAGAACCAACACCGGATGTTGAGAGTGTGCCGGAATTCCCTCTCTGGAAAAAGCGAGAAAACGTCACTCCCTAAGAACCAATGAGCGCGCGACCTTGAGAAAAGGAATGCAGGACGGCCGCGCGGGCGTCTCAGTTACGGGGCGTCTGAACGGCGCCTTTCCTCCTCTGCGCGCCGCCCTCTCACTCCTCCGCTTAGGGAGTGACGTCACGCCGCCGGAGCTTCTGCGGTCGCGGAAGCAGCGCTCATCTTTAAAATTCGTTCGTTTAATATCTAAGCACTTTTCGGATGAAAAAAAATTAGCCTGGTAGATTGTCGGCCGATACCGACATAGTGGTATCGGTTTCATTAGATGCGTTTCGGGATGGGATCGTCCCTTTAAGAGTGTGAGGCGTTTGCTTTCACGGAGCATCCAACTTCAGGATCCGTCATGCAACTGGTAGCACGTGTGAACCTTTTGTGACACGTGCATTCTTAAAACTGCACTTCATCGCATAACAGTCAATCAGCATCTCAAATGGCATCGTTCTCGCACCTGCACTCTAAAAACAGAACTTCACCGCATAGCACACTGTGCGCCAACCACTGCGAAGAATGATACAATTATCGCTTCTGATTCGAAGAGAGAGAGGTGGGCGTACGCCTTTTTGTGGCAATTTGGATATATGAAAATTGCCACAAAAAGGCGTACGCCCCCCCCCCTCTCCCTTCGAATCAGAAGCAATAATCCTATCATTCTTCGCAGTGGTTGGCGCACAGTGTGCTATGCGGTGAAGTTCTGTTTTTAGCGTGTGGGGGACTAAATCGCTTCATCGTCGTTACGGTCGTTACAAACTAACGAGTGGCGGGAAATTCAAAAAGGCGGGCGGGAAATTTAAAAAGGTTGGCACGTGATAAAACACTTGCACGGCGCTCTTCGCGCGATACGTGAAGGCCCGGGTACACGTCACTCGCAATGTGTCACGTGCCCACCTTTTTGAATTTCCCGCCACTCGTTAGCTTGTAACGACCGTAACGACGATGAAGCGATTAAGCCCCCCGATTTGTTGAAAATGAGAAGCCTTTTTTTGTGACAATTAACATTGCTGCATAAGTGTCTTAAAAGGGCGTACGCCTCCCGTTTTCAACAAAGCAGTGGAGAGAACGATGTCACTCGGGCTGATGGTTGGCTAGGGGCGTGCTGTGTGGTGAAGTTCATTTTTATGAGTGCACAATTCGAGAGTGATGACGGTGGTAATGCACTCTTAAAAATGAACTTCACCGCATAGCACGCTCCTAGCCAACCATCACCTCGAATGATATCGCTATCTGCCCTGATTTGTTGAAAACGGGAGGCTTACGCCTTTTCTGTGACAATTATGAACAGCATAAGTGTCACAGAAAAGGCGTACGCCTCCCGTTTTCAACAAATCGGGGCAGATAACGATATCATTCGAGGTGATGGTTGGCTAGTTGCGTGCTACGCGGTGAAGTTCATTTTTAAGAGTGTGGTTGGGGCCTTCACTCTAAAAACTGAACTTCACCGCATAGCACGCTCTGCGCCAACCATTATCAGGAACCGCTTATCGCTTCTGATTCGAGGAGACAGGGGAGGCGTGCGCCTTTTTGTGTCAATTATCATGTATCCAAATTGACACAACACGGCGCACGCCCCCCTCTCTCTTTGAATCAGAAGCGATAAACCTATCACTCGCTGCAATGGTTGGCGCAGAGCGTGTTATGTGGTGAAGTTCAGTTTTTAGAGTGTTCAGCATCTTATGTGGCCAATTTCTGTTTCAAGCGTGCTGAGACGTCGTCTCCTACACTCTTAAAAATGAACTTCACCACATAGCACGCTCCTAGCCAACCATCATCCCGAATGACAACGTTCTCGCCCCTGATTTGTTGAAAACGGGAGGCGGAGCCTATTCTGTGCCGTGCATAATAATCCGTGCATAATAACAACAAAATAGGCTCCGCCTCCCGTTTACAACAAATCAGGGGCGACAACGTTGTCATTCGGGATGATGGTTGGCTAAGAGCGTGCTATGTGGTGAAGTTCATTTCTAAGAGTGCAAGTGCTAACGAACACCTGCTCAACCATTTTGCCCTACGTATTTGAGAAGTAAAATCGCGTTAAAATTAAAAATAAATACAAACGGAAACTACGACTACAAATACGCGTTAAGCACTCGTCACGTTTTTATCGCGTGTTCGAGGTTCATTCTCTAAGAAGTAAAAATAAGCGAACACCGGAAGCGGGGTTTTCTGCTTCACGCGTGTGTACTCCGGCATAGCAAACATTAAGGCTTCTCTCATATAGGTATCGTGCACCATCAAAAAGCAACACTGAAGCTTCCTTAGTTTAATACTAATTAGTTTTAATAGTTTAATACTACACTCTTAAAAATGAACTTCACTGCAAAGCACGCTCCTAACCAACCATCATCTCAAATGATATCGTTATCTGCCCTGATTTGTTGAAAACGGGAGGCGTACGCCTTTTCTGTGACAATTATGAACAGCATAAGTGTCACAAAGAAGGCGTACGCCTCCCGTTTTCAACAAATCAGGGCAGATAACAATATCATTCGAGATTATTGTTGGCTAGGAGCGTGCTATGCAGTGAAGTTCATTTCTAAGTGTGTAGTTTAATACTAATTAACTTAGTTTAATACTTGACTTCCCCTGTTTCACCGAGATCCTGCTATCGTGCACCGGCTGAATGCCATTATTTGAGGCCATCTCAAGTCCACTTTGTCTCTTCCAGCCCCGTAGACTTTTCCCTCGCCCGGCTTTCATTCACTGACGATCAATCAATGGTCAATGGATCCGTCTCGGGAGGCACGCTTTTCGATGTACCCTCGATGGCTGAGTGATGTACATCAAGCACTCTATTAGAGCTCAGGTGTGTAATACAAGCTGGGTTTCGGGTAATCTAATTCGCTCGATACATGTGTCGCGGACACTTTAGCAGCATTATCAAAGCGAACGAGGTACTGGTATAGTATATATACGGCGGAATTTTACGCGTAGGTTAAACGAAAACCTTGTTCTATACGGTACCAAAAGAACTCGGAAATATAATGGTGATTACGCAGAGAAATGAAATGGGTGCATGTAGCACACTGCATGTGTATTTATGTGTTTGTATGTGTGTGTATGTGTTTGTATGCGTATGTTTGCATGTGAATGAAACGTGTTTGTAACCAGTGATGGCCACTAACTACTTCTACAGTAGTTTAACTATAACTACTAACTACTTTGCGATGGAGTAGTTTAACTAGTAGTTCAACTACTTCTCAGGGGAGTAGTTAAAACTACTTCTTTAACTACTGCAATGTATTTTAACTACATCTATAACTACTTAACGTTGTCCATCAACACCAATCCCTTGTAGTGTTGTTGGACACCTAAATATGAATCACAAGCAATGATAAACTTTGGCTCAAGTCATTGCTACGATCGTCAAATACAAAGCTTGCGGCGGGATTCTTTCTGTGTCTACGCGATAAACTAAGTTGCAGAATTATTTCGCAGCAAATGAGGCTTCACTAGACAGGCATTAAAAGTGCAGATTTAGTACACTTGCACGACACAATTGCTCTGCACTTCCGTTCTCAACAAACAAGTAGCTCAAGGTAAAAGTCGGAAGCACAATCTTGCCGTAAAGCTTGCGGCAAAATCAGAAGTAGTTGGCGCCTGCAGTAACCTAACTACTGTAGTTAACTACTCAAAATAATAATTTAACTAGTAGTTGCCACTACATTTCTGCAAGTAGTTGATAACTACTTTTTAACTACAATGAAGTAGTATAACTACATGTAGTTAACTACTGGCCATCACTGTTTGTAACCACTACTAACTTTTTTTTTACATTTCTTCCGTTTGTTTTTCATGGCCAGTCGGCCCTTACTTTTGAAATGCGCCGCGTACGAAAATTTCCCGTTTAATTTAAATACGAAGAACACTTCTTCTCCAGTGGTACTTTCTTGAATATAACCATGGCGCAATGAATGTTGAGATGTATTTTTAAAAATATATTTTTATCTTCACACAAACATCAAGCGTGGGAGTCGCCTCATGCATCAGATTCTAGAATCTACACTCTAAAAACTGAACTTCACCGCATAGCACGCTCTGCGCAAACCATTGCCACGAATAATAGGGTCTATATATAGTATATAGTATATATAGGGTATATAGTCTGATTTTACTGACTGGTGTTCTTTGTAGTTGTGGGGTTTTCTGTATGTATTGGGGGGTTCTGTACTGTATTGCTGTTTGTTTGCTGTACTAATAGAGTTCCCCGAGAACTACGTCATTGTGACGTGATCTGCCTACTGGTGGGCAAAACAAACACACGTGATTATATGCGCCAGCACACGCGAATAGTTCGACGTGCGACCGACGCCCACCACTGTGACGCTTCAGTCGCTGCAATGTTTACATAACTATTGTCCTATTCACACTTGTATGCATTACCACGTTATATTAAATTTTCCTCCAACACAATAGGGTGATCGCTTCTGATTCGAGGAGAGAGCGACGCGTACGCCTTTTTGTGTCAATTTGGATACATGGTAATTGACACAAAAAGGCGTACGCTTCCCTCTCTCCTCGAATCAGAAGCGATAACCCTATCATTCGTGGCAATGGTTGGCGCAGAGCGTGCTATGCGGTGAAGTTCAGTTTTTAGAGTGTAGCGTGTCACAGGTATTATTTTTTTAAAATTTCTTTAAATTAATCCTAATTCATATAATCCTGCTACTGAGTGCTTTGTGGAGAGGACAGCTTACGCGTAGCTCAACAGACTAGCCATTCCGAGAAGCGAAGCCGAGTACACCATTACACATATCGGAGCAATACTCACTCTTAAAACACAACAACTTCACTGCATAACAGGCTCCTAGCCAACCGTAATCCCCCCCTGATTTGATGAAAACGGGGGCATACGCCATTTTGTGACAGTTATGCACAATTGTCACAAAAAGGCGTTTGCAGGGCTGGCCTTCAGCGTTTCATGTGGTGAAGCTCTGTTTCAAGAGTGCAGAAAGCCCACAGGAACTTGGAAAACCAATTAAATTTGAGTGAGCGATCTACGCTACAGGTGTTGGCGTGAATTACTTGAACTTAGCAACTGAGATATTTCGAAGACTCAAACATACACTTAATACTTCGGCTGTAGCATTTCGAGATACAAGATACGCGAACAAAACAACGTCAACTTTTCTGTTTACATCAGAGTCGTTCTTGGTGTTGTAGAGGCAACCGAATGATTTGAGTGGGGCGTACGCTATTTTGTGCTCAAACGCTACGTACGTGTCATAAAAAGACCTCCTATTTTAATAAAAGGAGCGACACAATTGGGAATGAGGGTCGTGTGGAGGCTCCTGTATGTCAGAAATGATTGAAACAGACATAGCCTTGCCAACCACATGTAATCTGCAGTTACAACGCCCTGAAAAACGGAAAGCAACCAGCCACTGTTCACATCCGAATGGCATCCTTCACTTGCACCTACACTCTTAAAAATGAAGTTCACCGCATAGCACGCTCCTAGCCAACCATAACCTCGAATGATATCGTTATCTGCCCTGATTTGTTGAAAACGGGAGGCGTACGCCTTTTTTGTGACAATTATGAACAGCATAAGTGTCACAAAAAGGCGTACGCCTCCAATTTTCAACAAATCAGGGCAGATAACGATATCATTCGAGATGATAGTTGGCTATGAGCATGCTATGCGGGGAAGTTCATTTCTAAGAGTGTATCTATACACTCTTAAAAATGATCTTCACCTCATAGCACGCTCCTAGCCAACCATCATCTCGAATGATATCGTTGTTGAAAACGGGAGGCGTACGCCTTTTTTGTGACAATTATGCATAAGTGCATAAGTGCAATTGTGCATAAATGTCACAAAAAAGTCGTACACCTCCCGTTTTCAACAAATCAGGGCAGATAACGATATCATTAGAGATGATGGTTGGCTAGGAGCGTGCTATGACGTGAAGTTCATTTTTAAGAGTGTACTGTTTCCGAATTATATTGGCAGTGCCTTTTATATCCGAAATACTCTGCTCTTAACACTTTTCTGATGTTGTCGGTAGATTTCCAAATATAGTTGGGTTTGATTTGAAAATCTGAAATGTCTGTTTTGCTGGCATTGGTACTTCGGCCGGAATAAACGCTGAACACTTGTCTCGTAACGTGTTTATCCCGCCTACGCTCGTGAACGATGAAATTATGAAAATATTCTTTCCCGCAGAAAGTATATATACCTGGCTCCATCGAACAACGCTATTCCCACGTGCACCCTCTTCATAGACCATTAATTCGACCCGACATTTAAAACGCTCGTCAAAACTGTATCGAACGAATCGACCCACTGTCTCATAAATTAAACGCGAGGAATTAAAGCTCGAAACTTCGCTCTATTTCATCTCACGTGTACGAATTCGTTCCAGACGAAAATTGTTGCCAATCATAATCTCAGCGAAACTCGCGTCGCCAAAGAAAAAAAAATCTCGCACCCCGCATATATACACATATAGTATATCTATATCTGCGTATTTTATACAGAGAGAGGGAGAACTTGTAACATCCGAAAACGAAAGAGGGAGCGAAATATCAAATATCGCGAATGGCTGTCGAAAGCGCCGATAATCCGCAGGCAGGGAATGCCTCTGTCGAGGGATGATGTTTGAATCCAGTCATCGAAAGAGGGAAAAGTTGTCAAAAAGTGCCTGAAAGCCGCGCTCGCAAAAAAAATCCAGCCAGGGAAACCACAGGAGATTCTTTTTCGCATGGTACGGTGACCCTGCAAAGGAGTCTCGCATAGCTATATGGTTGGGAGTTAGACGCTCTGACGCCTTCTGTATATATTTGATGCGTTTTCAATGCATACACGAAACAGCCTTTTTTTTTTTTTTCATTCTACTACACAATATCGTTCTATCCAAACATCTCGTGGCCTCTATAGTGTCTGCCCTCTTTGTGGTTCTGTACATAACGTTGCTAATTTTGGCAGTAGTACACTCTTAAAAATGAACTTCACCGCATAGCACGCTCCTAGCCAACCATAATCTCGAATGATATCGTTATCTACCCTAATTTGTTGAAAACGGGAGGCGTACGCCTTTTTTGTGAGAATTATGAACAGCATAAGTGTCAGAAAAAAGGCGTACGCCTCCCGTTTTCAAAAAATCAGGGTAGATAACGATATCATTCAAGATTATGGTTCGCTAGGAGCGTGCTATGCGGTGAAGTTCATTTAAGAGTGTACTCTTAAAACAGAGGAGGAGGGGATATTGGCCACAACGCGAGTGGATCTTGCCAACCGTCATCCTGAATGGCATCCTTCTCAACCCTCATTTGCTGAAAACGAGAGGCATTTTTTTGTGTCACTTGTATGCAATTGCGTTAATTGACACACAAAAAAAGGCGCTTTTCAGAAATCAGGAATGATATACCACTCTGTGCAATGTTTGGAGTTGAGCGTGTGGTGAAGCTTTGTTTTAAGAGTTTATAGGACATGATAATAACGTCTTGTGTCTCGACACATTGCGTGCTACCCACAATGGTACATACGATGCGATGGACAAGATTCGAAAATCAGTTCGCCTTCCAAAAACGTTCCAAGCGCAGCAAAAATCGTGAAACCAGACTCGGAGAGGAAAATACTTTTAGTAACGAGAGAGCAACTCGGAGGCATACTGATGAGGCATAGTGATTTGATTTGTAAACGAAAAAAAAATGGCACACTTGTTGTTTCTGTTAGGTGCAGTCTCAGAACTGAAAACAGAACTTGTTTGTGTATAGACGGTCGTTTAGAATGATTTCTTGAAAATGAAATGGGGCGCCTATACGCCTTTTTGTGGAATTTTACATGCACGTTTAATGGCTAAAAAAGGTGTACTTCCCGAATCAGAAGACATAACACTCATGAGTGTGCCTTGCGGTCAAGCTCTCTTTTTAGGGTGTATAGCGCTCTGCTCACTAACGGTCTCGAAGAACGCGATATATACCTCGCAAAATGTGATGTGATAGAAAAAAAAAAAAAAAAAATTGGGCAAGAAGTTGCACGTGCTGCTTTCCTTCTGCATGGTCTGGTGCATATCAATAAGGTGATACAAAATATACCAAGCATAGCGTGAGCGCTAAAGGAGCTTTCTCATATCACCATCTGGTCCGGACATTTGGTATCACCATTTAACGAGCAACGAGCATATTGTCTGCCAACCGACCATTCCGATGTGATGTGAACAACACATATTGAGCAACGAAGAGCAAGCGTCGGTTGTTGGATGGTTCATTGTTATCATTAAACATCGCGAATAAACCATGCTATACTGATTTACTTCGTACTTCATATAGCTCGTGCTGAGGTGCTGAGCACATTTGCAATCAGGAGCTATGTTATTCGTAAAAATGAGGAGCTGAGGAGAAAATCTGCTGAATGTCCCATTTCCATGACGAACCCTGAGACTGGGGAGGAAACACACAAACACGGGTGTTTCTATACCCCAGTCTCAGGGTTCGGTCTGGAGATGAGATATCACCAGCTCGCCGGCTTTCTATATAGCCGTTCTTTACGAATGGTCCATGTTTTCTACGTGTCACCAGTACAGACGTTAACAAAATCAATGAGATTTACTAGGACCTTAGTTGTCAGTGCGCCACAAAACCCCGAATGAGATTTAACCCTGCATAACGGTGATAAATAGGACTAGTTGGTAAAGACACGGACGCGCGAAAGACACGGATGAGACCAAGCGGCTTCTCCACGGTGTGCCGAGCCCCCTTTGCCTTGAAGGAAGATCTTCCACTGCCAGACACTAGCGCTTGCCTCATCCGTGTCTTTAGCGCTATAGCTCACCATGTTAGAGACTTAACCCTCCGTTCCAAGTAGCAGAACACGGTTGAACGCTGTCGGGTCTCAAATGTATAGAGCATTTTCATGTACGCTCTTTAAAATGAACTTCACCGCATAGCACGCTGCTAGCCAACCATCATCTCAAATGATATCGTTTCCTGCCGTGATTTGTTGAAAACGGGAGGTGTACGCCTTTTTTGTGACACTTTTGCTGTTCATAATTGTCACAAAAAAGGCGTACGCCTACCCTTTTCAACAAATCAGGGGAGATAACGATATCATTCGAGATTATGGTTTGCGGTGAAGCTCATTTCTAAGAGCGTAGCTTCCAGCTCAGAAATCATGTTTATTAGAGATGAACTTCACCGCGTAGCACGCTCCTAGCCAACCGTCATCTCGAATGATATCGTTATCTGCCCTGATTTGCTGAAAAGGGAGGCGTGCGCCATTTTTGCGACAATTATGAACAGCAGAAGTGTCACAAAAAGGCGTACGCCTACCGTTTTGAACAAATCAGGGCACATAGCGATATCATTCTAGTTGATGGTTGGCTAGGAGCGTGCTATGCGGTGAAGTTCATTTTTAAGAGTATGCTTTAGCCTTTAGGATTGCGCTCAGATGCACTCTTAAAAATAAACTTCACCGCATAGCACGCTCCTAGCCAACTATCATCTCGAATGATATCGTTATCGGCCCTGATTTGTTGAAAACGGGAGGTGTACGCCTTTTTTTGTGACACTTATGCTCTTCATAATTGTCACAAAAAAAAGGCGTACGCCTCCCGTTTTCAACAAATCAGAGCAGATAACGATTTGAGATCGTGGTTGGTTAGGAGCGTGCTATGCGGTGATGTTCATTTTTAAGAGTATGTCGGCACAGTTCCCTTAGAAGTCGGCCCAGGACGCACATTCCCCCACACTCTTAAAAATGAACTTCATCGCATAGCACGCTCCTAGCCAACCATCATCTCGAATGCGTTATCTGCCCTGATTTGTTGAAAACGGGAGGCGTACGCCATTTTTGTGACAATTATGAACCGCATAAGTGTCACAGAAAAGGCGTACGCCTACCACTTTGAACAAATCAGGGCACATAGCGATATCATTCGAGATAATGGTTGGCTAAGAGTGTGCTATGCGGTGAAGTTCATTTTTAAGAGTGCAGGGCGTCAGTCGTGACGTTGCCCACATACGTGAGGCCGACAACGGCAAGCCCTTTCAACATCACCACCACCACCATCATTTTTAAGAGTGTAAGATGAGGTTGTTAGCAATATTGCGCGCTGCAGGAGGAACCAGCGCCTCCGTTAATCCTTTCTTCATGTTCCTCAAAATGAAACTATGATTTCACGGGCTCACATTCGCCTGCGTCTTCCTCGCGAGCTTGGAGAATCGATCCTTGGGAGACGACGAAATTCCGCGAAGAGGCTTCCTTGAGTGATGGGCGACACATGTTAGGTCGCGGGGGCTGGATCCCAAATGGGTGGGTGGGTCAAGACGGGCGCTAAAATGGAGTTATATGGCTGTCGGCCCTATTGGATTCAACTGGGGCTCCCCAAGATCCGCTTCACGCAATGGACGCAATGGAATTGGAACTGCGGATTTCGCGATAGGACTCCACTGTCGTTTGCCGACAGATAATTCCTTGGTCGGAAGTACACTCTTAAAAATGAACTTCACCGCATAGCACGCTCTTAGCCAACCATCACCTCGAATGATATCGATATCTTCTCTGATTTGTTCAAAACGGGGGCGTACGCCTTTTTTGTGACACTTATGCTGTTCATAATTGTCACAAAAAGGCGTACGCCTCCCGTTTTCAACAAATCACGGCAGATAACGATATCATTGGAAATAATGGTTGGCTAGAAGCGTGCTATGTGGTGAAGTTCATTTTTAAGAGTGTAAGAATTAGTCTTAACGACAGGGATGGAGCGGGGGAGTTGGCGCCGGTTCATATGTTATGATTTCCGCGGCAAAGTTGACGAACAGCAACACATATAGTTAGGAACAACGCAGGACCGCTGACGTGGTGTCCTGTGTTGTTGTTCCCATAACTCTGTGTCGGTCTTCGTCTACTTTGCTGCGGAAATCCTAAGCTATCCTAGTCTCGTCGAGACACCAGAAATGGTTTTCATTGGGTCTGGAAAAAAGACATCGTAGGGGCATTGGATTTGAAAATCCCACATACACTCTTAAAAAATGAACTTGACTTCATAGCACGCTCCTAGCCACCCATCATCTCGAATTATATCGTTATCTGCCCTGATTTGTTGAAAACGGGAGGCGTACGCCTTTTTTGTGACAATTATGAACAGCATAAGTATCACACACACACACACACACACACATACATTGGATGATGATGGGGTGGGCGATTCACCGCCCAAGTGTGTCACCGCATAAGTGTCACAAAAAAGGCGTACGCCTCCCGTTTTCAACAAATCAAGGCAGATAACGATATCGTTAGAGGTGATGGTTGGCTAGGAGTGATCTATGAGGTGAAGTTCATTTTTAAGAGTGTATACTGCGGAAAAGTCAACTTTACATTTCTATAACCCAGTTTTTATAAACCCAGGAGATCACGTATAACCCAAACGTCGCCGTACCAGTACTGGACAATTGTTTCGGCCTTACTTCGGCCTTCTCCTCACCAGTATACGCAGGTAGGAAACGTTTGAGTGGCTGACGACACATTCCTTGGGTTGAAAGCGCGCTTCATTATCGCCTGCTTCGTCTGCTTCACGGCATGCACTCTTAAAAATGAACTTCACCGCATAGCACGTTTTTAGCCAACCGTAATCTCGAATGATATCGTTATCTGCCCTGATTTGTTGAAAACGGGAGGCGTACGCCTTTTTTGTGACACTTATGCTGTTCATAATTGTCACAGAAAAGGCGTACGCCTCCCGTTTTCAACAAATCAGGGCAGATAACGATATCATTCGAGATGTTGGTTGGCTAGGAGCGTACTGTGCGGTGAAGTTCATTTTTAAGAGTGTGACACCCTTTCGAGCAAGCTCTTCCCCCTGATGTGTCGAAAACAGGAGGCGTATATCTTTTCGTGGCACTTGGCATTTGGGTTAATGCTCACAGAAACGTGCATGCCTGGCAGGAGTGCTAATGGTTCACTGTAAGAACGCAACATGACCTTCTGACTTGACGAGAGAGCGGGCGTATACGCCTTTCTGTGGCTATTACAAAGTGCCATTCATTTTCAACAAATCAGGAAAGAGATAATCCTGCGGACGACGTTTTCTTGTTATTCAGTTAAGTTCTGCTTTTCGAGTGCAAGGCTTTGCTTTTTCTATATGAGGGGATCGATACGAAAAAGCATCAGCGAGACCTTCGGAGGTGCTTAGGAGTGTGGTGCAAATTCTAGTCTGCCATTTGGACCACAAAAGAAACTAGTAACGAACGTGTGATATGAACTAAATGACACTAACGTACTGAGAGTTGACAGTTGAGGGCGTGTTGGTGCTGGGGTCTATATTCCAAAAAGGGAAGAGCACAAAAATGGCAGACGGGCGTGTTGGTGCTGGGGTCTATATTCCAAAAAGGGAAGAGCACAAAAACGGCAGACGACACGGACAGGCTCAGCGTTTCAGTTTCGCAGTGCATAGGCGAACATACACGTTGGTCTAGAATTTTTCATTGAGAAAGTATTCATTAAGCCGTGATGATGGTGTTGACGTTTAGAAGCGGTTCCTGCAAAGCTGAATGCACCTAAAGCACGTATACCGGATTCCCGAGTCCGTCAAGCCTAATGGCTTTTTATCCCGACTTCCATCCGCAAAGGAAAAATAAACTGAAACTGAAACTGAATTCCAGTCTGACTTGGCGCTCTGCGAGGACGTCATGTAACGTCTGTTCACTCTTGTAGTGAAGCCACGAGCTTTCCCTCGTGGATTTTCAATGGCTTGGCTGTTGAATTCGCCAGTAGCTGCTTATTGGGTCACCGTTGGCATTGAACTTTTTGTTAGCTTTGTTGTGTATGGAATATTAATAATTGTTTAGTTTATTGTGCTCTTGTGATGTGCATTTATGCTCCTTTGCAACCACAGGGAATTAACACTACCGGGTCCTCTATCTTCCATATTTTCTGTAATGCCTATTTTCATGATTGTAAAATAAATAGTAAAACATTACTCGGTAGGGGATGTGATTCACTTTGTAATTTTGTCGTTGTGACAGGCACATTTCGTAACGCCAAGTAAAGTCAGAAATCATTCAGTATTGTTTGGTGTAAAGA
The DNA here is from genome assembly GCF_037126465.1 of Ornithodoros turicata. NCBI lineage: Eukaryota > Metazoa > Arthropoda > Arachnida > Ixodida > Argasidae > Ornithodoros > Ornithodoros turicata. Next base: position 5,549,060 of record NC_088201.1, read on the forward strand.
CACAAATCGGTATTCTTTTAGTCCATTTGTTGGGTAGTATTCCGACAACAGATGACACAGACCGTAGCAGACGACATCAACGACAGCAGACGACATACGGAGCACAAACACGAGCAGACACTTGCGTTGCTTTGCAGACGACAAAGCGCCCGCTCAGTTATTGGGCAACATTTTGCAACGTTTCTGTAGCATATCACTGAAAATCTCTGAGAAAAACATTGTTGACTGTCTGGGAAGTCCGAAAACATAGAAACACGCTTGTATACTATAAGGTGTTCTGTGTGTGTCGTATACTGTGGATAACTGTGGTAAGTAACGTCGTGGAGATGCACAGCCCTAAAGGGTCGACTGGTACCGTTAGACGGTAAGGAGATTTTAGGACGATGTTTTGCAGCGCTGTTGAGGTTGGCGCATACATGCCATACGTATCGCTATGCAGCGGTTGTCGTTCACCAGACGTATATAGGAGGCATCCTCCTGTTTAGCTACGTTTAATCTACACAATCTCTCCCGGTTATATAACGAGCAATTTCGCGACACAAACGACTCAGGGAAGGAACATGCCAAGCACAGGGTATTACGCAGAAACGAAGGGAAAAAATTCGTAGCAACAGAAAGAACACGCCGTTTATGGATGCGAAGTGAACATAAGGAAGACCCACCGACCCGATCCCAACGCAACGTTGGATTCGAGTTGGAAGGCTACATACCTGGCGCTGTGGAAGGCAGCCAAGCGGCTGGGTACCAGGGCGTAGGTCTGCGTAGGATGCCCGCTAACGGGGGTTCCCAGCTACACAGCAGGGGCGACGCACAGCGCTTGGGCTCACTCCTACTGAGGATGCTCGAAATGGAGAAAGGGTTACCGCTCTTGGCCTTGGGTTCTGCAGTCACCATGCCGCCGCCGGAGTCCTCCTTGGGCTGCGTAACCGGGAGCATGGCGGCCTCCTGTGCGGCTCGTCGCGGACCTTCTCCGGCCCCTGCGCCGGCGAGCTCCTCCCTTTGGAGCACCGTCTCCGCCTCCGGAGTCCCGAGAACCACTCGGTGCCCAGTGGAAAGGCCCGCCTTCCAGCCTCCGAGGATTCAGACGGAGGCCAATTAGGCCGACGTCATTGTTGAACGGGTGGCTTTCTTTGAAAAGGGGGATAACTTGCCGGAATTGAGTGCGGGATGGATTGCATGACGAGCTTCTGCCCCGTTTTGGGTTTTTCGGTCACATGTTTAAGCTGCACTCGCACTGTATACGGTGATGCAAACTAGTATTAGTATAAATGATGTCAAGAAGGTCTGGCGAAAGAGACATTTCTATAAGGCGGACACAACAAGACGTTTTTTTTTTCGCGAGCGGGTAATGCGGTCATGTTCTCTTTCCGGAATGCCAAGTTGGACACTCTCAGGAGTAAAAAACTCAGAAAGTTTTTACTCCTGGTTTGAGCGGGGCATACGCCTTTTTTTTTTTTCGTCATTGTAAAGTGTCTCAAAAAGGAGAGAGAACTGTGGTTGGCTAGGGGCGTGTTATGCAATGAAGCTCTGTTTTAGGAGGCTCTCAGGAACTAACCACACATGCTTCCAACAGGTGCTGTTTTACTATACTTCGTCATATCGGCGATTGCTTATCTGCACTGCAGTAGGAATTCTAGTTCGCCCCCACTGTTTCCTTTATTTAGTTATTTCTTTACTTCTTACCCTCAGAACACGCGATACCTTTTACCAAAACAAAACACACATTGCTTAATGGGTTCAAGTGTACGGTTCAGTTCGGAGTAATACAGAGAAATTATGTATTCTTCCTCAACCTGCACTCTAAGCAAAAACTGAGTAAAATGGAGAGTAATCGCAGCTTCTATCACTGTAAACTGAAAAACACCCTTATGGGTGTAAATGGCTTGTCCTATAACACACACCACTTTTTACACCGTATGGTCTGGAACACCCTTTTTAGAGGGTGTATCCTGTGTAAACACCCTTTGAAAGGGTGATTTTTCATGAAAATGCCCTTTTTTGCGCCCTTTAAACACCCTTTTAGGAGGGTGTTTAACAATCTTACACCCTCCTAAAAGGGTGTGTAAAGGTTTCAAAAGAAGGCATTTTCAAGGAAAAGCACCCTTTCAAAGGGTGTTTTACACAGAATACACGCTCTAAACAGGGTGTTCCAGACCATACGGCGTAAAAAGTGGTGTGAGTTATAGGACAAGCCATTTACACCCATAAGGGTGTTTTTCAGTTTACAGTGTAGTCCCCTAGACGGCAATTGCTCCCCAATTTAGTCCCCCTGACCGCGAAATTTACTCCCCAGGACTGTAAATAGTCACAGAACTTCGTAGATGGTCTCCTGAATGCAACAGTCTACGTAAATATGTGCTGTTCGTGAACTTGATGGCATAAGGCCATATAACTTAGCTAACTTAGCCAGTTTCCACCCACACAGAGGAAAAAATAGAGGTTCTTTCTCGCGAAATGGTGCCCTATGCGTGTCGCAAGATTTTATATCACTCGACATATCACGGTTGACGGTTTAATTCAAAGTATTTTCATTCATGCACACGAATTATGGATACCTGGGCCTCTTAGAACAGAGCGTGAAATGCAGTCCCTACTCTGTGATGTTCATTTAGTCCCGTGCATTTATAGTCCCCCAAAAGCACTAAAATTACTCCTTTTTTTCCCCCTTAGAGTGCTTTCACATTGAGTTCGAAATCAGTAATACGAAAAAAATTCATCGACAGACAAGTACCCAAAGAGAATGTTTGTAGTGGAAATTACCTCTAGCGCAGTCTTGAACCATCATTCCCAATCTCTGTTCTGGGAGGCGTACGCCCGTTTGTAACACTTATGCAGTTGCGTTAATTGTAAAAAAAAAAAAAAACAACAACAACAACAAAGGCGTACGCTTTCCACAAACCAGTGATAACGGTATCATTCTCTGCAGCGCGTACACTCTTAAAAATGAACTTCACCACATAGCACGCTCCTAGCCAACCATCACCCCGAATGACAACATTCTCGCCTTAGATTTGTTGAAAAGGGGAGGAGGAGCCTATTTTGTGCCGTGCATAATGAACATAACACATAATGAATACAAAATAAGCTCCTCCTCCCGTTTTCAGCAAATCAGGGGCGAGAACGTTGTCATTCGGGATGATGGTTGGCTAGGAGCGTGCTATGTGGTGAAGTTCATTTCTAAGAGTGTAGTCTTTCAGCTTTGTTTTGTCTTCTTTTCTTTTTTCGTCATATTACCATTCCCTCATCGTGTAACGCAGACAATGTCCAACGTGTTACCCTCCGAAGAATCTCACGTATCTTTCAGTATCAGTCTTCTTTCACGTATCTTTGCTGGATGTTACTAACTGTTTCGTTGCATAGTTTTTGCGCTGATTGCTGTTTTAGTGCGCAATTACCCAGACAGTTTGTTGTTCATACACTCTTAAAAATGAACTTCACCGCATAGCACGCTCCTAGCCAACCATAATCTCGAATGATATCGTTATCTACCCTAATTTGTTGAAAACGGGAGGCGTACGCCTTTTTTGTGACAATTATGAACAGCATAAGTGTCGCAAAAAAGGCGTACGCCTCCCGTTTTCAACAAATCAGGGTAGATAACGATATCATTCAAGATTATGGTACGCTAGGATGACGGTATGGATGACGGTTGGCTAGGAGCGTGCTATGCGGTGAAGTTCATTTTTAAAAGTGTAGGCGCCAGAAAATAAAATACCTCAAATAGCACGCTCTTAGCCAATCACCATCCCGAATGACATCGTCCTGCCTCCTGATTGGCTAAAAACGGGAGGCGTACGCCTTTTTGTGCCACTTATGCAGTTACGTTAATTGTCTGAAGTATATGCACTCTTAAAAATGAACTTCACCGCATAGCACGTTCCTAGCCAACCATCGTCTCGAATGATGTCGTTATCTGCCCTGATTTGTTGAAAACGGGGGGAGTACGCCTTTTCTGTGACAATTATGAACAGCATAAGTGTCACAAAAAGGCGTATGCCTCTCGTTTTCAACAAATCAGGGCAGATAACGATATCATTCGAGATGATGGTTGGCTAGGAGCGTGCTATGCGGTGAAGTTCATTTTTAAGAGTGTAACGACGATGAAGCGATTAAGCCCCCTGATTTGTTGAAAATGGTAGGCGTACGCCTTTTTTGTGAGAATTAAGAACAGCATAAGTGTCACAAAAAAGGCGTACGCCCCTCGTTTTCAACAAATCAGGGCAGACAACGATATCATTCGATATCATGGTAGGCTAGGAGCGTGCTATGCGGTGAAATTCATTTTTAAGAGTGTGGGGGAGAAAAAAATCGGTGTCAAAGAGAAAAATACTCGATAAAATGATCGCGCAGATAGATGTTTGGATGTGTCTTGTTCGAGTGCAGCATCTCTGAATGGCGCCTATACGCATGGCTGGGCAATGCCGCAGGCAATCCAATCCCCCCGAAGACGAAACCGAAAGGATATGCGTACTTTATGAAGGCGACGAGAAACGGCGGGATTCGGAGGAGGCTCCCATTTTCCATACGAAAGAGGCGGCTGAAGCGCATTGAGTCAGCCACTTAACCTGCGCTAATGAAAACCGCAATCCGTGGAGCACGGGCCCAAAATGTTGACGCTCGTTGAGCGGAGAGCACCGCTCACGATCTTCCTGTCTTTAACTCAGTCCAATATTTCGGAGCTGATATATTAATTTTGATACATATCTCGTTAGGTGCGAGAGCTATACACTCTTAAAAATGAACTTCACCGCATAGCACGCTCCTAGCCAACCATTATCTCGAATGATATCGTTATCTGCCCTGATGTGTGGAAAACGGGGGGCGTACGCCATTTCTGTGACACTTATGCTGTTCATAATTGTCACAGAAAAGGCGTACGCCCCGTGATTTCAACAAATCAGGGCAGATAACGATATCATTCGAGATAATGGTTGGCTAGGAGCGTGCTATGAGGTGAAGTTCATTTTTAAGAGTGTACGGCAAAAAGCATTTTTTAAATCTACTTCATTGCAATGTTACTCTGGTATCAAAAAACTCTCGTTCGAAACCGGCTTTCATTTTTAAGAGTGTGGGTTTATCACTTCTGATAGCAGGTGATAAGCAGGAAGTGATAAGCAGGGTTATCATTTCTGATTCGAAAAGATAGGAGGGCGTACGCCTTTTTGTGTCAATTATCGTACATCCAAATTGACACAAAAAGGCGTACGCCCCATCTCTGTCCTCGAATAAGAAGCCACAACCCTAACATTCGCGGCAATGGTTAGCGCTGAGCGTGCTATGCGGTGAAGCCCTGTTTTTCGAGTGCAAAAAAGAGGCTGTTCGAAGATGCTCATTTCAAAATCATCGTGAGGTGCGAGAGAAAAAAAAAATCGTTTCGATGCCGCTCGTTCGAAACGGTCGATGCGAGACTCAAAAATGAGTCGCATTAAAAGCACGAAACGATTGGAAACTTTTCCATCTCACTCTATCTGTTTTACACGTATAAAAGCGAACATGGCAGCAGTGATCTTCCCTGTACCTTGCCAGAAATGAATTTAAAACGCCATCCTTTCTCGTAAAAAAAAAAAAAAAAAGTCACCCGAAGAAGTGGAGAATCGAGGTCACGACTGTTTTCCCCTAATGAACAATCCCATACGGCACTTTCCATTTTCTACCGCAAGGAACAATCCGTCTTCTCCATTCATCAATGACAATAAAGGCCTTAATGATACTCCGTCAGCCGACAAAGACAAACGGGCCGTCATCGCCCGCGGGCCATCCATACTGCATTTGCGACACGAGTACATGCAATTGGACGCTTCAGTGAATATAAATGCCTCTCGCTGTGACAAACCCCCGTGTAATGCTGGCTGAATTATGAGTGATGCTGTTGGCATCGTTTGCAGGCGGGAGTGCTTTGGGGCCCCGGTAACGCCCATCAAGCCCGCACCGAGAGATAGCGAGGAGCACTTTGGACGCTAACGAGCGATGCACCTTCTGGCGGGAAATGACGCTTCTTTCCTTTGAAGCGGCAAAATAGCTTTGTGTTCCTGCTCTCGTATTTAATTACTGCGCTCTCTCTCAGAGGGAGTATAGCTTCTTTTTTTTTTCTCCAATATTTTTGCGGTTACGCGCGACACGTTCGTTCGATGAGGCTAGGTTTCAAGTATAGCTGTGATCAGACTTGTACGTATCTTGAGTACGTACTCAAAATACAGTATTTTAAATACTTTTTCCGGTATTTTGGTACTGTACTCAATACTTTTTGCGACAAGTATTTTTAATGTATTTAAAATACTTTTTTCGGTATTTGCTACTCAGTACTCAAAATACCTTCCTTCCTCGTCAAGCCATATCCAGCACGCTTCCCGCCGTGCCGAGATTTTCAGCTCACTGGAATTTAACTCCCTTTTTCTTCTTTTTCTTCTTTTCGGGAATTCGCGAATCTGTCATTTATCCTCTTGTACAATAGGCTGATCCCAAGCCTGGCCTTGCTTGTCAATAGCCAACTTCGTCGGAAAACCGTTCCTGTTCATATTGCCAGGTGAATCACCAGGGGATTAGGTACAAGATAATCCCGGCATTTATTTCCTTCCTTGGTCATCAAAGCAATAAACACGTGCCAGAGGTTGAAAGACCCGAACCGACATACAGAAGGGATTACGAAGTTTTGGGTCAGAACATATCAACAAAGTTTACTTGGGTTCACCAAAGTTCACCAATTATTACTTGACACCAAGACGTTGTAAATGAAAGATATGCATGGCTGATGAAGTTTATTCCTTTCATTTGTAAGGCCACGTTCAGAATACGCGTTTCGTTTACTGCTAATACTAAAGTACTTTAAAGAGTACCTTAAATACTTCTTAGAGTATTTAGTACTCTACTCAAATTACTTTCAGTTTTGAGTATTTTGTACTCTATTTTAAATACTTTTTCCGTAGAGTATTTAGTATCTTATTTTAAATACTTTTGCGCAGTATTTTGTACAAGTCTGAGCTGTGTTAAGCAGGAAGGCTCGGTTCATCGGAAGGGCATCCTCCCTATACTGGGTACTGTATTTCCCTGTTCCCGTTGGCATTTATGGTTTTGTGCCATATCACGTTTTCTGTCAGGTAGGTGCAGACTATTACGATGGCGACATTGACTTTTTAATCTAATTTGATAAAATAATAAACATAAATTTTTACTTAATACTGGATGATGGGCAAATCCGACATGTTCGACCGCGTCGCTTTCAAAGATGACGCATTAAAATAATACCCGCGTTACATTGATTTGCAATGATATATGGGTAAATATTTGGAATTACCAAGCAGGTCAGTTGTATTGCCAAATGTAGGATGGGACAAGCGCACGTTAGTTGGTTGCGAAGAAACATTGGGAAAAATCTTTCCAGGAGCAGTACTGCGAGCGATACTGCCAAAAACAAAAGACAAAAAAAAAAGTTAGAAAAAAATCTTCCCTGGAACAGCAAACAGAAAGGTATGGAGATAGTGGTTCAACTGTGCGTCGGGTCAGCAGGAAATAGCGAAGAATTACGAAAGTATGGTGTAGGACAAGTGTTTTTGTAAATGTAGAAAACATAAACAAAATACAGGAACCGACACTGAAGATTTTTGTTTAAGTTTAATTTGTACAAGCTTTCGCGTGGAGGTCCACGCTTCCTCAGAGGTCACGCTTCCTTACCTGAGGAAGCGTGGACCTCCACGCGAAAGCTTGTACAAATTAAACTTAAAGAGAAATCTTGAGTGTCGGTTTCTGTATTTTGTTTATGTGATCTACAGGACTTGACTCCCCTCTTCGTATACGTAAATGTAGAAAAGTACAAAATCCAGTGAACAGGTGAGGAAATGTTAAGGGAAGCACTCCACTAGACTAGAGGCGGCGATATTTCCAACAGAGACTGTTCTTCTTCCCGTTCTTCTTCCCAGAACATGAACAACCTGTCTTCGAAATATCAGCATGACGGCCTTGACTGCCACTAGGGGTCGGGTGTGCAGTTGGTGTATTTAAGATGTGTTCCTGCCATTAAAGTTGTTTGTCAGTCAGTGCTTCGTCTGTGTTGTCTCTTTGTGTCCCCTGCACCGGGGTTTTATAGCTTTTAAATTCGAAATATCGCCGACTTTCCTCCTGAGGCGCGCGTGTGCCCGAGGTGTCTGTAAAGCGTGCTTTTCCGCACTATGAGTAACTTTGTGGAGAAGCTTACTTTACACTGATTGCCAGCCACCTCGTACTGGTATATTTGTGTCGCGTAACAAATATGAAACTACAATCTTGAACAACGTCACGGTTGCTGTTCTGCGGATTTCTTTCTTCTTGCTTTTTTTTTTCTCTTTGTATTTGTCATCCCCATTTTTCGCCGATTTTGGGACCGTTAAGTGCACTGTCTCCAATTGGCTGTCGTATAGTTTCGACAAAATAGAGCCGGTGAAATTTAGGTTGCGACGACTGCAGCGTGACGGGTTTATAGGAATATTACTCGCTTCAGATTTCACACTATTGCGGAAAATGGGGTCTGGTGCCACATCGGGTCTCGTCTGCAAAGAAAACCAGCAGCAACCGCGACGCGCCAATTCTGAAAAGCATGTTTTTTTTTTGTTTTTTTTTTGTTTTTTTTTTGTTTTTTTTTTCGCGCAGCTCGAATACACTCTTAAAAATGAACTTCACCACATAGCACGCTCCTAGCCAACCCTCACCCCGAATGACAACGTTCTCGCCTTAGATTTGTTGAAAACGAGAGGAGGAGCCCATTTTGTGGCGTGCATAATGGCACAAAATAGGCTCCTCCTCCCGTTTTCAGCAAGTCAGGGGCGAGAACGTTGTCATTCGGGATGATGGTTGGCTAAGAGCGTGCTATGTGGTGAAGTTCATTTCTAAGAGTGTACGTGAAGTTGAAAGTGAGGTAAGTATGATTTGATTGGCTGAGATATGGGAGAGGATAATCGCGCCAAATATCGAGCAAATGAACGCGCACGTATCAGAGGTGGCGGGGGAATTCAGAACAGACAACTGCGGCTCTCAAAGAAGGCGGGCCCAAACAACTCATCTGCGAGTTCCTTCTCTCGTTATTTTGATTTCGCCACTGATTACGCTCTTCCAAGCCATATAGCCAACCAAATCTCCCGTGGAAACAAAAAGACGACGGGTGCGTTAAGTAGCGGCTCTGCACAGCGCCCTCCGTCCACTCTGTCCCTCTCGCTGCGGAGCCTCTGCTAAACGGGTTTTTAAGCCAAGAAAGCGTTGCGTGTGCAGGTGATGGTGTGCACGTTGCGTGGGCAAAGCGCCTCTAGGCCTCTGGGTGTCACTGAATGTTCTTTTCTGGTATACGTGACATTCTCGTGTAAACATAAACAAGGCCGCATCACAACTTTCGGTGCCACGAAGACTTCCGGTCCATCCGCGATTAAGGACGCTACACTCTTAGAAATGAACTTCCCCACATAGCACGCTCCTAGCCAACCATCATCCCGAATGACAACGTTCTCGCCCCTGATTTGCTGAAAACGGGAGGAGGAGCCTATTTTGTGCCATTATGCACGGCACAAAATAGGCTCCTCCTCCCGTTTTCAACAAATCTAGAGCGAGAACGTTGTCATTCGGGGTGATGGTTGGCTAGGAGCGTGCTATGTGGTGAAGTTCATTTTTAAGAGTGTAGGAACCAGCCATTATGCAGAATGACAGCTTTCACTTTCCTGATTTGTTGAAAATGGGAGGCGTACGCCTCTTTGTGGCAATTTGAATTGCCATAAGAATGCGTATACTGTCCTCTTTCTCCTCAAATCAGAAGCGATAACAGTATCATCCGCTGTAGCGGTTGGCGCAGACCGTGTTGGCTGCGAAACCGGATGTCATTTTGGGAACAAACCGGAAGCGGCGCAGAAGGGCAAGCTGTCTTCTGATCCGACTGTTTTGCAGCCTTAAAAAAGATTAATTAAGGTGCAGGTGGATCCGACCGGAGAAGAGGGGGGAGAGCGCGAGAAGCACTCCGACTTGTGGGTATATAGGAGCGCCGACTCCTCAAAAGGAGATGTCCCGTTTAGTAGAAAGGAGCGCGCCCCATGCGCTTCGGAGTCGCTACTTAACGCGCCCAATTTAACGACAGTGTTTATTGTACCGAACTCGGAACCCGAATGAATGGAGCGCGAGGCCCGTGCCCACGGACATGGGGCGCGTTAAGTAGCGGCTCTGGGGAGCATGGAGCGCGCTCTTTTTTTTACTAAGCGGGACATCTCCTTTTGCGGAATATGGCGCTCCTGCGTTCCTATACCCACGAGTCGGAGTGCTCCTCCTGCACCCTCGTCTCCGGTTGGACCAACGTGCACCTTAATTAATCTTTTTAAGCTCGAGCTTTTTAATGCTGCAGACAGCCCGATCGGAAGATGGCTCTACCGGAAAACATCATTCGGTGACACCTACACTCTTAAAAATGAACTTCACCGCATAGCACGCTCCTAGCCAACCATAATCTCGAATGATATCGTTATCTACCCTGATTTGTTGAAAACGGGAGGCGTACGCCTTTTTTGTGACAATTTTGAACAGCATAAGTGCCACAAAAAAAGGCGTACGCCTCCCGTTTTCAACAAATCAGGGTAGATAACGATATCATTCAAGATTATGGTTCGCTAGGAGCGTGCTATGCGGTGAAGTTGATTCTTAAGAGTGAAGAAGCGCTTTGCACACGCAACGCTCTCTTGGCTTAAAAACCTGTGTATAGCAGAGATTCCGGAGCGTACACTCTTAAAAATGAACTTCACCGCATAGCACGCTCCTAGCCAACCATTATCTCGAATGATATCGTTATCTGCCCTGATTTGTTGAAAACACGGGGCGTACGCCTTTTCTGTGACAATTATGAACAACATAAGTGTCACAGAAATGGCGTACGCCCCCCGTTTTCAACAAATCAGGGCAGATAACGATATCATTCGAGATAATGGTTGGCTAGGAGCGTGCTATGAGGTGAAGTTCATTTTTAAGAGTGTACCACTGCGGAGCCGTTACTTAACGCTCCCATGCACTCGATGTCATATTCTCGTCCTCTACACTCCCTTACCTCCTGAAGACCAACTCCGTCTTGAAGCTTTACAATTTACTCGCTCGAGGCGCCACTGTATAGATCTCCTTTGAAAGTCGTGCGTGGAATATCCTCCGGTACCGTATATACGTATCAACCTCCGAATGAAATCCATAGCCATAAAGAATGGAACCGATTGATTTGCACACGATGACGTACGTAAAGTCCTTTTATAGACGTCCCCGGTTGTTGCATGAGCGGGTCATCCAACACGGGTTCCTTTTTACTCTCCGCCGACGCCATTATCCACTCGCCTTTCTTCGTCTTTCCGGGCTGTTTCTCCACTGATGCGTTTCCCGCAGGCTGTTTGTATTGAGTGAAGCCGCGAATCGAATTTCCTCCCGGAAGGCTGTCGTCGAGATGGCCGAGGGATTTGGTTCCCCCCTCCGAAAGGATGATTAGCGGCCGACGCGGGTTAACTCTCTGTGCGCGAGGTGAAAATGGGATAAAGGCCACCGCATTACTCGGACAACAAGTAAATTGTCAGCTTGCCTTTCCCGTTTAAAGCGCAACGCCTCGCGTTCTTTATGGCCGTCGGAACGCTCGAAGCATTCGCTGCGCAGAGAATTTGAGGGATATACAATGAACATGGCGGGATGGTGCTTCGTGGCTCGTGAATTTTGGCAGTATGACTTGGCAGTTTCTCCCGTCGAATCAACGGTGTCGAGGGAAGGTCGCGTGAAATATATCGCAGAGCGGCAGATAAGACTCGTTGGACTCGTGTAGACTATATGGTACGTTTACTACTATGGTAGCATTGTCCTTAAAGTGACAGTCCGGTCGAAAACATAGGTCTGGGAAACACCGCCTTATGATTTCTAATACTTCTCACAACAACTCTGCAAAATATTTCAGAAGAAATCGTATCGCACGATTTATAATCGACATTTTTCTATGCCGCAGCGAGTAAAGGCCGCAGCGAGCTCTCGCGTGACGTGCATAAGAGCTATGCCGCACGTGACTTGCGCATGCCTGTTTGCGCGATAGTTGATTGTTGCGTGCTAGCATTTGTCCATTATGATGTTTTTGAGTAGCAATCACGCGTTATGTAGACTAAAATGCAGAGTAGCGTCAATGTAAACAGAGGTATCACGACGTAGCCTTCTGTTCAGTACACTCATAGACAAAAACACCTCTCTGCATTCCCAGCAACGGCGCAGTCCTCCGCTCCACTTTGTCCATTGGGGACGTCATGCTCACGTGACGGCTGACGTACATAGAGCATCCTAGGGGCAAGGAGTATGCGAGGGAGAAAAACGAAACCGGATGTCTTCATAGGAGTATTTTTTATTCGATATCTCGAAAACCACGCCGTTTTGTGAGCTGAAACTTTCCACCCAGCATGTAAGCTTCCGTGACAGTTGGAAAAAATCAACTTCCGGTTTTCCCGGGCTGTCCCTTTAAGCATCCAGCCTCAAGCAATCATCAAGACAAAGAAAAGCGTCGTCCAGTGGGAGGGGGGGGGGAGTTCATTAATAATAAAAGAAGAAAGAAGTGAGGGGGGAGGGGAGATAATGTCGAAACTGGCTTGCTGTTGTTGGCAAAGAAGTGGTGGTGGTGGTGGTGAAAGGTCTCGCTGTTGTCGGCCTCACAGAGGTGGGCAACGTCACGACTAACGCGCCATGGAAACGTGCGTCTTGGGCCGGCTTCTAAGGGAGTGAGCTCTGTCTGCTCAGCCAAGGCGGCTGTCCGATGTCAATGTTTCGCGCACGCACCCCTGCTCGCGCCGTTCTCCTTGCCGTCTTCTTCTTCCTCTGAAAAGACGGCAGTGGGGCCACTATGGTGAGCTAGAAGCTTCTAGCTCACCATAGGGCCACTATGGGAAATCCTTTACCAAAACAACAACAACAACAATAATTATATTCTGACGATGAAGTGGGGAGGTTTTCCACTCTATAGGAGTGGAACGCTATACCCCATAGCATGCAGGTCTAATATGAGTGATGACGATGATGATCAGAGTGGCGATGGCGATCCTGATCGTGATGGCGGGAATGTCCGAGGGCGCTGTCGGGGTCACAATGAGTACATTAGACCAGTCACCTAAAAAAAAATCAACTGCATGACGTAAGGCCGCCCTGGAGTGGGCGCGGTGTCCCAAGGGCCGAGGATGCACAACAAGTTGAAGGGGCGGCTGCCAAGGGTGAGAAGCTGCGATTGCAGTGTACGCCACTCGTTGATATAAGTCCGACAGCGGAGGAGTATGTGCTCTACGTTGACAAGTACACCACACTCATTGTAAATAGGGCTAGCCTCACAGCCTAGCTGGTAGCGATAGAACGGAGTGAAGGCCACGTTCAGACGTAGCCTGTGGATGAGCGACTTCAGGGGACGAGGAAGCTATGCAGACAGCGTTGGGTCTACGCTTCGCAAAGAGGACCTGGTTGGAATGTCGCGTTGCCACTGTAGGGTAGACCAGGAATCAGACAAATGCCTGAGGAGGGATCTTCTGTCTCCTCTCGAAAGGATAATGGGCGTAGAAGGCCGTTATTGATGTGCAGCGGCAGCGTCGGCCTCGTGGTTCCCAGTTATTCCGCAACGCCCTGGTACCCACTGAAAGGCAGCGGAGTGAGAACGTTCTTGTAGAGACTTCATGGCGCACAGGATATCTATCACCACTGATGATATGGAACCGCGGATGCCCATGCTTTTAATGCACGGGAGAGCTGCTTTGGAGTCGGTATAAATTACCCATTGCCGGGTTCACAGCCTGCAGCATATGTCAAGAATAGCAGGATAGCACAAAGCTCAGCGGACGTCGATGAGGTGCGGTGAGACAGACGACATCCACGTGTAACGGACTCTGACGGAATGGCAAAGGCTTGTCAGTGCTCGACGATCAATCCGTGTATACAGCGGTACCGTTGCAGTGTTGTGCCTCGATGAAGTGAGCTCTACGTGAGCTTTATGTCCTGGGCCGGTTTGCATACCTGTCAGACGACACGCTAAATGTCAGAGTTACGAAACTGGCATTTAGGTAGGACCTTTTAAATGAACGCTAAGACCAATAGCTATAAGAAAAATGAAAAACCATGCATTTCCCGTTTTTTACCATGGATGTAGCGGCCCAACAAATCGCAATACGGTCCTAAGTTTTCATTGGCAGGTGCATACTGGTATGATTTTGACATCTTGGTGTACCAGAAGAATCGGCGGCCGACACACCATGATAACCCCAACACACAACCAGCTTTTGCTAAACGTGCAATCAGCTAAACGTGCTATCTAAACATATCAGCTAAATATATCAGCTAAATTTCAACACACAGTAAAGAACTAGGGTAAGTTGCCTAAGGATAACACCAGGATAGCTCTTTTTGTTGTTCTTGAGGCCGGGTATGGAGACAGTGACAAGCGGCAATGGCAATGTCCATAGAGGCACTTTGGGTGCCGTCGGGCCGACTATGAATTTGGGAATATGAGGTCTGAATGATGTTATAGAAGCATAAACCGTCGCGTTCCGTCTAGAATGAAGCTTGCGAATCAGAGGGTGACATCTATGATGGGCACGTAGACGCAGATAGTGACGTGCAGTTTCCCGAGTACGTAGAACCTCAATGGGAACGTCCCTTGTCCTCAGCAACTATACTAGGCGGGTTTCAGCGCCTCGCGGGACCCCAAGACATACCCGAAGGCTCGAATCCTTTGTACCAGTGTCTGAGGAAGTCCGTGCAGGACGGGAAGACTGTACATTACTGAGCCCGGCATGTTGGTCGATGCCTATAGAGGATGAAGACTACTGAAGCTTCTAGCTCACTGTATGCTGTGGTTTGGCCGGCAATGCTTCGACGCAGCAGTAACCACGTTTGTTTCCATTTTTACCAATTTTTCGGAAACCCCCCCGGAAAGAACCTTTTTTTTTTTTTTTCGAGCGATTCAAAATTTCCGGAAATTTTGCATGTCCCTTTTGCGCGTGCACATTACCAAATAAACCTGAAACATGTCAATACTCTTAGAAATGAACTTCACCACATAGCACGCTCTTAGCCAACCATCATCCCGAATGACAACGTTCTCGCCCCTGATTTGTTGAAAACGGGAGGCGGAGCCTATTCTGTGCTCATTATGCACGGCACAGAATAGGTTCCGCCTCCCGTTTTCAACAAATCGGGGGCGAGAACGTTGTCATTCGGGACGATGGTTGGCTAGGAGCGTGCTATGTGGTGAAGTTCATTTTTAAGCGTGATACGCACGACTATACCCGAGCAACATTCGACCATATCGGCAGGCAGATCGCTCGGCAACAAAACGTCACCCACCAATCAAGCACTTTCTGTTTAACTATAGTGTGCAGTGACGGCGCAGATGTGAGCGCTTTGGAATCGGAAGGCGCGCGTCGAGCAACTTTGTTGCCAAGCAGGAACTGAATCGCTCACATTGTTACGTCAGATTTCTTAAAATCAGAAATTAATTCCGCACGTAAATAATAAAACGATGGTAATAATAAAAATTGAAATCTACGTGCGTCACATTTTATTATTTGTATATTATCGCTTATATTATGTATTAATATTAAATGAATGTCGCAGAATTATTACTATTGATGATGAACGTGACCGCGTTATTATTTATAATAAAACGTGAGGCAAGACCTACACTGTTAGAAATGAACTTCATCGCATAGCACGCTCCTAGCCAACCATAATCTTGAATGATATCGTTATCTGCCCTGATTTGTTGAAAACGTGAGGCGTACGCCTTTTTTGTGACAATTATGAACTGCATAAGTGTCACAAAAAGGCGTACGCCTCCCGTTTTCAACAAATCAGGGCTGATAACGATATCATTCGAGATTATAGTTGGCTAGGAGCGTGCTATGTGGTGCAGTTCATTTTTAAGAGTGTAGTCCGGACTGACCCTTGAGCGTTCTCAACTTTTCATAACGCTGTCAGAAAGTTCCAAGTTTGTCCGAATGCAGACGCGCGTCAGTGAGAAACGCCCTCATATACTGCAATAATTCCGGACTGACGGATCCTCGCACCCGTTAAATGGATTGCAGGTTTTCTCCTTGAATGGAACATTTTGTGACGGGATCCCACTAATGGAAGGATTTCCCTTCTTCACAGCTTTGGGAAAATCCGCTAACGGGGTTAATTGGGCTCAGTCCCCGTTGGGGACTCCATGAATCACTGCACCCTCGCATACGGCTCATCTATTACCGCCACGAGGAATCGTCCTGACATCCCGGAAGGAGCCAACATGTTCAACGACCTCTTCGTGAGCTTCGAGCTCGTTAAATAGCGTTTTCAGCGATCTCATGGTGAGAAAGCCTTTTGTAACAAGACGTTACAGTGACGTGACGCAACGCGAGTAATTCCATATCCCTATACAGCTGCATATACAGGGTGTTTCAGTTAAATCCCCGGGCTAAATAATTCGCGAACCGGTGCACCAATCGAATAACTTTCTTTTTTACAAGTATCTGTCCAATACCGCCTACAAGATGCGCACCGCGTGAATGAGCGGGAGGCGCTCATTATTTAAATAAAAATGCAAATGAGTTTCGTAAAAAAGCGTAACTTCTAAAGCAGGGCGCTGTCGGTATTAAAATGGGTACTACCCCTTTTGGGACCTTCAGTGGACACCTTTCAGAGAAAAATCTGCCACCGAAGCGGGTCATTTGTTGCAGTAATTAATTGGTTTCGGTTTACGTATTTTTGTCGGGGCTTGTCGCTGCGAAGTACAAAAGGACGCTCTTTCACTCCCTTATCCATCAATGAATTACGTCCTTACACCAATGAATTACACCAATGAAATACGCCCTTTTGCGCTTCGCCGCGACCAGCCGCGAAAAAAATACGTAAACCGAAACCAATTAATTACTGCAACAAATGACCCGCTTCGGTGGCAGATTTTTCTCTAAAAGGTCCCAAAAGGGGTAGTACCCATTTTGATGCCGACAGCGCCCTGCTTTAGAAGTTACGCTTTTTACGAAACTCATTTGCATTTTTATTTTAATAATGAGCGCCTCCCACTCATTCACACGGTGTGCAGCTTGTAGGTGGTATCGGACAGATACTTGTAAAAAAGAAAGTTCGTGGATTGGTGCACCCGTTCGCGAATTATTTAGCCCGGGGATTTAACTGAAACACCCGATATACAGCTTCGCCCGGATGACTTACAACACACCTGTATCAGTGATTCGAGAATTTCTGCATATCGATGAATAACAAACGCATGTGAGAATACGTATACTCCCTGCCTCTTGTGTGATGTATGAGCGTTTTCCTTGAAAAATTTAGGGGGGGGGGAATATATTTATTGGGCGAAAGGGAAAAAAAAAACCGGAGGAAAGATCAGCCAAACGGGACGTCAGCTTGCTATTCCGCAACAAAAAGAAAATTAATGAAGATGAAGCAAGAAGAATAAAATAAATAAAAAGAAAAGAAGAAGAACGAAGATGAAGGAAGAGGAATAAAATAAATAAAAGAAAAAGAATGCAGAAGAAAGAAAAGAAGGAAGCAAGGAAGAAGAAAATTTAAGCGCCATCGTACAGGGCAGTGGTTTATCCAGACCACTCCAACACCTCCCCCCCCCCCCTCCAAATGTTTGTACGCATCCCCGAATTCCTTTTCCTGTGTACTATTGTTACAATGTAACTGCGCTCCCAATATTTCTGCTTTCTTTTTTTTTTGCAACACGCCCGAGCTTGCGGTTCTGGATGAACTACTGGTACAGGGTGCTGCACCAAACTTAGAAACTTTTCCACAAACAACAGTACCAAGGCAAACGAGTGATATCTGTGAACACTTCCCCCGGCTCAGGACGTGTACTAAACCCTCCATCTGTCTACCGCTCATATCAATATTTGCTTCACCGGGTTAAGGCGGAATGAAATACCGCATACCGCTTCGCATACAGATGCACTCCACGTCGCCGCCTGTATCTTTCATAAAGTCTTAAAAAAAACAAATAAATAAGAAGGAGCAACCGACTGGTTCACAAGTGAGCAAGCGTTGAGATTCGAAGGGACCATCCACAGGGGTGGCATCCAATGTATTGCTCCGTACACTCTTAAAAATGAACTTCACCACATAGCACGCTCCTAGCCAACAGTTACTCCGAATGACAACGTTCTCGCCCCAGATTTGTTGAAAACGGGAGGAGGAGTCTATTCTGTGCCGTGCATAATGGCACAATATAGGCTCCTCCTCCCGTTTTCAACCAATCAGGGGCGAGAACGTTGTCATTCGGGATGATGGTTGGCTAGGAGCGTGCTATGTGGTGAAGTTCATTTGTAAGAGTGTAGACGAAAGCGTACTGGGCGAACGCAATGCATCCTGGACAGGTCCTGGTCGCACGTCACAGCAAACGTCAAGGCACACGTGACCTTAAAGATGGCGGCACCCGTGATCGGTGGCCAAACCGTTTGTAAACAATGCGGTTGTTGTTTCTGGACGACGTTTTGGATGTTTTTCGATCACGGTAATTATTTTTATCCGATAATCTCGCAGTAAAACGCGCAGTTTTACACATAAAGCCTCGTATTGTTGACAACTTCCAAAGATGGGATGCGGACCGCGCGTTAAGACTTACCGAGCCGATGCGATGTACTTAAACTAAGGTGAAATGGGCTACCATGTTAAGGAAGAAGCACCGCACAGTTTACGCTGGCAAAATACGGTCATCTCTTGGCGTTATGACGGTGACAATATGTCGGTAAGCGGCAAAACGACATGTAAACAAAGTCACATGACCCCAAAATGACGTTTTCTATGGCGTGCGACCAGGACAAGATGGCAGTTTTGCCAAAAGCACCCGCTTGAGGGTAGTTACAACAATGGCGGGTTTGTGTCACCCCTGTGTGTACACCGCACAACTGCCGTTTCGTGTGTATATACCCCGATTTGCTGCTGCGCCAACCAATAGGGCTGTTGCACTGAAGTTTGCACAGCGCCATTTCGGGCCCAAACGGCCGCGGATCCCAACAGTAAGGAGTTCCATCAGCGGGTTTTGCATGGTGTGTCAAACGGTATGGTGCCAAGGAAGCTACAAAACATGTAGGAAATCCACAGAAAAAGCGGTGCTTCTTGAAAAGCGCGAACAACTCGAAACCGTGTACTTGAAAGTGCCGCGTCATCTGCTAAACTGGGTAGTGCTGCATGATTTGGGGCGCTGATGTTGCTGCTCACTCGCGCCACCTGGCCCAGAGCAACAGGCCCATGGCGCGCCGAGTCGGAAGTCACGAAAGACGCCGTCCTTGAGAAGCAAGTTCCCTCTTCGGATATCGCCGCAAAATATTGCGGCTAAAAATTGGGAAAAAATTGTAGGAAAACTGGTTCGAACAAATTTTGTTTCTTTTATAAGTACGACGTGGCCTTACCTTACGACGCGAGATAAAGCTGCGATTACGATAGCGATGTCACAGTGGCCAGTCTGTGGATCAATTTATGCCCTCCTGAGGGTTCTTTAAAAGGAGCCTCTAAAGACAGAACATAACGCCTAGCGTTCGCTTCCTTACTCGTATCAGTCACGCGCCGCTATCGTGCCGAAGTCTGCATTCGCAGCGGACGCGATAATTTTCCTCCCCAGTCTGGCTCTCTTTCTTGGCAGCGTTCCAGCTCTACGCTGTATTCCACTTTCCTGCGCAGTTTCAACTGGGCGTTGGCATCGTTGCCATTCCAGACCGATCGAAATGGTCCTCTTGATGCTCGCAGGATACTCCGAGCATCTCAACTGGCGGCCCATCGACTTTGTCAACCCGCCAGACAGCGGTTGTAGCGTCTGCGGCGTCCTGGCATTTCGCATCCAGCTTCTGCCATGTTCTCATCGCATCTGTCTCGTCTGTTACCAGTCCGGCATTCGTCAGCGCAAGGTATGCCCTCTCGACCAAAAGGCATTCGACAAGAACAGAGTGAAGACCGTGTGCTGGTTCGAGAAAGACCGACTTGCGCAACCAGTTCGTTGCACGAATGCTCAAAGTGGGTGTGACTTCGAGGGAACACTTTCGGACTGGCTGACACACTTTGCGCGCAAGTGCGAGTTTCATAATGTCACGTGCAAGAAGTGCGCGATGTCCCTGGTTAGGAGTGAAATGAAAAGCCATCTACAGAGCTGTCGCGGGCTGTCTGTCGTTCTAAAAGGATGGGCTCGACGTTCCATAACAGGCAAGGGGGCATCGCAAGATGTGACGTCGAGGCCGTGTCGCGTGATCGAAGAAGCACCCGCCGTTCAGAAATCGTCGACGAGTGTGCTGAAGAACGCACCGAGCGTTGTCTCTGATGCGCTTGCGAAACCAGGTCGTTCCGTTGATGAACACAAGACAAGCATCCATTCGACGACGGTTTATGTTGAAGACATGAGCGGGTGCAAAGATTTGGCTCGGGAGGCTACTGGGGGACCGACGAGGCTCGTCGGGCCCATCGTCGTCGGCGGTTATTACATGAGAATGCACGTCTGTTTAAGCGAAGTGGACGTCGCTGACTGGAAGCTCATGTTTTGGCTGGAAGTATGTGTCGGACCTCGTGACGCGTTCTTGCGCTGGCCACTGGACGCGTCGTGCTCTGTGCTCTTGAAGAGTCCGAAGAAGTCGCCGCAACCGTTAGGGATCGAGTATCAAGGTGCGGAAGCGTGTGGCAGACCTAACAGAGACAAGCCTTCTTTCTATTTCGCCAGTACAACCCCGCGTAGTGTGGCTGAGCTGGAGGCTGAAGGTTTTCTGGTGAACGATGCCCTGGAAGTTTCTATCGAGCTTGCTTTTTAAATGCACTGACAGCTCATTGCGCGCTCATGCAAGCAAAGTATATGCGAGTTCTTGGACGGTTGGGTTATATACGGTGTACTCTAATATCAACTTCAAGATTCGGTCGGAAGCAGTTTCGATTTATATGGATTTACACATTGGCTTATTTGACAATATTGGAATCATATACTTATTGGATTTGGCGCGATATTGTTTCTTTCCATCAAGGTTTCCTAAATGAGACCGTGCTAAAACGTGAGGGGGAAAAAAATCGTTATTCTTTTAGTTCCTGCCAGTGGAGCATTATTATACTTATGAAGACTATCTGAAAATATGAAATTTATTTGAAAGTGGGCCTGTACGTGCTACGATGCGTTAGACATAATTGTAGTTACCCTTCTTGCAAACGTTCTCCAACGTTGGGGTTTTCCGATATATTGTAATGTCCCAAATTGAGTTTTGGTGATGCTGCAAATGACCAAATATATATATCGTGTTCTCTGCAAGATACGTGTTGCTTTTGTCGCAACTTTTTGTTACAATGTGAACGGGAGCATTCTAAGATAATGTTCACACCAGGGTATATTATACACGAAGTTATATCTTCAATTTTGTCATTACCGATTTCCATATTGTATAGCATCCACTGCTTCATTTTTTCTCTTAATAAAACGACCTTTTTTTTTCCTTTTACGGTCTATGTTATACATTCGTTTTTTTTTTTTTTTTTTTGCTCCAGACATCTAGAGCAACAAGCAATGTGCTTGCTTTCGTATTGACAGTGAAAATGCGTGGCTTTATAACTACTATCGTGAGCGATGCCACAGACGTCTGTCTATGTTGATTAATGTTGCCCTCCTGAGATTGTTTTTACGTGCGTCGAAACCTCAGCCCATGGCACACCGTATTTAATGTTTCACGCGAAAAACTGCATATATAAGCATCCGGTCGCTGGCGTCCTCAACAGGGCTTGTCGTAGCAGTAATCTTGGTTCGTCAGACAAGAAACACACTCGTGTCGTCTGCTTAGAAAAGCACAGGCGTGTCTGTATTAACAATATTCTTAACATAGAGAACCTAACATGTGGGCTAACGAGGTGAACACCCTGCATGCTGCACAGCCCTACTGTACATCTACGTATACTGATTGCAACTGAGATATAATATCAGTAAGGCCAGTGCCTTATCACGTACCCACATAGCGTTGCAGCCATCCACGCAGAGCAGGCCGCATGCCAGAATTAGGGCCACACAAATGATAAAATTTTGGGTCATTTTCTTTCCATCCTGCTGCTTGTTTCAGACTACCTTATCTTCCATCACAATTGTGCGTCAGAGTATCAGTGCACCTGATTTCGGAATAATTCGTCAGGTGGTGATGTAGCTAATTCTCACATGTTGATGAAGATGATAACGGGGAGCTTTACGTCGCGAGTCAACCATGAGCGCCTGGTCTGTGGCTTCATTTTGACCACCTGACGCCCTTCAGCATGCGCTAAAATGTCGTCCCCGGCGCAGAACAATGTGCCTAAGCAGCTCGCACCATGCCACCAAGTTGCCTGCGTCGTCAGGCTTCTTTTCAGGTTCGGACTTCCCCTGGGCCGAACCCACTACCTTGGGATGCCACGAACTTATATCCACCCAGGCGGGTAATGTGTTACGAACGGCGCCTAAAGCCGCTCGAAAAATCTGGACGTACCAAAATGAAGGAGATAAAGGCAAAAGAAAAATATCATTTAAAGATTAAAAACAAAACCAAAAATGTCACGTGAATGTTTTGAACTTGCCAAAAGCCGGGACGCGCGGAAGCCAGCCACATATATGGAATGGGTATTTTCAACTGGAGGATTGAGGAGCATAACAGGATCGAAATTCAAGATGACACAGAGTCGATTTCAAACACCGCAGTCGGAGATGTTCCGAGGGGAATTCGGTTGCAAAAAAAGAAAAAAAAAACAACAAGTAAGAGAAAAAACAGCCAAGGTAAGAGAAGACTGTTTGAACGGGAAGAAGTGGATGGGGTTCTCAAAAAATGACGAAATAGAGCTGCAGGCAAAATGGTGTGCGCTCGGAAGAGGATCGCAAAAATTGCGTGGGGTACAACACGTTGCATTCACATTGCCTTGGGTACAGGACGTAAGTATTGACACGCGATTTCGGAACAAGACGCGTTATTGAGATGAGACATGGGTTTAGTAAACAGACTGGAGTAAGGTGCAAGACCTATTTAAAGATATTTATCACCGGTTCCTGCACTTCTCAGCGTCCAAATACCTGCCTTTTCTCCTTTTTTGCCTTCAAATTTATGGGCCATCCTAGTTTTGACTTTTCTACAGGGATATGTTCTATTCCTCATAATCGTAAAGAGTATAGATGCTGGTCAAAATTAATGTCTTAATGCGAACACTGTATACGTCAACGTCGTAGGCATGCCTCGATAAATGCGCCTCTTCACTCAATCACCCTGCAATTTAAAACGCAATGTTCAGCATCGTAGAATGCGTTGAGAACATATCTAATCCTGCTCTCAAGTCATCTCATACAAAATCCTAACGGAGCATTAGTAAAACGTATAATAAATTTCCCAGCTATACATTCTCTGTGACTCGTATTCAAACGCTATTTTTCTTTTTTAAAACAAATTGTTTCGTCTTTTTTGGTCGACTCAAAAGGAGCATTGTTATGTTATGATGATGGCTATTAATAAGAAACAGGCAACTCTGATTTGACTTACACGATCTCTCTGCACTGTTTTACTTTTACAACTTTTTTACAACTGTGCCCCCCCGTACATTACGGACTACTTCCTGCCTCGCAAGTCATAACAAAAGGCTCCCCTCCGCACTGAATCTAGCGCACATCACATTTTCAAAAAGCAAAGGAACCCGTGTACCTGTGCACGCTCCGTTTTCAAGCTCCGCACAGGTTTTTCTCTCTTTTCTGCCAGGATATCCAATCTCAGCACTTCAAGTCTCTATCAGACTCCATTAAAGGCGCGGGGGTTTTTGGTTGCAGCGACTTTTTTCCAATGAAGCGCTGAGTGTTCCACCGGCGGCAGCGGCGGCGGCGCTGCTGTTTGCTTGCGTCCTTTAATTGCGGCGGCGCGTGATCCAGCTAATGGAGGCATTGTGGACGCTCTCGTGGGGTTGTTGCACAATGGTGGCGGCGGGAGTAATCCCCGAGTAAGGAGCTTTGCCGTCCGATAACCCGATTAAAAGCAGCATCGATCGCGAGCTCTGATTTCGAGGGCGGCCGCCCCGGGGCCCAAAGGCACGTTGCCATGGGGACACGACAAGCTGTCACTCGGCGACCGCAATGAAGACAAATCGGATGACACCGTCAGGTAGAAATGGCACCATCTGGTGGGCGGTAATTGTCCTCCGGGAGCCAGATTGGGTTACACACACTTACTGGCCCATTTGCCGTCAACTCTTGACAGAGCCGGATTAACTTGTCGGTTACCCCCTCCATTTGCATCGGACCAAAAAATCGATGGGCGAATGCAATTTGCAGAGGCTCACAAATCGGCTTTCAGCCGGCTCTTCTTGATTCGATTGGGGCGGCCAACATTAAATCAGGGGAGCGCATTGTGGCCTTGTCGGAGACCTGTCACTAATCACTCCGTGGATGATATCGATCCACGTAAAGAACACCAAGATGGCGACGCCACCCTCTCCATCAACAGCGTCGCTCCAAATTTCTTTCGTGGTATAGAGTTATCGTGTACGAGTGCCATCGCTGTATCCGGGCTGCCATATTGTCTTTGAACTGGAATGCATATCGTGCACAACGTTAATTATGAATCAACGACGGTATCACTTTTTTCCGTCTTGTATGCATTGCACGAGGCTCCTTCTTTGAATACATTCATTATTATTCATTATATATATACATGCTTATTCTTCAAATCCCTGTCGGATGAGGAAATGGTTCGTTGTTGGCGCCATTTAACTTCCGAGCGATTCGCTTGCCACCCTTGGCGGTATGTTGCTTGAGGGGATGAAGCGATTTGGGCGAACTTCGTGGGAAACTATACTGATATTTATCCAGCGGAGTGGCTTTGGGTACAACATCCACTCGTTGGTGGATACTCTAATTTTATGCTCAGAGGTGGTGGGTTCGAATCCAGCTTTGCAGTTTCAACAAGAACACTCTTTGTTCGAAATATCGCCAACTTTTGTTCCGAAGCCCTTCACTCATCAATTCAATTTTAATGGCGCATAAGGAACTCAGGCAATAGTGCGCCCTTCGCTTATCGTTTCCTCAACTATTCGCAGTACTGTCTATTTTTCTACGTTCGCCACAGACGATATCAGCTAATGTTCGAAACATCGGCAGCACTCGTCCTGAGGCTCTCCCAATAACGTTTACTCACCGATTCGTTGTATTGTCTATTTTCCTCCGTTCGCTACCAACCCACTACCTCAGGAGGTAAGCACATAATCATCTCTTTCTCGCGCCCAGAAGAAGAACAGCCTTTATTCCAAATATGGGCGGCACTCGTCCTGAGGGTCTCCCATTAACATTTCCTCACCGGATCGCTGTATTGTCTAGTTTTCTCTGTTCGCTACCGGCCGATTACCTCAGGACGTAAGTGCACCATCCTCTCTTTCTCGCGCCCAGAAGACGAACAGTCCCTATTCGAAATATCGGCGGCTCTCGTCCTGAGGCTCTTGCATTAACAATTCCGCACCGGCTCACTGTATTATCTATTTTTCCACGTTCGCTATCGACCCACTACCTCAGGAGCTAAGCGCGCCATCCTCCCATTCTCGCGCCCAGAAGAAGAACAGTCTGTGTTAGGAATCTCGGCGGCTCTCGTCCTTAGGCTGTTCCCTTAACATATCCTCACCGGATCGCTGTATTGTCTATTTTCCTCCGTTCGCTACCGACCCACTACCTCAGGAGGTAAGCACATAATCATCTCTTTCTCGCGCCCAGAAGAAGAACAGTCTTTATTCGAAATATGGGCGGCTCTCGTCCTGAGGCTCTCCCATTAACATTTCCTCACCGGATCGCTGTATTGTCTAGTTTTCTCTGTTCGCTACCGGCCGATTACCTCAGGAATTAAGTGCACCATCCTCTCTTTCTCGCGCCCAGAAGAAGAACAGTCCCTATTCGAAATATCGGCGGCTCTCGTCCTGAGGCTTTTGCATTAACAATTCCGCACCGGCTCACTGTATTATCTATTTCTCTACGTTCGCTATCGACCCACTACCTCAGGAGCTAAGCGCGCCATCCTCCCTTTCTCGCGCCCAGAAGAAGAACAGTCTGTGTTAGAAATCTCGGCGGCTCTCGTCCTGAGTCTCTCCCATTAACATTTCCTCACCGGATCGCTGTATTGTCTAGTTTTCTCTGTTCGCTACCGACCCACTACCTCAGGAGGTAAGCACATAATCATCTCTTTCTCGCGCCCAGAAGAACAGTCTTTATTCGAAATACGGACGGCTCTCGTCCTGAGGCTCTCCCATTAACATTTCCTCACCGGATCGCTGTATTGTCTAGTTTTCTCTGTTCGCTACCGACCCACTACCTCAGGAGGTAAGCACATAATCATCTCTTTCTCGCGCCCAGAAGAACAGTCTTTATTCGAAATACGGACGGCTCTCGTCCTGAGGCTCTCCCATTAACATTTCCTCACCGGATCGCTGTATTGCCTAGTTTTCTCTGTTCGCTACCGGCCGATTACCTCAGGAATTAAGTGCACCATCCTCTCTTTCTCGCGCCCAGACGTAGAACAGTCCCTATTCGAAATATCGGCGGCTCTTGTCCTGAGGCTCTTGCATTAACAATTCCGCACCGGCTCACTGTATTATCTATTTTTCCACGTTCGCTGTCGACCTACTACCTCAGGAGGTAAGCGCACCATCCTCTCTTTCTTGCGCCCAGAAGAAGAACAGTCTTTGTTCGAAATATCGGCGGCTCTCGTCCTGAGGCTCTTGCATTACCATTTCCTCACTGGTTCACTGTATTGTCTATTTCTCCCCCTTCGCTACCGAGCGATTACCTTAGCAGGTAAGCACACAATAATATCTTTCTCGCGCCCAGAAGAAAAACAGTCTTTGTTCGAAATATGGACGGCTCTCGTCCTGAGGCTCACATTAACATTTCCTCACCGGATCGCTGTATTGTCTATTTTTCTCCGTTCACTACCGACCGATTACCTCAACATTCCTCTCTCAACAACTCTCTCAACAACCGTCGTCTCTTTCTTGCGCCTAGAAGACGAACAGTCCCTGCTGGAAATGTCGGTAGCTCTCGTCCTCAGGCTGTTCCCTTATCATTTCACCCCGGCTCGCTGTAAGTGCTATTTTTCTACGTTCACTACCGACGATATCCAATTACGTCAGGGGGTAAGTTCAACGTCGACTCTTTCTTGCGCCTAGAAGACGAACAGTCCCTCTTGGAAATGTCGGCGTCTCTTGTCCTCAGGCTGTTCCCTTAACATTTCATCCTCGGCTCGCTGTAAGTGTTATTTTTCTACGTTCGCTACCGACGACATCCGATTACCTCATGGGGTAAGCGCACCGTCGTCTCTTTCTTGCGCCCAGAAGACGGACAGCCCCTGTTGCAAATGTCGGCGTGTCTCGTCCTCAGGCTGTTCCCTTAACATTTCTTCACCACCTCGCTGTAAGTGCTATATTTCTACGTTCGCTACCGATGACATCCGATTACCTCGGGGGGTAAGTACACCGTCGTCTCTTTCTTGCGCCTAGAAGACGAACAGTCCCTCTTGGAAATGTCGGCGTCTCTCGTCCTCAGGCTGTTCCCTTAACATTTCATCCTCGGCTCGCTGTAAGTGTTATTTTTCTACGTTCGCTACCGACGACATCCGATTACCTCGTGGGGTAAGCGCACCGTCGTCTCTTTCTTGAGCCCCGAAGACGGATAGCCCCTGTTGCAAATGTCGGCGTCTCTCGTCCTCAGGCTGTTCCCTTAACATTCCTTCACCACCTCGCTGTAAGTGCTATATTTCTACGTTCGCTACCGATGACATCCGATTACCTCGGGGGGTAAGTACACCGTCGTCTCTTTCTTGCGCCTAGAAGACGAACAGTCCCTCTTGGAAATGTCGGCGTCTCTCGTCCTCAGGCTGTTCCCTTAACATTTCATCCTCGGCTCGCTGTAAGTGTTATTTTTCTACGTTCGCTACCGACGACATCCGATTACCTCGTGGGGTAAGCGCACCGTCGTCTCTTTCTTGAGCCCCGAAGACGGATAGCCCCTGTTGCAAATGTCGGCGTCTCTCGTCCTCAGGCTGTTCCCTTAACATTCCTTCACCACCTCGCTGTAAGTGCTATATTTCTACGTTCGCTACCGATGACATCCGATTACCTCGGGGGGTAAGTACACCGTCGTCTCTTTCTTGCGCCTAGAAGACGAACAGTCCCTCTTGGAAATGTCGGCGTCTCTCGTCCTCAGGCTGTTCCCTTAACAATTCATCCTCGGCTCGCTGTAAGTGTTATTTTTCTACGTTCGCTACCGACGACATCCGATTACCTCGTGGGGTAAGCGCACCGTCGTCTCTTTCTTGCGCCCAGAAGACGGACAGCCCCTGTTGCAAATGTCGGCGTCTCTCGTCCTCAGGCTGTTCCCTTAACATTTCTTCACCACCTCGCTGTAAGTGCTATATTTCTACGTTCGCTACCGATGACATCCGATTACCTCGGGGGGTAAGTACACCGTCGTCTCTTTCTTGCGCCTAGAAGACGAACAGTCCCTCTTGGAAATGTCGGCGTCTCTCGTCCTCAGGCTGTTCCCTTAACATTTCATCCTCGGCTCACTGTAAGTGTTATTTTTCTACGTTCGCTACCGACGACATCCGATTACCTCGTGGGGTAAGCGCACCGTCGTCTCTTTCTTGCGCCCAGAAGACGGACAGCCCCTGTTGCAAATGTCGACGTCTCTCGTCCTCAGGCTGTTCCCTTAACATTTCTTCACCACCTCGCTGTAAGTGCTATATTTCTACGTTCGCTACCGATGACATCCGATTACCTCGTGGGGTAAGCGCACCGTCGTCTCTTTCTTGAGCCCCGAAGACGGACAGCCCCTGTTGCAAATGTCGGCGTCTCTCGTCCTCAGGCTGTTCCCTTAACATTCCTTCACCACCTCGCTGTAAGTGCTATATTTCTACGTTCGCTACCGATGACATCCGATTACCTCGGGGGGTAAGTACACCGTCGTCTCTTTCTTGCGCCTAGAAGACGAACAGTCCCTCTTGGAAATGTCGGCGTCTCTCGTCCTCAGCCTGTTCCCTTAACAATTCATCCTCGGCTCGCTGTAAGTGTTATTTTTCTACGTTCGCTACCGACGACATCCGATTACCTCGTGGGGTAAGCGCACCGTCGTCTCTTTCTTGCGCCCAGAAGACGGACAGCCCCTGTTGCAAATGTCGGCGTCTCTCGTCCTCAGGCTGTTCCCTTAACATTTCTTCACCACCTCGCTGTAAGTGCTATATTTCTACGTTCGCTACCGATGACATCCGATTACCTCGGGGGGTAAGTACACCGTCGTCTCTTTCTTGCGCCTAGAAGACGAACAGTCCCTCTTGGAAATGTCGGCGTCTCTCGTCCTCAGGCTGTTCCCTTAACATTTCATCCTCGGCTCGCTGTAAGTGTTATTTTTCTACGTTCGCTACCGACGACATCCGATTACCTCGTGGGGTAAGCGCACCGTCGTCTCTTTCTTGCGCCCAGAAGACGGACAGCCCCTGTTGCAAATGTCGGCGTCTCTCGTCCTCAGGCTGTTCCCTTAACATTTCTTCACCACCTCGCTGTAAGTGCTATATTTCTACGTTCGCTACCGATGACATCCGATTACCTCGGGGGGTAAGTACACCGTCGTCTCTTTCTTGCGCCTAGAAGACGAACAGTCCCTCTTGGAAATGTCGGCGTCTCTCGTCCTCAGGCTGTTCCCTTAACATTTCATCCTCGGCTCGCTGTAAGTGTTATTTTTCTACGTTCGCTACCGACGACATCCGATTACCTCGTAGGGTAACCGCACCGTCGTCTCTTTCTTGCGCCCAGAAGACGGACAGCCCCTGTTGCAAATGTCGGCGTCTCTCGTCCTCAGGCTGTTCCCTTAACATTTCTTCACCGCCTCGCTGTAAGTGCTATATTTTTACGTTCGCTACCGATGATATCCGATTACCTCGGGGGGTAAGTACACCGTCGTCTCTTTCTTGCGCCTAGAATACGAACAGTCCCTCTTGGAAATGTCGGCGTCTCTCGTCCTCAGGCTGTTACCTTAACATTTCATCCTCGGCTCGCTGTAAGTGTTATTTTTCTATGTTCGCTACCGACGACATCCGATTGCCTCGTGGGGTAAGCGCACCGTCGTCTCTTTCTTGCGCCCAGAAGACGGAGAGCCCCTGTTGCAAATGTCGGCGTCTCTCGTCCTCAGGCTGTTCCCTTAACATTTCTTCGCCGCCTCGCTGTAAGTGCTATATTTCTACGTTCGCTACCGATGATATCTCATTACCTCGGGGGGTAAGTACACCGTCGTCTTTTTCTTGCGCCTAGAAGACGAACAGTCCCTCTTGGAAATGTCGGTAGCTCTCGTCCGTAGGCTGTTCCCTTAACATTTCTTCACCGGCTCACTGTACTTGCTATTTTTCTACGTTCGCTATCGACGATATCCGATGACGTAATGGGGTAAGCGGACCGTCGTCTCTTTCTCGCGCCCAGAAGACGGACAGTCTCTGTCGGAAATGTCGGTTACTGTCGTCCGTAGGCTGTTCCCTTAACATTTCTTCACCGGCTCGCTGTACTTGCTATTTTTCTACGTTCTTTACCGACGATATCCGATTACCTCAGGGGGTAAGTGCACCGTCGTCTCTTTCTCGCGCCCAGAAGAGGGACGGTCTCTGTCGGAAGTGTAGGCGGCTCTCGTCCTTAGGCTGTTCCCTTAACATTTCTTCACCGGCTCGCTGTACTTGCTATTTTTCTACGTTCGCTATCGACGATATCCGATGACGTCATGGGGTAAGCGCACCGTCGTCTCTTTCTCGCGCCAAGAAGAGGAACAGTTTCTGTTGAAAATGGCGGCGGCTGTCGTCCTTAGGCTGTTCCCTTAACATTTCTTCACCGGCTCTCTGTACTTGCTATTTTTCTACGTTCGCTACCGACGATATCCGATGACGTCATGGGGTAAGCGCACCGTCATCTCTTTCTCGCGCCCAGAAGAGGGACAGTCTCTGTCGGAAATGTCGGTTACTGTCGTCCGTGGGCTGTTCCCTTAACATTTCTTCACCGGCTCGCTGTACTTGCTATTTTTCTACGTTCGCTATCGACGGTGTCCGATGACGTCATGGGGTAAGCGCACCGTCGTCTCTTTCTTGCGCCCAGAAGACGGACAGCCCCTGTTGGAAATGTCGGCGTCTCTCGTCCTCAGGGTGTTCCCTTAACATTCCTTCACTGGCTCGCTGTATTTGATATTTTTCTACGTTCGCTATCGACGATATCCGATGACGTCATGGGGCAAGCGCACCGTCGTCTCTTTCTCGCGCCCAGAAGAGGGACAGTCTCTGTCGGAAATGTCGGTTACTGTCGTCCGTAGGCTGTTCCCTTAACATTTCTTCACCGGCTCGCTGTACTTGCTATTTTTCTACGTTCTTTACCGACGATATCCGATTACCTCAGGGGGTAAGTGCACCGTCGTCTCTTTCTCGCGCCCAGAAGAGGGACGGTCTCTGTTGGAAATGTAGGCGGCTCTCGTCCTTATGCTGTTCCCTTAACATTTCTTCACCGGCTCGCTGTACTTGCTATTTTTCTACGTTCACTGCCGACGATATCCAATTACGTCAGGGGGTAAGTGCACCGTCGTCTCTTTCTTGCGCCTAGAAGACGAACAGTCCCTGTTGGAAATGTCGGCGTCTCTCGTCCTCAGGCTGTTCCCTTAACATTTCTTCACCGGCTCTCCGTACTTTCTATTTTTCTACGTTCGCTATCGACGATATCCGATGACGTCATGGGGTAAGCGCACCGTCGTCCCTTTCTCGCGCCAAGAAGAGGAACAGTTTCTGTTGAAAATGGCGGCGGCGGTCGTCCTTAGGCTGTTCCCTTAACATTTCTTCACCGGCTCTCCGTACTTTCTATTTTTCTACGTTCGCTATCGACGATATCCGATGACGTCATGGGGTAAGCGCACCGTCGTCTCTTTCTCGCGCCCAGAAGAGGAACAGTTTCTGTTGAAAATGGCGGCGGCGGTCGTCCTGAGGCTGTTCCCTTAACATTTCTTCACCGGCTCTCCGTACTTTCTATTTTTCTACGTTCGCTATCGACGATATCCGATGACGTCATGGGGTAAGCGCACCGTCGTCTCTTTCTCGCGCCCAGAAGAGGAACAGTTTCTGTTGAAAATGGCGGCGGCGGTCGTCCTTAGGCTGTTCCCTTAACATTTATTCACCGGCTCTCCGTACTTTCTATTTTTCTACGTTCGCTATCGACGATATCCGATGACGTCATGGGGTAAGCGCACCGTCGTCTCTTTCTCGCGCCCAGAAGAGGAACAGTTTCTGTTGAAAATGGCGGCGGCGGTCGTCCTTAGGCTGTTCTCTTAACATTTATTCACCGGCTCTCCGTACTTTCTATTTTTCTACGTTCGCTATCGACGATATCCGATGACGTCATGGGGTAAGCGCACCGTCGTCTCTTTCTCGCGCCCAGAAGAGGAACAGTTTCTGTTGAAAATGGCGGCGGCGGTCGTCCTTAGGCTGTTCCCTTAACATTTCTTCACCGGCTCTACGTACTTTCTATTTTTCTACGTTCGCTATCGACGATATCCGATGACGTCATGGGGTAAGCGCACCGTCGTCTCTTTCTCGCGCCCAGAAGAGGAACAGTTTCTGTTGAAAATGGCGGCGGCGGTCGTCCTTAGGCTGTTCCCTTGACATTTCTTCACCGGCTCTCCGTACTTTCTATTTTTCTACGTTCGTTATCGACGATATCCGATGACGTAATGGGGTAAGCGCACCGTCGTCTCTTTCTTGCGCCCAGAAGAGGAACAGTTTCTGTTGAAAATGGCGGCGGCGGTCGTCCTTAGGCTGTTCCCTTAACATTTCTTCACCGGCTCGCTGTACTTGCTATTTTTCTGCGTTCGCTGCCGACGATATCCGATGACGTCATGGGGTAAGCGCACCGTCGTCTCTTTCTCGCGCCCAAGAGATGAACAGTCCCCGTTGGAAATGTCGGCGGCTCTCCTCCTCAGGCTGTTCCCTTAACATTTCATCCTCGGCTCGCTTGAACTGTGCTTTCCCCTACCTTCGAAGACCTGAAATAAGCAAAACGTTGACGTCGCTCTCAAGGTAAGGAAGGAAGCAAATTCCGTCGACACACCACGCATGCAATACAATCTATACGTTCAGTTGCAAATACCCGGTGATCTGCATCGAAACCTGCTTGAGGGGTACTTCCCAAGCACCTCAAATATACTATAGGAACGTGTAATTTCAAAACTAATTGCCGGTAGTAAAACGGCATCAACGTCGACACTGTGTCCCAGACGATTGGCGTTTTTATCTGTTCCGTGAACAATGAACCACCTTGGTAAGAAACAAAAATGGTATTTTACACTAAGTAGACAGTTCCCTAAAAACACGCACAAAAGGTAGATGTATATACCCTGCCGGCACTCGTAACATATATCGACAAATATAACTCCAACAGCTCCTACACGCAACGTATACAATCCAGATATATCCAATCCTGTGTGTGTGTGTGTGTTTCGTTTCGTACGTAGTTCTCTAGACTCAGGGTTTTTAGTGATGTGAATTCTAATTACGAGCTCGCTTGCTTTTTAGCCAGTCTTTCATTGTCAATCCTAAGCTAAGAGCTAAGAGCCAACTGGGATTCGTACCCATTGGCATCGATATATTCAAGATAGGAGACCGAGCATGGATTTTGATGGAAGGCGTACAACACATACAAACAAAACGTAAAGAAGTTGAACACAATATGTACCACACTAGGCGGTTCTACTATCCATTGGAATCTAGAGCGCTCGATCACCGGTCTCGCAGAAACGCAGTATGCCCCTTTCCACGGAATGCGTCGAAACGCCGCATCCTCTCCATCTCACATTTCTGACATCGCTGTCAAAATTGTTACACGTAGGATAGAATACGTTATTGTTTGAAAAAAAAAAAATTTTTTTTACATGTGAAATTACGTTTCCAAAGAGATGATGATTACGTTTCCAAAGTATGATACATACTAAATAAATCGAACGGTTATTGGTAAATGAATATATATATAAAAAAAAAGCAGAACGTACCCCGAGCAACGGTAACTCTCGTCTCATGTGATTGTGCGCCGTTCGCACGACGAAGAAAGTCATACAGAAACGATAGATTATAATAAGGAGAGTTTGATGCGTGACGCTGCAATTCCAGTCGATAAACAGCGCATTCAAGCCAAGCCAGTTCAGTCCAGTCCTGCAGGTGTTTTGTTTAAACCACCATTTCAAGTAAAGCGGAAGCAACGCAGTTTGAACGGCGCTTCATCTTATTTGGAGCCCCTGAAATACGCTCAGACGATGGCGTCACTCCGAAACTAATTACCGACGATCAAAAACTCGAACGGGAGCAGCATCAACATCGCGTCTCGGACGAGTCTCGCTCATTATACAATTAATCTTCCCCTATGCGGCGAAAATTAAAAGCGATATTTTACACGAGGCAGTCATTTCCCTAATAGCGTGCGCGCGTAGCGTATCCCAGTAAACACAAGTGCGCTGCGTATAAAGCCAGCAAATCCCGCCGACACGGAACACTAACGCCTCTCGCGGAGGAAGGAGCAATCCATCGTATAGTGCAGGAGCAGATAGGAGCGAAGTAATGACGAGCGTCGATCGCTGTCTGGCGGAGGATCCCCGTCGGCGTTTGTGCGTGAAACAAGTACTCCACCAATGCGACGGAGTGGAAAAAGGATGCGCCAAGAATACAAAACGGCTTCATTAGAAGCGTCGACAGAGCGCCTCCTCCGGGATTTGTACGTCATGCGATCTCATTTTCTCCTCCTTTTCAGGCGGAATGTTTCACTTCCGTGAACACCTGTTTGTGTGCCTTCTATTTGTTGCCTCGATGTTCGTTTTTGCGCTACAGCGAGGCTGACGGATTTTGATAGACACGACAGTACTCGTTTGTGACACCAGGGGGAGTGGGGGTTCTGTAGTGCATATGACCAGAACACGACCTACTAGATTATAACGACCATGTCCTAGGCACCCCTTCCCAGCGCCGCATTTTTTGGAAGGTAGCGGTGGCGCTGCTCATCGTCCCATCTATTGCTTCCTCAACTTCTACGATACTTTGTACTTCAGCTTACCTTAGTATTTCTGTACAAGCGGTGGATATTCCACAGATGTTTCATTCTGAGGTTGATTATCGTCATCATTCTACGCGTTTTCATAGGAGCTATTGCTGTCGTCTGCTACGGTAGTCGTACATACGCTTCTGCGCGTTCAGAATTCAAATTTCCATCTTCCAATCGTGATGCAGATCTCGCGTGCCGATGAGTAGCGCCCCTAGCGGATCGTGCGGACGGGCTCCTCATAGGGGTTGCTGATTATGACATGCTCGTTATAATATAGTAGGTCGTGGACCAGAACCTCCGTGGACCAGAAGTACGCGATACGGAACAAACGCGAAAATGAACAATTCGCTTAAATGATAGTTAGCGACTTTACGTCGCGAAGACAGCAACGTTCATGAGCGACGCCATAGTGATGACGGCAGTTTGTACCGCATGTCTCGCGACGTAAACACCCAATTATTATTAGTTTGTACCGCACTCCAAATAGACCTCTTCCTGTTTGTAAACAAATGACGTCATAGTGTTCGACAGCGCCACCAATTTGGTAGACTTGAACTACGCTCGAAGCTATAGGCGGACAAGGTCGCGCCCGAAAGCCACGGTCTTGAGGGGATTACGATGGTCTCTGAAAGGGACGCGACCTTAGGTCCTACTTTTCTTTCGATAGGAGGCCAATCGTGGAAACCAGCCCTCCCCTTCCGATCTGTTTCGGTTTCAGTCTGTCTACCAACGTCATGATGACGTTTCTCGGGTAGAGGTCTACTGCTTGCGTCGTCAGCAGGGTTTCAATGTTTCACCTTGGAATACTGCGCAGGCGAACACGGATCCACCAAGTCCAAAGGATTCCTTCAACAAATCTTACTTGAGCGAGGCTTCCGGGGCTCCTCCTTTGAACTCTGCGAACAGCCTTGAGAAGGCAAAGCAGTGACTTTTCTGATCAACCGAATGATTTTTTTTTTTTTTTTTTGTCTCGGTTCACCATCACCAATGCACGGCAGCTCATCTAAACCCGCAAAGAGATGGAAAGAGTGCGTTCTGTGAATACGTACACTCTTCGTACGGGGGTCCTTCCTATAGGAGCGGATGAAAACGTGCACAAATTGAAAGATTCAACACAAAGAGGACAGACATACAAACATAACCTGGTCCATCCTTTTCAAATTTTCCTCAAAGTCTTTCGCGTGAGGTACCCTTAGAATTGGCTAACAGTGCCCGAAACCAGTTCAAATAGCCCAGCCTCTTCTGACTGCGTTTTGGAGTAGCCAGTTCTGACTGGGTCGGGACTAACCTCTCCATATTTTTCTTTCTTTTTCCAATCCAATCTTCTGACTGCCTATAGATGGATCTTCTCCACGATGTCAAAAACTCTCCTTTGTGTTTCCTACACAGACTTTTGCACTAATCACCACACAATCTGCGTTCTTATTTCATTCGCATATATGCATTCGGTGGTGAATTCCGGTGGTGGTGGTGATGATGAGAACTGCTGCCCGATGTCGGCCACGCTTTAAAGTGGGACTCCGCAACAAAATCACCACAAAGATTGTGACATAACAGTAACCCTTGGGGTGTTAGGAACATACATACGAAATATCGCGTTCCCAAAGTGCGCAGATTTTCTTCCAACGCATTATTACGAAGTGAGCGCTTCGCCTCTGTGAAGCAAGAGGGCGCTGAAAGCAACACTGCCGACGTCATCCGGCATGGAAGAATGCAAGCTTCATAGCAGACGACCATGCTGGGTGACGTCACAGTATCTTCCTCCGGGCGAACCGCTGTGCGCTTCGATATTTTGGTTTCGGTTTGGTATTGTCATCACTTACGAATTAATTACTCGCACAAAATGAATGCAAACGCTGCATTCGGTATCAAGGGGAAGGGTCCGTGTTCTGTATGATGCTCACCTAATTTTTTTTCGAATCCTTGCGAAGTCTCCCTTTAAGCGGGCAACGTCACGACTAAACGCAGAAAAGAAGAAGAAAAACACAAAAATATATAAAGGAAAATATATAAAAATAAAAAGGCGGATTAGGAGAAGGGCCCCGGTGTCGCCAACTAGAGGCGCAGAATCAGATTGGTGTATATCTAAAAAAAAAATGATTATAGCCGCCGTCCGCCTGTGTCTATCAGCGGACGTCGAACCACCAAGTAGTAGTTCTGAAGTTAATTCCGGTGGAGGTGAACAGTTCTGTGCACTAGCGCTTCCGCTATACCATATACCGCTTCGCCGTATACAGTCAACCCTCGATTTATGAACACCTTCGGTTCCCCGAAAAATCATTCATAAATCGAAAATTCCGTCAAGTGAGTACTATCGAGCGAATGGAACAGCATTTCCGAGTTGAGCTTGTGTTTATAATGGAATATATTGTGTAATTTTGATTTCGACCATGCCTTCTGCTGTATCAGTCTCGCAAAGAACAGACCTTAGCGCATTCACACTCTGTTTATTATGCAATACTAAATTGTTTAATTGTGCTTTGGACCATGCCTTCGGCTGTGTCAATCTTGGAAAGAAGAGATGTCAGCACATTTGCACTCGACTGGTCTCGAATTTCCCCAGGGATTTTTAACCTCCGTTTATTAATTTCCGGGTGACAGCGGCCACCTTATTCATCAATTGAGGTCAGGAAGACTTGGTCGCCCCTTGTGCGACCCCGGAAAACCCGTTTGTTGTTTGGATTTCGAGGGGTTAAGAACCTAGGGTGCAATACCTGGAAAACGTTTTGTCCGTTCAGGCGTCATTCATAAGACCACGAAACAATCCCTTTGAAGGTTTCTGTTGACCTCGGAACGGTGTGTTCATTGAGGGCAAAAACGCTGTGCAACTCCTAGTTGGTTCCCAGAAATTCCGTTCATTATTCGAATATCGAGGTTCATAAAACGAGGGAAAAATGCATGTAAAAAGTTTGGTTCCTCGTGCTCGTGTTCATAAAACGAGGGAATTCAT
Source organism: Ornithodoros turicata (assembly GCF_037126465.1). Lineage (NCBI taxonomy): Eukaryota > Metazoa > Arthropoda > Arachnida > Ixodida > Argasidae > Ornithodoros > Ornithodoros turicata. The sequence goes on from NC_088201.1 coordinate 5,587,062, forward strand.
AAATCGAAGGTTCATAAATCGAGGGTTGACTGTATACCAGCATGTGACACTATCGGTTCCGATGTCCTCATCAGCCCCACCGCTAAATGTTCGTATACTAATGCTCCCAGAAAAGAAATCTTTCTCCCACGAAGCATAACGTTGAGCCCCGCAGGAACATAATTTTCGGAAGTGGCTGACACATTTTGATCTTCGGATCGTGAAACGAGTGTGTCGGGACCAAGCCACAAGTGGCGCTTTACGGAGTGGCGTACAAAATGCATGGCAGACGCATGCATAACGCATTAGCTTTTTGCTACCCGAAACTGCGGGATCTGCCTGGATGGGGCTCCACCCAAACGCGTGTATACCAGCTGCTCCCATTTTCACAGCATTCTGGCCTCGTCAACCGCAACATATAACGTCGCCTCTATTTTATACTTTTCAGGCATCCATCAATTTGTCATGTACAATAACCGATCACTTTATCAGTTTGCGCTGAGAAGGCTGTCTTGAGACACCGAGCGAGGCACACTCTGAAATACAACTTCACCACGTGCCATTCAATTATGGTATGTGGTGAACAAATCAGGTGAGAGAATCACATGACATAGATTTATGGTCCATAATTCTATGTCGTATCGTTCTCTCGACTGATTTGTTGAAAGTTTCACGAATGATCCATAAAAGGTATAAACTACCCGTTTTCAACGAGTCAGGATACCATTCTGCGTGTGGTCTTATGTGGTTAAGTTCTGTTTTAACAGTGCAGTTCCAAGCATGTGCGTTCCCAGGATTTTTATTTTCCAAGGACTGGGGGGGGGGGGGGGGGGGCAAAGCCTTCCTTGCCCCCCCTTCTGTGTTGGTACGCCTATGATTTATTTACATAAGTACCCTACAGCGCCGGAGCATTAGTGTAGGGGTGTGTAGGCACAGAAAAATGTTACAAACTATGTATCAGGAAAATGAATAACAATAATAAACACCAAATGCAACAATAATACAAATGCAATAATAATCCTCATAACTGATAAACTTCAAGTACAAAAATATTCAAAATGTATAACAGCCAAAACACAAAAGAAAAGCAACCTCCGAGTAAGTCTTGCAATGATTCTCTCTTTTTCTTTTTTTTTTTTTTTTCATACGGTTATCCAGTGAGGGTAAAGTTCGGGCCATTCGCAGAATGTTCCGGGTCCGGAGTAGAAAATGCGTGAGTGGGAAGCTTGTTCCATTCCTCAATCGGGAAAGAATGATTTTTGGAAAACTGTTGTTTTGGTGTCGTAAGGCCTTATCTTATATAAATGATCATGTCTGTGCGAAGTATAATGTGGTTGAAATATGTATTTGTCACGAGGTACACCATTTTTGTTATTGTAGATATCCCAAAGTAATTTCAATCGAGCTTGTCTTCTTCGCATTTCCAAAGAAGGCCACCCTAGTTCCGATACCAATATGCTTGAACGGATGAACGGGGAATATTCATTAAGAACGAATCTTGCTGCTCTCTTTTGAATTTTTTCTAGTTTTTCGCGTAATGAAGAAGCCTATGATTCCAAGTGTGGTGGAATAAGCCTGTTATCGTGGCAAGTTGGAGTTGTTCTCTTTTCATGGGTGACACGGATGGATCGAACCCAGAAGTCAGTGGGACAGATTCCAAAGAGATCCGATAGAAGGCCTAGGGTTCGGTTCCCGAGATCCCGAAAAATCCGGGTGTTGCGACGAATAATTGGTGACACGTGTGGAAAGGAACAAAAAACAAGTATCTTAGCGACCTGTTTTCAGACGTCCCGACTTCCTGGAAAAATATCCGTCTTCCGATCGGAAAAAATAAAATAGAAATAAATATGATTCTTCCGATCTGTGAGCGATGTGTGAAGCTACACAAAATATTGCGTAACTTTCTTTCTCTCTCTCTCCCTTGTTTTTTTTTTTATATTCATCGATACGTTGATGTGAAAGTGTAAAGAGAAAATAGATACCGCCTCTCCAGGAAACTAGACTCAGCTCACGCAGTCCAGTACGCAACAGCTACTATGGAGATTCAAAAGAAGGGAAGAGCAAAACGCACCAGTCCGTGTATTCACGCAAGCGACAATGCCCAGAATACTCCGGCGGAAGATGCGAGAAATCTCATTGCTTTCTGTTGTGCCACGTGAATGCAAGCACCCAATGTCATGTCTTTCCGTGCACTGCTAACCGCGGGGAATATCCTCACCACAGTACATTCCGTAGCAGACGACAGCCGACGTCCGGTCAGTGGTTTATCCAGACACCCCCAGCACCCCCCAAAATGTGTGGCAACACCCTCCAAATATTTGTTCCTTTGTTCTATTGTTCCAATGTTACTGCACCCCCAAATTTTTTGCAACACCCCCCCCCCCCCCGGATCTGGTTAAACTACCGATTCCGGTCATTCCGGGACGGTGCGAATGCGCAACAGAACATGCGGAGGAACTTCTGCCCCGTGAGCAGCGTTTCCTTCCACTAGAATAATCTGTGGGGATGTCGCTGCTGCAATGCAAGGAATAGGCGTCGGAATTGTTGCTATTTTTGCGCAGCAATAATTCCTATATATTCTAATATATTCTTATTTGTGCATTAGTTGTATTGCTATTTCCAAACATGGATGCGCAGGTGGATATACAGACCTATAAAACAAAGTGCGGACAGTTGCAAGAAGATCCTGCGGGACCCCAAGATCTACATTTAGAAGTCCCGGGATTTTAAAAACGAACCGTATACTAAGGGCATTGCCTATATGCACTCTCACTGAGCATATGTATAGGATCTATTTTGCAGCTTCCACTACAGAACTTCTTGGTTGAAAACCGAATGCACAGCAGCAGGCAGTCACCACGGTTCAAAGTACTTCAGCAGTCCTCCTGAAGGAACAATAAACGAAATGAAACGAAATACTTCGATTTAATCGCAGTACGTATAGCGTTCGTGTCGATGCAGAAATGCGCAAGTAACATATAGAGCCCCTGGCAGCGCCATCTCTCGGCGAGCACCGAAAGGTTTCAGTTGCGCTGGATACGGTATTGATCGGAGCCACTCTCGTCGAGATGTGGCTATCATGTCGGAATTCGCGGTTTGATGACAACCCGGAGCGCTGGTAATTTCGCGAAGACGGGAGCAAAATGGAAAGAGCTCTTTCCGCCCGGAGGGGGCTTCAATTGAAGCCTCGTTACTGTTACGCATTTTTGCGGGGTCCTTTAAGATCACCCCGATGTAAATATTGAGAAAAATGACGTTCAGATATTGAAACGAATCTTCTGTGTCCGTGAGGTACACAGAAGCGCAAAGGCTCGCGTGAAACAACTTACTTTAGCTGATGATGAGGGCTCCATGACCAAAACAGCTGGGGCTTGGATGCGACTGTTTAGCTCCCGTTCTTGCTAAAAGTTCAACTGAGTTGCGCTTTATTATGCATTACGCATTATGTTCTAATGTTGCGTCGTGTTTTCCGCCGTGCTCTACGCGAAAAAAAAAAAAAATCTTTCTTAGCGTGAAACAATGCGCATAAAAGTCCCTCTGAGCAAGAGCAGGATCGCTCCAGTATGGTGGCACGGTACAATTTGCTCAGGTACGGCATTTCCTGAGAGCCGCAATCTCGGTGAACGTTATGGAAATCCTCAGGTGGGCAAAAAAATATCTCCGCACCGACCACTGCTGCGCCGTCGCTCATCAACGTATAGGCTTTATTCCGACGAAAAGTCGCGAATTATCAATTCACCGAGGTTTTCGAGGTATAATTGAGGATAGAATACATCGGAGACGCCTCCTTTGTCGTAAACCAACGAGTTACTACCCTGGTGGCACAGTCTCCTCAGAAATCAAAACGGTAAGAAAATTAGCGAGCAAAACGAGAAGGTGCCTCTGAAGGAATGTGCAGGACCACGACAGTGAGACAGAGAATGCCCAGTTCGTGCACGAACAGAAGACCCATGCGATTCAGGGAACGAAGGAAGGGCTTTTCTTTTTTCTTCTTCTTTTCTTCCTTTTTTTTTTTCAGTATGAAATATACACATTAATGGAACGTGTTCTTTCTTTTGTTCCAGCGAAGCGGCTGCTGAACAACTCCGTAGATGCAATCCTTTACCCCGCGCAGTCCATTAGGAGACTCCATGATGAAACAAAGTGCTTTGCATTCAAAGCATTCTTTCCACAGTCTCCGACGATCCTCCAACAGCAAGCTCGCCGAGTAGAAAGAAAGGCTTCGCTTTGAAAGGTGTCTAATGATAGCCGGTATGTGCATGACAGCTTGCTAAGTACATAAAGGGGCTAAACGAGGCCCATCTCTTTCAATCTAATTTGCTTCTCCGTGCGGTAGCTGTCGCCATCCAACTATCAGCGTTACGAGAAGCTCGATCCGCTAATGCCCTCCTTAGAAGCTCATTTCTGCTGGCTGATCAGATTGCGACCGCGGCGCCACTGCGCATGCGCGAACGGCCACCGCCCATTATGGTAGTCGCATCGATTTTGGAAAGCCAGTTGCTTCCCTTCGCTGCGAGCCGATAAATGGATGAGATGAACATCCTCTCGAAGAATAACAATTTATTCGCGCGGCGCCCTCTGTGAGCGCTCGTCGTGACTATGCCGTTTTGTTGGTTCATTCGTTCATTCTGATCATAGAGAAGAAAAGTGGAGAGAAACAAATGCGTTTTCTTTATTGGCCGCCAGATGGTCACTAGCAACGTTGCTGGTGGTTGCTGGATGCGGGGTTTTGCCCGATGGGGTGAATGGATTCTGGTAAGAACATGGCAACACAGGTCTGAATGAGTCTCTGCCATCTCGCATGTGGCAACCACTGTGGTGGTGACAGCACATAGCAAAAAAAAAAAAAAAGAAGAAGAAAAAGAAACAGAAAACAAAAATGTGACGTCACCGGAGGTTCACCTACTTTAGGTTGGCAGATTTTGAGAATTTTTAACATGGAAAGAAAATTTTCAAGAATACAATACCTTATGCGTAGATTTCATAATCGACTGGACTCTGTAGGGCCGCACCATGTTTTTATAAACATCGATCAATTCATTCATTTATTAAAATGACACATTTTACATAGATGAATAACGCGTCCTGGAGTAGCCAGTCCCGAGTGGCTCAGGAATCACATCTCCATTTTTTTTTTTTTTTTTACAAATCAAATTAAGTATTTAAAAATTCCAATAGGAAATTTGTAAAACTGAAAGAAGAAAGGCTGTTGGAAAACTAAATGTCATTTAACATCTGCTAACATACTTCCTGGACACCCTCCCTCCCCTATATCCACAACACACTAGCAATTTCCTGATATTTACGTAATTAATGCGCTAAGGCACAAAGGTGACGATATGTCTCATGTCCAACATGTTCTTTACGTATCGCCTGTAATTTAACCAACACTGACAGTTACTGTTAGCAGAGCGCATGATTCTCGTAACATTGATTGATTGCGTGATTGAGTGAGATATAAAAAAATATGGAGATGTGAGAGCCGACAAAGTCGGGTCAGGCCATTCCAGTACTCGTGAATAGAAAAGAAAATAGAAAACCCAACATTATGATGACCAAGAGGCATTTTTTAAATAAAAGAAGAAAAGCACACACAAAAAAATAAGGAAAAAAAGACAAGCAGGGTCCACCTGATTGGTGAGTCCAGTAAATTAAATAAGAGTTCATGTGGACGTAGACTAAACAGGACACACCAATGGCCCTCACTCATCACACTGCACAATAACATTCCTTCCAGTTGTTGTCATTCAATCTTTGGTAAGCTCACCCTATATTGAGGTGAGGACGCATACACTCTCCTACCCACTCAATCAATCAAGTATCGTAGCATGTGCTGGAAGTTGTATTACTGATGCGAGAGATTTTTCATCATGCGCCCAACGGTAGCGGCCTCTGTTATCAGCGCTTCTAACTGCAACTTCGAGGGATCGCCACCGTCGAATAGGGGCTCTGGGGCGCCGGAGAACCAGAGCCTTTGGCTATACTGGCTATACTTTGGCTTTTGCATCTTTTACCCCATGTTGTCGATGTAACGTTAGAAATCTGCCTTTCTGAAGTCGGAGCATATATATATATATATCGTAGCAAAGTGAAAGTTTCCTGCTTACGTTTCGAACGTAAACGATAACCAAAGCATGCCAGCGAAAGAGTGTTTTTACCGTGTCAAGCATTTTCCAGCTGTCGAGAATGGATGACGTCACAGTCAATGCCAAGCATGCCATATTGACGTATTCCAAACCCCATAGTTTTCGAAACTTTGCTCGTTGCGCCCGTTTTGAAACGCATCTGAATTTTCGTGAGACATGTTATCCTGTTAGTTACTTGCTGTGTCCAGAAACAACGAACAACTTAGCTTTCTTTTCGTTTCTTTTTTTTTTTCTTTTTTTTATCACTCCAATGTGTTGATCGAGTTGTGGTCAGGCTAACGGTTGAATGACACGTGGGAAAGTCCTCTTTAGACGGATGGTCACGTGAAATGTCGCAGTGGATTATTTTTACCACTTGAGGGTATTCTCGTGCACTGAAATTGCAGTCCTTCATTGAGAGTTTATTGCAAAACAATGGCGTCGGGATGTCCCCGTCAGTACGATGCTGGGAATGGTGGACCCAACATTCTCGTGCCGCTTCCCGTCTTCTTTCCAGCGCGTCATTAAGTCCCTCCTACATCGCTTACGGCTGAATGTTGCCTTTACGCCGTACTACCGTTACAAGACAGGATGTGCCAGGTAGCCCCCTGTGCCCGGAGTGTGGTGTGCCAGCGACCGCGGACCATGTGATCATCGCATGTGCCACTTATAGGAGGGAGCGTCACTTGTTGGCAAACGACTTTGCGCGGATTGACGGCCGACCCCCTGACCTCAGACTCATTTTGGGACCATGAGACAAACGAAAGCAGATGTCCGCGTCTTACGACCCTTTATCAAATTCCTGGAAGCTACCGGCCTGATCGACTCCCTCTAAGACCCCGTCAGCGTCGTCAATGCATCATCCTCGTCACCATCCTCTCATTTTTCCCCAATAGCAATGGGGTAGCATATTCTGCTCAATGAGCGGAAGTCATCCCCATATCATCGTCATCATGTCTCTCTCTCTCTCTCTCTCTCTCTCTCTCTCTCTCTCTATTGCAAAAGCCTATCCCAAGCAGCACAATGTACTGAAAGTCGAGTGCAATAGGGGTAGACAGTATGTGTCTTATCAATGTTCTTTAGTTTCACGAGTCTGTTCAAGGACTTCCACCTACCCGGCCACCCCTATTGCACTCGACTTTCAGTACATTTTGCTGCTTGGGATGTTATTTACGTCTTTGGCGTGTGTGCATGACGAGAATGCTTCCATACAGACACGTACTAATATTAATAATTTGTGGCTTTACATCGTGAAACCACCGTGATCATGAGCGACGCCACAGTGACTGCGCAACTAAGCAACTTGTACCGTGCCACCGGGTTGCTGGCGTCCTCTGCCGGGTTCAAACCCGCAGTCTAGGGATCAGTAGGCCAACACGCTACGAACTGAGCTATCGAAGCCTGTACAGACACGTGCTGTCGATCCCTAAATTGGGTACAGCCAACGCCATCTAGAGTGAACAAGGCCGTATTGGGTAATTAGGCAAGGATTAGGCAAGCCTTAACCTAAAACCTAAACCGTATAACTACTCGGATGAGACGTAATGCTTATGGTGTCTCGGACTGGTCGTTCCGATACTCCGAGCTGGAGCGGGTCAGACCGCATCTCACTCGCTCTCCGAGCCAAAGGAATCGTGCAGAAGCCGAACGCGGCAGGTTCGAGCCGGTAGTCAAAACGACGACGACGACGCGAAATGCAGAACATTGCAGCAGGCATGGCGCTGTCACGTGACCGGAACCCAACCAGATTTCGCAACCGCCCCCGACGGCGTTGGTGAGAATGAAAGAAGGAAGTCACTGAAAAGGTTGGCCAGCTGTAGGTACGAACCTACATCTGCAGGATTGCCGGTCCAGGGCTCTGCCAATTGAGCTAAGCTAACACACCTCCCGAACGACTTCCAAGGGTGCGTCATTTGAAGGGACAAACACATCCACTCACTCACTCATTCCACTTTCAGTCTTACATGTTTTCTTACTCATGCACACTTTCATGCGACGGGATCGACGCAAGCGGCATCTGTTGAACATGATGGCAATCGATGTTCTGAGGCTGGAACACATAGAAAGGACAACACAACTCACAAGGCTCAAGTGCCCAAGAGCAATGAAAGAAGGAAGCCACTGAAAAGGTTAGGCCAGCTGTGGAAGTCGTTGGGGAAGTGTGTTAGCTTAGTTTAGTTGGTAGAGCCCTGGACCGGCAATCCAGAAGATGTGGGTTCGTGTCCTACAGCTGGTTAATCCTTTCAGTGACTTCCTTCAATGTTCCAGCCTCAGAACACGAATTTCCATCGCGTTGGTGAGAGCATTCTAGAGCACTCCGAGTTGGAGGAAAGAGCTCCAAATGCAGTGAGAGCGCTCTGTTTCGACCAGTCGAACATCGCTCAAGAGCGTTCTGAGCGATCGGAACCAACCAGTCGGACGGCCCAATCATGACTATGCTTTCACCTGTTGCAGTATTGGAGACAAGCTGTCATCAGCCATCCATGTCCATCAGCCCTCCTTGTCCATCAGCCCTCCTCAGAGGCCGTCAGGTCATTGCTAGGGCGTTGTTCGTCCTTCTTGTTGGTTTACCCAGTGCGACTCATCGTAGACCTCCAGCTGGCATTCTTTAGACCATAGGCGCTGACTGCAGGGGCCTCAGCCCCTCCCCGTGGAACAAGTCTGTCTATCTAACACTCACTGAGATGAACTCCCGTAAAAATGTGTCTCTTTGACCCAAGCAGCACAGTGTACTGAAAGTCGAGTGCAATAGGGGTGGAGGTATGTGTCTTATCGATGTTCCTTAGTTTCACGAGTCTGTTCAAGGCCTTCCACCTACCCGTCCACCCCTATTGCACCCGACTTTCAGTACATTTTGCTGCTTGGGGACGAGTTCGGACTTCGAGATCGAGAAATCTGTTGGCAAGCAGCACTGATAAGACACCTGTCAGCCACGCGCCTTATCAGCGCCGTTCTTCATTTCACAGACGCACGTGGTTGTCGCCCTCCTTTCTTTTTTTCTTTCACGATGCTGCCCTGTCTGTAAGAGATAAAGGTAACTGCGTTTTATTTCTTCCCAGTTGACGCCCCCTTACGTAGCATCTCTGGTGACTCACTCTGGTATTCCAAACCGAGCCTCATGGTTGGTTCCACGTGGTTACGTGCCTGCTGACGTCCTGCTATCTCTTGGCTACTTAAGCCGCGCGTTTGTGAGTTGGCTCCTTTTTGCTGGTCTCCTGGTAAGTGGCTGTTTCTGTCTTCGTTGTACGCGGTCCTCCTTGCCTGTTTGCGAAGTAAACTTCATGGAATTATGCAGCCCATCTATGAAAAATGGTAGCTGGTGCTTTTTCTTCCAACTGCACTCTTCACAGTAGCGGAGACTAATTTTCTTGTGAGTTTCGTGTACTAGTTTGGCTTGCTGGACTGTATACCAAAAACGCGACGTAGGAAAACACCCTCTCGCCTTGGGAATTCAGGTTATCGGAACTTGCGTTTACAGTTCACTGTGGGTTTTCACATGGTCCAAATAGTGAGACGAATGCCTTAAAGTTACTCTTGCACTTTTCAGGATTCCATATCTGGATTACGTATGTGCCTTCCTTGGAATCATCGCTGGAGGTGCTGTGTGTGTGTGTGCGTGCAACTGAGGTGGACCACCTGGATTATATTGTGCTACGTCGACAGTCGACACCGTTGGATCGCCGTTCATGCGGTCAGACGTTAAGTTCTTTTTAGTCAACGGCCTGGTTCCTTGCACCCTCTCAAACTCTAGCTCTTCGAAGCTGACGCGTTAATTTTGAACACAATTCCGTCGTGGCCTGTAGAAGAATGTGGGTGGGACTTTCGGCTTGGTCAAGGAACCTTAACGCTGGGAGGGCGGGAAGTTCATTTGTCTCCGGCGTGCCAAGGTTAGGCGTACCTGACGCGCTGTCTCGTAAGCCACTTCGTAACGTCGTAGTTACGGCAACCTTCCACTGAGTTACCACGAGTAGAGTTGTCCCAGTATTTTGTCCAACTGGCTTGCCTGTACCGGAAGTCTAGAATGTAAAACATTTTAGATGTCTTTCTGTAGTCGAGGACTTAGCAAGTTTTTATTTCGTATAGGTGAGACCTTATTTTTTTACCAGGATAGGAATGGCGCATTCATAGTAGCCCACGACTTGAATTCGTATACCATCGAAATTTGTTGACCGTAACTTGTTGGCGTTATATCAGCTGCAAACCTCCTTTAACCGAATCCTCTTCGGGAATCCCTGTAGTCTTGGGCAGATACCAAGGTCAGGTCTTTCCTCTTGGCCTGTGGACTGTTTGCCGTCCACGACAGCCTTCTTTGTTCAGGTATTAACACATAGTACTAACCTGTAACGCTCATTCTTCTAATTTTGCATGCAGCCTCGTTAGGTTAGTGACTTGCCACACTTCCTGAAACTGTCAATCTCCTTTCTGCATGTCTCCGTCGGATTTCAATCTTGCATGAACGATGGTTGTGTCCTAGAGCATCCCATGTCTCTGCCCAAGACGTCTCCCCTTGCCTTACTCGATAATGGAACTGTCTGAATTTCTACAGAATTCCGTAGAGTATAAACCTTTCACCTGCGAGTCTTGCTGAATTTGCGCTCCGCCCTAAATTCAGTGTTCGGAAAATTTGTTGGCTGCTATGAAGCGTCACTACAACCCTTGGCACGTCTTGGATTTCCTTTGGTCTCTGTAGCTACAGCCCCAGGCGCGTAAAAGTGGGTGGAGCTTAGGCGTGTTGCATATCCGTTGCCCCGTAGGTGTTTATCTAAATTTTCTCGGAGGCCACTATGGACATTGACGTGTTTAATATTGTCGCGAGTGTTCCAGTACACGTTGTTCACACTATGCTCACTGCATCACACAAGACACACCATGTCGTCATACTTACCTCTGATAGCTTAGCTTCTTCGCGCGTCTTCACCTTGTTAACGCCCGTGCCAGCACCTCACACGCACTTCACACCTTTCTGTTGAAATAGTTGCTCCTTCGGAGCATCCGTTCAGCAGAATGCGGTTGAATGCACCTACTGTCTTCACAGGGCCGGGATGGAGGGTTTGCGATTGCAATGTGGGCCTCGTTCGCTGGGTTGGGGTGGTGAGTACAATATTGACGCGACGCGTGAAGCGACGAGTGTCTCTCAGCTTTGAGGATAGATCGGCTCAGGCAGGCGTACAGATAGGTTAGGCAATCGTAGCCCGGGTGCTTGGTGCCGGCTGTGCAACGGTGAAAATAGTCAGGGAGTAAACTTTGTCTCACGTGTTCAACTTGGCAAGGTAAGCCTTACACCCTCACATCACACTCTCACTACAGACATTGGGCATGATTCGATTAACTGACCAGTTCGGACTTTGAGAGACCAGAGGGTTGTAATATATGCTGACATGTCTCGCCGCAATTTCTACTCCAACAGCTTGATTGCTTCTAAGAGCTTTGGCTCCCATTTCCTACCCAGATTATCATTCCAACTTAATTTTAATCAACTTTAAGATGCTGATATGCTACGTAATCAACATGATGACTTGTCTGCTTAAACGTGCCATCTTTGTTGGGCTCTACTTTCGTGGTTCTTGGAGCTTTCGGTCGTAGAGCCTCGCAAACCTCTATACGGGGGGACGTAATCTGTTTGTAGACAGGGTGCTTCGAAAGAATAAATTCTCATTCAAAACTCAAATCTTTACGAACAATCCTCTCATTTGTTTCCCAAACTCCTCACTAATTCGGATTAAATTCCAAATGTTTCGAATCACCCTATCTATTAATACGTATAGCACTATGCCATCCATGGCATGCTTCCATGATCAGCTTTGTTTAGAAGACTTCTTGCTTAACTTGTTATAATTATTTGCTCATACCTTATTCGTACTCCACGGTTCCACATTCTGTAGATTATAGACACCCTTACAAACGTGTGACGTCACCATAAGACTGCTTCGAGGTTATATATTTTGCTGTGGTGGGCATGAAGCGCGGAAAGACTAGTCTGCTGGTAGACCGAAAAGGTTGATGGGTGCCCACCCGCATACTTTGCGCCACGGCGGACCTTAATCGATGACGTAGGGGAGCAGGTAGTCTATAGACAACCAGCGCCCCCTCCCCTTGGGCCCTTACGTCATTAAGTAACGCCACCGCGCAAACCATGCTGGTGCGCTCTATCAGCAGACGCGTTTTTCCAGCTTCTTTCTCACCCTTGCAAACATGTGACGTCACGATAAGACTGCCCAAGTAGCAGAATGTACTGCGATTGGCGGTGGACAGTATGTGTCTTATCAATGTTCTTTGGTTTCACGGGTCAGTACAAGGCCTTCCACCTACCCGTCCACCCCCATTGCACCTGACTTTCAGTACATTGTGCTGCTTGGGTGGTTCGAGGTTAATTTTGCTGTAGTGTGCAAGAAGGCGGGAAAAACGTGTCTGCTGATAGGCCGAAAAGGCTGATAAGGTTGATAGGTGGCCATCGGCATGCTTTTCGCCACGGCGAAACTTAATCGATGACGTAGGGTCCCCACCCTTGGGCCCCTAAGTCATTAAGTAACGCCACCGCGCAAAGCATGCTGGTGCGCACTATCAGCTTTCAGCCGACACGTTTTTCCCGCTTCTTGCCCACCAAAGCAGATAACCTCGAACCAGTCTTCTCGTGACGTCACGTGTTTGTAAACAGAGGATCGTCTATACTGGGGGGAGGGGGGATGAACTTCATGTGGATTCAACTCCATGCTGCGATTTTTTCTTCATGCCGTTCCTTTTACGATTTCTTTTTTTTTTTTTTTTTTTTTTTGCCGTCTCATACGTATCCGCTTGCCAAACCAACTTAATCCATGTTCGCGTCTGCGATATGCTCCTCCACGTGGCTTTTTATTTTTTCGCCTTGGTTCTAACGTTTAGCTCCGATAACGCTTATGTAATCTATTTTTGGCTTTGGCTTCGCGTACGGCTTGACGTAATTTTCGTTCGCGCTGTGCGGACAGCAAGTACCCTGGCAGCTGCACATCGTTCTTCTCTATGCGTAAGTTGAAGTTCCTTGTAAGTTGAACAATTCCTCCATATATGCTGCAATAATGGTTTTTCACCTTTCAGAAATGCAAAGATATTCCGACGATTGTAAGGTGACAAAGGCTATTTTGGTTTCAATGAATTGCTAATGCAGTTGAAGTTCCCGTGAAGTTCCTGAATGAAGTTCCCGTGGTCTTACAGTATCATTCGCAACTCAGTGTAACATCACTGCTGTCGTTGGTTTAATGAGTTTTTAGTCTTTAAAAGTGTTCCAGAGGTTCCTGTCCTTGCCTGGCGTTGCTGAATATAATCCTTCCAAGACTGGTGCCTCGGGCTGCCCGTTTGTATGTATCGTCTGGCCTTCTGGCGAAATTATTTTTGAGTTGCAACCTTCCTCGTAAATCACACGGTATTAACATCTGGCACAAGTCTGATGTCAATGTAAAGTGTAACACTAGAGAGCTCCTCTAGAATACAAGCAAACACTACGTCGTTCGATTGTTGTCCTTGCACTTGTAACATTGCATCGTACGTGACATTTAAACATTTGCGGCTGTACTGTGATAATATAAATATTTAGACTGCTCAAGAGACTTGGCCATCTGCACAGAACCCTCGCCTTCAAACTAACTCTTTTTCAAATACGAAAACTCCACCGCATCTGCTTTTCCTGGACCCCTTTGCTTTCACAAGTTCTTTGCTTCCAGATTTCTGCGTGCTGTCCGTGCTGGCTGGTTGGCTGGGCTGTCCTGGCCTGGCTGTCCCACGGCTACAACACCACCCGAAGTCAAAGGCCTTCCTGAAGTCTTTCCCATCAAGACAGAACCGGGTAAGACATATCAGTCTTGCTTCCAACTACCCAGAGTAGCACACGACCGATTCTATGACTTTAATTGAAATGACATCGTGTGCGATGCCGAAGTCTGTTAATCTGGCCTAGAGAGAAGCAGATAGCGTAACCCCCTGTTAGCAGCAAGATAGTGTTATACCCCAGTCAGACGGCATGCTCGAAGGACTTCGGGGAATTTTCATTTGCAAAAAATGACCTCTCAGAGTCGTGTCAGACGGCAACTCAAAGGACCTTTCTAAGAAATGACCATCAACGCGAAAGGAGGCCCCCAACGACATTTGAGGTGCCGAAAGGAGCAATCTCGACAACAGTGTTATGCCATAGTACCCTCGCTGCCTTCGCAGCTGAATGTAGGAAAACCTATAAAATGCGGATAACGGAGTGAAACTGTGTAAACGTATTTAGATCCTATTTAGAGAAGTATATATGACTTCTGCATCTTGATTTGTGACGCACAGACCAACTTCAAATTTCCACAGCAGACAGGGAAAACGAAACCGAAAAAGGGAGCCGGTGAGGGCAGTCAGTTGAGGAGCACTCCTTTCCCGCCTGTCTGGCAGGCGCCCCCGAACAAAGGTCGTTTGAGAGGCCGGAGGTCATTTCTCGCAACTGACATTTGAAATGCTGTCTGACTAGGGTATTAGTCTGTGTTCGAAGTCCGATCGATCGATGTCGATCAAGTCCTCCTTACCAAAGGATGCTAAATATAAGGCGCTCTGAGGAACCTCAGGTTTACAACCAGGTTGTTAAAACACTCGTTCAAAGCGCATCACATTGATGCCTGCCTGTTAGTGTTTAGACTAACTTACCATAGTTCCAACGTGCGCTACCTCATGGAGCTTTCGATTCCCACTTCTAAACCAATGACCGCTTTTAATAATCCCACCTAATTACTTCCAGCTTATCATTCCCTTCATCACTTCCATTAATCCAGCTTATCATTCATTTAAGGTAAGCCAACAAACGCTGTGCTCATGTACTCCACATCGAAGATGTACACCTAGAATTGTCAATCGTTCACTGCATTTCGTACCACACACGACTGTTGTAATTTTTTTTTTAATTCCGTGTTTGCGCCGCGTAGCAACTGTGGCTATGAGCGGCGTACAGACGTGGACAGATGGAGAGAGGACAGCAGGAACGAATTGGGGGGTCAGTGCGTCCTGGGCCGACTTCAGGGGGCACTGTGCAAACTCTTCCTCTGTCCCTGGCATGTGCTGTGTAGCTGCGTCCGCATTTTGGAGAAGGGTCACATCTCACCGGGACACTTTGTACTGTTTGACCATTTTTGGTGCGTGCGCGCACACAGCAGAGATAGGAACTATAAACGGAAGAGGTGCCCTATGCATCCACCGGGCGCAAGAAATTCACATGCTAACTTCAATGTCTAGGCCGTGGTGGTGACTAAGAACCGGCTTGCCGTTGTTGGCCTCACGTATGTGGGCTGAGTCACGACTGTAGCCAGGATGAGATGAGATGGTGTGATAACAGATGAAGGAATGATGACGGCCGAAATTTAAGATTTAGAGCCTCCGAAGGCATCGCCTGTCATTCGGCCAAAGGCATTTGCAAAAGACAAACATATGCGCGGGACTAACGTTCTGAGATATTACCCGTTGGCAAGCAGGGTGCCGTAGCTGTGCCCAGAATTGCCACATACGTCCCTACTAATTTCAAGCAGCTCGCGTCGCGTAAATTTTTTTGAAGTAACTACCTTTTCCTCTTTCCTTTTCTGGAAAGAGGTCTCCCAAATTTTTCCGGTTTCCCCGGAAGTTTGCTTGGTTCGGTTATCCGAAAAAAAAAGGGACTATACTCCCGAGGTGTCCGCATAATCGAGACATTTTCGAATCGCCGAACATTAATTGCAATAATTTTTCTCTACCTAGGCTCCTGGTACCTTATGCGACAACGAGTCGGACCACTGGGATTTATCGGATCCATTAGGGCAGTTTGCGCCGCCGTTCTAGCGTTGTATAATTTTAGGCAGGTACTAAAAGAAAATGTCAATGCGTGGATATATACCGTACGTTTAGAATTGTATAACTGTCTGCACAGACTTTGCTCACCTGGCCCATTCGCTCCAAATTTTAACTGTTCCAGGAATTACGTGACGCCTGGAAAGTTGTTTTGCAGGCACCGTTTCTATCTTTGACCCTAGACGAAAGATGTGCGCACATAATCACAGGGGTTCTTGTAACTTTCTCTAGTTGCCCCCCCCCCCCCCCCCTCAGTTCTATTTTCCTTTGCTCTCCCGCGGTGTCTGCAAAACATTTGTCTAAATTCGTAACATCCTCAATTTCTAGTTTCTAAAATTTTCAAAATCTTCCCCAGGGATCGCATTGTCTGTGCTAATTGCCTGAAAACGGGCCATAATTGTATACACCGCATATGCGGCTGTTTGATTCGTATGACCAGAAAATACAAGATTTAATTTGTGCCAATCGTGCCTGCATTCCATTACTAATTCCTACTAAATCTACTAATAATCATTAACATTCGACTAATATTCTTCACTTAGCAGCTGGAGAGTTGCGTACTTTCGAGTTCGCCTGTCGGTCTCCACTTCAACATGGATTCCATGTGTCCAATTGAGTTTCACTCAATATACCTTTGCATGTCATACCTAAGCATTATGTTTGACCAGAACAGCTGGAATTGTGTCCTGGAATTCATCCTGTCCTGGAGCTCATGATTGCAACATGTGAATAAAATTGGGAAAAGGAAGTTGCCTACTGTATTTCTTGCTTGCTTGCTTGCGGTATTAAGGTAATCTGCGTCTATTCTCGTTGTCTATGCTAATGCTCACCCTAGCAGGTTATTGGAAGAGGTCAGCATCCCCATTTCCCTGCACTTAGTCCAGCGCCGACGTCGCTTCCGCCTTCTCTGTGGTGATGGCGAGAGGCCTGCTAGACTACTTGATAGCCGCATATTGTAAAGATGAGTTCCGCCTCAGCAGGTACCAGATATCTACGACCGGGCTTGTCACGTACTGTACTGTGTGTACGATCGGATTTCACTGCTGCCCTTTTGAAAGGAGCGCAGATTCCCTCAGTCGACTATGTTGGCTGTAAAGTTTGTCTGGGTAATCTCGTATTTACAGTTTATATCTCCCACCATCAGTTCCTGTTTCACAGCACAACATAAGGGATATCTTCACTGGTTTGCAACCGCCATTTCTGGTTGTGGGGGACATTAATGCTCATCAGCTGCGAGGCAGTGTTAAAACATACCAGAGAGGGAAGACTTGGCAGGAAATCATCGATGAACTGGACTTATGTTTACTGAATGATGGCTCGCCGACATTTTTGCGCAGAGATTTTTCGACTGACGTTTTGGACGTTTTTTTTTTCTGCTCCAGGGACCTATCCCGGATCTTATCGTGGTCTACTGATGCAGATGGGAGAGGAAGTGACCATCTGCCCATTTATATTTCGTGCTCCAGGTATAGTCGGCCGTCATGCACAAAAATGGTCAGACTAGTCAATTGGAGCACTTTCCGAGAGTAGAGCCCGGACATGTCAGCTGAACAACTTGCTGACGTGCTCAGTGCTTCCCTCCGATCGTCATCTCGAACTGTGAAGGTCCCGACGAGACACATGGGCACAAATCCTTACGTTGAACAGCTCCGGGCGTGTAGGAGGAGGGTGGAACGAAAATTATTGTTTCGATACCGAATAGGTCAGATTGGCTATCAGTGTTTACAATGATTATCACAAGCTCGATTGCTTCATGGTTATTCTGAATTGGATAAATGTAAACTTGCGTTTATCAGCAATCCCTGTATACAACGCTCCTGATGATGAAATGAGGCGCACAATATTGTCCCCGCAGATGAGTGTCAACGGGGCAACAACATCGCTTCTCGGTGATATCGGTTACCGTGCAGCTGGCGTAATCGTGAGCATCAAAACAAGCGCCGGGTTGATAACCACGGCTGAAGGTAACATCGTTCCCCGCTAACGACGGACACCCCTGTAGCACGAGTGGGATAGCCCAAAACTTATCTCCCTTTATTTCCGCTAAACGCCGCTAGGGTGTTTCTCTCCTGCTCAGTAGGTCGAAGCTGCGGACGGTTACATCCGTTCCAATCTATTTCGAAACTACAATGTCATTTTATTCCTCGTGGACTACTGACCACGGTATCGAAAATCCCACCCGAAATAGTGGCGTAGTTTGACTGTCATTCCTTGGAATACATGAGATGAGCAGACGCCGGATGCAGAGAGTATGCCGGAATTACCTTTCTGAGAAGACGAGAAAACTTCACTCCCTAAGAACCAATGAGGATGAGACCTTGAGAAAAGGAATACCGCGGCTGTGCCAACGCCACCTAGATACAGAGGGGCTGCTGACTCCTTCGCACGTCGACATATAAAGTACGCCAGCAGCCAGCCAAGACGTCAGTCATTCGCTAAAGACGATTTTGAAACCAATCCAGGCTTTCTGTGGCTATACCAGTAGCTGCCCATGCGGCTGGTGGCAGCTCGCTTCCATAGCGACGGCCGCTTAAAGCAACGTCGGACTCAAGTAAGCGGACGCTTAATTGTTACCTCACGTCGCTCAAGCGACGCTAGGTGGCGTTGGCTGTGTGGACGTCTCACGCACAGGGGTGACACAACCCCGTCATTGTTGTAACTACCCTCAAGCGGGTGCTTTTGGCAAAACTGCCATCTTGTCCTGGTCGCACGTCATAGAAAAAGTCATGTTGAGGTCATGTGACTTTGTTTACATGTCGTTTTGCCGCTAACCGACATATTTTCGCCGTCATAACACCAAGAGGACCATATTTTGCCAGCGTAAACTATGTGGTGCTTCTTCCGCAACATGGTAGCCCATTTCACCTTAGTTAAAGTACATCGCATCGGCTCGGTAAGTCTTAACGCGCGGTCGTCATCACATGTCAACAATACGAGGCTTTATGTGTAAAACTGCGCGTTTTATTGCGAGATTATCGGATAAAAATTATTACCATGGTCGAAAAACATCCAAAACGTCATCCAGAAACAACAACCGCGTTGTTTACAAACGGTTTGGCCGCCGACCACGGGCGCCGCCATCTTTAAGGTCACGTGTGCCTTGACGTTTGCTGTGACGTGCGACCAGGACCTGTCCAGGATGCATTGCGTTCGCCCAGCCATGGCCCAGCACGCTGTCGTCTACGGAGCAATACATTGAATGCCACCCCTGTGGTCTCACGGCGTCTGGACGGTGCCTTTCTCCCACGGTGATTCCTCCTCTCCTCTGAGTGCCGCCCTCTCGCTCCTTCGTTTATGGAGTGACGTCACGCCGCCAGAGCCTCTGCAGCCGCGGAAGCCGCGCCGATCTTTGAAATTCGTTCAATTAATATCTAAGCACTTTTCGAACGAAAAGGGTTTCCAGATGAGACCGTCCCTTTAAGTCAGCTCTGGAGCAAGCCGTGCACGCCTTGGCACTAAGATTGTATATTTACTGATATATTATTATTATTATTATGTACATATGTTATTACTTTTCTCAGAGTGTATGTGCGTAAGTAGCTACGAAAATATTGCGAGGATTGTAAGTTGACAAAGGCTGTTTTTTTTTTTTTTTTTACTAATGGAACACCTGAAAAGGAAATGGGTAAGACGATGTGAGTGTACGTTTTCCGTACCTTGAAGTTCTTCTGATCTGGTATCATTCGCCATCCAGTGTGACATCACTTCTGTCGTTGTTTTAATGAGTTTTCTATCTTTCCAGAGTTTCGTGTTCTTACCTGGCATTGCTGAATGATCCTTCGAAGACCGATGCCTTGGGCCGCACGTTTGTCTATATTCTTCACTGCACCAGAAGGCCATACATTTTCATCTGCAGGCTTCCTCCTAAATGGCATGGTACAAAAATCTAACCTCTGATACGGAAAATAACTGATGTCAATGTAGAGGGTAACCCTGACGGAAATCTCCTCCCATACAACCAAATAATACGTCTTCTGATTATCGTATTACCTGTACTTGTTTAAATCCCACGATGCAATACTACTTTCGGCTATCCTGTACTATAAACATTATTTTAGCCTGTTAAAGAGGCTTGGCCATCTGTATAGGGTGTGAGAAGATTTCGGGACACATTTCAAAACGTTGTTAAACATTGTGCATAATAACAATCACAATGCTAATTGGCGCAGTGGTACATAGTTCTGTGAAAAGTTTAATTTGAGCTCACCCTCAATGTTCTACCTTCAATGTGGTAGAAGTTGCGAATTGCAGAAAATCCGGGCCCGTGCATTTTCAATGGCCTATGTCGCCTCTCCGTTGCATGCTGTATCGGGTGTTGGCGCGCCACGTCTAAATCCGAAACAGATCGGTCGCGCGGTCCAGTGCGTCCAGGTCAGCCTGTTCACCACAGTGTTTTACGGAAACACTGCGACTGCTAGATATCGGAGGTTACGGGATGGCATACTGACCGGGTAGGATATTTGTCAAGCCGACCTTCGGACAGCCCCTTTCTTCCGGATATCCCTCGAACATTTGCCCTTAGGTTACGGCGAGGTTCCCCTAAGCGTGGGTGAAATTAGTTCCACAGGTGGGACGGACAATACGACGACAGACTACACGGAGACTGGTTTCGCGTCCAAGGACCCTTCCCTTTTGTCCTGCTACGCCGACAGCGACTACCTGGCATCGGCAACGTCGTCTTTTGGGTCGGAAGTGTCTACAAGATGCATGCCCATGCAATTAGTAAATGTGGAAAGGGAAATGCGAAACCGAAACCGAGGGGAGAAGAAACGCGACCAACGAGGACTTCGGGTGTGGACTCCGCGATATACGGACGTGCAGATTGATGGTCAGCTGGCTATGTGTATAATGTTCGTCTAATCCTGACTTCATGTATTCAATAAGTTTTTATTCGAACCTTCACTATATTGCTTTTGAGCTGTTCGCCAATGACGCCTTTACACAGTCGAGGAACAGTCGACCAGTCCCTCCCTCGAATTTCACCCAGTTCGTGATATTTTTCGTCTTCCTGAAACAGTTACTACGAAACGGCGGCGAAAGCAGAATAGGGAAGTGGTCTGAACCCCGTGTGTCTGGCTCGGCTTCCCACTTTTAGAGTTGTGTCAGGAGAAACCAGGGTCAAATCGATAGCGTTTACGTAGTGTGGCGGACGCGTGTTGGTGGGAGCTAGAGCCTGTGCTGACTGCTACTAGATCTCGGATGAAAAGGTAATTATCGATGGAATTACCTCTTCTACAGTTCCGTCGACTACCCCAAAGACTGTGGCTTTGCAATCGTGTATCCGCATACAACCAGTGGTCCTGGACAAGCAAGCCCTTGACCGCATAGCACGCTCTTAGCCAACCACAAACCCAATGACACCGTTCTGCCCCCTGTTGGTTAAAAACTAGAGGCCTTTTTGTGGCACTTATGGTCGCCAACTATATGGCAAGCAGTCCCGTCACCACCACCACCACCGTGACACGTATGCAGTTATGTTAATTGTCACAAAAAGGCGTACGTCCCACACTTTTCACAAATCAGGAGTGGTAACGGTATTATTCTACGCAATGGTTGGCCTTACGGCGCTGTGGCAGTGACGTCACGTGACTCACGCCATTTCAGCTTCCAATTTCCACCACTATAGGGCGCCTCCTTTCCTTCCTTCCCCCGGAGATGAAAAAAAAAGCCAGAACACGGCTCTGAGATCAGCAAGACAGAGCTGCCATCTGGGATGCGGCCGGCAGAGGTATCCCCGCAGTATCTTCTGCTCCCACCATGCGGCAGCACAATAGCGCCCCAGCTCTTGCTTCTCCCGAGCTTCCTTTTACAGATGCCTATCGATTGCAAACGGCATCCCGGGAGGAGGCAGGAGCCAACATGGCTGCCGATCGATACGACGCGTTTGCTAATGAAATCACCGCAGCAAACACCGTTATTAGAGGCCCGTGCACCACCATTTAATGCGCAGTCATTATCGCGTTTGTATACTCGCGTCGTGTTAGGCACTATGAAATGGGCATTGTTGCAAGCTTTTAGATGGTGGCTTCTTCATTATGCGTTGCCTTGTTTGTAAGTTACGCGTTACCGAGTTTGTAAGTTTCGAAAGCTTTTAGGTGCAAACTCTAGACCAACAGGGCTAATTTGCTAAAGGTTACAACAAGAACGGTTATTTCGCTGGATGAATCGCAGTGGATCGTTAGATTTCAAAAAGTAATTCTTCCCGTGATTTTCTACATGTTAGGAAAAACTCGACAGACCCGGGGCATTTTCGTTATAAAATTTGGGACTTCCCAAAATTTACATTTTGCAAAAATATTTGGCGCCTTCGTCTCGCTGCAAACTGAAAATGGAGATTTAAAGCCGAGTTTTTGCCACGAAATCGTTAAATTCGCCTATTTTCCCCCAACATTAGACATTGAGTGAAGTTGAATTGAGAACTAAATACCGCCAGACATCCCCCCCCCCCCCCAGTAATAAAAGGGCAGAGTACTTTCAGCAACTTAACCTTCAGTCAGGAATGATTACAAGTACCTACCCCGCAAGCGGAAGCCTTTAGGAAGAAATTACGCTGAAGCGTCCGCGCGCGCTGGCGAGCGCTTTGCTCGCCGCCTATATACTAAGAAATATTTTAGCGGCCGACATAAGGCTCTAACTACGTCATTTACGCCGCGACGTATTTAGCCGTTAAAAATGGGTAATGATGATGACGATAGCGGTGCATTTTGCATGACGCCGGGCCCTAAACGCTATCGATTTCGGCCAGGAGAGGATTAGCGGCTGCTTTTGTCGCCTGCTCAACTGGAAGCAGAAAATCCGGACCTTTATCTGCGGGGCTCCAGCTGCCAGCAACCTTGTGCCCCCCCTCAAAGCGTCTCTCGCCATCGCGCGTGAAGACGATTCACGCGCGATGTCTGTTTTTAGTGTGTTGTCGAGTTACGACTCATCCCAAGGTTGGGAGATGGAACCCCGTCGAGGACGCAGGGGTTACCACTTTGGCGAGGGTTCATATAGTCATATAATCATATAGTCCTCGTCTCGCGACAAGGGATTGATTAATGATGTTTGGAGATCCGGACGAGCGGCGTACGTGGTATAGCAGCGTGTCCCAATTGGTGGGAGCTCCAGGTTACGCTATAAAGAGGGATCCATCCAACCGCTTGAGATTTTTTCTCGGCAGGTGCCGTCGCTGTTCTCGTCAAGGTGGACGCTGTTGCTGGGGCTGCTTTTGCGGTGATGATGACGCTGGAACATTGGTTGTTTAATTTTGCCCTCTTGAGGGTTCCTTAACGTGTTCTGAGATCCGTATTTAACGTTCCTGGCCGAAGACGACGTGTCTAAGCAGTTTGTGCCAAGCCACCGAGCTCCTCGCGGCTCGGTTCGAACCATGGGCGTACCGAGAGGGGGGAAAGGGGGAATAATAGGAACTAATAAGGGGGGCGATTAATAGGAATTTCTGGACACCCACACAGTGCGCAATGTCCGCCTCCAGAAAAAAAAATGGTAGGGGGGTGGGGGTTTGTACGCTTGCCCCCCTTGGAAAAAAAAATCCTGGGAACGCCCATGGTTCGAACTCCAGAATCAGCAGGTGGACTCATTGCCAATTGGAGTCCGGATATGCAGTATAGATACGGTATGTCTATACTTAGAACATTCGGACAGTATCTTGTTCTGTGGAAATAGTGATGTTGTGCGCTGATGTATAGAATAATAAAGTGGATTCTATCAGTGCGGGACCCTGTCGAAAATCAAGTTACGTAATGAAATAAAACGAAAGTAATTACGAATGTACACTTTAGTAGTTCGGCCTCGGTAGAGGTCGCTACACGATACGTTTAACTATTACTGGCACAAATACCCAGATAATGTGTACCGTGTTTTCGACTGTGTCGTCCAACGTCACGCACAGGCGGAGAGTTTTCGATCTGTCGGAGGGGGCTGGGGGCACAACGCCCCCTTTCCTCCCCTCCCAGTGGAAACACTTCAGGCTGCGGGGTAGTTGCCCCCTCCCCCTCTTATACGCAGAGATCGGGCAGAATGTCTGGAATTCCGTGTTATGCGGCAAATCTTTTATGTGAGTTCGAGTTTATGTGAGTTTGTGTTTTTATTGTGTACTGCTGGTAAGGCTTTAGGCTGTTAGTAGACACATATAAATAAATAAATAAATAAATATTCACTCGCATGATGCACGCGAATCTTAGGGTATCCCTCGAAAAATACACCTTGAGTATCAGATAGGCAAACTTCTAGGAGGTGAGATTTTCCCAAAATTTTCATCTCGGGGAGGCGTAGTCCCATATGGGGGATGAGACGCGCCCATATCTGCTGCTTTTCTGGCTCTTTTGGACGTTCTGTCAGGTATTTGGGGTGGGGGTGGGGGGCTGAGAAAATCCCTGGCTTGCCCCCACCCCTGGTAAAGTTCCAGGGAGGATCATGCCCCCCAAGCGCCTATATGACGTCACGCCGAGAGTACCTAAAAGTCACAATTTACCCAACTCTTGGCGGAAGTTAAGAAGCGGATGGGAGATAAAAATGGGTGTAACCAGGTTACCAGACCCGACCCTTTCGACTGCCAGCCACGAAGTTACGAAACTCAATTACGAGCACGATGCAACCCGGCGTTTTTCAAAAGAACTCCCTGTAAAACACTCATAATCCATCCTACTTCAAGATGAAAATTTCGCCTTCTTCATTAATTTTACTCTATCCTTTCGTAACAGCCGCACAGATGTATAGCAACCGTTTGTCGCACCGTCCCCCCCCCCCCCCCCGGGTGCCGGAGAGTTTGAATGAACACAAACGAGATGTCTACCGATCAAGCCGAATCCGTAACGAAGTACTACCAGCATCTCCCACTCCAAAGCGGCTTCAAGTCTCTCACGGGAGCGGGGTGCATTGTTTGTCGGAGACCCCGCTGCGATGGGGGTTGGCGTAGTGTGTGTGTGGTCGTATTATGCTCATTTGGTCATCATGCAGCTAACTAGATCCCTGATTGACTGCAGCCCTCTCCGTTTGCTACTCGATTCTGGGCCTCCATTTTCTCTCCCGGTAATGAGGTGGAGCTCATATTCCATTTAGGAGGTTTGCGCGTCGTTTCGGGCGTCGCTTCCTTTAGGCTTAGCGAGGAGGGAAGGCAGTCTGGCCGTAAGTTCGGTGTATTAGGGTTTCCCAGATTTTTCGGGGGGAGCGGCCGCGCAAGCGATTTGTTTGCGAGGTAACTTGTTCGTTGCGGACCGTTGGCGTCTCACGTTCAGGCTTGGGACGCGCACCCACCGATGAGGCTTTCCTGAGTTTTCTTTGGAGCAATAAGAAATCACCGCTATGTTCATCCGAGCTTGTGTCACGAAATAATAAGAGGAGCCGACGCATTGTGGGCTCTGAAGCATCTACTCGGCTTATTCGTATCGGCGCTTTCTTATGAAATTGAGTATAGTATGCGATAGAATATTACTGTCGTATTATCGTTCGAGCAATCCCAATATTCGACCTTTTTCTATGAAAGCTGAAATTAGCAAACCCGTACACAAACTGACAAAACAATAGAAAGAACATCTATAGTAGTTGACACCAGTTCGTAAGTTGGCTTAGCCGCTATGCGGGTCTTTGTGCGGTGGAGCACCCTTTACAGGCGGCGACCAATGTTGCGCTTCTCGGAAAGTTCGTCAAACATTTGGACAAGTTTGCGGCGCATGCGCACTAGAAAGTTACGACGACTGCTCGTGATAGACTTTAGATGGGCACAAGAACGAAAATACTATGTGACGGTGAGGTCTCTTTCATTGCTTCTTAGTAATAGACACGCATCCTGTAATGCCCACATACATGATTTTTTTAGCGGAAACTCTCGTTGTCTCGTAGAATATAGGCGTGTCTGTGTTTTTGAATGTGTGTGTCTTAAATTAGTATTTGAAATTCCGAGTGCTCGTGCACGCATCAAAATTCTACGATATTGTCTTTGTCGGTGGCATAGGTGAGAATGACGACTCTACTATACGACTCCCAAATCGATCAACAACCATCCATAGGCGTCGTGAAATAATCTGGTGAGCTCTTTCAACGTACCCGCTCCCGTGGCATAGTGGTTAGGATGATCGCGGGTTCGAATCCTCACTCTTAAAAATGAACTTCACCACATAGCACGCTCCTAGCCAACCATCATCCCGAATGAGACCGTTCTCGCCCGTGATTTGTTGAAAACGGGAGGCGGAGCCTATTTTGTGGGTCCATTATGCACGGCACAGAATAGGCTCCGCCTCCCGTTTTCAACAAATCAGGAGCGAGAACGTTCTCATTCGGGATGATGGTTGGCTAGGAGCGTGCTATGTGGTGAAGTTCATTTTTAAGAGTGTGGCACCGGCGGTGCTGTCTGAGGTTTTGAAGTCCGTGGTTCCCCCTGAAGTCGGTCCAGGACTCATACTACCCCCCGTCTCACACTCCTTCCTGCTGTCCTCTCTCCATTTGTCCACGTCTGTACCCCGCTCGTAGCCAGAGTTGGTTCGCAGCGCTAACACGAAGAAAAGTTCTTTAGCATCCCGGTACCTTCAAGTACCCTAATCCTTGCGACGAAACATTGCTCTAAGTGTTTCATCCGTCCAAGCGCTTTGTGGACACGCGAATAGGAAGGCAAAGCAGAAGACCGCTCAAGAATTATGTTCACTCTTCACAGAATGGGTAGGAGTAATTAATAATCTGCTACATACATACATACAATGCATCGGGTAACTACTTATCCTACGAACCACTTGTCCGCCAATACCGAGCGTCCTCCCCAATGCTGCTCTCTGCGGACGCCGATGTGCGCTGCGGTCAGTTGACGCCAGCAAAATACCAATCTTGGAAATTCATTAGTATGAAAGATACGCAAATGTGACAGCTTAGGGCTTATGTATGTCATCACAAAGACCAATTCGACATGGTGGTATTCACTTTATGGTCCATAAGAAAGGCTAAATCAGTCGAACATTGACACGCTGTTAAAACGGCCAAAACAGTGTTTCTTTGTCGAGATGTGTCTCCATTGATCTAATATAATCTGGAACACCAGAGGGAGTGCATGTGCTATAACTTGCGCACCACCACCCCGCCATTAGCTGACGGCAAACTTATCGCGCAGAAAACCGTTTTTTTTTTCTATCCTTTTTTGTTTCTTGTGAGCAAGGGCATGAAGAGGTAACTGCTTCCTATTTGACGACAACACTCTTGCGTCTTGTCCCATCCTCCAGTCTGCAATACAAGTTCTCCTACTTGGTAACAAAACACAAACTATAGGTGACAACGCAATGACAACACACTTCATGGACATTGTACCAGCCTCCAATAGATAGCTTTCGTACATGATGACAATACACGCTACCTGTACCATTGCACTACAGTTTCTATCTATAAATCTACCATACCTAGTTCTCCAACTTGATAACAATACACCCACGAGCTGTATTTGTACATTGCGCGCTGACAATACACACACACACATTGCGTACTAGCCCATCCCCGCAGTCTTCAGTCGAAAAACGTACTACTCAAAACTACTAAACTACTAGACGTTAAAAAACTCGTGTAAATGACTATAGGCGTTATGAGAATACACATTAACGTGAATGAAGCCGAATTTTCTGTTTTCTACTCCATCTGTTTGCGACCAAGACTCAATAAATGCTCTCACCTGTATTAGCTCTAAGTTCTGCTACAGTTTTAAAATGAACTACGTTTATTTCAAAACAGTTGTTGCGTCACGTTGCGACTGTCTTTATACTCCATGTGCTCAAACATTGCTTTCTCGCCTACGTTAGGACTATCCTCTGGCCATGTACAGTGAAAGATAGTCCAAAGTGTCTGTCTTGCGATGTTACAGAGAGCCAGTCCGTCATTCGGGCTCTCCACTTTGATACAAATACATTGATCTATAAAATAACCTGGAATGATGGTGCGTTTTAGAACTGACTTCGGTTGCTGATATTGATTCATGAAATACAGGCGCGTCAGCGCGTGGAGGAAAACGTTGAAGAAGATGAACTTACCTTTTGATGACTATATAGGCCTTGTACGATGGAGCTTCGTCGTCTTTTGGAGTAAACGAGGCAGATTTTTAATCGAGGTTGTCCTTTGCAGGCTATACGCCGTGGTTTTCAGTCGACTTTTGCAGGTCCCAACAGGTCCGCGGTGGCTCTTGCACTGTCCTTATACGTGAATTACCCGTCCTTGATCCGCACGAGTGAGGATTCAATAGATAATGTCTTGATAGCCTCGGAATGGTGTCCAGAATGGTGTCCGGAATGGTGTCCGGAATAGGGGGAAGGGCTCCCTTTTCTCACGGCAGCTCTCTCGTGTTCTTTGGTATACCCTCTTTGAAGTGAGATCTTAGGGCACACTCTTAAAAAAGGGTGTACTTTAACTCCCTTTTTTGCCACATATATAACACCCTTTTGGAGAGTACAGTCACGCTCAAAAGAGTGTCTCCTCACTCTCTCAAGGGAGTAGCATAACACCTTTCTCCCTACTGGAGAGTAATATTACTCCCCGGCAGAGAGAAGGTGTTATGCTACTCCCTTGAGGGAGTGAGGAGACACCCTTTTGAGCGTAATTGTACTCTCCAAAAGGGGTGTTATATGTGTGGCAAGGAAAGGAGTTAAAGTACACCTTTTTTTTTTTTTTTTTTAAAGAATGTACTCGTACAGCTTGGGGACAAAAGTTGGGACGTTATGGTGTCGCGAAGGTGTTCAGCGCGTGGAATTACGCTCACAAATATTTTCAGAACCTACGTGTCCAGACACGTTCCCGTCTATATCAATATATCGCGGCTTATCTCCCTCTATAGATTCCCAAGCAGCACAATGTACTGAAAGTCGAGTGCAATAGGGGTGGATGGTATGTGTCTTATCAATGTTCCTTAGTTTCAAGAGTCTGTTCAAGGTCTTCCACCTACCCGTCCACCCCTATTGCACTCGACTTTCAGTACATTGTGCTGCCTGGGTAGCTTTCCCGCTTGATGACAATGCACACAAATGTTAGAGCTAAAGACTGGGAGGAGGATGGGTTTCGAGTATACTTCCACCGTGCCGTGGAGTTCGAGATTAACCCTGGGTACAGGGGAAAACGACGGCAAAGACACAAGCCAGCAAAAGCCCTGTCTTGCCGTCATTTTTTCCCTGGGCCCAGTCTCTGACTTTTTCACTAGCTCGTCTACATTTACAGTCGTGTCTCGATTATCCGGACACCTCGGGAGTCGTCCCTTTTCGTCCGGACAACGAATTTCCGGAATAACCAAACCAAGCAGACTTCCGGGGAAACACGAAAAATTTGGGAGACCCCACGTCACGGCCCCAGAAAAGGAAACACGTGAAAGATCGTTTCTTCAAAAAATGTACGCCAAGTGAGCTGCTTGAAATTAGTAGGCATGCCTGTGACATAATTTTTTGTCACAGCCACGGCACCCCCTGCGTCGCGCTGCTGTTCAAAGAAGGGCGACGTCTCAGTCTCAGAAAGTTGGTCCCGCGCACATGTTTTTGTCTTTTTGCAAACGCCCATGACATCGGCCAAAAGACAGGCGATGCTCAAGGACAGCGTGGACATGACGTTCACGTGTGAATTTCTTGCGCCCGGTGGCAAGAGGGCACCTCTTCAGTTTATCCATGGGGACACATGCACCAAAATGGAGTGCACTGTAAACTGAAAAACACCCTTATGGGTGTAAATTGCTTGTCCTATAATTGACTCCTCTTTTTATACCGTATGGTCTGGAACACCCTTTTTAGAGGGTGTATCCCGTGTAAAACGCCCTTTGAAAGGGTGCTTTTCCTTGAAAATGCCGTCTTTTGCACCCTTTATACACCTTTTTAGGAGGGTGTTTAACGATCTTACACCCTCCTAAAAGGGTGTTTAAAGGGTGCAAAAGAGGGCATTTTCAAAGAAAAGCGCCCTTTCCAGGGGTGATTTACACGGAATACACCCTCTAAAAAGGGTGTTCCAGACCATGTACAGTGTAAAAAGAGGTGTCAGTTATAGGACAAGCCATTTACACCCATAAGGGTGTTTTCCAGTTTACAGTGTGGCCTCTGAAGAAAGGGGAGTATACAGTACAGAATGCCACGGTGAGATGTGACCCTTTTCCGGAGTAGTGCGAATACAGCACATGCCAGGGACAGAGGACGTTGACACTTCTCCGGATAAGGGAATCAGAATGACCTATATGTCCTCGAAGATCGTTCCTCGTACTTGCTGTCCGCGGATACGGATAACGAATTCCGGATAACCGAGGCAAAATCCAATGGTAGCAGGTTTGTTCCAGGTAATATAGTCCAGATAACGAGTTTTCCGGATATCTGAACTCCGGATAAGCGAGACATGACTGTATACCAAATCGGTACCCCTGCGGTTTTGCGACCCACAGCACAGATCTCCCTGAAGTTGGCCCAGGCAGCGTACGCTGTCTTCTCCTTGCTGTCCTCGTCGTCTTTTCACAGCTGTATACGCCGCTCACAGCTACATACGCGTCGCAGAATAAAAGAAAGTGTTCGCTATACCATCATTTCAGCTAGACCAGATATAATGTGGTACTAAACACCCATGATGGGGTCTGCAGCAATTCTTCAGAATGAAGTATAGTACCTCCAACACCCCATATAATGTACCTCAAAATATGGAATCCCAACGGCTCTGGAATCCCCGACCGCAACAACCCCGATCAGCTTGATCCATCTCTCCCTTCCTGCCCACTCGAGATCGCCACTTGATCGGATCTAAGCTACGCGATTTAAAGCGTTTAGCGTGGCGCCCTCTCCATTTTGACGAAATTCGAGTTGACGTCAGCCCTATAGGAAGAGAGTCCGAGAAGCCCCCTTTTCGAAACGCGGTGGGCCGTACAGCACCAATTTGCCGGGCACCTGCATCCCACGTGGGAAGCCATGCATCCCGGTCACCGTAATTGGCTGCGTTACGGATGAGCTGCCGGGGCGTGACGTCACCCCAGACCTCGTTAGCTCGAACTGCGGTGTCAACTTGACACCTCGCTCTGTTGGGGAAACCCATTTATTAATCGACAACACCCCACCGGGGGTTTTGCTTTCGTGGGGCAAAAAAAAAAAAAAAGAAAGAAAGAAATGGTGCAGCGCTCCGGAAAACGTCGTGGGATTTGAAAAGAGGTCATCACGCCGCCTGGTGGTGGATGTCCTAACAGCTGTGGAGGGAGGACGAGCCGTGAATATTTGAGATGAGGGTGCATGCATGATTCTGTGCATGTCAAAGGGTCCGGCCAAGGAAAAACATCATCTCCAGGAATACGCTGGCGGATTGCTTCAAGAACGTCTGACTCATATGCTAAAAGAAATTATGCAGACGAGTTTCTGGAAGGTGGTTCCTATAAACGGCGACAGATGGCGGGACAAGCGCCTTTTTTAAAGCCTGCCCTATATATGGGCCTGTGGTGTTCAAATCCCCATCGATAAGCGTGGTATGTGAAAGATATGGAGGCGCTAGAACATTTCCGATTGCGCAAACAATATGAACTGATGCATTCTTTTGCGTTTGGTACATCTTGTAACATATCGTTTTAATTTCAAGCAACCGTTTTCTAAAACTCATATTCGTTTCATATTGTACTGCAGAACTGCAGAACTTTATCTTGGGACACCCTGTGCAACAGAGCGCATCTCCGTCTTGGAATAAAAATGTGGTTCTGAGATAGACACACACTATAGAAACGAGGTGACTCGACACGGAAACTTTTTTGTATAATTCTATTGTAGCACAGCGACGCAACTGAGGCTGTGTACCGTGTATAGAGACTCGGAAGCAGAGGGAGATAAAGGTATTTCGTGGGAGACCTCCCTGCTCGTGAGCCCGATAACACGCATCGGTTTCCACCGAATTCCTTATACCCCCGTAGTAATGTGACCAAAACAACACCGAAGAATAATTACCTTCCCAATCTTCCCCGCCTCGTAAACGACATCGTGCCCCCGAAGTTACGACTGAAAACAAAACATAGAAAAAGGTTGTTGCAACAAAAGGCGGCTACGTGAGCATTCGAAGTTGCTCATATGGAAAGGATGAAGTGTCTGTGTTTAAGCGGCGAGTGAATGATGCATCATTTGCATTTATGAAACGCTCAGGGATCGTTATCTGCCGTGAATTGTTATAGCGAGCGTTTGTTTTCAGACCCCATGGCGGGAAATGCGTTTTTCCTGCCTCAGCTCGACCGAGAGCGCTGAATAAATAATAACATTTGCCGGTGACGTCACACCTCCTAAAGCGCCATTTTTTCTTTTCTTTTTTTTTTTTTTCTAATAAGGAAGACTTCCGTACACTGTGGTTACCGTGCTGCGTTTGTGTTGATAAACGCCCTTTCAGATTCAACAATTTGTCGAAGGGGCCGTGGATGAACCTTTTCCGAACCCATTAAGCTAATTTCTTCCGCCAAGGCTTCATGTACTATTGGAATGTGAATACACGGATTTGGTCCTTGTATGCACATGGTGTTCTAAAGCCTACGCGTGCGAAAGTTTTCAGAATGACGCTAATCCATGTGGGTGTACAACACCCTTCGGAGCGTCGGGTGACCTTATATCCACCAGAAAAAAAAAAAAAGAAAAGTCCTAAATACGAGCGTTCATTAAATCTTGTTTTCGTACGCTTAGTATATTTACGCCTGCCGTAAAACTCGGTGCAGCAACACTACTCCGTTCCGCAGTTTCTTCCGGCAGCGACAGCGACCCCTTTCGAACGCACGCTCCTGATAGATGGCGCCACTTTGTCTTCATCGAAGCCTATTTAGCCGAATGGCAATTGTCATTAGGAGTGTGTTGAATGAGTCGAGCAGTGAGTCCTGCTGATCGCACTACTGCAATTAATGAGCAGTGGCCGCCAAATGCGGGTCTACCGCTCGATAATCACTGGTAATTAGGCGGCGGCGGCGACGGCGGCGCTTGTGCGCAGGTTCCGCGAAGGAACCGTCTCGGATCGATGACGATAGGGATCGGCGACAGGTGCAGTCTCTAAGACAAGGCCCGCTGCTGTGCGCCGTCTTTTTCCTCGGCAATAATTGATAAGCGCGGCAGCCAGTGACAATCTATATTTATGAAACGGCGGTGTCGGGGGCCATAACATAAACGGCCATTAATATTCATAGTCCTTTAATGGGAGAGAGCGGTGGAGCGTGGTTGGAGCCCCGGCAAATTGGCGAGCTCCCCCGCAATCGGACACGGACCTTGCTTTCGCAATGATCGGCTGCTGCAGCGCCGCCCAAATGGATGCTCGGAACCGATTTGTCTCGGGTGTCGCGAACCCCGGTAATTGGCTCTCCGCTGTTTGCCTCGCTGCGCCCCGCAGCCTGTCATTTTCCAAACCGGGGCTCGCCTGCGATGACGCGTCCACAGCATGCAATCTGCCCTGTCGTCTTTTGGCCACGTACACTCAAATAAATGGTTGCGTCGACTTTGCGTACGGCTCCTCTGGATTCTTTCGCTAGTCCCTCATTGATGACGGGGAAAATAGCTTGCAAAGTATCCTTCGATCCGAGGATGGGTTCTTCAAAAAAAAGCTTTTCTTTCCGTCAACTGATTGCCGGAGTAGCAGAGTGTGAGACGTTGTCCCTTATTCTTGAGCGCTTTGTCGTGCGGGGTACATATGCCGGTATATATAAGGCCCAAGGTTTCATGTTTTTGGTTGTTACTGGTTGTTACATTTGGTTGTGCGGAGGCACACCTCATGTGGCGAATTTCCCCATTCATCATCATTAATTTATCTGTTGTTGCTGTTGTTGGTTGTGCGTACGTCATAATTGCGACATCTTGGAAATATCATTGGGAATTATGTGAAAGCTGCAATAACAGCACTTATTATCCAATTTTAATTGTGCGAGTGTTTTACCCCCTTTTAAGGAATGAGCAAGTAATCGTATCAAATGATTACGAAACACGATATCTACATAGATCATCGCAACAAATCACGATTTATTTATTTTCAAAACTCGTGTCAATGTCAAAGTAATCGCACACATGCGTCATGGAAACGCCACTTAAGGCCTTTCTAATACAAATAAAGGAGATGAAAAATTGTTTCATTTCTTACTGTCGTCTTAGTCCTTTCCTCATTACACGCGACGAGGGTATTTACCGCAAATTTATTATTTCTAGACTACAACGACCTCCAAAGCCAAATATACTACATGGACACCCCTTAAGGCTTCTTTCCCTGAAAACACACTGCTAACGCGGCGAAGCCATAAATACGGATTTTTTGGCTCAATCCCGCCCCTCCCCGCAGCAGACTTCGAGGCCGATGCATTCCTACACAGTTGTAAACTGGAATCCACGGAATCCTTATGTGGAAGTGAAAACCGCCCACAAGTGCCTTGCAGATTTGTTTTCCATTTGTTTCTTAAGAACGCACCTTCTTTTTCTATCTATATAATAACGACCTTTTTTTTTCTTTTTTTTTTTTTTCTCTGCTGGCGCGCGGACTGTCGTCCTGTGTCGTCTGCTAAAATATCGTCGGCTACCTCGCTGTGGGAGTATAAGCTCGATCTCTGTTTCAGAATGGGTTCCGTCTTGGGTACGGCTACTTTATTCGGCCTGCATTTTTTAGAATACAATTTGTACCACGGACGTAGAAGATTGCCGAGAAAATAACTTTGGTCTGTTGCAAAACGATTCCCGCTTTGATTGAATTGCAGAAGTAAGTCTGGTGTTGTACCTTTTCATCACCTTGTCGACTGTTGTTCGGGGTTCTAAACTGAGGGAGCTATTTGTTTTTTCTTTCATTTCTGCATCTCGAGGTGTCCTCCATATAGGCATGCGGCGAGATATAGAGCATATGAGCTCAAAAGAGACCCGTGGAAGGGTTTTCCAAAGCCCCGTATATATCTGCGCGCCATTTACAGATACGATACTGCTGAAGTGCATGAGATGGTACGGCTATGTTGCCGTAACAAACTGAGATTGCGTAAATAACAACTACAAGAAAAGAACCGACCTTAAAAGCCCAAAACCAATTGTTACGTGATTTCTCAACCAGTGTGGATAGGAATATCACTTTTCTGTGGAAATGACCCTGTGGAAACCGTTAATTCCCAAACCGTGCTCCAAGTCTAACAAAATTGGTTGCGCAACGTTGCATGTCTTGCTTAGACATCGTGATAGGGGCTGAGGGATGAGGTTGATATAAAGGCACTACGGATTATAATATTTGACGTCTCTGGATGTGCATTTCGCCCTAAAGTTTGGGGAAGGGAAATCAAAATTGTCGTTAATATTTGAACCATTAAATACCTTCGAATGAATCGAATCTTTTACCCGAATAAAATGCGCACCGTCTGCTGAATCAGGTGGATTGCTGTTGTTGAGTTCCTCTAAAACTACAATGTTTCGTGCAGTGATATTTTAATGCAAAGTTACGTCGATGCAAGTGACCGAGAATAGGAGCTTTAGTGGGAAATAAAAGTGATATTGAGCCATCTTTGAGGTATAGGCCACAAATCTGATTGCTGCCGTCCCATCGAGACGTATATATACGCACTCAGCCATTAGATCAAATTCTGCACTCTAAGAAAAAAGGGAGTAAAACGGGGAACAATTGCAGCTTCTACTCCCCTAGTCTGCAATTACTCCCCATTTTAGTCCCCTAACCCGACATTTACTCCCCAGGACTGCAAATTGTCACTGAACTTCGCGAATGGTCTCCTGAATGCAACAGTCTACGTAAATATGTGCCCTTAGTCAATTTGAAAGGCATAAGGCTGTATAACCCAGCCAACGTAGCCATTTTCCAGCCACACAGAGTAAGAAACAGTTAGCGCATCTTTCTTCGCAAATTGTGCCCTATGTATGGCGCAAGATTTTATATCACTCGCTATATCACGGCTGACAGTTTGCTTCAAAGTATTTTCATGCATGCACACGAATTATGTTCTTGGGACTCATACAACAGCGCGTGAAATGCAGTCTCCACCCTGTGACATTCATTTACTCCCGCGCATTTGCTCCCCAAAGGGACCATTTTTTGTGGCAATGCATTTAGTCCCCAAAAGGAGTAAAAGTACTCCTTTTTTTCTTATGGTGTGGTGCGCCATCTCAAAATGAATACACCCTCTTCTAGTCACGTCCATATAGCCAGAGTTGATTCGCGGCCCTAACGCGAAATATGCTCTGAAAAGGCATAATGAGGTAGAAGGTACGCGAGATGACTAGGGATGTGCCAACCGTATCCGCGAATCCGCGAATTCTAAACAGGGATTCGAGATTTGCGCATCCGAGTCCCAGTGCCCAAAACGGCGCATCGAATCTCTTTCGAATCCACCAATCACGTTTGTTTGTTTCTTTTTTAAAAATTGGCGCCTTCGGAGTCCGCCGAAAGCCTCATTGGCCGACGGGTGTTTTCATGTTTGTTTGTTCACATCACTCTGGACTGAAAGAGCTCCAGGCAGGAACTGTTACACTTCAGGTTTTAAAGTAAACCTGGTTTCGCTTTTGATTGTTGCTTAGTTTCATGGAAATAATTCAGACTCGATAATTTACGCATTTCTTGTATAGTCGATGCACAACGTGTATATATGGGTATATTTTCTCCTGAAACTAAAGCGTTGTTTAATTTGTTTTCATTCAACAAAGGCGGCATATTCTGGTTCAACACCCACTGTAAACTGAAAAACACCCTTATGGGTGTAAGTGGCTTGTCCTATATAACTCACACCACTTTTTACACCGTATGGTCTGGAGCACCCTTTTTAGAGGGTGTATTCTGCGTAAAACACCCTTTGAAAGGGTGCTTTTCCTTGAAAGTGCCTTCTTTTGCACCCTTTAAACACCCTGTTATGGGGGTGTAAGATTGTTAAACACTCTCCTAAAAGGGTGTATAAAGGGTGCAAAACACGGCATTTTTCAAGGAAAAGCACCCTTTCAAAGGGTGTTTTACACAGAATACACCCTCTAAAAAGGGTGTTGCAAGACCATACGGTGTAAAATGTGGTGTGAGTTATAGGCAGAATTCGAGGTAACTCGTTACAAGTAACTCGCTACTGTAACTAAGTTCCTTTTTTTGGGAACTTGTAACTTAACTCGGTACTTTTGCGCCGTGGTAACTTTCAGAGGAACTCGTTCCTTTTTCAGGTAACTTTGCCAAAGTAACTTAGGTTAAGTTCCAAGTTACTTTTAACTCGCTTTTTACTCACGTCCACATATTTTCTTTCTTTCTCTCCGGTTCATAGCATTCCTTCATAGCATTTTTTGCCATAAAACGTGATATTCAGTCAGTATCGGTTCAGACATGCAGTCACATCAGTTATGACAGTATCTTATTCAGGAAGTAAAAACCGCTGCCATTGAA
Organism: Ornithodoros turicata; assembly: GCF_037126465.1. Classification (NCBI taxonomy): domain Eukaryota; kingdom Metazoa; phylum Arthropoda; class Arachnida; order Ixodida; family Argasidae; genus Ornithodoros; species Ornithodoros turicata. Next base: position 5,624,273 of record NC_088201.1, read on the forward strand.
ATGAAGCTGAACAATTGTGCGCCCACAGGGAGTAAGATACACAGCGTTCGAATAGACCTCTACCAGAGAAACGTTATCATGACATTGGTATACAGACTGAAACCGAAACAAATCGGAAGGAGGGGGCTGGGTTCCACGAACGGGCACTTCTTCGCTGCCTCCCATTGAAAGAAAACCAGGACCGAGGGTCGCGTCCCTTTAAGGGACCATATCGTAATCCCCTCAAGACCGTGGCTTTCGGGCGCGACCTTGTTCACCTCTAGCTTCCAGCGTAGTTCAATTCTACCAAATTTGTGGCGCTGTCGAACACTATGACGTCATTTGTTTACAAACAGGGAGAGGTCTATTGTTGGACATAAACGAAAAGGACCTAAGCGTGTTGCACTCCTCCGCAGGCAACTCAAGGTCTAACTCAACTGCTCACGCGCGCCTGCGTAACGCTATTTTGTGTCCGAAGTAACTTGGAATGTAACTCGTTCTTTTTTTTAAGCAACTCAGTAACTGCGAGTTACATTTCATGCTGAAGAACTTCATTATTAACTTAGTTACATTTTTCACACGGTAACTTAACTTGTAACGAGTTCTTTCTGACTGGTAACTTCTCAATTTATTGTTATAGGACAAGCCATTTACACTCATAAGGGTGTTTTTCAGTTTACAGTGCACTTTTCACTAGAAGTGTTTTCTCCCCTGTCTTTATAAACTTTTTTTTTAAAGACAGGATTCGAAAGATTCGTGGATTCGTCGAACCTTCCTTCGGACTCGGATTCGACAAATTTTTGATACGTCCCATCTCTATATAGTTTTAACCAACAACAACAACAACATAGATGAATGGATGATGATGATGTGGGATGTTTCCCTGCGTTGAGTGCAGGACCCTACCCCATTCCAAAAAGGTTCACATGAAAGGATGACGAGGGAAGGAAACCCCTACAGTTCGTGAAGGAGGCCGGTGGCCCTCAGAAAGGAAAGAAGAGCGCCAAGTGCACGGCACTGGTGTCCAGGGTTACTCCATGGGCCGAGAACTTTGCAGATGTTGAATGGCCTCTGATCCAGCATTTCAAGTTGAGATTTAAAGGCCCGTCGCTCGCGTACGTACTGGCTGCAGTCTTCGAGAATGTGTCGGATTGTTGCCGGTAAACCACAAGTTGTACACAGTTTTAACCAAGAAATACGAAAAAGTACGGGCGCTCCGCATTTTGTGGCCCGAATGCGCATCCTGTAACGTATATAGCTTATCTGTGCTGGCCACCGCGGAGCCTGGGGCTATACAGTGAGCAGCGTTGTGACGACGCTGTGAGAACTGATACCGAATGTCGCCACAATCGGCGGAGTGTCCAAAGAGAGGGCCCTCTCCTCACACGTGCGCGCCAGCTGCCGGGGACCCAAGAAGCCGCGTCGTTCAACTGTGTAATGAACCACACGGGAGGGGAAAATTGCTCCCGTTTCGCCACATGCCGGAGACCTTCCGAGCAAATTTTCCGACACCCATTGGAAAGCATCCGCCCTGTTAGGTCCATCGCTTCAGTCCATCAGTGGCTGTCACGGCTATGGGCATTACGCTGCCAACTTAGGCGAGCAAGATTGAGTTTTTTTTTTTTGTTTTTTTTTTTCTCACTCGTCTTTGCTGGTGGGGTTTCGAAAAAAATGTCTGTTGCGGAACGGTATCGAGACGAAGTCGCGTTTCGAGCTGGTCAGCGTTGACGAATACGCAGTTGACCTGGTTGATGGTTTCAGTACCGGAAGTAAGGCTTTTTATTTTTATTTTTTTTACTTTTATCGTTATTAAAATACAGAAGCCGACACTGAAGATTTTTGTTTATGTGATCTACAGGACTTGACTCCCCTCTTCGTATACGCATCTTTTATCGTTATTCTGAAACTCGAATTTTAGTATTTTTAGGTCGTGGTAATATTTTTAACCCGTAGGCGTAAGGTTACGAATTTTCTTTCTTTTCCGAGCTGTGCCGTTGCTCTTAGGTAGAATTTTAGAACGCGTCACGCAAAGTTAGGCACGTAAGTCAAAGAAGGAAGGCTATACATCGGTGGTGCTCCAAGGTTCTGCTACCTTCTACGTATTTCTGGTAGATACGTTGAAAAAATGGTACCCGCGTTTGTTTTGTTTTTTTTTTTAATAAAAGGAAGTATTCTACAGAGTTGCAAGCAAAATGGCACGTTACCTTCTGTATTCGTACCAGTAAAATGGAACTCATATATAAACGCTTGAAACTGAGTTCACTAGCCCGAGGCTCCGACTTCACGCTCGCACTACGTGGGGTCCGTCAGATATAGTTCCTAAGTCGACCTGGATGCTAGTCTCCTATTGTTGATCAGACGCAGGTTTTACAGGTGTCCCCTCATATTTTCGATATCGATGAACCGTATCTTCAGCAGAAGCGGAGTTGTGAGGGTCATGAAACAGTGAATGAAAGGGCGTATACAGCTTTTATATATATATTGAAACATCTACACAGGAAAGATGCGGGGGCACAATTGTAAAACACGTGTCTGACCAACAATAAAAATACTAGCATCCAGGCCCGGCTCAGCGAATGATATCGCTTCTACTTTCCTCATCCAATGGCGTGCAGATTTTATTGGCCATTAACATACGAAAAAAAAAAAACTATGTCTCCCAATTTGAACAAATCGGGACGGCGAATGGTAACACCCGGTCGGATGGGATGTGTTTCATCGGCTATCCGCAACCACGTTCCTTGGATTTTGGGGGCGCGCAGGAGCCTGCGGGACCATTTTTTCTCGGACCATATTTTTCAGGACTATTTTTCCCTACACCCCTCCGAGCCAATTAACTGTCGTCCCGAACGATATCCTTTGTCTCCTTTTTGGGACCCATAATGTTAATGGTCACCCAAAGGCGCCGCTCTCTCCTCAAATCAGGTGCGGTGATTGACTTTCAGGGTGTCAAGACCTGTTTCTATAGAGTGTAGTTTCGACACCACTTTCAGAGAAAGGCACAATATTGTAATGAAGCCGAATAATCAGTTCTGCGTTCCTATACTCTATACTCTAAAAAACTACAGTACTTCCTACTCTGTTCTGATGGCCATGCCGGCGAGAGTTGGGGGGGGGGGGGGGGGACCTCCTCACGGGCCCGCCCGACGCAAGGCCCGACGATTGCTAGCGGGCCTCGCTATTTATCTCGCCGGCCCTGCTCATGGTGTAACTAATTCTGTCGTATATAATTATGACATCAGAAAACCCGTGCAATCACGTAAAATGATATTTTGTTTACGTTAGGACTACGGGACTATTGCGTCTATACATTGTGTGCCTTGCCTTGTGATTGTAATCGATAACCGTGACACTATGTTGTGAGGCACACAGTGTTTGACTCTCGGCTCTGACTGCGACTTTTCGTCTTCTTTCACCGACGGAGCTGATCTTCTTACCGCCGTTCCTCTTTACCTTTTCTCTCTCTCTCTTTTTTTTTTTTTTTTTGCTCTACGCATAGGTGTACTGGGGTAGCCAGTCCGACTTAGTCGCGAGTCACCTCCCCCTTTTTTTTCTTCTATCCTCATCAACATCAACATCATCATCTTCTGTTCGAGTGTAACGACTGTCTTCTTTTGTTTGCATCATCTTTAGCTTAGCGTACTGGGTGTCCAAATATGTATTTTTCTCTCATATGGGCACCTCCTGCAATGTTTACCGATATTGCGACGGTCACACCCGAGACACCGTTTACTCTGGAATATCAGCGGTAAAAAAGTTTTACTTTTGGTCGTTTGGTCACCTTAAATGCCGTCTGTGTTGCAGTACATCATGGTTTCAGTAAACGTTGTGCCAGGAGCGACATAAGTTTGCAGCACAAGTTGTGTGTTCAAAGGTACATACGTAGTGCAGTTGTTTTAGATATTGGCAGTGCTGAAACCACACACACACACACACACGAAAGGTTCTAGCCTAGACGTAATAAATTCGACGTAATACTTGGTTCTTGAACCCTTTGATCTTCTTGGGAATAAATTCAGTGTTCTCTCGCATTCATGGTAGGGGACTGTATTTGAGATATTTGAAGTATTTATTCTTTGGTGTTCATGAAGAGCGTCAGGTCTTGGTTGAGGTGCATCTCATACAGCGCAATGGATTTCGTTGTTGGCGGGCAGGTACACGCATCCGCATTTCACTATACAATTTTTGTGTCGTTTCTTTTTAAGTTATATTTATATTTCATATACGCACGAATAATTGTTGTCGAGATGATAATCGATTCAAAAACACCACAAACGAATGGGAAGAAATGCGAAGAAGAAAAAAAAAGGGGGGGGGGATGGTTGTGCGCTTTAAACATTCTTCACTGCACGGCAGGAACACATCGTCATGGAAGAAAATGGCGAATCGGTAGAGAAGTAGCAGCAAAGGTACTTTTCACTCACGCATTTGGTAAATCTATTAATGCATCTGGATGTGGGTCTGCTTCACAGCACTTTATGAGGATAGAATCATCATTGGACTGGAGTTACGACCTGATGTAGGGATAGATTATGTAATTAAAATTTAATTAAAATTATTTCACTATATTGAAACTCATCAAACTAAATTCGACATCCACAACCTCGCTGGCCTCTCCGACGGAGAGGGGTCCCTAATTTTTTTTTTTTTTCCGTTGGGTCTCACTCTATTGTATACGTAATGAAAGCCACCTGAATACATACAGGTTAGTTTCGTTTACATTTATACTGTTCTGAAAGATTTATCATTCCGTAGTTGTTGGATGGAATATTCACACGAGCGACATCCTCACTGGAAGATTCTAGTAGAAGAAAAAGCAAAAACTGCTCACGGAACCGAAGTTCCGCCTCGTGTTATGTTGAGCATTCACACGGTGCTGGAATATATAGGGAGTGGCATACTGCGCACTTAGCAGACGACACTTAGCAGATGACACCGTCAGCGTCTTTTCCTGTCGTCTGCTACGGATTATCTTGCGGCTGTGTCGCAGGATATTCCCCACGGTGCGCGTGAAGATACGACGTTAGAAAAGGAAAAGGGATTTATTGTATGGATTTACTTTAATTTATTACAGGTGGCATTCCGTGTATCGTACTTATGTAAAAAAAGTAAGACTATGCAGACTATTCGGGTTCTTCTATAATGCTGGAGCGAATATATTCGAATAGTTCCGAAGCTGCATCGTAAGCCCAAAAATGCCAGAAAAGATAATCGTGGTATAGTGGTGGAGGCTATAAAGCAGACTGAATGCTGCTTCATATATGAAGATCTACATGCATATGTAACGTGCATGTGTTGTACATGTTCGGTTACATAACTATTCGATTCATGTTGTATGGATGTATCCGCCGAGAAGACTGTTTTCCTTCCCTTTACTCGGAAAAAAATGTCACAGTTTCAATAGAGACTTCATGACCAGGCGATAAAGAGGGTGTCCCATCACCGGTTCTTGGGAACAGTTATTGATGCACAGCTTTCAAGGGCTGCTAACATCAATTGCATTAACGGCAAAGCCGACGCACGAGTCAACATTATACGTCGCATAACGGGCTCCCTCTGGGGAATGTCGACGAGGGCCCTATACTCTCCGTACATAGTGCACTGATGCGGCAGATGATGGCCTACCATCTACCAGTCTTACATGGGATATGCGACTCATCTGAGAAGACGCTGCAATGCATCTTAGCCAAAAGCCTCAAGGTATGCCTATAGGTGTGCCTCGTGCCGCCACTAATGTATACTATAGTTATTGCAGAGGCCAGAGAACTTCCCATAGGCATTTTGCGAGCGCAAGAAACAGTGCGACATTACATCCGTCTCTGCACGCGGCATCACAGACATCCACTAGCACGCAAAGTTATGCGTCGAAACTCTCGTTTCCTCACAGCGATTGCTCCATATCATAGAGCTTTGCCAAAAGCAATCCCTCCACAATCGACCCAGCATCCCCCCTGGACATTTTTTGGTACCTAAAATCTGTGCAACTGTGCCCGGTGTGCATCGAATGTCAGCTCTATACCATCCGTTGCGCTGAGAGAGTACTGTCTATCCATGATGGAAAATAACCACAACAGGACAGCTATTTTCACCGATGGATCGACGACTGCAGCTGGGTCTGCGTCTGGCTTTGTTGTCCCCGAGCACAACAGGGAAGGAATGACACGTCTCTCCCACAGATCATCCTCAACAACGGCAGAACTAGTCGCCATGCTACTCGCTCTTCAACATGCGGTTGCATACCCGTCTGCAGCGCAATGGATCATATATAGCGATTGAAAGGCTGGACTATACAAGCAATAATATCGTTCCTGCGTAATGGGTGTATGGTACCCGTAGTCCATGACATTCTGACAGTGTACATGCAATCCAGGCATGCCTGCCATGACATCATACTTCAATGGATCCCTGGACCCGCAGGCATACGGGGGAATACAGCGGCTGATGAAGTAGCGGATCTAGCACATCTGTCCTCATCAAAGCATCTGGTGCCGTACTCCAAAGCCGATGTGCAAGACATATTGACGTCTCTTACACAGACTATGACTATAGGCAGCAATGACTACAAGGAAGGCGACCCGAATTCCTCGTTGCTCCATCAAGTTGACACGGATCTGAAATTTAGAGTTCCGTCCACGTCACCTCGGTCTATCCAGACGCTTTTGCACAGGTTGCGTCTGAACGTGCCATATACGGGCGCCAATTCGTCCATAAAATTGGGAAGGCAGATTTAGCGAACTGTACACACTTTGTGCAACCATGGGGAGACTTAGCACGTTCTCGTTCACTGTTCAAGATACGCAACTCAAAGGGCTACCATCAGAGAAAGGTTCTAGCACAATGAAGAACTCTTGAAGAACGGTTATTTTTCTGTATGAAACATGCTCTCGCCCGACTGGACAACCGCACCTATGACCTCGTAAAAGTGCTGGGTCCTTGGCCACCTGACAAGATAGGGATGCTGCCTTGTCAGCGCTTGTGACATTTATTCGGAGGTGTGCGTTGGAGTCAGTCTACTAGGACCACGTAATTCACTGTGCGGTAATTCACTACGTGATCCGGTGATTTTGGCCTTGGCCGATAGTTATCGCGAAAGTGGGGGTTCTCTTTTATATTATTTTTTTCAACTTTGGGGGGGGGGGGGGTTGTTTATGGGAGTAGCCGAATTTGTCGTGTGACGAATTCAACCTCTCCCTAGCATTTTTCTTCATCAACATCAACATCGATTCATATTTGCGTAGCCCTAAAGGACGGCATTAGATTTCACCGCACGGAAAAGCAGCACAACAGAACATAAACACAACTTTCACTGTCCCGTCATCTATCGTCAGCTGAGAATCTGAATCAAATTGGGGGGGGGGGATATATTTATTAGACGAAAAGGAAAAAAAAACGGAGGAAAGGTCAGCTAAATTTATTTATATCCGGAATCAAATGGGTTCTAGGCAGGAACACGGCATTATAAACACAAACATTTTTCCTTCTTTCTTTCATTTTCTTCTTTTGTTATCCCACACCATTAAATTCTTGATGTATGTTATGTTGGCGCAATTCTTACGTTTCCTCTCAACTACCACAGTGTACTTTTTAATATAGTATACTCAACTAAGTGTATTATATTTTCTGTATAACTTTTTATATCAATGTATAGAGCTGTTAATTCACGTCACTATAACACGGGGTCCCACACTAGCTTTGCTAGGGACCCCCGTCTGTATATTAATATTTGTACTCCTTGCAAAATCAATAAAGGATTTGAATGAATTTGGATTTGAAAAAGTTAAAGGACAAACTCGTAACAACTATATACCATGGTATGGTCAGGGTTACCATAATTATGACTCAAATATTAGAAGATGCAGCTTTAAAATTATAATAATTTTTTATACGAGCACGTAGCTATACTTTCTGGCTACAAGCGTTCATGTGAACGATTTGAGTCGAAATTGACAATTTTCTTGCTTGGGCAATTGGAGAATTATCGGCTTACATACAGGGTTGCAAAAGTGACTCGAAAAGTATCCGCGTTGCAGTTACACTGAACACAGTGCGCTCGAAACATACCCACATTTGCAAACATCGCAGCAAAGATACCCTGGCGCATTTTCAGCGACGTAAACCTAGCGCGATACTTTTGCCCTCATCCTTTGTTTTCAACACGTTTCCTTTTTCTTCTTCTTCTTCTTTACTGCCGTATGGTGAAGGATATGGAATATAGTTTGCACAGTGAAAGTATCAAGCCAAGCAGCTGTTTCTGCACCGCGCTTGTCCTGTGGTATAATCAAGCTGGGTAGAAAAGCCTGTTTTTCGCTACGTGTCGAGTTTTGCAGCAAAAAGTGGAACTTGTTGAAGTTCTGCAACCAGAGTAAGTCCTCTTCTATACAGCAGTGCCAGATTTACAATGATGGGGGCCCTTCTGCTAGTGGTCAGCTAGTGGTACTTTTCATTGTGCTTCATAAGGATAAATTATGGCCGACACCATAGAGATGCCTGACCTCCGTGCAACCATTTCGTGCAATATAGTGTACATGAAAAAGTTCAATGTACAGTAGTTGATTCGTTTATTACAACGCTGTTTCCAAAAAGAGTAGTTCACCTTAGCTTTTTCGGCTTACATCTTCGAGAATCTTGCATTGACTATATCTTGCAGGCTATCCAAGACTACATTACGCTGCTAGCGTAAATCGGAGCCTACCGTGACTTCCTCACTGAAGAAACAGTAATGAGCTCCGTAAAAGTCAAGCTTTTGAGAATGTCCATTCCCATTGCATGATTGTTGCAAGGTCTGCAGTCTGCCATGCGTCACAGTTGCGCTTCAGTTTCAAAAATGAGCACTAGTCACAGGAACTGTTGCTATAACCATCATGGAGATATATGTATAAGAAGAACAATGTTTGTTTGTTTGTTTTTGTTTTTGTTTTCTTTTTTTCTGTCTCTATTGTTCCATCCACAAACGCGTTTTGGAGTAGCCAGTCCTGACTGATGGGTCGGGACAAACCTCTCCATATTTTTCTTTCTTATCCAATCCAATCCAATCCAGTTCAAGAGCAATCTCTCCAAGCAGTGCAACATCTTGGGCCAATATTGGACCAATATCGGCAATACTGGCCCAATCTTTGTCCAATATTGGGCCAATATGTTGTGCTGCTTTGGTCTACGTTAGGGAAAGCTTCCTTCACTCCCTTCTTTATAATCAGCGTGTGGGCTGCCGACCCCGCCTTGCAAAGATGCCTTTGCAAAATGACTGAAGTTATACCTCATCAGGAAACCGTTCACCCAAATCATCTTTATAGACTTCTACCAGGCATCTTGCCTTCTTCCTGATGTATTCGGTGCCGAGGATGCAGATTTCTCCGAAGGGACCAATCCTGAACAGTATAGTTCTTGAATCTTGATACGCGGCCAACCGTTGATCAAAAGAAACTAGAAAAGATCTACTGCGGGGAGAAAGTTCCTTGTGCGGAACTCCTCTGAAACGGCAATTAAAACGTGCTGCCGGAACAGTTCCGTAGCAGTTCCGTAGCCTAGTGGCGTCAGCCATGCACTGGATTGTCGATTGCGCTTTCTTACTGCAGCAAATTCCCTCGTTCGAGTTACATGCATCTTCCTGAACCGTGCGGCAGTGATCGAATGCTTCATGCGTTGTGCCAATAAAGCCTTTGAGCGATCCTAATAAGGCGCTGTTCAACAACTGCGCTGTTTATGTCTATCTTTGGACTTTGTAACATTTTGCTGGTCTTGTTCACTCTATATCTAAAATATCGACACACAACGCGGCATAAATTCCCGTCTGGACATTCTGTCAATGAGACCGCCTGTTTTAAAGCGCACTTGAGCCATTTAATCTCGATCGTTACCAAAGACCACAGCATCCGCTCTGCAAGACCATCTGTGCCGATGACTTTTTTTTCGGTACTGGAACAGGCTGCTTTTCTAAGCAGTCGCCAGAAACCTTGTGTTGAGGTCGTTCAGCACCTTGTGTGTATGCATGGATATGAAGAACTCGTATATACCTGCTCGAGGAAATCAAAGAGGCGCAACAGTAGTGGGCCAGCACTCAGCAGCTGGTTTCGCCACCAGATTCAGACAGTGCGTTGAACAAGGAACCCGTGTGGCCAAATAATTTTTCTGCCGTACAATTGTTTGGAGGCCTTCGTACTCTCCACTCGTGGACACAGCGGGTGCTGGACACAAAGGGTGCTGGAAAAGCACCTTTTCAAATGGTGTTTTACACAGAATACACCCTCTAAAAAGGGTGTTCCAGACCATACGGCGTAAAAAGTGGTGTGACTTATAGGACAAACCCATTTACACCCATAAGGGTGTTTTTCAGTTTACAGTGTACAGTAAGGGTAACCTCACGATGGTATTTTTTTGTTTAGTGCTTAGCACCGCGAAGCATATGCGACCACGGGCGGGCGTATACGGACCTGGACAGAGGATGAGGATAATATGTGTCGAGAACCGGCTGCATCAGGAGGACAACATCTGTCTGAAATATCTGAATTCAAGCCAAGACGGCGCAACCGGTCTCTATCCAGCGACCTTGGAACTATATACAGTGAACGAGCCACTACGCCCACCCGTCAGACAGATCGCTCGAAAATAGCCGACCACCACAGCTGGACGAACGCGCATGCGCACAGCGAAAGAAAGCACAGAGAGCTGCAAGTATATATAGTAAAATTCTTTTTTAATGGAAAGCATAAAGGCAAGTGTTCTATACATTGAAAATGACGGTTGATGTACATCGAAACAGTGGAGTCGGCGTCCGTCTCTCTCTTTGTGCTTTGTACAGATATACAGCCGCCCATACGCTTCCGGTCGTGCAACAGCATCGTCGTCTGCACACACTAATGTAGTGTGTATGTGTTTTCATCTCATCTAAATGATGCGTAAACGTTAGGCCTCGTGCAAATTATTGAAACTCCGATGCAATCGTATTTCTAACTTCTTTGTCTGTTATCGCTTAGTCGAGATCAGAGTTGTACACGTTACTCGGAAAAAGTAATTGATTACAATTACTGTTACTACTGCGCGAAAAGTAATTCTTTACCGTTACAAATTACTTCATCGAAAATGTAATACGTTACCGATTAGAAATGTAACGCGTTACTTTTTTCTGTTACTTTTAAATTGTGGGCCATATAGCAAAAGCCAACAAGCCTGCAGTGAATGCAACTATGCAGCTCTTGTTGCAAATTCTAAAATGAGACACCAACGTATATGATAAGTGAAATTCACAAATACATTTGAAAGCAACATACAAAACACATACACGCGTTTATTACAGATTTGTTTGCTGAAAAGGGTTGCCATTGTTGAAAGAAGGTTAAAAAAGTAATCGATTACTCAGTAATTGATTACCGAAAATTGTAATCAGATTACTTGGAAAATTACTTGCTCAGAAAATTAATTGATTACGTTAAAAATTACTGAAAAAAGTAATTGATTACTAGTAACGGAAATACTAGTAACGCGTTACGTACAACTCTGGTCGAGATATACGAGCCAAGATCTGATGTTGCTATAGCTTGGCCGATGACTCGTTGATGAATCCAGGCAAAGAGCCGCTGTACGGCCATCGTATATAGTGGAGACGCGGCAGGAATTTAGCTCTCGATTTTGCAACGACAAGTTTTGTTTTCCCTGTGATTGTACGAGTTGAATCGCTTGGCTAGAAAAAGCATTTGCATGTAGTATAGCTCGCTTAAACGAGTTAGCAGAGCTAACGGAGTGAAGCAGCGTCTCCATGTTTTTTTTTTTTTTTTTTTTTCAATCGATCAACCAATCAGTGAAGCAGACTTGCGGGAAAAGGAATTAGTATTTGGGTCGTGTACAAGCTGCGTGGTTCATAAAGGATGAATATATATATATACGCATTCGTGTTGACCATTGAAAAACGTCGTTTCATCTAAGTTGCAATTGATTGAGCAACATAAAACGTACACGAGACTTTCGTTTTTCATGGTTGAGCACAAAATAGAAATTTCAAATTGTAATCTAAAATTTGTATTCTGTTTTTGAGACATATGGTGTATTCTCAGGTATTGGAGATCTCTTAAATTTTGTCTCTGCGTTCCCCGATGCGTTAGATTCTAACCTTTTGCATTCTGACAGTATTTCGTTCACTCGACGCGGGCTCATTTTATTTTTTGCAAACTGTCTACCATGTACTACGTAAACAAAGAAATAAGTAAAGCAATAAACAATAATCACGCAGTGAACGGATAATTTCCTCATTATTCTTTGACCTGATTGTTTAGAATAGCGGACGGATAACAGATAAGATAGTGAACGTATAGTGAACGTACTAACGTCTTTTTCCTGAATAATGGAGAACTCGTTCCACTCATTTCTAAAGTTTCTGCGTGCAAACTATCCTGTCGATCGCTATCGCCAGAATTCCAGTCCAATTCGAGCCACAAATCACCACCACCGCAATCATCATCATCATCATCATCGTCGTCATCATCCTTTGGGAGACCAAATATTGTCAGGCCGTCGCTGCAAAAATGAAGGTCGAAAGCGAGAGTTCGTTGCGAGGCTCGTTCGAAGAACTATAGTCAGTGGTTTTAACGTGAAAGGCTTAGAAAATACTCCGCAATGATTATTGAAATAGTCCTTGTTGCACGACCGGAGGCATGAAGGGCATATGTGTATAGGTGCATACAGTCCCCGTTGAGAGTTTGCCTCCTCGAGCAAGGCGTCGCAAATTGCCGTCCACTGGGAGCTTCATGAATCACCCGCCTATAACGATCCGCAATGGACCGCTCGCTTTGATCGTTATATTGGGGGACATCGTTCTGTTGATCGTCACCGTTTACGTACACTACGTTGAAATTGTACCGCTACTGGTTTAGTTAATTCTCCGAAACGTGGCTTCCAGAGTTCCCCGGTGTATTTCGTGCTGGACTCGTAACGCGCGTTTCAGCATTTCGTTCTATTGAGAATGGAATGCAACTTCCGCTATTTTGGGACAAAAAGACTACAAAAAAAAAAAGAAGAACAGCTTTTTCTTCCCAATCGTCAGGTCGTGAGACCGCAACCAATATGAAGCGCATATATTTTTTTTTCGAGTCTCGTTCGTGATATTGTAGTTTTCGTTCGGCATCATGACCATGACCATTCCGCACATGCAGGTCCCAGTGGACGGGAATTACTTGTGATACAGGATCGCCAAGATTCCGATTCTAGATTCCGAAATGAAAAGGTTGCATACGTGATACGGAAATCTGTTGCGTAGTTAAGTTTGGTAGAGCGACCACGTGACACATAGGAAACGGGTGTTCGTCAATACGTGTCTCGGGATGAACGTCTTCTCGAAGAACGACACCAAGGTCTGTGCCGCACGCAGCGTGGAACGCCAAGCGTGGAGAGGGAACGTCGGCCGAGCAGGCGGAGCTCCGGAGCCCGCCTCCGTGGAGAGCAACGCCTTTATTGCCGGTAGGTGCGCGTCGTCGGGTGCTGGGGGCGTCCGGGGCGACGACGTGAGACTCGGGCGCCCGCGCCGCTGCTACGACGGGAAGAAAGGCTGCAGGGTGTAAGGGCCCAGGTAGGCCGGTGCGTACAGCGCGTACGGAGGTTGCACGAAGGGTCCCGGGGAGCCTGGCGTCGGCGGCCCCGTCGGACTGTTGGCGTCCAGGCCCGGGTTTTGCTTTTTCCACTTGGTACGCCGATTCTGGAACCAGATCTTGACTTGCGTCTCCGTCAGGCGAAGCGTGAGGGCCAGGTTGAGCCTCTCGCAGACGGAGAGGTAACGGGTCGTCTTGAACTTGTTCTCCAGGGCAACCAACTGCTCATACGTAAAGGCTGTGCGGGCTCGCCGAGGTTTTCCGCCTGTCGCCGCCGCCGCCCCTTTGCCGTTCTCGCTCACCGATTTCTTCTTCTTGCCGCTCTTGACCTCCGGACCGCGGGATTCTGCGAGCGGGGATTCACCTTTCAGTCCCCACACACACGACGCGAAATGCACACACGTCCGATATACAACCGAACCTCACTCCCCCAACAGTTCCGTGCTTCTCCTAACTGAAAACCAATATTCTTTCAGTATACGAAATATAAAAGACACACGCAACGCGCAGGAGCGATTAGACCACAATGGCGTTTCCGTAACGTTTACGTAATTCATGAGTTTTCGTCTGCGCTAAATCTGTGCACCAACATTGCGTCTACTATAGAATGTGCACGTCAGACAGGCTGTCGAGACCACAGGACAAATGAGACTGATGACTTATCGAGAAAACAAGAGGCCATTATCGAGAAGGGTATAATCGGCTTAGGTGACATATTTCTCAAACGAGATTAAAGGAAAACGGAAGATGTCGCTTCCCTCGTCATGTTTTGGCCATTCCAGTAGAGTAGGTTGAAAGCGCAACTATCATTGTGCGTGCGTCACATCGCAATTCTTACGCATATACGCATCTGTACTATAGAAACGTCAAACTGGAACTCGGCCACAGAAGTTGACGCATAGAGATTTGCCCGTTCTTCTGTAATGCGTAATCTAGTAAGGGTGGGACACATAAGAGCAAACACATGCACATGTCGCAATTTCACACACACGACATGTTTGTCCAGAAAGTGTCGCAACACTGCTGGGGATAAGCTTCGTTAGGTCAGAATGCACAAGAGGAAACAGCTATGCAAAAAACAAATACGAAATACTTTTTTTTTTATCGCTGTTTTTTCTGTGACTCGCCCAACGCTTGAAGTCTTTCAGTGCTGTTTCGTAGAGCCATGCTCGCATTTCTAAACAGAAAAGGCACGGCCTATATACCCAAATTACTACTGTACTCCGAGGCGGCCTGGAGTGTCTCTCTTGTTACCAGATGCGGTTGCGAGGTTCACTTACCGTGTATTCACACGAACGACATCCTCACGGAATATTCTAGCGGAAGAAAAAGCGTAAACACTGCTCACAGAGCCGAAGTTTCGTCCCGTGTTATGTTGAGCATTCACACGGTGCGGAATATTGGGAGTGGCGTACAGCGCATTTAGCAGACGACACTTAGCAGACGACACCGTCAGCGTGCCGTCTGCTACGCAATATCTTGTGTCTGTGTAGCAGGATCACGACTTTCTATATTATAACGACCATGTCACAACCAGCAACCCCTATGAGGAGCCCGTCCGCACGATCCGCCAGGGGCGCTACTCATCGGCACGCCACGATTGGACGATGGAAATTTGAATTCTGAACGCGCAGAAGCGTATGTACGACTACCGTAGCAGACGACAGCGATAGCTCCTATGAAAACGCATAGAAGGATGATGATAATCAACCTCAGAATAAAACATCTGTGGAACGTCCACCGCTTGTACAGAAATACTAAGGTAAGCTGAAGTACAAAGTATCGTAGAAGTTGAGGAAGCAATAACTGGGACGATGAGAAGCGCCACCGCTAGCTTCCAAAAATGCGGCGCTGGGAAGGGGTGCCCTCGACATGGTCGTTATAATCTAGTAGTGCGTGTCTGTCCTCCGCTTTGTCCCATAACACATGAGCGTCTGCCTAAGTGTTTCCCTGGTATAGTAGTTTGAGAAAATGTCAATCCGGCGCTCACTGACGGCATGTGACACTATCGCGGAAATACAAACGTGCCCTTTGCAAAAGGGCCAAGGGAAAAAAAAAATAATTGCACGTTATATTTTATCGGACTACATCCGCGTTTACTTTGGACAAGACAAGCAAGAAATGCCCGAATTAATGCGGATGGTTACAAACGCACATACGCCTCTCGGGAAACACAGCCGTGAATAGAACTGGACGTAAGACATGAATCAAGCCATCCGGAGTATATATATGCCGAATGGCAGCACGGGGGTTTCGCGAGATCTATATCGGCAGGTTATCGAGACCAGCAACACCTGACGGCATCGATCTCCTGCAGCGCCGCTAAACAAAGATTCATTGCTGGTTCGTGAGTCTATGTGTTTTCCCTCAAACTCAAGGCAATGTTACCGTCGAGTCAACACCAGCTAGCTTGCCTGCTCCTGCAAAGAAGTGCTGTCTTTGACATTCTAGTCGAAATCCAGCGACGACAGCTTTATGGGACATCCTGTGTCAGTAATAATAACTAATAATGACGATCTCTAGCTGTTGCGTATTCCGTTTATATGTACAGTCAAACTCCTTTACAACGAAACTCAGGGGACAGCAAAAAAGATTTGCAGTAAAGGTATTTTCGTTAAAAAGGATGTCCATTATTGGACCTATAGGGCTCCAGCGGGAGCGCAAAAAAATTTGCTGTAATGGTATTTTCGTTAAAAAGGTGTTCGCTATAAAGGAGTTTGACTGTATATACTTCGTAGTATCTTGTGCGTTTTGTTTTCCTGCATTTTGTCAAATATCCATTTTATCATGCCCTCTGTTCTTCTTCATTTTTTTCTGTATCCCTATAGTGTGCCCACCTCCGTTATGTAATGCCTTCGGGCTTTTAACGAATTACCAATAAATAAATAAATAAATAATCAGTCAATAAAACGTGGCGGAGGCCTCTTTCTACGTATATGGACATTATAGGCTGGTCTTCTATTCTACCGAAATAGCGGAATAACCAACAGTCCTGTATAGGCAAATCCTTCGTCCGCCCAGCGAAACAGGACGCAAAATGTGTGGGAGCGTTGCCAAAGTGGTCGCCCGTGAAATATGAGGAAGCAGAACGACACGCTCTTTAGTCTCAGGAGCTGCTCGTTCACGCTAATTTATTGCGCTGCGAGTATTCCTGTTCTCGCCCCTCATTCTATGACGACGCACCCCTCATAATTGGCTCCCGAAACTGCTTTTGAAGAACTGTCCCATCCATTAGCTCGGGAGCCTCCAACTTGACTACAAGGGCACAAATTGAAACGAAACGGAACGGGCGATGTCACTCAAGGCGGGGGCTGTCGTTCTCGAACTAGAGCTAAAAGGCTCCTGCGTGGGTGTCTCTACAACCATTTTTGAACCAATTGATTAGAAAATGCTTTCAAATCGATTCATACTCGCCAATGTAACGGAATGACAACAGCTCGCGCATGACGACGGGACGGGGAATGGGGAGATAACCGTGTATTCACACGAGCGACATTCCCCCAGAAGCGGAAGATGCGAAAAACGTCATAGCTTTCTGCTGTCACGTGTGCGCAAGCGCTCAACGTCGAGTCTGCACGTACACTGCTAACTGTGGGGAACATCCTGCTACACAGCCACAAGATATTCCGTAGCAGACGACAGGAAAACACGCTGACGGTGTCGTCTGCTAAGTGTCGTCTGCTAAATGCGCAGTACGCCACCCCGGATATTCCGCACCGTGTGAATGCTCAACATAACACGGGACGGAACTTCGGCTCTGTGAGCAGTGTTTTCGCTCTTTCTTCCACTAGAATATTCCGTGAGGATGTCACTCGTGTGAATACACGGTAAAGGTATAAGCATGTCAAATTTAGACGTAGTATACAGGGTGTGTGCAGAAAAACATGACCCGCATTTTTACATGTAACTCGTTGTCTACTTAGCCGAGGAACTTCCGGTGGCGCACGACGGCGCATTTATGCGTGCGAAATCTGTAGAAAAATTGTGAAAGCCATACCCAGCTTAAAAAATAAACGGAACAACGAAAACGTCGGCTTCCGTGCATCAGAATAGGGCAACATGGTGGGCAACAGGGTGTATATGAAAGGGCAACATGGTGCACGTAGGAGAGTTGTGTTCAAGTACCGCTAGGGGGGCTATCGGTGCATAAATCGAAACTATGTCCCACATGGATGCTCATCGGCAGTGCCCCTAGCGGTGCCTGCACATAACTCTCATGAGACCGAAATGCACTACCATGCTCTGTCATGACCGCCCTATTCTAATGCATGGAAGCCCATGTTTTCGCGCTCAGTTAATTTTTTTACACTGAGTATGGCTTCCAGGATTTTTTTGTAGCTTTCGCACGCATAAATACGCCGTCATGCGCCACCGGAAGTTCCTCGGCTAAGTAGACAACGAGTTACATGTGAAAATGCGGGTCATGTTTTTCTGCACACACCCTGTATATGCGATGTAGCCAACGGCGTTGCCAAAGTGATTCTTGGGCGAGTCATGTGCAGTCGTCTGCATGCAGTTCATGTCGTCTGCGATTCCTGTACCTTTGTCGTCTGCTATCTTTCTCCGCTGCGACTTTTGTCGTCTGGAGTTCGTTTCACCCGCGATCCTTGTCATATATGCTGTCATTGTATTCCGCTAGCATTCTCGGCTGCGATTCCGTGTCACGTTTTGGGGCAGCCGCCTTGTCTAAAATAGCAACTCACGTTGATATTCCTTCGTGCCTTGTGAAGTCACTGAAGTCACGAATTCATTGTCGTACAACGAGACATGCCATGCTGTATACCGAAAGTAAACCGTTCTGTCTGACGTATATAGCTACGACTATATAGCTTGCCTTTCTGTCTGCTTGTACGCTCGTTATCGAGAGGGAATGAGTAAAATTAAAACTCGGACCTTAAGGAGGACAGAACCATCGCGTGTCGAAACTGGAAAGGAAACCCGAGTCCCAGCGAAGAACACTTTATAGTTCCGCGAAGCTATTATTGGCCTTATCCGTCTCTTTGTTCTCCCTAATGCGCTTAATTCGGGGGTGCCTCGGGCAACCATACCTCCCCTGCCAAATAGATAAAGTGCACGGATTGAGGCAGCCGATTAGTGGTGAACCGCTATCATCGCTGGATTTGAGTGATGGGCCGCCCGCCGCTTTACTTGCGGTGCTCGTTTTTTTCTTTTTCTTTTTTCTTCTTTTTTTTCCTATTCCAAGCGCTTTGCTGTTCGCAGCGAAAAGGTCAACATTTTGCGTGTTATATAAGACCTACATTGTAAAAATTGGTTCAGTTCAGTGCAAGGTGAAACGTCAACTGAAGTTTTTTTTCTCTCTCTCTCTCTTTCTTTCACTATTCTTATACCATGACCTGCATGAGCAACTATTTAAGAACGGCGTGTTTCTTCTTAGTGAACAAAACTGTGTGTATGTTTAGTGCATCGTATACGCTATGCGTTACGTACGTCCAAATAAACTGACTCTGACGCGTTGAAAAGGTTCGGTATACTTTTGCGTTTATACAATGGGCCGCGCAAGATTACAATTATACGGGATGCATGTCTATATAGTATAATAGCGTTTCTGGTTTTCGGTCGAAAAATGCCGAAAAACACCCGCCTATAATGTGTTTGCAAATTCAGAATTCTCCGAAAAAAATCTCCATGTGTGTCGAGTATAGCGATTTCTTTCTTCGTCCAAAAGAGCCAAAACGGGAAAACCCCAATTTTGTGTGAGGAAATGCGCTCAGTTGTCATGCGCAACAATAGACCATTTTAGAAAAGCAAGCGCCACCTGTAGTACGCAAGGGCTCATGGGAACTTAGAGCGCCTTCAAGCATTACGATACGGCCAGAGGCGGAGGTAGAAGAAGAACAACAATATTCCCGGTGTGCGCAGCATCAGCGTCAGCCGATATAAACCATATCCGAAGCAGACTACGGAGCAGTGTCCCTCAAAGTTCCCATGCTGCCTTGCGCCACGCGCTTGGTGGCGCGCGCATCTTTTTAAAATCGTCTATTCCTTAATAGATGATCTCAAAAAAAAAAAAAAAAAAGAAAGTAAGTAAGTTTCAAAGAAGTTTGTAAGTAGTGAAGTAGTAGTCAAAGTTTTCCTCTATACTTGTCTAGAAAATGTCCCCTCTTGATTTTGGGCTTGCGCCATACTCGGACGTACGGCCCTATACATGCATCGAATTGTCAAAATGTGCCCTATAGTATCCCTACCATATACTAGTCCATTAGTGTAAGTGATGTGCATTCTCGAAACTGCGTGTTGGGAACTGCATGGAAGGTGCGTTCTATCATGTCGGGTGTGACAGCAAGAACACGTGTACAGGGTGTTCAAAATTAAGCTTTCACGAGCGCTACGCAAACACAGCGATGACAGGAAACCGGATGATAACTTTACGCTACTTGTGTAAGAAACAGGTGCTGCTAATTGTGCACTGTAAACTGAAAAACACCCTTATGGGTGTAAATGACTTGTCCTATAACTCGCACCGCTTTTTACACCGTATGGTCTGGAACACCCTTTTAAGAGGGTCTAATCTGTGTAAAACACCCTTTGAAAGGGTGCTTTTCCTTGGAAATGCCTTCTTTTGCACCCTTTTAGGAGGGTGTTTAACAATCTTACACCCTCCTAAAAGGGTGTTTCAATGGTGCAAAAGAAGGCATTTCCAAGGAAAAGCACCCTTTCAAAGGGTGTTTTACAGATAATACACCCTCTTAAAAGGGTGTTCCAGACGATACGATGTAAGAAGCGGTGCGAGTTATAGGACAAGCTATTTACACCCATAAGGGTGTTTTTCAGTTTACAGTGTGTAGCAACTTTTTCTTACTCAAGGAACAGAAAAAGTAGCACCAGTTTTCTTTTGTTCGCCTATTTATAAGGTGCTATAGTGAAAGCTTAATTTTGAACACCCTGTATATCCCTGTGTGCACTACAGCAGCACAGTGTTCACGTCGTCTCCACATGTGTGTCTCGTTCTTTTATTTTCGCGTGACTGAGACTGTGTTTCAAGAAACTGAACAGCCGACCCCCTAATCGGTGTAACCTATAGCTCTCTCTCTCTCTCTCAAATAAACTGATATTTCCTCCTATGCTTCTGTGCTTCCAGATTCGTTATACACTCTTAGAAATGAACTTCACCGCATAGCACGCTCCTAGCCAACCATCATCTCGAATGATATCGTTATCTGCCCTGATTTGTTGAAAAAGGTGGGCGTACGCCTTTTTTGTGACAATTATGAACAGCATAAGTGTCACAAAAAAGGCGTACGCCTCCAGTTTTCAACAAATCAGGGCAGATAACGATATCATTCGAGATGATGGTTGGCTAGGAGCGTGCTATGCGTCGAAGTTCATTTTTAAGAGTGTAGTTCAAATGGTGGCTAGTTCTATAGTGTTAAATAAATTAGTTTTATCTCTACTTAGCGTCTTTATTCTTTCTTAGCGCTATGTTCTATGCCTTAGAAAGACCAACTCGTGACTTTTCCCCCGTCATATATATATATAGGGTGTATGTAGTATGACCTAGTGAATTGGAGCATTTTTCCTTAACCTAAATATTACTGCCGAGAACATCCGATTTTTCTGCACGCAATCGACGCCGATAAACCCCCGGCGAATTTAATAAACGCCTAAAAACGAGAAACCCCACCCATTAAGCACACTCTTAAAAATGAACTTCGCTGCATAGCACGCTCCTAGCCAACCATCATCTCGAATGATAGCGTTTTCTGCGCTGATTTGTTGAAAACGGGAGGCGTACGCCTTTTTTGTGACACTTACGCTGTTCATAATTGTCACAAAAATGGCGTACGCCTCCCGTTTTCAACAAATCAGGGCAGATAATGATATCATTCGAGATGATGGTTGGCTAGGAGCGTGCTATGCAGTGAAGTTCATTTCTAATAAGACTGCAGTATATTCGGGGCCTGTATACTTTCTGCGGGTTACCCATATATACGCCTGCACCCTGTTTTTGTCCACTCTAAAGCGTATAGGAACAATACGCCTTGGTACATCGTATTCCCTCAAAATCGGAAAATGGACGCAGCTTGAGAAGCACTTGTGGTCACTGTATAAGGTAAATATTCCGAGTAGCAACGATCCAACATGTCGCGTCGACCAATGTCCTCCGCCCAATGCTTTGCTCTGACGGTTGCTACATTTGGGCATTGCATTTGAAGCCGCATCAACGCCAATATTAAAAGTACATCCGCTTTGCACACTGTAAACTGAAAGACACCCTTATGGGTGTAAATGGCTTGCCCTATAACTCACACCACTTTTTACACCATATGGTCTGGAACACCCTTTTTAGAGGGTGTATTCTGTGTAAAACGCCCTTTGAAAGGGTGTTTTTCATTGAAAATGCCGACTTTTGCACCCTTTATACACCCTTTTTGGAGGGTGTTTAACAATCTGACACCCTCCTAAAAGGGTGTTTAAAGGGTGCAAAAGAAGGCATTTTCAAGGAAAAGCACTCTTTGAAAGGGTGTCTTACGCAGAATACACCCTCTAAAACGGGTGTTCCAGACCATAAGGTGTAAAAAGTGGTGTGAGTTATAGGACAAGCCATTTACACCCATAAGGGTGTCTTTCAGTTTACAGTGCAGCACGTAATCCTCGAAAACAGCAACAGAGCCTCCAAAAGTTCACACTGCCCGTATGGTTTGCCACTAATATGCCATATAACTAAATGTATAGGAGATATGCAGGGCCGTACATCTGATCAGGATCTGATGACTGTACACATGCGGCACTCGTTTGATGCACAGTTCCCGCAATGCACGTACACTGTAAACTGGAAAACACCCTTATGGGTGTAAATGGCTTGTCCTATAACTGACACCTCTTTTTACACCGTACATGGTCTGGAACACCCTTTTTAGAGGGTGTATTCCGTGTAAATCACCCCTGGAAAGGGCGCTTTTCTTTGAAAATGCCCTCTCTTGCACCCTTTAAACACCCTTTTAAGAGGGTGTAAGATCGTTAAACACCCTCCTAAAAATGTGTATAAAGGGTGCAAAAGACGGCATTTTCAAGGAAAAGCACCCTTTCAAAGGGCGTTTTACACGGGATACACCCTCTAAAAAGGGTGTTTCACACCATGTACGGTGTAAAAAGAGGAGTCAATTATAGGACAAGCGATTTACACCCATAAGGGTGTTTTTCAGTTTACAGTGTATGCTCGTTCGCAGTATATACTGTACTGCACAAAATAATTTCATTTGAAACACAGAGTGTCCGGAGAGAAATACTAGTCCCTTCATTGTCTCGTTGCAATGTCTACCTATTCGACGGTCAAACTTATGACGCAAAGTCTCGTTTCCTGCTTTAATCTGAGTGCTAAAAAAAAAAAAACCTTCAGGGACCCTGAGGAAGCAACTAGAACAAGTTTAATTTTCGATTTGCACGTATATTTTTATGGTAATACCGCCCGAAAACTGACCACGGAGCGGTTACGAGATGTACTTTTGCGACCTGCGACCATATGAGTTGTAAACCAACTCCGCTCTAGCTGCGAACTTACAGAGCGCTAAAGATGATGAATATATTTGGTCGTGAACATGAGAGAACTGATGTTCTGAGGCTGGAACAACATAGAAGGGACAATCACATACATGGCCTCAAGTTGCCTAAACATATTTTGTCGTGCATCTCGCGGGACATCGCAGAAGCGCATCTGCGACATACCGGCCGGTCAATTTCCGAACAGTGAATGCATTTGGGAGCACCAAGAACTATTAGGGGGACACTAACCTCCATTGAAAGACAGCTCAGGTATCTGGGGCAAGAACATCTCAAAAACAGTCCTTCCGGACTTCGAAACAAAGAGGAGCAAAGCGAAAGCAATTGGGGATAAGCAAAATCCCCGGACAGGATTCTCCGGATAAACATAATATCGGCCAATACAGAATCAACCGTCCGCTATCACACTGCAGTGATAGCCTGTGAGACTGCCTAAAATGCCACCGATCTAATCTGCATATACCACAACCGGTGATGATAAAGAAAAAAAAATGGGGACGTGAGCTACGACGAAGTCGAACTGGCTACCTCAGTGCACTTACACGCAGAAAGTGTAAACAAATGAGAGAGTTAAAATGACGGGTGTTCAACATGGAGTTCAAAACTTTCGGCCAAGTGAATGTAAAATGTCGGAATCGCTTGGGGGCACAAACAGCACACGTTCAGCGAGTCATAAGAATGTTCATAAGCCCGGTTGTATGTAGAAAATCTTCAAGTGCCCTCAGCGCCTTGTCGGACGACGGAGGACCTATAACAGTTTCGCGATGTCCGAAGGCTCGGGAGTCCATACGAGAGAGGCTCGCCTATACAACCGGGCTACGATATACAGTGAACCCTCGTTAATATGACCCCCGATAATCTGACACACACGCTTTACGACCATACTTCTGGGGAACAATGCAGTGAAACCTCTGCAACTCCCACCCGTTAATATGACAATTCCGCATTATGACCAAAATTTTCGGGAACGACCATGGTCATAATAACGAGGGTTTACTGTATTACGTTCATGGTAAGGTGGACGAAAGAAGGGAAGGGAAAGGAAGAAGGGAATTGATTGCAAAGCAACCGTTTCAGCATTAACTTTAACATTAAATGTCGTCAGCAAGATGATAATTGTATTTTCAAAACTGTTGTACTTCCATAAACCTGTCCTTTTATATTATGGTCCTGTACCATTGTATAGAACTTGCGTATAGTTCGTTCTGGTGCATGCGGTACAACTTCCTTTGATCTCTCGGTTAACGCTTTCCATCCCTTTCAAGCATTCAAAACCTTGATTTAGGAACTATTTCCGATGACTTCTGTACGTTCATAAATCGAGCGTTGGCTGCACATGTAGCTCAGATAATTCATGAATTGGGGGAAGCAAAAAAAGAAAAACGAGAGAGAGAGAGAAAAGGAGATGTTAGGCTGTTGGATGTTGATGGTGTACACTCTTTAAAAAAAGGGTGTACTTTAACTCCTTTCCTTGCCACATATATCAATCCCTTTTTGGAGAGATACGTTTACTCTCAAAAAGGAGTCCCCTCACTCCCTTCAGACTCTTCAGAGAGTAATATTACTCCCCAGTAGGGAGTTAAAGGGTCTGTATATAGGGAATAAAGGGTCTGTAAATATGTGGCAAGGAAAGGAGTTAAAGTACACCCCCTTTTTTTTAAGAGTGTAGCTCGGAAATTAAACTCGTCCCAGTTGCTTGATTACATAATGATGTCCAACTATTTTTTTTTTCTTACTACTCGAACCATAAAAGGAAACCTTGTGCCAAGCTTAACCATCGAAAGGGACATTGCATGAGGCGGAGAAAGAACTGTACATAATTTTGAAGCAACAGAGATTGTGACGGGACTACAAGCGACGTAGAGCCAAGATGTTCGTCTGGATGGAACGCCTTGACTACACGCATGTATGCAGACAAAACACTTGCCTATAGAGTACATATAGATATGCCATGGTAATAGTCTTTGAAGACCTAATACCTTTACTATACAAACGTGTCCCGTGCTGAGTGGTCTTCTCCGGTCGAGCACAAAGTGGGGGGTGGAAAAAACGGGTGCTACTTTGAAGTCTATCATTTAGGGTGAAAGTTGCGGATCTCGATCCGCTTGCGCGAACGTTGCAGAAATTCCTCAGTACATAGGAATAGTGGTTCTCAACGGGTTCTCAACGCTGCTCGTGCGTAACAAAGCGACTGAGGATGACAGTGAGGAATTTCAGAACGTTCGTGCAAGCCGGTCCAGGTGCTGCACAGCCATAGCATATAGGCGTTTTGAACCTATCGGGCACTTGCTATATACAGGGTGTATGCTATAAAAGGTCAGTGACATTTTCGCGCGTGACACTATATCTATTTGAGAGACAGACTTGTGCTGCCATACAGTGAATCACTTATGCCAGAGAAGCCTACGAAAAAAATTGTGGTTACCATTCACTGCGTAATAAAATAAACACGGCCACGGAAACTTTCGTCTTCATGTGTTTCCTATATGCGCAATACCGATGGATGGAGGTGAAAGTTTGCGTGGTCATATTTATTTTGTTACACAGTGCTAGGTAACCACAATCGTTTCGTAGGTTCCTCTAGCATAAATTATTCATTTTGAGGCAGAGAAAGTCTTTTCGTGGTAGAGGTATAGCATCAAGGAGGTATCACTTTTTGCACGAAACTGTTACTGACCTTTTATAGCATACACCCTATAGTTGTAAAGTGAGAATGCGATTCGGGGAAAAATCGACCTGGCGCCAGATGTCTGGTATAAACGGGCTTTCGGAGCAAAAAGAAAACAAGAAAAGTCAGATTTGAGAATCCCAACATTTATACTGTGGAGGTTGCTTCCTCTTTTGAGTCATACAACATCATCACAGAAAACAGACTATAAATTCGAAATGGAGCGCACCTGACTGCTATACGAGCGAAATTTCGCAACTTACACAGAGGTTCGTGCCATATTTCTTGTCTCCAGTATATGTACTCGTAATTAGCTGCCAGAGGAATACTAAGACGCGTGACACCACCTTCGCCAAAACAGAAATGTCCGTTGAACAAAACACGACCATGTGATCCACATTCGATGTATCGGGTTTGAAAATCATTGACAGGAGAGTGAAAACCCCCCCGTGACACTATTTCATCCTGATCCTAAACATAAGAACTTGGATAGTAAACGCAGCAACAATATGACAAACATTGAGTGCATCACTCGTGCGTCGTGGAAACCTATAGCAGCGTCTACGAAACAGCACTTCCAGAAGCAACGCGGCTTATACGGTTGGCTTTGAGAAGACGTGTCCCCGACTGGGGGCTGGGTTGGGGGGGGGGGGGGGAGGTCGACTCACCGTTCGCGGTCAAGGGTGGCTGGCTCTCCTCCTCGTGCAACCAGCGGCACTTTGCTCCCGTGAACTTTTCAGGGTCCAGGATGTCGTCCACGGAGAACGGGGTGTGCTGGGGCGCCTTGGGCGAGGCCCGGGAGGCCGGGCTGGGCGTCCGCGGCGGCGCGACCGGCTGCATGGCACTGCGGTCTGGACGCCGAGCGAGGGCGAGCACGTGAAATTTCGGGGCGGTACCTCGAAGGTGGAGTCGTACACCACGTGACCCGCCCTGGGCGATCGATGCGCAATGGGGCGTAGCCATTTTTCGGCCGGGGAGAAGGGCTCCACAATGGAGCGCCATTGTGGGCGCACGTGACGCAGCGCACCCTAATTGAAGGGCGTTCGCAAACAGAACATGCAAATGCCCGGGGTCGGACTCTTTATTGGAAGCGATCAGAGCAGTTTGTATCGTAGCGGCGTCGAGATGGGGCCGCGATCGCCTCGGAGGCTTCGGGTGCCGACGTACAGAAGACCAGCACAACCTGGGAGGAAAAAAAAAAAAAAAGAAAAGAAAGAAAGACACGGCTATGAGACCATCCAAGAGAGGACGGGTTCATTGACTTCATGTGAAGGGTCGTTAATGGCACCGCTGGGTTTCTTTCTTTTTTTTTTTTTTCAAAAAATTTGGGAGTAGTAAGTTACAGTAATTTTGTATGTATGACGGTGGTGGTGGTCGCGGTTAAAGGCTATTTCGTGTTCCTGTTATACACAGACGAGCGGCTAGCAATTGATTACAAAGGGAGCCAAAGGGATACTCCAGTACAAGCAAGACACGTATAACGTATTCGAACAAGGTCGAACGTAAAATTCGATTTGCGTGTACAGTAAACCCTCGTTATTATGACCATGGTCGTTCCCGAAAATTTTGGTCATAACGCGGAATTGTCGTATAAACGGGGGGGATTTGCAGAGGTTTCACTGCATTGTTCCCCAGGAGTATGGTCGTAAAGCGCGTGTGTCAGATTATCGGGGGTCATATTAACGAGGGTTCACTGTATACGTTTAATCCCATCCGTTATCCTACTGAAAGGCCGAGACCAGAGAAATCACTCTTACCCCGACCAAGAACCTCGCAGTCGATGAAGAAGACCGGAAACATAACGGGACCCCCAAGCTTGACCCGAGGGACGCCATCATCCGGCGCAAAGAGCACGTCGTACTCGAGGCACGGCTGTGCTGGACCGGGCGTCCAGAACAGGATCCCCCTGCCTGGTGCCACGACGTGGACTCGGAGACCACGCGGGACGGGTCCTAGGGGATGTTCCGCTGAACAGCCGACCAGAAGCGCCGCCGACGGCGATGGTAACGTCAAGGAAGGTGCAGTCAAGACGTCCTTGCGAGGTTCCTGAGCGTTTCGCATCTGCGCCAGTTGGGACCGAGTCGGGTACGGCGGGCAGCCTTGACGCAGCCAGAGCGCGTAAGGGTTTGTCGCTTCGCCATTGTCAAGGTGGAAGGCCGTCCACGTGATGCCCAGGGGAGACGGCTGAAGGTGTACGGAAACTCGTGCACCGTGACCAGGTTCCCAGGTCGACTCGTTGCTCAAAACGACCAGGACAGCAAAAGCTCCCCTGCGCGTGTGGACAGTGTTTACGTGCATCAGCCTCACAGACGTTGTTGGTTGGGCATTGAGACACGCGCGTCCATACAGAAACAAAAATAGGAGCTTCTTCTATAGACTGAGTTGACGGATGTGACACCTGGCCCTAAGCTGTGCAAAAGATCGGTCACTGGCAACTTGCACCAGAGGGGGTAAATCGGCACCCGGACGTGACGTCACGGCAAGTATCTCCGCCAGTGAGGCTGCCGCGAGAGAGTGACGTGTTTACGAGAACCAATAGGAAATGCGAGGCTCTTGCTCCTCGCGGAAGCCAGAGCTTCAACTGTCTCTATCTCCCCAACCACGACAAGTAACAAAAAACTAAAAAAAAAACAGAAATCATAGATAGAGGCAGTTGAAGCTTTGGCGTCAGGAAAGAAAGAGTCTCAACATTTCCCATTGGTTCACGTGCTATGCTTTCCGTGACGTCACCGTCGCATGAATTTCGGTATTTGCGGTGCCGATTTTCTTGGAATGTAGGTTCGAATCGACGCAAGAGACCGTCTTTGACGTTTGTAACTTGGGGGCCAAGCGTCACAACCCATTTAACGCGGACGGGCCGGGAGCGCCTTAAAGCGATCTTCTCCGTATAGCAGCACGGCACTGCAAAGAAGACGTCTCGCTCTCGTCCGTTCTCTCGGCGTCTGAGCCGCTCATTTCTCCGTAGTTAAACGTAATTAATTGGTGCATAGATCCGATAATTCATAACTAATACGGTAGGAGTGGGATAAAGGGACGTTATCTTCGTCGTTGCCTTTTGAGTACCATATACTCTGAACGGCGGTGCCTTTCGAGGAATTAGACTCTGACTTACTTCTGGACGTGGTGAAGAATTGATTAAAGCCATTCGTGATCTCTCACATCTTAGGTAAAGTAGTGAGAGTTTACTGGCGATATATTATGCCGTTTGCGACCTATCAACGCAACGCTTGAAAACGCTATACACTGCAGCTCCTAATCATATTGTCTCACGCGATGTAAAGCCCCAAACTGCCCGCAAAACTATCCAAATCTTCCAGTAGCCAAGCGAAGGGAAACCTAACTGTACGGACTACCCAGAGAGGCATTAACGTTTTTCGCTTGTTCCTTCAAGTTTATAAATCATGAAATGTATACAGTGAACCCTCGTTAATATGACCCCCGATAATCTGACATACGCGGTTTACGGCCATACTCCTGGGGAACAATGCAGTGAAACCTCTGCAGATCCCCCCGTTAATATGACAATTCCGCATTATGACCAAAATTTTCGGGAACGACCATGGTCATAATAACGAGGGTTTACTGTAGAAACTACAGATCACCTTAGGAGCTGATTCCTCCCGGAACTTGGTGAAAATATAATTTCAATTTCTAAACGGATGGAGGGAGAGCAAAAGGCCGGTCAGGCTTGACAAAGGTTCCTCCACCTGGAGAGTACAGTGAACCCTCGTTAATATGACCCCCGATAATCTGACACACGCGGTTTACGGCCATACTCCTGGGGAACAATGCAGTGAAACCTCTGCAGAGCCCCCGTTAATATGACAATTCCGCATTATGACCAAAATTTTCGGGAACGACCATGGTCATAATAACGAGGGGTTCATTGTATAGGCAATACCCTTCAGGCTTCAATAGGCTCCTCATAATGAAGAGTATAGACAATTGCTTTTAGAGCAGCGCGTTGGTGAGCTGAATTTGACCAAGTAATTTCGTCACGATGAGAGGCCGAAACACTAGCTGATTTTAAGGCGGGCTCATGCGGTGTAGGTTAACATTCGCTTCCGAAGAGAGTTGGCAGCACCGTCGCAAAATTGTTTTCTTCGCTTTGCTTTCCTGCCGCACTTTAAGGAAGTAATGTAGTCGGCGCCAGCATGCAGAACATGCTAGCAAACGACAAAGCCATTATTTTCGTTCGCAAGGATCTGGAAAACTGCAGTAAGCTTGTCAGTTTTTTTTTAATTGCAATCAATTACCCGACTGTTACTGTAGGGAATCACATCATTTTGGCCCAAATATCGCGGGCGGTTGCTGTTGACAGCAGAGAAACTGATGTTCTGAGGCTGGAACAACATAGAAGGGACAGATACAAACAAAGCCTCAAATTGCCTAAGAAATCAACGATGAAAGATGAAAGTCATGTTAGCTTAGCTCAATTGGTAGAGCCCTGGACCGGTAATCCAGAAGATGTGGGTTCGATCCCTACAGCTGGCTAACCTTTTTAGTCACTTTCATCTTTCACTGTTGACAGCAGTGTATAGTGAGGCAAAAATATCGACATTTTCTATATCGATAAATATCAACGTCGTGATAAAATCGATTAAACTACCGATATTTTTAAAAGAAATTCTCGATATCTCGATGTTTGAAAAGCTGTCTCGCCATATACTTGAGCAATTCAAAAAAGGTGTCCTTGTTTTATTTTCTTTCACGCGTATTACCGGTGAGGCACGTGATGACGATGGGGATGGAAGTAATGGCAGGATCGGCTCGTGGTGGTGGTGATAGGGCTTGCCGTTGTCGGCCTCACGTATGTGGGCAACGTCACGACTCACGCCCTGGGGGAATGTGCGTCCTGGGCCGACTTCTAAGGGAACTGTGCCGACATATGTCTGAAAGCGTCTGAGGAAAAACCAGGAAAAACCCCAGACAGCACAGCCGGCACCGGGATTCGAACCCGGGTACCTCCCAGTCCCGACGTGACATGGCCAGCACGCTAACCACTGAGCGGCTCGCTGTTGGCGGTGGCGACGAACAACGTGTATTACGAGGACCAATGAGGATACGTCCTCAATTATCGTCTCGGAAATATTGGAGAATAAATTGTGCAAGAATTTAGGTGAGTGTGGGGGATGTCGCCCTCTTCGGATCCGCACCAACTTGCCTCCTCTTTCTTTGTTCTTCGAGGAGTGGATGTCTGCGCAGACGGAGCCACGCAAGTAACAGAAAATCCTCGGTTTCGACTGCAGTGTACGTTGCACGCTCGGTGAACTCGTCCTGCACAATCCAATGCGCCGTTCGGCACGAAATGCAGCTCGGACGAGCCACGGACTTTTAGAAACCGACAAAGTTTTCCCCTAACGCGCATCACATTTTTACTGGAAATATCGGCATTATGTCGCAAAACCAAATTAAGAGGTAGAGAGGGGGAAAAAGTCTTCAAGTTTGGTTAATAAACTCGTTGACCCGCTCCTTTTTTCATATCCTGTCACTGCGCAGAAGCCGCCCAATTACTAATATTTCTATCAGTATAGGTGGGGCAAGAGGAGACAGAAATTTGCAATTGAATAAGGTGGGGCAAGATGAGACAGAAATTTGCAATTGAATATGGAATTTTCATTTTTCATGTTCAAAAAAAAAAAAAGCTAGTCATAGGCACATTCCGAGAGGTCTACAGCTTCTGATCTGTAAATCAGAACGGATGTAGCCGGTTCTAAAATAAACACGGAACAAAAAAAAATTCAAAAATGCAGATTGTCTCATCTTGCCCCAACCCTCGGGGCAAGACGAGACATCGGGTGGGGCAAGATGAGACACGCCGTGGTAATGAACTATACAAATTAGTTTTTGCAATCCAAGCACCTTCACAGCCCCCTTGAGCACATCGCCCACATGACGTGCAATAAAACCACACGGAACCCGATGCTATTTTCCTCCATCGTCCTTCGCAAACAAGGCACCGCCGCCAGTCTGATGTGTCGCTGGTCGCTCGCTTTTGAGTGCGCTTCGGCTTTGCTGGGAATATCCGAGGAAACAGGAAACTTTGTTGGGAAATACTAGGCAATATGCAAAAAAAAGAAATATCTCAGGAACAAGCATAAAGCGACCTAATAATTGACTTAGCAGTTTCTCAATTACATTAAATTTAAATCGCATTAAACTTAAATTACATTAAATTGTCGCGTCATGCCCCGTGCACATCATCGGATTCATTATTTTTTCTGTTAAACACCGGGTAACCAAGAATGCCCAAATTTTGCATATATAAAGATGAATGAATAAAGGAATAGGGTGTGGACTTAGATTGGCAGAATAATCCTGCGAGACACTACTGCACAGCTGACACGAAAAAGGAGTACAGAAAATCGCGCCTTTTTAACGGGTCTTTACATTCAAGGCAGAAGCAACAGTTTTCTCTCTCTCTCTCTCTTCAACGCAAACACCAATCCGGATAATACTCATGCGCAATAAAGCGGACATGCAGAGCCACCTATGAGTAAAGGTTCAAGCGCACGCAGCAACGCGTCTCTGCGAGAGGCGGCGTGGAACCCAAGTGTCGCGTCTTGCCCCCGTGTCTCATCTTGCCCCATCTTACCCTATATATCGATATCTGTATCGATGTAATATCGATATCTATATCGATGTGAATACCGATATTTGTTTACCGATAAATATTGATATTTCAAAATTATCGATAATATCGCGGGCATAAAATATCGATAAGAATATCGATATCGTTCCATCCTTACAGCAGTGACGATGAGCCTGAGGGGAAGCGAATTTGGTCGCGACCATGGCTGCTGCACCGCAAGCGTCTCGGTTGTTATGAGAATTTGATGCGCGAGCTTGCACTGGAAGATCGCAACAATAACAACAACAACAAATAAATTAATGATAATGAATAGGGAAATTCGCCACATAAGGTGCGGCCCACTACCCCAAGGCACAATGGGGCAGGATGAGATGTGTCCTGATGATGAGGTGATGAACGATGCTAAATAAGGTCGATATAGTCAGTGAAGTCAGTATAAGACATCAGAACGGCATGCAAAACTACAGCACACGAAAGCACACGCACAGCACACAGGTACGCAGGCACATGGTAGAGAGGAGACCAGTGTCCCGGAGAAAAATCTTGAAATACTCAAGAGCTTGGCGATGGTCGATCTGGTTAGACCAAGGGCCGAGGATGGTTGCCAATGTGAATGGGGCGGCCGTGATCGACTGCAGGCGACACTGTAGAGCTGCTCTTAGGGGAGGTGTAAAGATAGCAGTCGAGGAGCATATGCTTGGTATCCGCCAAAACAGCACAGCGAGAGCAGAGCATGGAGTTGGACCGGCCGATCAGATGCTTGAAATGGGGGGTGAATGCAACCCAGAGACCCGGTTCGGGTTCAGGCATATTGGTTTGGTTCAGGTTTGGCTCCGATGAACCGAAATTATCAGCTTGAACCGGTTCAGGTATATCAGTTCGGGTTCGGCTCAGAGACAACCCCCCCCACACACACACACACACACACAAAAAAAAAACGGGCAGCGGTCACCTTTACTTTTTTAGGTCCCGGTTTAACCGGTTCATCAGCAGTAATTTTGCTACATCAAAGCGAGCATCTCCGTACACGGTTGTAAGAGAAAGGTGCGAGATAACCATTTCAAGTGAAAAAATCATTCATGAAAGCAGGTGAAAACACGAGACAAGTAATAAACACCTTTGTTATTTACCCGATAATTTACTGTATTGTACTCTCGTGGTCGTCTGCTGAAAACGAAAAGCGAAGTGCTGGAAGCCTTTAGGCAGAACCCGGTCAGGGCCCTCTTTTGCTAAAAAAAAAACAAAAAAAAAAAACTGGCGCTGCAGTCAAACTTGTATTCGTACAAAAATCGTACAAAAAATAAATAAAGAAACGAAAAATAAAACGTCGGTCGGTAGTACAATTATTTCACCTCTGAACCGATTCCCGAACCGGTAACCGTATCACGTTTTTCCGGTTCAGTTCCGGTTCGGTTCAGGACAAGCAAAAAAATTGTTCTGGTTCGGTTCGGTTCGGTTCGGGTTCGACAGAAAATAACGTTTTTTTTTTCTCAGGTTTTCCGGTTCGGGTTCAGTTCTGGTTCCGATCCCTGCTGCAAATAGCCCCGAAACTTCGCATAAACGTTAGTCCTGTAGGGAACTAACGGTTATGACAATGCGTCTAATCCGGGTAGAATTACTTCCTTTTTTTTTTCTCCTATAGTTAAAGAACCGGTCTCGGTGGCTCAGTTGGTAGCGTGTTCGCCTTCTGATCCCGAGATCGCGGGTTCGAACCCGGCCGAGGACGCCAGCAACTTGGTGGCAGGGTACAAGTTGCTTAGACACGCCGTCTTCCGCGAGGGACGTTAAATACGGGGTGCCGTGTGATGGGCTTTCATCGCACGTTAAAGAACCCTCAGGTGGGCAAAAGCAATCCACAGACCGACCGCTGTGGCGTCGCTCATGATCTCAGTTGTCTCGCGACGTAAACACCCAATTA
This sequence comes from Ornithodoros turicata, assembly GCF_037126465.1. Taxonomy (NCBI): domain Eukaryota; kingdom Metazoa; phylum Arthropoda; class Arachnida; order Ixodida; family Argasidae; genus Ornithodoros; species Ornithodoros turicata. The sequence goes on from NC_088201.1 coordinate 5,658,520, forward strand.
TATTATATAGTTAAAGAGTGACTTTTTCGGGTTAAATGCCTTTCTCAGATTCGGGGGTAAAAATCGGGCGCTATTTTTAAATCTGTAATTCGGGGAGAAATCGGGCGATAATTGCGCCTTCGGGTGTTATCGGGTGTTTTTGTTTCTCCTCTCGTCTATTAAGTCCTTTCCTAATGTCTATCTCTCTCTCTCTCTCTCTCTCTCTCTCTCTCTCTCTCTCTCTTTTTTTTTTTTTTTTTGCGAGATCGTGATCTTCCAGCGGCAATCCCCGAAGGCATAGACAGTGTTGACACACATGGGTGTATTGCTGGGAACGTAAGTGACCCATTCTTACACGCGTTACACGTGGCGACCTTTGTTCGTCTTCAGTGGAAACGTCACTCGAGGATTTCATGGTGACTGGAATTCGGGGACAAATCGGGTTTAACCCGAATTGGTCGGAGGTCAGTTCGGGGGGTAATAACCGGGCGGAATCGGGTTTAACCCGAAAAAGTCACTCCCTACCTATAGTGCGCGGAACCCAAAGGAGGAGCTCGCTGCGCACTCATTTTCGTTTGACTCAACCATACTGCAGCCAATGAAATCTTCCTTGCCTCCTAAAGTCGTCCTGGAGCTTTAATTTGTGAAACATCCCCCAGGTTTCGTGGACGTCCTTTCTCGGCCACGGCGAGAGCACGAGACTCAAAACAACAACAAAGAGAGAGAGAGAGAGAAATCTAAGCGATTTATTTCAAGCGCATTAATATCCCGAGGTGCTTTGAGCCTCCAGGAAAAATGATCACACATGAAATGCGTACGTTCGGCTCTCAGGATAACGAGCAGCACTTCACCCAACGGCAGGCATATACGGAGGCAACTTCAATCTGAAACCTTAAAATTGTCCACGAGACTACTTCTTCTTTTTTTTTTTTTTTCAACTCCGTATATTATTGGTGAAACCTGGTATGAAAACCCCGTATTTTAAACGTCGTACAGTAATACCGATACTCATATAGGATAATTGGTACTTTCTGGACCCCCCCCTGCCATCGAAATGAACCCCCAAAAGACACGCGTGACCCGGAAAGAACACAATGCGCAACAGACAAGGAAAACATAACATAACGAGGACTCCTCGCAAAACATGCAATCGGCAGCTGCAAATCATGCTAGCCGCGTGCACTGGCCGATACGGGAGCAAAGCCTATTACTTCAGTGAATGATATCTTACTCCCTGTCACCTCTCCGTCCCCCCCCCCCCCCGCCCCTCCTTCCTTCGGGCTGTTTACTCTGAAAATGGGGGGCGTCTCTTCCCTATAATCCTCCTTTTATTCCATTCTCCCCGTCGTCTTTAGTGAAGCTCCAATTATAGGGAGCTCGCAGCGACAATCAAGATCAATTTATTCAATCAAATCCCCATCATCGGGGAAGAAAGAGTTGCAGCATTTTTTGGGGAAAAAAAAGCATTGAGGCAGCTAAACGGCGCTGTTTAGTGTGCAGTGACGTCACAGGGCTCGTTTCTATTTACTTGCAATGAGCGCGAAACGAGGAAAGCTTCAATCTAACTAGACGAAATTGTGGGGTGTTTGAGATGATCTGCGGAAAGTTACCGTGCTGGCTTGGATTGGCTATATATTGGCTGGAATATATGTGCTTGGCTTGGATTGGCTATATATTGGCTTATAGCTTTCATATGAAAGCTGCTGTAAATCGTGGTTTTACGTCGCCAGACTAATATAATCGTGAGCAACGCCGCGGTGTTCGGTCTGTGGATTAATTTTACCCACTGGAGGGTTCTTTAACGTGCGCTCAAATATAGGCACACAGTATTTAACGTTCCTCGCGGAAGTTGGCGTGTCTAAACCACGAACTACTAGATTATAACGACCATGTCGTAGGCACCCCTTCCCAGCGCCGCATTTTTGGAAGGTAGCGGTGGCGCTTCTCATCGTCCCAGTTATTGCTTCCTGAACTTCTACAATACACTGTACTTCAGCTTACCTTAGTATTTCTGTACAAGCGGTGGATATCCCACAGATGTTTCATTCTGAGGTTGATTATCATCATCATTCTACGCGTTTTCATAGGAGCTATCGCTGTCGTCTGCTACGGTAGTCGTACGTGCGCTTCTGAGCGTTCAGAATTCAAATTTCCATCGTCCAATCGTGGCGTGCCGATGAGCAGCGCCCCTGGCGGATCGTGCGGACGGGCTCCTCATAGGGGTTGCTGATTGTGACATGGTCGTTATAATCTAGTATAGGTCGTGGTCTAAACACAACTTCTACCCTGCCACCACGTTGCTGGCGTCCTCGGCCGGGTTTGAACCCGCGATCTTGGGATCAATACAGGAGGACACGCTGCCAAGTGATATACCGACGCCTGTGTGAGCTATTTACATTTCAAAAAAAAAAAAAAAGAATCATAACGGATACAGTTTGAGCATAGATATTCGTATTGACACGGGCGAGCATTAATATCCCAACTCACGTTCGATGACGCGTAGCAATCACGTCCAGGTGCCCACTTGAAGAGGATCCTGAGAGGTGCGTCCTCAAAAGGACAGGTCCAAGGTTGCCCAGAAGTCCCAGGACGGCGTGAACAGGTTTGCGAACGAGCACGGAGTGCACGGGATCGCTGTGGTTGAGCTGGAACCTGGCAGCCAGCGTCCTCTGGGTGAATTGATGGGGCGGGTAACTGAGAAACCCATTGTCACTGCTCATTGTCGCGCACGACGAAGCGTTCTTCATCTTGAGTGCTACTAGACGTGCCAGCATCGCGGCGTAGGTCGCATCTGCTCGCCAGGCCTCTGGACGCGACCAGCTCACCAGGGGGTCCGCTTCGCTACAGAACAGATAGTGTTTCTGAAAAGCGAACGATACTGAGAAAAAAAAAAAAAACATTAATCTTCTAGGAATCCATTGAGCAATAACAAAGTCTTTCACCGAAGACGTCTTTGGCATATTTAATTTTGAGTTGCGCAGTGATCGTTTACTGCGAGTAATGGCGAATTCGGGTGGTCATTTCGGAGCAACTTTTTTTGCCAGATCTCGAGCAGTCATGTTCGCTTGGTCAAAATGAAGCAAATCTTGCATGTTCGCGTGGCGCTTTCCGAGCGCTCGGAATTTGCTAGCTAGCACTTTTTTTGCCCGGTCTCAAAACGATCGAGCAGCAGATTGCTCAACTGTATCCGGTGTCGTCACATCCGCACTGCAACGGTGGCGAGTGCCCTCACTGGCCCGCATGTTGAAATCACGTGGTTTAGCAGACGACAGAACGCGAAGACTTGCGACCGCGACGCCCCTAGCGTGATCCAAGTACCTAAAACCGCTAGATTCCTAGCAATCATGTTCGGGTGGCAACGGTCACGTGATCACGGTCACGGTGGCTCGGTCGCCGACCTAGCAATTTCCGAGTGCTCGGCCGTTTTGCTACGAAATGACCACCCGAATTCGCTATAACTTTCGTCGAAACGACGAACTGTGCTGCAGCAGACGACCGTCGCTGCATCACTTTATAGCAGACGACACTGAGAGCGGAAGTATCAACGTGAAGGCTTTGTGTACGTAGGTGGCGTTCCACCTACTCATTAATGCACTTCTTTCTTCCGAGGCTGGGGAATCTGTTGAGAACGGTACCCAATGCTGCTGCTTCGTCTTTCACGATGTCAGACACAGAAGCATTGCCCTGCGAAGACGCAGCATGAATAAAGGCGATGTTTCACTTCCTCTGTGGCTCACCTACCTTCTGATGGATCGAGATGAAGTCTAACCGCACCCCGCGCTCCCCCGTCAAGTAGTTCCTACCTCGTACGCAGTGGCCAAGTAGACCACGAGACAAGGGTGCGCGTCGACTGGGTGCCAGGTTTTCGGCCGGACCCCCCAGCTTAAGCCTTGTGCTCACCGCCCGAAGACCTTCAGAACAGGCGTCATAGTAATGGCGAAACCCTGGAAGGCATTGGTGTTGGCTCTCCGCTTTCTCTAGCCGCGGTTACATTTATACGACAAAAGGGCGTCGTATAGGGTTTATTCACATGACGTCATCCGCGGCAGACCGCCACTGTCGCTAGCACGCAGATGTGCTGCATTCGGCCGCCATATTTTAGGTCCCACACAAGCCGTTTACACATATCGTACTCACCGTATATTTGCTGTTTCAAAGTTATTGCGCTGTGTGATTTATAGCGTATCCAAGTAATTTCCATGTTTCCGAAGTTAATAGTCATCCAAAAAGCATATGGCAGCGAAAGAAGGCGGGAACATAACTTCGAGGGACCTATCACTGTAAACTGAAAAACACCCTTATGGGTGTAAATGGCTTGTCCTATAACTGATACCTCTTTTTACACCATATGGTCTTAGAACACCCTTTTCAGAGGGTGTATTCTGTGTAAGACACCCTTTGAAAGGGTGCTTTTCCTTGAAAATGCTTTCTTTTGCACCCTTTAAACACTCTTCTAGAAGGGTGTAAAGTTGTTAAACACCCTCCTAAAAGGGTGTTTAAAGGGTGCAAAAGAAGGCATTTTCAAGGAAAAGCACCCTTTCAAAGGGTGTCTTACACAGAATACACCCTCTGAAAAGGGTGTTCTAAGACCATATGGTGTAAAAAGAGGTGTCAGTTATAGGACAAGCCATTTACACCCATAAGGGTGTTTTTCAGTTTACAGTGTACAGTATGGCGGCGAGCTGACGTCAGTGAATAAACCCTATAGAGTTATCGCACTTCCTCCCACCCATCCCGACCGGTGGATTGGTTGACGTGGCCCTGTCGGAGAGGATTTGTTGCGATAAGTCGATACGATACGCTTTTATCGCATTCATGTAAACGCAGCTCAGCCGTCGTGTAGATATCGGCCGTATCGACGTCTATAGGCCTGGCAAACGTGGTAGCTCACTATATTAGTTCCTAGCGAAATGGCTTTGATTGGCATTAAGGCTGGCTTTCTATCCGACGCAAAGTTTCGTCAGTCGCCACCACATTCCGCCGCGCTTCGCCGTCGTCACTTGATCATACACTCTAAGAAGAAAAAAAAGAGTAATTTTACTGCTTTTGGGGAGTAAATGCATTGCCACAAAAAAATAGTCCCTTTTGGGAGTAAATGCACGGGAGTGGAGACTGCATTTCACGCTCTGTTCTAAGAGTCTCAGGAACAAAATTCGTGTGCATGTATGAAAATACTTCGAATCAAACAGCCAACAGTGATATGTCGAGTGATATAAAATCTTACGACTTTCATAGGGCACAATTTGCGATGAAAGAAGCGCTAACTGTTTCTTACTCTGCAGGAGTGGAAAATTGCTAACTTGGCTCAGTAATACAGCCTTGTGGCATCAATTTGACCAAGAGCACATATTTACGTAGACTGTTGCATTCGGAAGACCATTTGTGAAGTTCAGTGACAATTTACAGTCTTGGGGAGTAAATGTCGGGGTTAGGGGACCAAAATGGGGAGTAATTGCAGTCTAGGGAACTGCAATTACTACACATTTTACTCCTTTTTTTTCTTAGAGTGTAGTCCGCGATGATATAGAGCGGAGCGAAGAGAAGCGACGGCACGATATCATTTGATGTATTCGTACCACTTTATTTCTCAATGCGTCCCCCGCCTTTGCCTGACCTGCCCCGAACACTTCTTGCATTCGTCAGTTCATGAGAAGAAACATCGTTGCTTCAACAGCAATGAACGTGTTTACGACGACATGGAAGGTATACACAGAGCACGGCACAGAACAGAGCACACGGTTTTGAAGTTCGTACTTTTTCTGCACCACTTCCATTTTCCTTTTTTTTTCCTTTTTTGTCTCCGTTATCCACCCAACGTGTTACAGAGACGTGCTCTATACTCGTTGGACGATGGCTCTGGCGATGTCGCGCGCCATGTTTTATTTCATAGCGCCGGGCTATAAACTGCGCAATAGACCATTTTAGAAAAGCAAGCGCCACCTGTGGCACGCAAGGACCAGAGGCGGAGGTAGAAGAAGAACAACAACATTCCCGGTGTGCGCAGCAGCAGCGGCAGCCGGGGAACCGAAGCAGACGACAGAGCAGTGTCCCCCTAAGTTCCCATGCTGCTTTGCGCCGCGCGCATCTTCTTAAAATCGTCTATTCCTTCCCAGTTCCGTCGAACTGTAAACCAGCCTTTATTACAACCTTTAGCGTACTTAGCGTACAAAATTATACCGCTTATGACATTCTCATGCAGATTTGATAGCTAAAGTGCGGTATTTCTTCCGTTCCGTAAAATATCCAACTGCACGACAGGCATGCAAACTTACGTCAATTATGTATGGGGTGCTAAGATTGAGTGACTGATTGATTGATTGAAAAATAACAATACGGAGATGTGAGACCCAACAAAGTCGGGGTCAGGTGCTAGAGAAATCGGTCAACAGTCTAGTAAATTACGAAAAATTCGAAACCGCTTTGCCCCACTTGGTTGAGCTGTCGGAGCTCACGCATTAAAATGCGAAACTCCGGAAGGCATATTGACTTCAAGCGAAGTAACAACAAAAGTGTATGCTATATGCGTCGAAATTTTGTAACAGTAACAGTGTCGAAAGACACTGTTACTGTATGCATTCACGCAGGGCCGTCTCAAGGCAAGCACGGAGCTCAGTGCTATGGAACGATGCGCGACCTGATATCAAAATGATGGAAGCACAAAAAACTGCGTCATGGTCAGAGTGGCGTTTGCGCCAGAAAAAAACAAACCATCAGCGACAACGGCAACAAAAATGGTAGAGCGGTCTGTGGTATAATGGATAGCGCGTTGGACTCGTGCTTTGGAGGCTCTATGTTTTCGGCTTTAATCAGTGATGTTCGCCCGCGTGGCGCGGGGCCCGAAAGAATCGGGCCTTCTTTTGATCTAGAAGCCGTTGGGCATGCGTCTGCGGTACGATGAAACCCAAGTGAGAACATCGTCAGCTTCAAAGGCTGAGCCCGATTCCTGCGGGAAGTCTCAAGCAGCCTCAGCGGCGTATACCTGGAAGAGTGAAGTTGGCTCCGTATCCCCGATGATCAGGTTCGTTCCAAGACTCAAAATTCCACCGAGCCACATATTCTTCTCCATATCGGTCTGAAAAGGCACAGCGCCGTTGTTGCAAGTTATCTACAGTGTTCTCCAAGATCTGTATACACGTGTTTTCTTTCTTTCTTTCTTTTCTTTTTTTCTGACAACGGGAAAAATAAATAGGGAATATGCTGGAGAAAAGGGCGAAGAAAGGCAGAAGGAATGGAAAAAAAAATGGATGGTCAAGGAAGATCTCTCCAAACTTAGCTCATTTTACTTCGGGAGGTCCGTGCTATTATTGACAAACTGCAACTGAGGCATACCGAAACGCTGTATGATGCTATACGTGAAATGTATATCTTCAGATGCATACCGACGTAGTGTGAGGCAAGTGCGGTGACCATGGCTTTCCAGCGCAGCACATCCTCGCGTTTCTCAAAGTTGACAGCCTCTCCGAAGGGATTGCCCATCAACTCGAAGCCCGGATGCAAGCCCAAAGTGTGCAGACGGTCAAGTAGCTCGTCCAGCAGCGTGAAGTTGAATGTTCCAGCTGCACTGTAACCCATACATAACTGTCACAGCAGAACTCAGCTTGGCTTGGAGCCACGCAGTGATACGCCTTAGCAAACCATGTCAAGAAAAGACGCGGCGTGCCGTATCGCGAAAAAGTCACGTAAGCGAAATCATTAAGCTCTGAAAAAGAAGCGCGAGAAATCTTGTACAAGCGTGCTCATAACTGCGCCTCAATAAAACCTCGTGCTCAAAACCGACACCGAAAGTGTGAATGGCGTAACTTTTGATGCAAGTAACCCGTTAATAATTTGGTGCTAGCACAACATAAGCGCAAAGTACACTCTAAAAATGGTGACACTTTTGTGACGCGTTGCAAGCGTCACTTTTTTGCAAAAAAGTGACGCTTTGCTCAAGTGTCACTTCCAGATGCTTTTTGTTCCTTTTTGCTTTTTGAAGCATGTGTCACGAGAGCTCCCACAACAAGTGTCACAAAAAACGTCGCACGCTCTAAACACAGAGCTCATCGCATAGCACGCCGACGGCTACCATTGTACAGATCGATGTCTTCATCACTGTCGGTTTGTTGAAAACGCGAGGGTAAGCCATTTCGGGACACTTATCATCACTGTGTCCCAAAGTGTCCCATAAAGTGTCCCCAAAAGGCCTGCGCCTCCTGTTTTCAGCTAACCAACAGTGATAAATGCATCATTCTGTACCATGGTTGGCCTTCGCCGTGCTATGCGGTGAAGCTCTGTTTTTAGAGCGTGCGACGTTTTTTTGTGACACTTGTTGTGGGAGCTCTCGTGACACATGCTTCAAAAAGCAAAAAGGAACAAAAAGCGTCTGGAAGTGACACTTGAGCAAAGCGTCACCTTTTTGCAAAAAAGTGACGCTTGCAACGCGTCACAAAAGTGTCGCCATTTTTAGAGTGTAATCGCCGACTCCGTGTAACAGAGGACGTCATATATACCCGGTAGCTGCAGCAGCACCCAGCACTCTACTTTGATCGGGTCGCTTTAGCTCAACGTAGCAGAAAGTAGAAGGTCTCATGGGATGACCTCTTTCATTTCGGAGCGCTTCCTTTTTTCCCCGCTAGCAGTCGCTGCTGTTTGTTCGTCGGGGATAAATTTCCAAACACGTGATTAAATTGAATGTCAATATTATGTCTCGGAAACGGGAAGCGTATTACACTGTTGACATAGGGGTTGCTACTCTACCCCGAACGATCAATGGACTGCCGCCGGCTGACTCAAGCGATCATCGTCTGCCATGGAGGATCATTTCTCCAAGTGGCTCTGAAAGAGATTTGACAAATTGAAAGTGGCTCCGGTCAGAGGGTGGACTCCGTTAACTTCTCCTGTCGTATAGTTTGTAAACGGAATGCCGAAAAAACAATAACGCAACAATAATCAACAAAAGAGTAAAGCGTGGTTATGGGGGGTAACGTTCAGGGAAGGGTAATGGTAACGGAAACAGAAACGGTATGTCAAACTTCTTTACAACGAAACTCAGGGGACAGCAAAAAAAAATCGCAGTAAAGGTATTTTCGTTAAAAAAGGATGTCTATTATTGGACCCATAGGCTCCAGCGGGACCGCAAAAAAAAAATTGCTGTAGTGGTATTTTCGTTAAAAAGGATGTCTATTATTGGACCCATAGGCTCCAGCGGGACCGCAAAAAAAAATTTGCTGTAGTGGTATTTTCGTTAAAAAGGTGTTCGCTATAAAGGAGTTTGACTGTATTACTGAAATTGGAGATGGTAACGGAAACGGAAACGCATACCACGGTCCTCCATTATACCGGAAACAAAACGAATTTATCGTCCGGTATTGAATTCGGGTAATGGCTTATCCTGTTGTGCGATGGCATTTGAGTGACTTTTCATTTTTTGTTTTTTGGTATTTTGATGATACTCCATTCCCTGTAATGCTCTAAATACTACACGAGAGCATGGAAAGAAAGCGCAAATTGGATCGCGAGGGTGCATCCCTCACTTACCTCGCCCCAGTCCTCATAACTCCATGACATCAACACATGACTATACTCCACCATAGCACGAGGATGCCAGCCTATGATTTTTAGTTACTTGTTTTGTACTTTTTTTTCTTTTCACTGTGGCCATGGCAGTATTATTTACTATTGAGAGCGTCTGCTTATGAATGCGACATTGGATGAAAGTTACGCCCATCTTGAGTTGCTGGACTCCGAGTGACTGAAGACTCAAAACATGTTCCTATATATATATAGGTCGAGGGAAGTACAAAAGTCAAACGGCCACGAAGTTTTACAGTTGTGGAAGGAAAAAGGCGCGGACAACAGATTTTAGGGAAGTTAGAAACACTAGTTCATTTAATGGGCAGAAATTAAATGAACTAGTGTTTCTAACTTCCCTAAAATCTGTTGTCCGCGTCTTTTTCCTTCCACAACTATAATATATATATATATATATAATCTTGTAAGATGTGCGAGTCCCAACGACGTAAAGTTACTTGCGTAGTGTGTACGCGTGACACCGAAGCAGCACTTGGGCAAAACAAGATGCTGACACAGAGCCGGACGGGCTGTCCTCCCGCAGCTCTGTAACAACCGTTCCATTACCGGAAACAGTAACGGAAACGAAACGGAAACGAGATTGAAAGCCCGGTATCAGAAACGGATAACGGAAACGAAAATATAGCAGTAACGAAAATGGAAACGGTAACCAAAATACGTCCGGTATCCTTCCCTGGTAACGTTTCCGTGAGATCGAGGAAGCGTAAAGACGTTGACAAATGAGGCTCGCTGAAAGCGAGCGAATAATGTGGACCCGGTTCGGTGGACCATTCTCTATACGGCCGCGCACTCCGTGTTCAGTTCAACAATACTGATCAGTGCTATAGGAGCCATACATGCCAGAGCCTAGCCTATACCCCTGCTCGCTATCCACTAAAACTGATTCGCGGCGCCATTTGAGAGGGATTCGGAAAAGTGTGTGTCGACCACAACATCGACTACACAGAACGCAGCTTTGTTCGAGAGCTCTCGTTTAATCAGATAAGGGTTCACCCCTCTCTGCTTGTGAACCACTATTGATGGAGAAGACAAGAACAAGCGGAAGTCATCCATTGCAAGGAGGCGCTGTGGCGCCATTATCCACATTTTAGACACACGTTTATTGTACGGACCAATCGAACGAACTCCACCGAACCGACCACATTTTTACAGTGGCAAGCCGTGAATGCGGTCGTATACATAAGAGAAAGTTTCGTATACACTGAAGCAAGAAAAGTGTTGCATAGCGCAGCAAAATCTACAGGGTGTCCAAAGCTAATACCCCTGTCACACGGGCATTTTCGATCCTGCTCGACCGAACCTGCTTGAACCCAATGCAGATCGGATGGTGCTACACGGCCGCTTCCAAGCAGGATCGAACTTTGATCCTGCTTCACTCAAGACAGTTCCCATAACAGGATTGAGAATTTCAAGACGGCTCGACGGACGCCATTGCATCCTCGACCCCGGTGAACTGTCATAACTTAAGACGGACATGCGCGCGAAGCTACAAATGATGCTTACATCGGTATACGATAAATTACCACTAATATCGCTGTTATATAGGAAACGCGAAATTAATGAGTTCCGTTTATTCATTTGCACAGGTCAACCATTCAATGCGCATTGAAAGTGGCCGTGTAGCAGCGTCAAAACTCGAGCGTGCTCGGGAAGTTCGATGCAGATCGAATTCGAGAAGGATTGAAATGCCCGTGTGACAGGGGTATAACATGCACAGCGCGAATGAAACCGACTGAATGTTGTTATATAGCCCCCGGTCGTGTATTTCAGCGGGTTAAAGAGAACGGCAGCTAAAACATAAATACGTTACAGTGCACCGCGATAGTACTGCAGCATGGCACGTGCTATGATGTCGTATGGATAGGTGACAAGCTTTAGCTTATTTAGAGCATATCTGTCAGGGGTGCACCGAGGGGTAGGCAAAAGGGAAGACTGAAAGAGGGAGGGGTGCGCACCCCCCGTTGCTCTACGATCCGGGTAGACCCGCAGAATTACACACCATGCGAGCATCCATCAGTAGTGCTCCCTGTACCACGGTAAGCGCAGGGATGGTTGGCAGAGTTACCCCATGATATCTGTCCAGGAAATCCCGCAGTGCCCTTTAAGAGGCCACCCCCCAGAGACAATTGCGAAACCGAAAAAAATTAGGGTTGACTTGCTGGCCCGCCCCCAACTTCGGCAGTGGTCCTTCCTTCCGTGATCAAAATGAAATGCTACATACTTGGCAGTAACAAGGTCCAGAAGCCAATGCATGCGGACTTGCTGAAGACCGCGACCGGGAATGGAAGCCATATAGATGAGGTTTTGATGCATGGCATCACCCAAGAAGAATTCCGGATCACGATGAGGTTCAGGGGGGCTGCGAGAAAGAGACTCTGTAACGCCTGTAACGACTCTCATATGTGGGCATGTCGTCTCATGTCATGTCATGTCGTCTCATATGTGGGCATGTCGGAAGGTTCCTGCAAAGCCGGCAATGCAGGAACCTACCGATGGGATGTTTACTAGTCGTACCAGAAACCCGTACTCTTCCAAAAGGGCTTGACGATACGAATTGTTTGCGTCGCGTCGACGATCAGCTCATAGTTGTCCCACTGGGCCGGTCCATTCATTTGACTCTGCTTCCGGAGGTAGGCCAGGTCGGATGTCAAGCAAACCGCAGAACACACGGTCACTTGGACCAGCAAGACAGATACCCACAGAGCCATGACGCTGTTTGGAGCACACTCCGCGTACCGATAACGTGCGCGTCCAGTTAGATAACGGGTTGCATTGCGATAGCGCATTCAGGGTTGCCTAGTTGTTTGTCCATCGAGATCAGCTGGAGATACCAGAAAGAAAAAGACGGGATGAAGCAGACCGAGTGTTTTCCTTCACTCTCGACCGTTCACATGCAGGGTTGCCATTGCATCTGTCGGCGGTGCGCTATTTGTCCCACGATCTATATACAAGTCGTGGTCCACCCATTCAACAAAACACACTCGCTATCCACGCCGACCCTATCTGTTTCTGTATCGCGGAGGTCATGTCCGTGTTCTGCCTCCCAGCAAACCATTAATATCCCTGCGACATCCCTGCACGACCGCGAACGTCCTGAATATCCGAACATCCATGAGATATGCACAGGATATCCCAGAGCGGCATTTGCATTGTTGTTTTACTCACTAAACAACAGATGTCCCACGTACGTCTACAGAACATCGCGGTCTGGATATTTGGATTCCCATGTATAAATGCAGCTTGCAAGTCCCATTTGTAGCATTTGTAGAGTATCCAAGAGACCAGGATGTGTGCACTCATTGAACGTCTCAGAGACGTCACAACGATGTAGTCTAGAGACATTCTGATGTGTGGGACGTTTATGAAATCTGAGTAGTGCTTTCCGCTCGAGCATTTCAAGCGTTTCAAAGGACCAAACGCCGTCACGCTTTCTTACATGATGCGTAACAGCGTATTTTGGTATACCTTGGGTATGTGGTCACATCAGGTTGTATTTCTCCTTTCTTTTTCACCATTTCCATATTGGATACACACGCACTTTGATTCTTCCCCAAGGACACAATGATCTCGTCTGGTTATCCCAGGGACGTTCCCTTGGGACAGGAATAACATCCCTTGGGACATCCCCGTATGGTTCTCAGTCTGTTAGAAAATCGTTAAAATGCAACGCCCTCGGGTCATCCTCAGAATCTTCCCAGGAAGTATCTCAAAAACACTTTCAGTATGGTTTTAGGAGCGAAACGGGATATCTTATAGTGAGGAATTATATCTACTTATTTTGTGAAGTGATCAGCGCACATTTTTACCCACAGGGACGCGCACAGGACGTACCTAGATGACTCTTGACGGAAAATCCGCGATTATCATCCTCAGGACGTTCTGGGGATTCATATCGAAGGACGAGGACACGATGACACTTTGGGGACATCCTGAGGACCGTGTGCGTTCTTTGGGTTGCTCCGCTGGTAGCATTGGACGACCTCTAATGTTGCTTATGCCAAGAACGTTCATCCTCGCATTACTTCTGCTATAATACTATACTATTTCTTAGGTCGTTTTTATAAGGAGTTTTTCGGATTCGTATGGACTGCAAGCTAGGAGTATATCGAAGGCTTATTATAGGCATAAACACAAAGCATATACCCCCCCCCCCCCACCCCATAACTCATACAGCATAAGTGCTTTCCAAGCTAAAGTTTCTTCAACTATATGAAATTTGCCCTCCATAACAGTTTGTGGCCTTCAAAATCCATATCCAGCTTGGGAGCGGGTGGTGTTCGGCGGGCCCATTTTTCTCGAAAGCTACGAAAACATTGGTTTCTGTTTTTGACAGGAAAAAAATGTCAGGGTTAATATTATTTTGCATAAATGCGTGGGGTGTGCATTCAGAGTCTTTTCGGGTAAAGAGGAGAGAGACACGGTGACACTGTTGGCTATACGGCACCCTCTCCGCTCCACTTTAGTAATGGTGGCTGTTACAAAAGACGTACTACATATTCGCCGAAAGTAAGACGTAATTTGGTATGATATTCAAATAGGCACCTAGCAGCCCATCGAGCATGACAGAGAGGGTGTTTGAATAGCGGATTTGAGCAAATTACAATAGAGGGCGTCGGAGGGTCGGGGATGGAGCAGTGTTCTCACACGGATATCGAGAGCGGGGAAATGACAGTAATTGCATGCAGACGATAGCTCGTAGCAGAAGCGCAACTATATTCAACCGAGCATAAAATGCACCGAGCATAATCGGGGCTTGCTTTGTTCTTTGCCTCTTCTCTTTTCAAGATAAAAAACTTAAACAAACAAATGTGAAGCAAGGGGGGGGGGGGAAGGAAGGCGTCAACCGCAGTGTCTGGTTGTCGGATGCGGGCTCTCGAAAAAGTCGTCTGCTGCGGGATGCGCAATGTGGTTAGACCCATGGCTAAAAAAAGCGGGCACTAAAAAGGCGCTAGATTGGTTTCTGAAAAAAAAAAAAGAAAAGAAAATGAAAAGTTCGCCAGTAGGAATTTTTAATGGTTCAAGGGCCACAGAACCAAATGTTAGTAAAAGCCGAATAGGAACGAGAGCCAAATAATTTCCTAATAATCAAATTTCAGTTGTAGATTAGGCGCAAGCAGGAACGTTGTTACAACGCTAGGACTTGCGCAGCATTTTCATCTTACTGATCAACCGAGCGGAAAAAACTGGCGCTAGGGTCTGTAAATCGGACTCGTCTTCCCCGTTTGGTTCGAAAACTCCCTATGCTGTACTGTCCCTATTACATCCTGTACTGTCAAACTTGGGTTCTAGGACCACAGTCATGCAGATGATCGTACCGTGCATTTGTCCAAAAATCGCTTGAAAGTGACTGTTCAATGCATATATTGCGCGCATATACGAGCTAAAATGCGTGCGGGCACGCAAACTCAATGTGGATCATCAAGAACCATTTGCGCCCAACTCAATTCAAGCGAGGTATTCTGCTTTTTTCGTCTAAGGTTTTCACCGTTGGGTGCTAGGTGTTCATTGAGCTTCGTGAGACAAGGTGCTAGTCTTTTTTCTTTGTCGGTCGTGTGATTACGCACCTCAATGTTGAAATGCCGTCCATAATGAACCTGTACTCTAATGTACTGTGTTCTAACGTAATAACATGTACATATAAAACGGGAAAGCTGCGCAAAGATGTCACCATTGTGCCACGATTCTTTCCGTGTCTAAGAAAAATTCCTGATGTGGAACCTTCACCAAGCATACCTTACCTCACGTTACCTGGTTTGTCCGCGTATCACGATAGTCACCTCTGTAGCTGGCGACCACAAGCGAGTAACACCTAAAGAGAGAGCACAAACAATGTCTTTTTCTCTCTCACTCCTTCTTCATAGAATGTATGGCACCAGGAGCTCGTGTATTCCTGCTGACTCCTATACCGATGACAGGAACTGCTAACGTGAGGCCCGTAAGTATTTTGCTAAAACTGACATTCGAAAAGCGCGGCTGTGGAGAGCATACCGCCGGCCTAACCCAAGCACTCGACAGATGGCCCCACATGTCAGCTCTGGCTGGCTAGGGAGAAGCCGCAGCAACCCATGGAGCCATGGAGGCTCCCTAGCTCTGGCTAGGGAGCTAGGATTCAGCCACCCTAGCTCTAGCTGTGGCCAATTATGATTTCTCCAGTGGGAGGTGTTTAAAAAAAACTGCTTTTAACGCACATAAGTCAGGTTAAGTGGCATTTTTTTTTTCTTTTACGACCGAGTTCCGAAACAGATTTGATTTGAGGCTACTCCATAAATGGTTTGCTGTGCAAGCGCTAGGTGGCATAGCAGTTAGGAAGGAAACTTTTCCGAAAATTCATTTCATTTAAAGTCCCGAGGGGGCTACTGTAGGGCAACAGGAGAGGGGTACCAACAGCAAATGGCAATATAACGGAGAACACATATTGAAACGAATGTGAAACAATGTCAATTATACAAGGGGGGAGAACAAAAAATAAATCCCCAAGAGCATCATGAAAATGGTCAATGGATTTCTTTTGAAGGGTTACTCCATTGTATTACAGTGCGTGGGTACGAGTATATGTAACTGGACCTTTTTCACATTCGCGTCGTATCCTATAGCGGCTCTCCAGCGAATCACCCTCAGCACGCTGAGGCAACGAGCTAGCGGGGTGTCCCCACTGGCAGGGATTTTCCCAGCATTCCCTAATGCCCCCAAACAAAATCTCGCAAACCCCCCCCCCCTACCAAATGCCTGCCAGAGGCTAAAAAAGTCAGAAAAGCAGCAAATATGGGTGTCAACACCATCTACTGAATATGGAGAAAAACCTTGTCCAGCGCACCCACCCAAGGTCACACATGCGCCTAAGCAGTTGTGAAAAGGCCACCTTATGATCACCTAATGATCTCTGTTTAATTCGGGGTTTTCGGGCAAAAGTGAGCTAGCAGCATGGGAGGCAATCGTCATTAAAAGCCATTCTATTATTTAAAAATCCTGAAAAGAGCGCATACATTGAAATACCCATCACCAAATTTCTATGCAAATGAGCCGAAACCGTATATATACAGGGTGTTTCACCTAAAGTGATAAAAAGTTTTAACTGTCGACATATTCGCCGGAAGATTGTGGGACTTTCGGCAATTACTTTCTGGAATCTTTTGCCACCATTTAGGAAGGCTTTGGACAATTTTTAATTGAGGGATTTCTTTTTCAATCGGACTTTGAAAATTGACACGCCAACCTCACCTTTCCCCCCCCCCCCCCCCATAAATATGAAGTTATCCACGGTTAATCGCAGACCCAACAAAAACTATGCACAGTATGGCAACAGAAATAGTCGAAAAAAATTAGTAAAACCGCTGCTTTAACCCCGCCTGCTTTATTGTCGCAAAAAAGCGCGCGCGAAATGGGCGTCTAGACGACGAAGTGTCCCCGCCTTCATTTCTTTTGTTTTCTTTGTGATAAGACGGACGTCACCAGCATCAAGGTCAAAGCGGGGGACATAAAGGTAAAACAAGAGGCGGGAACACTTAATCCACTTGCCGCACCTTCCGCGCGCGCTTTTTGCGACATTTGGAGAATTGGACAATTTTGAGATGAGATGTTAGGTAACGTTAGCCAAGATTGGATGGGGCACACTGTCCAGATGGGGTGGCATTTATTCTCCTGTGCCAATATTTGCAGAAAGTAAGAGAAGCAACCTTCAGATTATACTTCGGGACAAGTCAGCTCCACTCACCAATCCATGGACATCTGCGATTAGCTCTGGCAGGCACATGGCACTTTCGAGTAACAACGTGATGTACCCGCAGTGTTACTTGTACAGTACACTGACCACGTTGTGAAAACATCCTTCGGAGACTATGTACTTCGAGCACATTTGAATGCTGTAAATAAAATACTAAGGTCCAGTAGAACAATAGTCCCTGTTGACAATATCCCCACCTGAGGCCTTTGCTCTAACTTACGTTCACCGTATCTTCCACTTTTTGACCTTTAACCCTCATGTTGTCTCGGAGTACAGTGTACACCCGCAACCGCACACACACACTAGTTTACGCATACACACGCCTCTAAGAAACCAATTTCAGCGTTACCGCTCCTGCACTGAAGTCGCGCCGATAGTGAAAATTTATTGGCCAAATTCAGTCCCGAGGCTTGCATTCACACGTGAACAGTTCAGCTACTCTCTGGAAGTGTCACCAGCTCAAAGCCCTCATGGTCTTCACAGTTCTTCTTTGGCCTGCACGGTCAAAGTCCGCAACAGCTGCTCAACTGTCGCGAGTAGCCCTTCAAAGTACGGGCTTCCGCCGCCGTCCGCACTCAGTTCTTCGGCCGCTTTGTGTCGGTACGCTTCGACTAGTTTCTTGAGCTGGGGCACCGTCTCGCGAAACTGTACCCTGCACGGTTCGACGAGGGCCAGCATAGCTCGAACCACCTTTTCTTGCGTGTCCAGTTCGGGACTGTGGAGTAGTGGACCGACCCGGCTGCATATACCGTGAAGGCGAATGCTTGCCAGCAACCTGTTTTTTTCAGAAAAAGGGAGACAGAAAGAAATACGCTTATGAGTGAGTACCATATTTTTCCGTAGTGTTACGCGCTTTCTTTTCTAACAAAACCGAAATGTTCTGTTTGTCACGAGGATTACTGCAAGCGTAGTAGCGACTGAGGAGAATGAAACGCAACACTGGACCAGTTGTATATTCTGGTTAGAAGATGGCGTCAGAACAGTGCTTTTCCCAAACTCTGCTACCCGGCTTTTTGATTTGAGTGGATGAACAGAAGTTACAAAAAACTGACGCTGAATTTTAATTTGGCAGTTAGCATAGCCTGCACGCACTAGCTGCGCTAGAAGAAATTCTGAGTTTAGAATCTTAGAATTTTTGGTAGTAGCAATCCAAATACAGTGAGAAAAATGCAAATGAACCAACTGGCAGTGATGGCCACTAACTACTTCTACAGTAGTTTAACTATAACTAGTAACTACTTTGTGATGGAGTAGTTTAACTAGTAGTTCAACTACTTTTCAGGGGAGGTAGTTAAAACTACTTCTTTAACTACTGCAATGTATTTTAACTACCTCTATAACTACTGCAATGTATTTTAACTACCTCTATAACCGTTGTCCATCAACACCAATCCCATTCTGTAGTGTCCTTGGACACCTAAATACGAATCGCAAGCAGTGAAAAAAGTGAAGATTTAGTACACGCACGGCACAACTGCTCTGCACCTCCGTTCTTACCAAACGAGTAACTCAAGGTAAAAGTCGGAAGCACAATCGTGCCGTAAAGCTTGCGGCAAAATCGGAAGTAGTTGGCACCTGCAGTAACGTAACTACTGTAGTCGAAATAGTAGTTTAACTAGTAGTTGCCACTACATTTCTGCACGTAGTTGATAACTACTTTTTAACTACAATCAGGTAGTTTAACTAATAGTTTAACTACATGTAGTTAACTACTGGCCATCACTGCCAACTGGTATGGAAGGATCCAAAGCAATACGACAGCCATCAGACAGGTGTTTAACCAAGTACTGTGGCAACTCACTCTGTGTGGGTGCTATCCTTTATGACGCTTTGCTCTTCAACCAAATCATGCAGAAGAATTAGTGCCTTGAGAGCAAGCTTCGATCCCACATAGTCACCTCTGAAATCTATTCCTGGAAATGAAAATGTAGTGGTGCTTATACTAGTATTGTGAAGCAATATGATAGGATACATCATTGCAGACCTCAGTTATGTTACATTTGCTCTCGGCTTAGATTTTGCGCACTTCAAGAGGAAGAGACTCTCATCATTGCTGTTCTAATTTCAGAATTCTCCTTCGAGAAAAACTGAGCGGGGCCAAGGTTCTACTAAATCTATTTCTTGGCAATTTCATTAATTTACAGCACACTGAAGGGAGTAAAAATTTCTCACAAATGTGCCCACAACTGCAGCATGCATTGTCATGTGGTATTATTTGTTTTGCTGACTCTTGTTTTGGACAAAAAAAATAAAATTACACAAAGCGGAGCTTGTTGGAAACACTTCGTTTTGGGTGTTTTCTCAAGGAAGCCTACAACTTTCCAATTAACATTTCGGCCCTTAAACTGATATTTTAAAAGTTAGCTAGTTCATCTTGTCTAATGAATTGATTAGGCTCGAGGGATAAATACCAGCAACTATGATATGCATCTGCTAACAACACTTAGTAGGTTTTATTCGAGTAGAGTACTCTTCTTTTTTTTTTTTAATTTTGGGGCATGTTAGTTGGGACACTGCAAACAAGGTGTTTTCATAATGTGTCATAAGAATATATTTAAAAATTTTAGAGCTGCGCAAATATTCGAAACGAATAGTCAATGCTATTCGAACAGTATTCACAGGCAATTTTGAGTATTTGAAATTCCAATATTTGTCTAATATTTCTGAAACATAGTGTTATGCTTCGTTGGCACACTTTCATGTCAGCATTGTGGCCCGAGACCGAGGCAGACGCGAAAATTTGCATACAGTGACGGCACGTTGTCCAGTAGCGACGCGTTGGATTTTATGCTGACCCAAAGCATAATCTGTTCGATCGTCACAGTCATCCTCATGTTTCGGATGGTGGAATGCGTCATGCGAACTTGCAAAGTGCCGTACTTTCACACGTATAAGCCGCACCCGCAGATAAGTCGCAGGACCCGTTTCTAGGAGAGTTTTGAAAATTTTCAGGCAGATAAGCTGCAGGACCCGTTTCTAGGAACGTTTTGAAAATTTTCAGGCAGATAAGCCACAGGACCCGTTTCTAGGAACGTTTGGAAAATTTTCAGGCAGATAAGCCGCACCGCAGATAAGCCGCAGGACCCATTTCTAGGAACGTTTTGAAAATTTTCAGGCAGATAAGCCGCACTCGCAGATGAGCCACGGGCAATACGCCGCGACTGATTTGTACCACAAAGGAGACCATAGAGAGGGCAATAAACACTGTGGTCCATACTCCAGGGTCGGCATGGTGCACAAGAAAGGAGGTCAAGTGTGGTTCTGGTGTTCTACCAAGATCAGACTGCGCCCATGGATCGATGGGTCAGTGGCCTTCCAGAAGACACGGATCACTGTCACCACCTTAGTTAAAGCTGCTCGGGGGGAAGGGCACCAGGAAGGTCAGTCTACTCGAATGTGGACGCGCCCCTGTTACGTATTGTTCGTGCAACGGCAGGGCGGTGCTGTTCCAGAGGTACTGTCGGCCCTTTCGATCAAGCCATTGTATGGGGCAAATACAGAGGAGAAATAGTTATCAGATAAGCCGCGCCGGTGGATAAGCTGCAGAGCACCCGCGAGAAAAAGAAAAAAAAATCCCGCATAAGCCGCGGCTGACACGCGTGAAATTATGGTGGTTTGTTAACCAAAAGCTGCAGCGTAGCGTAGTGAGTGGGCAACATTGACTTCGTTTACTCGCACTATCGCGGTGTTGGTACAGAATGTGGAGACATCAAATGGGCTACTTCCCAAGTGCAAAGAAATCCGCTGGAAACAACCGATACTGTGAAGCCCAGGCCGATTCCTACGCGAAGAAAGGCTGTCAGACCCGCTGAAGTTGCAAAAATGATCGCTATCAACCGTTGTCGGTCGTCAAAGATCGCGGATTTCGTGAACTAATGGCTGGGGCTGTCTCGGATACGCTCCACCTTGGAGAACAGCACTCTCCTGGGTTACTACTATACCGAAGCGAAAGGAAGAATTTACGAAAATGGTTACAGAAGGCTTCTGAAGGCATTGAAAGCGTCTCTTTCACATTGGAGATGTTTGAGCCACATCGTAGCCAAGTGAGCAGCTCTACTCCTGGTCTGCAAGCACCCATTTGCGGAGAGCTTCAGCCAGCCCATATGTACAAAGACTGGCATTTCTGCATGACAATTCTTAGTTGTGCTCACAATATGGTCTTATACGGGTCCACACGAAGCACACTTTCACAAGTGACTGGAAGGTTTTCTGTGCTCTTACATTATCGGTGCCAATAAATGTATTCACAACTTCCAGAGTTCCATACAGTGACAGAGGGACATACGTATTAGCACTTTGTAAAAGTACAGAAAGTACAAATGCAAGCAAATAAACTAAACGATGCACACCCAGCAATGTAATGTGTGTTCCAATACCTGAAGTAAGTGGGCTTATTTTTCTAATCATATTTCATCTTGACTGGGAAGCTTTAGGCTCCCCCATTAGGAGTAGCAGTTCCCCAATGAGTACAAAGTTACAAAATTTTTCAGAGAGAGATATTTGAAATATTTGAATTGGGCTTTTTGGGAATGCTCAAATTGGATTTGAAAGTGAAATAAACAATTCGAAATGCACTGTCTGTAAGATATTTGTGTTTGATTCCATTTTGAAAGTTTGCTATTTGTGCAGCCTTAAAAAATTTACTTGTCTGAAAATTATGGGATCAACAGAATTATTCTGCAGGGAACTTTTGTCACCTATCAAATTTTAATTAAAAGAAGTTAAATTTCTTGAATAAAACTCTGAAATTTGCCAAATGAAAGTAACATTTTCCCAGATCCACCACAAAATATACTACCTAGTGCTATGGTAACAGATGATTAAAAAAAAAAAAGGTTCTGTGGCACATTAGGCGAAACACCCTGTTATGTGTCACGCGGCATTCTTTCTAAACACATATTTCATTTTGTGACAGTAAACCTTCACTTAGTTGTTCCCAAATATATGCCATACGGCAGACACCGACAAGAAAACACTTGTCACCCACCTGCGGGCCCCATGAGTGCAGCCACTACGCTGAGCCCACCCTGTGCCAGGAACTGCGACTGCGCTTGGGGGAAATTCCTCACCAGGCAGGAAAGAGCAAAGAATGAAGTGGAACGAACACGTTGCGAGGCATCCAGTGCCGCGAGCCGCAACAGGGCAGGCAATAGGTCCGCTTCTAGCACTCTGCTCTGGACATCCGGATTGCTAAATGACAGTCCAGTCAACAGGTAGTCAAACAAAAGTGCAACTGCAATAGCGGAGCAGCTGTAAAACACAAATCGGCCTGTGTGCGACTGCGTACAAGACAAACTATATGGGCTGGAATCAAGAAGCAGCTCTCATAGTACCCTTTTCCAAGAACCATTCGCACGCATAGATTGTTTCAGGTATTCGTTTTTTCCACGCACTATTCGCGATTGGAATTTGTTGCCACAGGCCATACATAATGTAACCAAATTACAGCAGTTTGCTGACGGGATCACCTGAGTCTGACCAAATGTTTCACTCTCTTGTATTTGTATGCATGTGCTTGCAGGTGTGTCTATGTGTGTCTATTCTGAGTGCCAATTTTTTGAATGAAATGATATGGCCCACCTTACTTGAACCCTTTGATGGGCTAAATAAAATAAAATAAATAAATAAATGCCGAGATGATTTTGCCCCCACTGCTAACACCCACCATTTTTTGGCTTACTTTGTTGCTGTCACTGTGTTTATTGCTGGTGTCACAACAACACTGCGGCACCAAGCCTGGAGCTGATTGCTCTATGCGAGGAAACTCTCCTTTTTTCTTTAGCTGCATGCATCACTTCTAGAAGCGAATCTGCACTACGTAAATTGACTCTTACCTTACGTGCAGACACATACACAAAGCACTTTCCAGCTTTGCGATTGCATAAACTCACAAAGCTTGAAAGTTCATCGTGCAGGTCCCTAGCCAGAATTTTCGTACTTCCGAGCTCATCCCAGAATGCACAGCTTCAGACTTACGTGAGAGGTCGAAAAAAAACCGAAACTGCGGCCAGATTCTGCGAGTTACTCGAGTGATGTAATTAACGTCTCTCCCTTACCCCTGTACTGCAGAGCCCAGCGTAGATGCCACAAGCGCTCGCACCTCGTCGATGGTTGCGTTCAGGTCCGGAGCCAAAGCCACCAATCCACCCATTCTAATGAAATCCCGCGCTGCATCGTACTGTCAGCAGAAACGAGACCACTAGGTATCAAGTTATATTCCCCGTTCAACACGGCCGTTCAACCGTGACGCCTGAGGCTGCAAAACCTTCCCTTTTCAGAGCAGCTTATCACAATCCCTCGAATCAGTTCAAAACCGAGCGGCTCGTTTTATCTTCAGTGACTATTCTCCGCACAGCAGTGTTTCCCTCATGAAGAAAAAGGCTGCGCTCGCTTTGCTGTCTGAGCGTCGCAAGATCGCGTCTATCACACTTTTTCACAAGATTTTCCACAGCAAGGCATTACACACAGATATGCTACAGTGTGCATATTACAGTTCTTCGCGCCTTGACCATCCTAATAAAATAATGAGGCCATTTTGCAAGCACGACTTTTACCAGGAATCTTTCTTGCCTCGTTCGATACGACACTGGAATGATCTTGACCATGATATTGCAACCATTACTAATCCTGTTTCATTCAAAAAGAGAATTGTTGATTTAATGGGCGATTTGAGCGTTTAGTGTCCACAACGTTTCTTAAGTTATACTGTATAATGTCCATTGTTTGTTTGTTTGTTTGTTGCTGTTAAGTTATAGGCAAAAATACTTATATTATGTTTTGTACGTTGCTACTATGCAACCCACGACTCCGTCATGTTATGCCTACGGGCCTTTGACGTATAATATATAAATAAATAAATAAATAAATAAATAAATAAAAACACTTTGCAAGCCTACAGCAGCGCGACTGAGTGTTTCAAATCGGTCTCAGGTCGCCATGTCTTTCGGAACGCTGCCCTTCACAGTAATCTAATTCTTCGCCGTCAACAATGACAGAAACACACTGATAGATTTGTCATTCTTTCCTCTGATGGATACTACTTGGTTATGTCAGTTTCGTGCGTATTTAGAGCTGCAGTCCAGACCCAAACCAAGGATTAAAAAGCACACACTTTCTTACGATGCTCAGAGACACTGCGCAAAATATGTCGATTAAATTTGCAGCCAATTATTTCCGAACTATAGGCAGCGCTGTCGCTGTCGCAGTGTCACTATCAGCAACTTTCGGTTTCTGTTCTGCCGGACAATCGAGCCACCGATTCCAGAGAGAATTTGTTGATTACATTTAATACATATCGAAACAGCCCTCAAGCACAGTTATCTTGGCCACACTGGCCCGTGACGTCCACAAAGGTGCAGTACGTCACGCTTACGTCAACATAAATCTAAGCTAGATGTGTAGCATGCCATTCGTTCTTCAAAAGCTACGACGATCTGCTAGATCAACGCATGCCTCACACTGGAGTACAACTCAAATCTCAAAACCAGTTGACACCTCCAGACCGTCCCTTGACGGTAATCTGTGTCTTATTCACTTCCTTTGCCTGTGGACTGCACATAGAATGCTCCATGGGCTACATGTTAAAGGGGCACTAAAATGAAAAACAACTTGTTCTCAAATGAAAGTCTCTGTTTCAATTAGTATAATGCACGCAAAATTAGTTCACATAGCGCTACTGTTGAAGAAAAACACAATGAAAACAGAGCAGTCTTTGATGGTAACCAATGGGATACTCAGGTAGCAAAGATTGGCGGCATCCAATCAGACAGCAGGAGAAGCGCGCGCATGTCTATTGTATATGTGTGGATTTGGAATGGGTCCGGTCATGGTGTTGTGTACATGTTCAATGCCCGGTATGATGCACATTGCCGCATTTTTTAATACCGATTTACTTAATTGTAGCCCACAACAGTAACCACAAATGTTCTAGTGACAACATTTATACCTTCACATCCTTCATGAGACAAACTACGTTTTTCGCCCGAACTGCTCCATGGCGTGGCACGTGCGTACACCCACGGCATGGACTAAAAGCACTGGGCATATACCCGATGCGCAAGCTGAAGCGCAATTTTGAAGCAATTTGAAGCTGAAGCAATTTTCACGAGTGACCTCAAAGCTCCCCTTGCTCCCCCGAGAAGCTCCCCCCCCCCTCTTGGTACGCCCATGCTTGAACCCCCCCCCCCCCCCCCCCTATATTTTAGATACAGGAGTACTCATCCAAGGAGGTGAAACTTCAAAACCATGAAAGAACTGATGTTCTGAGGCTGGAACAACATAGAAGGGACAAACACATACAAAGCCTCAATTTGCCTAAGAAATTAATGATGAAAGATGAAAGTCACTGAAAAGGTTAGCCAGCTGTAGGACTCGAACCCACATCTTCTGGATTGCCGGTCCAGGGCTCTACCAATTGAGCTAAGCTAACACGCCTTCTCAGCGACTTCCAGGGTGCGTCATCTGAAGGGACAAACCAGCCACTCTCTCTCACTCATCCTCCTTTCACTCTTACATTTTTGCTCACTCACACACACATTCATACGACATGAAAGGAGGATGATTCATGAAAGGAAGATGAGTGAGAGAGAGTGGCTGGTTTGTCCCTTCAGATGACGCACCCTGGAAGTTGCTGAATAGGCGTGTTAGCTTAGCTCAACTGGTAGAGCCCTGGACCGGCAATCCAGAAGATGTGGGTTCGAGTCCTACAGCTGGCTAACCTTTTCAGTGACTTTCATCTTTCTTCAAAACCATGACGACGCTTTTTCTCACACAGGGTATCCAACATAACTTGCGCTATTCACCTGATGCAAAATGAACTCCATATCTTGCAAGAGGGGAACCTTGCCTTCGGGGGTGGCATTCTGGTAGCGTGTCAGGAGGTTTTCGAGGAGTTCCGACTCTGACCTGGCCTCCAGCTTCAGGCTGCTCATCTCCTGCTTGATCTCTTCCATGCTACGATATACTGCAGAGACTCCAGGCTGCGGAAGCAAGGGACTCACTCACTTGCGAGCCATCATCACATTTCGAAGACCTCTTTGTCGCAACAACTACAAGTTCAACCTCAACAGAACAAACTCACCATAGAAAAAAAAGAAAAAGCTAAGTCGTAGCTACGTTGGATTTCATGCATGTGTTAAGGGGGGAATCACGTCTTCAGAAATCTATGGGTAATTTTCGTTCGCACAAGACACATGAACACTCTAAACTACCGTATTTACTTGCGTAATTTGCGCCATCGCATAATTTGCGCACCCCCACTTTTTCACTAAAAAAGTTGTGAAAATAAAACGACCAGAACACGTGGAGGGAACATACGCGTCAGCATTCCGCAAGCTTGCTTCACCTAACGCATGCGTGCTTTAGGAGAAGCTCGCTTTAGAAAAAGCGTGGAAAGCACGTGCTGGGCCTTTTTGAATCATCTCGCAAATTTTTACAGCATTGACCAAAAACGAAGAGAGAAAATCCTTACGACCGACTTCTTTCACTGACAGTTATAGAAAATGAACAGTCACTGTCTATTTTCTTGCCTAAATTTTTATTTTGGTGTAATTTTTTTTATACGAATTTCGGACGATACGAATGTCTTCCGCTACCCCGTGAGATTCCTATCACCGAGATTGTATTGTACTATTCACCTAAAGGACCATCTTTTAACAGATTTTGCACATTTTTCAAGTCGACTCGTTAATGCCTCGCGTAATTTGTGCACCCCCAACCTTCGCGTCATTTTTCAGTAAAAAAAGTGCGCAAATTATGCGAGTAAATACGGTATCATCGTAAGATTGGTACCGGCATGTTCTCTTAGCTTTTCTCTAGTCAATGACGTATTTTTTAGAAGACAAGGTTGAGCTGTTGATTTTTTCATAAATTAAAGTTTGGTTTGTCTCGAACGTGTGCTGCCATCTCGATAGAGTGTCGCAAACTAAAATATTTGCGAATTCGGGCTCAATGCAAATCGACGGATAGTCCTGGAATTCTACAAAATGTGTCATTGACAAGGGCAAAGCAAGGAGAACACGCCAGTGCTTCTGTTTTGACGATATTTTACGCCGTTTCTGAGCACCGTGCGAACAAACGTTCTCTATTGTCTTGCGCAGAAGTGATTCCCCCTTAACCTCCAACCTTTATCTGCATTGATACAGGCAGACCATTTCGAGTGCTAGGTAAAGTAAAAGTAAATATTTCAGTCACCCACGCGATCCCCACAGTCATCATAGATGCATGTGTCAAGACAGAAGAAACACGATATACTAAGTGGAGAATTCCAATACGTTTTTCTTGGGATGCTTCTTGAATGCTTCACAAGTTTGAGATAGCAGTGATCGGATCAATATTTTGCGGGTCTAAAAATAAATTCACATAAGGGCTTGCTGAATGGAAACTTGCTGAATCAATTTGATCTGCTGAATCAGTGAATATCATGGTGCAGAAAACTGGTTCCTCAAATCCAACTTATAAATTTTACGATGCCCGACAATCTCTCCTCAAAAGACGTTTGACTGTTCAAGTATATTTTCATTTAACCATCCATAAGCCTGATCCAATTATACGTGGCCAAATGGTGCCTAATATTTTCTTTGATTCTCCTATTTTTTCCTGGAGCAGATCTCAGTCTCTCTCTCTCTCTTTAGTTTTTCAATTGTGTCGCTGAATTTTTACGCGTCCCAATCTATCACCTGCTGTACACAGCATTCCCAGATTTTCTTACTTGATTTTCTAACTGCTCCTTGTTGTGTCCATCCTGTGCAGGTACCACTATACCACTTTACTGGGTACCTTCCAAGCTGTGCGCTAATACCAAGGCCCCCGCGGCTGTTCTTGTGCACAATATGGATAACACGCGTTGCTTTAGTATCATATCTGTCAGACAACCAAAACTTATATTTTTTTCTTTTCAGCAGTTCCACCGTATATAACAATCAACTTTATTTTAACGATGATCACTGGGATGCTTCATTGCTAGGCATGTGCAAATATTCGAATTTTCCGAATATTGAAGCGCATAATTCCGTAATCGATCCGATTTCTGAATCGAAGACAGAATTCTATACTCAATTTCGAATTCAATCAATGTTTCTTCTAAACCGAAAATGTTCAAAGAGTTCCGAAGCTAAGACAAAAAAAATCACGAGGGAGATTTTTAGCTTTTAAGTTGAGATGAGCCAATAAATTATTGCTGTGTCGTCTTCTGTGTCCGTGTCTCTTGATCTTCTTCATGGATCACATGGGAGGACATAAAACAAAGTGACCACTACTTCACATTCCCCCACCTATGACTATATTGTGTATACATGCTGTGCACATGTTTATATTCGTACATGTGTATCTGGCCATGTTATGAAACTGTTCGCTTCGTATCCGCTTTGGGTTTATAGCTATGTATTTGCTTTGGCTACGTATTGATCTGCTTCGGGTTTAAAATAATTATTCACACGTTTCTATTGATTGCCACAGCTTGTCACATTAATCTTAATTACATGCTCTACTTGAAAAAAAATACATAAAAAAAGTCCAAGACCACCAATAAAGTAAAGCTTTGCACAACAGCTGACTCACTTCATCTACATGGGGATCATCCCGTAGGTCTTTGATAAAATTTTTGAAGTCGTCAGACTCCAAGCGAACACGTTCCTTCTCTTTGGGTCCTTGTGGTTTCTTGGGCTCTTCGTTGAGAAGTCTGGCCTCCTTGCGCCCTGTAGTGAGGTCCATGCGTACGTGGAGACCAGGTGGCAGCACATCTCCTGCATGTGAGGAAACCAAAGTTTGACTCACATCTTGGCCGGAGGTGCTGCACGTCAGGGCTATAATACATATAGGATTCATATAGGATACATATAGGATAGGAATAAATATAGTGGTGCGTACATTGCGTGGTAAATACGTGCGTACATTAACCTTGGACACGGAGCTAGAAACACTTCCGGTTGTTCCTTTCTTCCTGGGGAATTTTACGACCAGAGAGTGTACACTGACTAATCCCCGAAAGAACAGGGTGTTCAAAGAGCTGACGACCAAAAACGTGTGGTGTACTGACCCACCTGACCGGGTTATAAGCATGCTGATAGTGCATTCAGGGTGAACGAACACATCAAAAGCTGCTTGCTACGGCCCAGGCAGACATGGGACACTATGACGTCGCTATCTGTCACGTGACGATAAGACGTCACTAATAACTGGGACAATGTACGATTCATTAGACTGAACTGAATGAACAGGTTCACTAAGCTGACCCATTTTGCCCGTCACTAGAGTGCTACTTGCAAATGTCCATTAAGTCTTTGTGTGAATCACCTGGTTTCACCTCCTTCCATTCCTTCTCTGGCTGGAATAAATGACTCGGCGGTGCATCAGAGGACGACTCATCATCCTGCTCAACCGTTGTCTCTTCTCCGTCGCCATTCGTGCCGCTCACTACTGTGAGTGCCTGCTGGTTGCAGAGGGCTTGATGAATCAGTAGCACCAGAAGCAATGTTAGCTTCATTGTCATTCACCACAGTAGTGCCGGAACCTTACTACACGCCAGGTGATTCTTTAGAGCTTTTTACATTATCCTGCAAAGTAAGATATAGATCTGTTAGTCATGTTCCCTGTCTTTGTAAGTGGCAAACCTTGGGGGGGGGGGGCACTACATGCTTCGACAATGAAGCCCAGCTCAAAGTGAGGGTCCCCCTGGTCTTTGTAGACATTGTCGCAGCAACAACTGTATAGAGATTTTTTGTGTGTGTCGGCTACAGAAATATAGTGAATCGTCGGGTCAATGACTGTGTTAACTCCCCTTTTTACGTGGCTTGTAAGATATGAAGAAAATAAATAAATAAAGAGCCTCAAAACGAGAACATGTTTCGAACTGTTATTGTTCTTCTTC
Organism: Ornithodoros turicata; assembly: GCF_037126465.1. Taxonomy (NCBI): domain Eukaryota; kingdom Metazoa; phylum Arthropoda; class Arachnida; order Ixodida; family Argasidae; genus Ornithodoros; species Ornithodoros turicata. Next base: position 5,688,654 of record NC_088201.1, read on the forward strand.
TGGTCTGTCGTCCTGATGCTCTTGCTTTGACAGTGTGTAAAATTTAGCATGACAATACTGTAGCAGTAAGCAAGTAACGTACCTAACGCAAGGCAAAGTTTCAGAGTTCAATGTAATCTGTCAGTGGCACTAAAACAAAAACTTTTTCATGCTCAGGCGCGCAGCTAGAGGGGGTTCGGATGGTCCTGAATCCCTCCTAAATTTCTGTCGTCACAAAGTGCTGTAATTGCATTCATTTGACCCTAGGCAGTGTTGTAGCATCCTGTCCAAAACTTCTCAATAAACCCCTGTCAATAAAATCCTGGGTTTGCCCCTGTTCATGCTTCGCACCAAAATCTTTTTAAATGTCAATTTTTCACTTACATTAAGGTAATTCCAGCGCAAAGGTCAAGTTCACGAATTTTTAAGGAAACATTCTGCAGCAGAAGACCGCTCGTGCCGGCGTAAAATGCTACTTCTTTCTTTTTTTCCGCAAACGCATGGCTATCTCAAGTATAACATCTGTTCTTAGAACTGCGTACTGCGTAAGTTTCGTTCGTTGACGTACACGTCATGGCAACGATGAAATGAAAAACAAGAAAAAACGCAATAATAGACACTTCACGGGTACCATAACATACTAGTCGGACCTACAACTACAACGCCGTGATGTCGGCATGTTGGCCTCATGCCGAGTTTTTCGGACTGTAAAATGCAGAAAAAGGATGTTCATTGCTGTTTGATCAACTTCGATCAATTTTCACCTCTGCTTTATCCATCGCAACATCGTCAGATCATCAGGAATGAATCACCGCAAATTAAAAGAACAACAAAAATGTTTAAAAACACGGTTGCCATTGCCTCCTGGTGGGAGAATCGCGAAGCTGGGTTTGGGTGATAGGTGTGCACGTCAGGTTTGGTGAACACGTGGATGTTTTGCACAAAGTCGTCGTTATGACACACTTGGCAAGCTAGCAGAGTTATGGCACGCGAAGTAAGTATTTTGTCTCACTGTCTGTGCCATTTTGAGTACTTGTCGCGATACATTTCCCTCGGAAACGCGAGAAACTGCCATTCGCATTCAGCGGTGCCGGAACACGTGCAGCTTATGAAAGGCATACCAGGGTTTCACTGCGAAATCCTGTCTTGTCATGTTGCCCAGTCCCGTGTGACTGCATTAGCTAAGTATTACGTTCTCTCATGACCAGTTCAGGAGAGTTAAAACAATAGTAGGGATACCACGTGTCGCCGGTCTGTCTCCATATTGTGCACTTTGCCGACATACGAGCTGACTTTCCTTCTGCATCGTAAATAACGGATGTAGTGTTAATTTATTATTCTACATCGTACAGGTAATGTAACTTTGTCAGTCTTTGCAGCTTGCTATTACTTTGTCGCTACCCCGTTTGCTTTGGCAACCATTCATTCTTAGCATTGACCTCTGAGGAAAGAAATCGTTGGCAGTCGACGTTTAGTCTTTCCATTTTGCATTTACCGTGCATAAAAAATATCTATCACTTCTCCCAAGTCCAAAAGGCTCGTACGATTACTGCCGGCGTTGTCATAATTCCGTGATGACGTCTGGAACGCTTCACGCAACCTACTTGGGAAGACTTATCTTCGATATCTTGTCCATTGTGGTGTTTTACGTGTCTTTTGCACCTGGAAGGTTGGCGGGTCATAGTCCATAAAAGTGTTTTCACAGTGGCATTTCTAAACGCTAGGAAATGGACCGGAATCTTATGATCAGTGACGTCACATATCGGGGGAGGAGGGTCGGTGTAGTTCTTGAACAGCTGGGATGGGATTTCGAGGTGAAGATGGGAGCAGACAGCGGGGAAGTCGTTCTTGAAGAAATGTGCTTTTTATAAAAAAAAGTAGGTCGGGGGACTGCGCATCCTTCTAGCTACCTCCGTCCTCCCTTTTTTTTTTATGGTCTCAGCATTTGTGAGAAGTCACCCCCAGTCACGTGACCAATCTTCTGTTAACCCCCCCTCGTGCGCACAGTCACACGCTCGGCATGTTGTATTTTCACCTTGAGTTTTATGCGCATTGGACGTTTCATAAGTAGTACGCTCAGTCTGTAGAAAGTTAAGCTGAAACACTTTCTGCAAGACTGACAAAAAGAACCATTGGTTGCTAGTTTGAGCATAATTTTGAGACCATCAGCAGTAACTTCGACGTGATTTGCGTGAGCTTGCACAAGGATATGCTTATCAGACCAGCTTCTCAGCATTCCAGCTAGACCTCTTGGTGACTTGGGTCGGTAAATCTATAGCGCAGCTATGATAGCAGCAGGCCTTTTGGCTTGTGCAGCCAAAAGTGACGCCCAAATGACTAAAGTGGATGCTCTGAATGCCAGAATAGCGCAGCAATGTTGTGGCAGATGAGAAAATAGTGGAATGTGTACTCTTGTGTTATTAAATAACCGTACACAATGTCATGACCCTGTGGTGGTGATTTCTCTCTCTCTCTCTCTCTCTCTCTCTCTCTAGGAGTGGATGCGTCCGGCGGGCAAGGATGTTCTAATGCCCACAAACTGCAGAGACGTAGAGCAGATGTGTTTCGACCTCCTCTCCGGCCCGCTGCTCGAAGACGATGACAAGGACCTCCTGGATTCCCTCTTGGGTGGAGACTTGCTTCCGCTTCTGGACGGAGAAAATCTAGAACCCAGCGAGCCAATGTGCATCAGTCGAAAGCTCGAGAACGACACTTCCGCCGATGAAGAAGTTGATGTGGTGTCTGTGGACGAGGTCGTCACAAGCTCCCTGCCGGAGAAAAAGCACGAGCCACAGCGAGCGGGGCATGTACCTAGGAGTAGACAGGTGTGTGTGTGCGGCAGTGTTTTGCTCTAGTGTAGTTCGGGCTTGCCTAATCCCCTTTTGAAGCTTCGCAGGTATCTGGACACTGCAGGCAAATACCTAGACAGACATTGATTAAGCAAGGAAATCTTTAGGAAGAAAGGGTTATCAATCGATTGTGTTGTTTTTCTTTAATGGCTGGGCTGGATTCTTGTTGTGTTGGTTTTTGTTGTATATTCGGTCGATTTGGTTGTTTCTCCTTATCCAATTTGTGTGTTGGCCTAAATATCAGAAATACTGGAACATTTGAGTTATCAAGGTGTCGTTAGTTTTGTGGATCAATCTTCCCAGGTATCAGGTTTTCAATCGGCTTCCCGATACAACCAACCCAGCTTGGTGTCTCAAAAGAACTTGGCAGATTCCATGTGTCAATTTCCTATTGCTAGTGTTCTCAGCATTTTGATATTTTTTCTTCAGCAGGTGTTACCATTGGCATACCTGGCAATTGGGATGCTTGTTTTCCATGGCAGTCTGTTAATTTGGTGTTGTTCGTTCAAATGACAGAAGAGCCATATTTGGCCTTTCTTTCGGTTCATTTTTCAGATTATATTTATTTCGTGCAGTTGTAGGGAATCTTTTTTGTTCTCAATCATGATAGTGGGGCCACCAATCCAGTATTTGTTGCTTCCGCTGGCTGCCAGTTGACGGGCAACACCAGCTGGGTCCTGCCGACATTTTACCACAGGAGGTGTTTCACAGTACAAGTGGCAAAAACTATATTTTTGTGCACGCTGCTGGACGAGTGCTTTCTCTCCTGATGCACTCCCTGTTCACCCTCTCCACTTTGTTTCCGTTGTCCAGTCCCCTCTCCTTTGGGTCTCAACTCGCTGCTCCGCTATTTTTCGTGTTGAAAGGTGGCAACCCTGCATAGTGGCGACAGCTGTTAGGTATTATGTGGCTGTTCCTCGTTGCTTTGAGAGTTCAACAACCTTGTTGTACTATTTCTATAGTGTGTTGAATGCATGTCGTGTCATGCGGTATTTCGAGCAACATACGGTCACTGGCAGGGGCGGATTCAGGATTTTTCTGATGGTGGGGGGGGGGGGGGGGGGGAGACCCACCATGATCTAGGTCAATTAAACACTATGTGTAGACAGAAATTGAAGGTGGGGGTCAGGACATCCTGACACCCCCTCTAGATCCGCCCCTGATCACTGGCCATGGAGGAACATGATACGGTTCGCCCGCCTTATTTTGAGGTTGCGGGTTCAAACCCGGCTGTGCACACAACTTAATGGTTTGGTGCGTTTGGTGTCTTCTTCCGTGAAGGACATTAAATGTGGTGTGACTTATGCCGAGATTTCGGTGCAGGTTAAAGAACCCTCAGGTGTACAGAAGTAATCCACAAACCAGCCACTGTGTTGTCACTCAGGATCATTGATTGATTGATTGATTGATACCCTCAAGGCAGGGCAGGATCATAGTTTCCTTTTTCGCGTAAAACCTTGAATTATTAAATACATAATCAACATTTTGCTTTCTGCAATTCCTGATCGAGTACTCTATTCTTCTAGAAACCCGTTCGGCACCTGCCGCGCGCCATACCGCCTGTGTCCGAACGCCACCAAGCCCAGAAGCCACGTCGCACGTCCATTCTCATACAGACTCCCGGACGAGGGCGCGTCGCCTGTCCTGCTGCCACAGCCCTCGATCACGACTATTGTGGCGGGTCAGAGTCTCGAACCGATCTCAGGGTGCACAAAGGAATGCCACGTCGGGACTCATCCCGGTCGTCCTCGCGTAGTTCTTCAAGCAGTTCGTCCGATGACTCGATGCAGCGGAGGCCTCTCCCACCACGCAGGCAGCCCACGCCGAAGGTGGGTCTTCCTTTTTCATTCATGTTGCGCTCTGGTCTCTCATTATTCGTAGTGCCTGAAGTTTTCGGGAAATATTTTTTTCCTTCATTCGGGGGGGTAAAAATAGGGTAAAGAAACGTGTGCACTAAATTCGTGCAAATTCGGGTGAAAAAACTTCCAGTACACTAAATTCGGGGAGAAATTGGGCTCATTTATTCAAACTAACAGTAGCGGTGTGGTACAAACTGTGATGTAACTGCATTTCTCTGCCAAACAAGTAAGTTAGTGCATTCCTACAGACATCCCAGTGAGGGCAATTTGCCGGGTAAAAATCGGCTTTAACCCTAAAGAGGCAACCTTCAATTCGGGGAAGAATCGGGTAAAACCCTAAGACTACAGGCTCTAATTATTCGCCTGGGTACACAGAGAGATCGTAACTGAGAAATGACAATTGCAATATGGGAGTTGTCGAAAAAGCCAGGCAGCGAAGGGAATTAAACCACGCATCTCTCCTCTGTCATCTTTCGATAGACCTTTTGAAAAAAAGTGGCGCCACCTGTGGCGCCCGAGGTATCGTGGTAAATTGCGCCAGTTTCCTGTTTGCTGCTGCTGCCGGCACATGCGCAGACGACATGCAGATAGCAGACGCTCTGGTTGCATCTCTGTGTGAAAGTGACCGTTCGATTGGGTTTTTGTTTTAGAATTTGCCGGTTGTAACGGACGCGGAAGAGGTAGCAGGTGTTCTCGAGAGCAAGCGGGCGCTTTTCTCAAAAGGTCTATTGTTGACGCTCTTGGGCACCTTGAGGTTTGTTTGTCTGTTTGTGTTTCAGCCTTGGAACAGTTCTCAAGAGAGGGCAACGTCACCTTTTCGACGAGAAATCGCTCGCGAGTTTGATTGAGGAATATTCGGATTATGTTCCGGCAGAGTGATATTTTGCAATGTCCTAGCAAAGCAGGTGTCGGTCTGCCTTATTACGTGTTTGGCACTATCGGTAGAGCCGTGCAGTGATCATTCTGATTTCCACACATTACAGGAGGAGCGTAGAGTAGTGTACGTAGGAAACATCCCGGAAGGCACGACACGTTTCGACCTGCGGCAGCGTTTCGGAAGGTTTGGTGCCATAGAGGAAGTGAGCGTCCACTTTCGCGATAGAGGGTGAGTGCAGCCTGTGCCTTCTGTTGCGAGATGTCACTCACCTTGGGCCGCTTCTAGGGACAACTATGGCTTTGTGACTTTCGTGTCCAAGTCTGACGCTTACGAGGCGGTAGAACGTAAGTTCATTGCAAAGTGTTCTTTTTTAGTTTTTATTTTATTTTTTTTGAGCACGCAGCCATTGTCACAACTTATTGCAGATGGCAATGATGACGCTACACAACCACGCTACGACCTCTGCTTCGGAGGCAGACGACAGTTTTGTCGGTCAAATTGGGCGGACTTAGGTGAGTGAATGTCCTTTGTTTCTCTATTCGTGCGACGCAAGGTAGTGTTGGGAATTGAGAAGTGTTCTAGTAGATACCGTGTTGACCGTTTGGATGGCAGTGCTGTTTGTCCCGAACATGTAGACGGCACCACGGGACGATGGCCGTTCTTGGCTCAACAAATAAAGGCTGAAACATGTTACATACTTTATTGAAAGGCATTACAGTTTTGCACACTTGCATTTATATCTCTCTGGTTCGCTCACCTTGCCAAATTGTTCCTACCGACCATGATCTGCCTTTAGAGAATACTGATGGGCCAGCAAAGATTCCTTTTTGAGTTTGCAACCATGCTAAGACATGCTGTCAGTCTGTATCAGTGTAAGATGTGCACCACTTCCATTTTGCTACCCATTGTTCGTGGCAATATCTAAATTTGCCAACTGAGTTCAATTTTGATCATGCCCATCGGGCTGCACTTGACTGAAGCTACGACTGTGCACTATGGACATGGTGAAATATATTTTGGAGATTGGGTGCCCCTTTGCTGTTTATGATCCCATTGTCTTTGGGAAAAATATACATCTATAGTTTGCTAGCTCCACAACCTTTAGAGAATGCAAAATCGGACTACATCGTGGGGAACACATTGCACTTACAGCTGACATGCTTGAGCACTGCACGATGCCATGTTTCTGATGTTCACGGCACGTCCGCACAAGGTGCCAATGTTGTCTCTCTCTCTTTCAGACTCTCAAAACAACTATGAATCGACAGACCAAAGTAGACGTCACCGAGGTCCCGTAAAAAGGCAGAGAGACGGCAGCGACTTCGATTCGCTCCTGCGGGCCGCCAAGTCAAAATCGTGGGGCCGCAGGTATTGAGGATAGTGGAGCGTGCATCCCTCTTCAAGAACGTCGGGGTGGGGGGATGGCACATCTTGTCGCATCTGCTCAGGACTTATTCTAATGAAGGCTGTGTAACTTATTCGGTGACAGTGGATATGGACTGTGGTGCTTTGCGATTTTTTAGAGTATGTTTCAATTGTATATGTGTATATATATATATATCTAGGTGCTGCTGCTTTGTTCTCTAAGCATCTGTATGCTGTGAAAGCGTGCATGTCACAGTCAAACCTTGCCTGGTGCCATAGGATGAGCTTGATGGTGAAGTTTGTAGGTGGCTTCAGGTTTTAGTCTATATAGTATACAAGAAGAATTTGAGCATGTTGCTTCACTGCGGGGGTGGTGCTCTAGGCTCTGTACTGAATCGTGTAGCATAATGATTACCGCAAACGGCAGAATGATTGCATCACAGCAGCTCTGTTCTTGTTTTGGCTCAGATTCGGGTACCAGGAATGAATAGTGTGCTTCAATTGATGACGCAGGTGGTGCTGGTTTGTGTTTGCATGAACCTAGAGTTGGATATATTCTGTATAGCTTTGGTGACTGACGTTGATGATACTATTTTTTAAGAAATTGTCCGCGAGCCATAATAATGGGAGGCACTAACGTCATGCGGCAGTTACGATAATCAGCAGCGCCGCAGTGGTCGGTCCGTGGGTTACTTTTGCTCATGTGAGAACCTCCTCCTGGAGGGCACAAGTTGTAGGTGTTAAATGACATTAACGTTGTGGGTGGGTGGCCTCCGCAACAAACCTCAAATAATGGGTGCCGTGTGTGGAGTATGTGCATGGACTGTAGCATTGCTGATCACCGTACTTGTCTCTCGATGTAGAGCCCCAATTGTTATTTTGTCCCATATGTGTGATTTTGTTTTGTCCTTTCTCCATAAGATCCATTGCACTTTAAGGGTGAAGCACTTTGTCATAATTGTAAGAGGCAAGTGCCTTGAACCAAGTCTCTGCAAAGGTGCCAGATATAAAGGCATCATGATGGCTTGAAGAGTTCCCACCATGGTGGCTTATTCTGCATTTGTGTGACACCATCTTTTAGTTCCGGCAGTTATCTGTGAAGTAAGAAGTAATTTTATGAATGCAAATTGTTCCCAACATGAATAAGAGCCAGAACGCAGACTACCTTGTGATACGTGACGAAAGTGATTAAGCCCCGAGACAAGGAATACACAGACGATCACAATCACAAGTATGCCCGTGAGAACGTGCTTGCGACCATCGGAGTATTCCTTGTCTCTGGGATTTAATCATTTTAATCGCGTTCCCGACATTTACAGGCACAGTGGTTAGAGCTGGTGGTTTTCTGTGAGGCCTTGCTACAAAAATGTTGTAGCCGGAAGGCTGTTTTAAAATAGAGACTGATCAATCACTGTCAGTATTATGCTCCAATGCAAGTTGTGCATGCAATGCATGAATGTGAAAAAAAAAACTGTTTGAAGGCTGGCACAGAAAGAGGAGTATAGGACTCAACAGAATATGTCATGAAGTTCTTTGTTTTGAGGTCTTATTTGTGAGCTCCATAATGAAATGACATGAGCTTATTAGAAGAGATTGAGGCAGATGTGAATGGCTCTGTGTTTTTCCTCACTGCGCAGGCTATACTATGGATTTTGTGTAGCACCTCAACTGCAACATCTATGCAATATTATCTCTTAAATGTGAACAGTCGAGCAGAAGTCATCCAAGCACTTCTTACGGTGAACTCTCTTCTGAAGAAAGTCTACGGGAATTTTCGTTCGCAGGGTTCTGGTAAACCTCTCTAAATTTCTACACTAAACCGGTTCACGCATGTTCCCCTAGAGTTTATCTAGGGAATGACATATTTTTGAAGGCCTGACACGATGTACTGATTTTTGGCTAATTAAAGTTTGTCAAATATTTAATACAGGGGAGTCTATGGGACATGCAACAAAATCGCTTCTTTCGGCCCGCCCGCGATATTTGGGCCAAAATGATGTCATTCCCTACAGTAACAGTCTGGTAATTGATTGCAATTTGACAAGCTTACTGCAGTTTTCCAGACCCCTGCGAATGAAAATAATGGCTTTGTTGTTTGCTAGCATGTTCTGCGCGCTGGTGCCGATTACATTGCTTTCTTCCTCCGCTTTAAGGAAGTAAAGCGAAGGAAACTATTTTGGTGACTGTGCAGTCAACTCTCTCTGGAAGCGAACTTTAACTAGACTGCATATATATATATATATGTTTGTCGCGGCTGATCGCGGTGAAGCACAAAAGGACGCTCTTCCACTCCCTTATCCACCAATGAATTACGTCGTTTTGCGCTTCACCGCGACAAAATATGTAAACCGAAACCAATTACTGCAGCAAATGAACTGCTTCGGTTGCAGATTTCTCTAAAAGGTGTCCACAGAAGGTCCCAAAAGGGGTAGCACCCATTTTAATGCCGACAGCGGCCTGCTTTAGAAGTTTTTTTTTATGAAACTCATTTGAATTTTTATTTACATAATGAGCGCCTCCCACTCATTCACACGGTGCGCAGTTTGTCGGGGGTATCGGACAGATACTTGTAAAAACGAAAGTTCTTCGGTTGGTGCACCCGTTTGAGAATTATGTAGCCCGGGGATTTAACTGAGACACCTGGTATATATACAGGGTGTTTCGTGTAAGTTAAACATCACCTCTAAAAAAAAACAAAGAAACATCAAACTGAAACGAGACCGTCTGCAAAATGTTGCCAGCCTTGGAAAATATTCAGCACATTTTTTGTTTCCCAGTTAATTAAAATACTTATTTAGCATTTTAATTATTAGGATTAGATAAAAGTGTTCAATAGTGAAGTTGTAGCTGCTGACATGAGGTGACAAATGCCAATGGGTACAATTCTCTGCCTGTTACGTGTTATTTTTACGTATTTATTTATTTTTTTGTCCAAAAAATGTACACGGCCTTACAAAAATACCACGTGGCCTTTCTCCGTCGCCTGAAATCTCTGGTGTGAAGATAGGGGGGCTTTAAGTTGCGTCTCATCGAAGCAGTCCCTGGTGCCCACTTCACGGACAAGTGATCTCAGCGCCATTCCGTCAACTGCTTTTAAGATATCTGATATCATACTCCAATAAACAGAGAGCTGATATGGTACTGGCCTTAGGTGCAGCACAGGGCGATTAAAAAAGAACCGGTGAAGATATTTCAAAGCTGGTATCCAGGTACGAGACCTAAGCCATATGCGACAATACTGCGGTATTAAAACAAATCGGAAAGTTCCACGAAGAAACGCCACAGGTCAGCGAACATGTTCGTATACCGACATACTGGCGTTTATTGCTGCAAACCCACACCCTAGCGTGTGTGAAGCGAGCAAGGAGACCAGAATACCATTGGCACTGGCTTTGCGTCTTGGCTGGAGCCGCGTCATCAATACAAATGGTCTTTGAACGTTTGCTGTGGTATTTTTGATGGAACTCGCATTGGTCCCGTCTTCCTTGACGGGACGTTGACTGCAGATCGATATGTGAGCGATATTCTTCAGGTCATGATATATTACTTCTGTGGTGATCTTCGGCTGGCATGATTTCGCCAAGTGTGGTCCGAACACGACTGCGCTCCTGGCACCAGCTCACGCCAAGCCCGTGCCTATCTCGATAGCATCCTCCGGAACCACTGGAACATTCGGGACTGTGCCATGACCTGCTATAGGTCCCCAGACATACCTTTGGACTTTTTTTTTTTTTTTTTTCACACATCAAAGACCGCGTGTACAGGGACGAAACGACAACAGCAGAAGCACTCAATGCAAAAATCACGGAAGTGTGCCGTGAGATACCCACCCAATTACCCTACTTTACCCAACTGAAGTAAGTTGTTGTGCCATTGACGAAAGAAAAAAAAGTTGTCTGAACTTCGTGCCCTGCTTATCCCTCATGGCCACATGCCATTTCCTCCTTAACAAACAGCCTTTGCACCTCTTGCATGATAACCGCTGTTTCTTATTGTTTGCTCTTGCGAGGAGTGGGCGCTAGAGACCGCTTTGACCGGACGTACCTTTGGTGCGACGGAAAAAGGTCACGTGGTATTTTTGGAAGTCCGCGCCATTTTTTGAACACGAAAAAAAAAAAAAAAAAATTAACGCGTAACAGGTAGAGAATTGTACCCATTGGCATTCGTCACCTCATGTCCGCGACAACTTCACTATTGAACAATTTTATCTAGTCCATTTTATCTAATTTAATTTTTTTTCCTAATTCCTAGTAATTAAAAAGTTATAGAATTAATATTAATTAATTAAATTCACTAAGTAGGAAACAAATATATGCCCCGTGGCCATTACCATTACCACAAGTTTCGGGCCGGCCACGTGTGTCGAGCCGGGAGCCGTTCATTTTAGAGAGCCTCGTTTTAGAGATCCCGTTTTAGAGATCCCGTTTTAGAGAGCCTCGTTTTAGATAATAGCGTTTTAGAGAAGATGGCGGTAGGTTACGTTTCAGCGAAAACCGTTTTAGAGAATAACGCTTTAGCGAAATCCACCACGATTTTGGTTTAGGTTTCGCTTCCCACTAATCATCAACGCATTTTTCTTTCCCTTTTCTTGTATGCTCAGTTTAGAAGCCGGTGTTTATGTATGGTGTTTAGGTCTGGTTAGTGAGGTTTATGTATGGCTGCATCCTAACTAATTTTTAAGTAATAATAATTTTTAAGTTAATTAAATTTATGAAATATTATTTGCTAGTTTTTCTACACTGTGAGCAATATACAGCGTGTGTTGTTATTTGATTATTATTATTATTATTGATTTTCTTTCTTTCTTAACTGAACGCGCTGTGATGTGATGCGTTTCCAAAAATAAATAACACACCCTGTATTCTCACGGGCAGGATACCATGATGGGGAGAGCAAGCAAGACAAACACAAGCACACAACATAAGCTCAACCTGTAGAAACTACCCCGTCTTGATACGCTTAGGGAGCACAGGGAGTTAGTTATTACGATGTCTTATGTGTAATAAAACTATGTAAGAAATGTATGATTGCTGGAGTGACGGTTGCAAAATAATTCGTCTTCGCTCGAACAAGTAGCCAGCACTATATTCATCTCTGCTGTGCTTCCCTCCTCTTTTCATCTTTTATGTTCTTCGGAGCTAGCATACCAAAACCGAAATCTGTTTTCTCTAAAACGGCATTCCCTAAAACGTGCCCCGCAGTCTCTAAAACGGTATTCGCTAAAACGAGACTCTTTTTCCCCAAAACGTAACTCGCTAAAACGTGACCTGTTCTCTAAAACGCAATTCTCTGAAACGAGGCTCTCTAAACCGTAGGGGAACCTGTCGAGCCAGCGCCGGAGTAGGTATTGCGCATCATGGAGCAAGCGGAACACATCTTCATGAACTGCACAATATACGCACCTCTAAACGCAGCGCCGTCGGCACTTGTATTGAGATTAGGCTCGTACGCCAGTATTATCTGTGCCAGACGTGTTACCAAGTTCCTTGTTCTGTTCTCGATATTCCACTTTACTTGCAATTGCAAGGTGTGACGACATCTCGCTTTCCTCGTGTTCTGTCGAGTGTCACTTCATGTTGAAAAACAGACATACAGCTTGCGACAGAAGTTCACGGAACACGGGGGTGTCGCATTTCTCCATTGGAGCGACGGGCTAACAGGAACGGACACGCATACTGGGAGAGGGGTACAACAGCCGGTCGAGCAGTCTGTTCAAGGCCGGACCGAGGATTACGGATGGTTTGCTACGGTCCGGCCTAGGGATTTCCCTACACCCCCCTCGAGGGGGGGGGGTGTACACCCTCCCTGCATTTTTGCAACCCCCCCCCCCCCTGAAATTTCTCAGGTGACCCCAACCAACTCGGCCACCAGCACGTTCTAGCTGGTAGTGAGTCCGGCGCAGCGAATTCATGTACATCATGAATTCATCATGTCAATTCAATTACATCACTGTCAAGCTTGGGCTGTAGGACCACAGCCATGCAGATGATCGTAGCATGCATTTCTCTAAAATCATTTGAAAGTGGCTGTTCAATATTTATTTATTTATTTATTTATTTACCTTAAGAGCCCGAAGGGGTATTACATAAGGGGGGTACAACTCATGCATCCAAAATGAACAGCAACAATAGAACAATCTTACATAGATAACAAAGATATTATAAGAGTTAATTAGATAAAGAAATCAGACAAAGCAGCCTTAAACAGTGCTGCATCTTTAATTGTGACTATGGAAGATGGTAATGTGTCCCATTCTGAGATGGCCAATGGGATGGGTGATTTAATAAATGTAGTGGTTCGAGCCCTTGGGCGGGTAATGTAACATGCATGATGAATACGCGCAAGTCGATGAGGCGGAGGAAGCAAACTCAAGTCAATTTCGAAACATGGAGAATAATAAAGGTTATGTAAGAGACACAGCCGGGATATTTTCCTCCGGATTTCTAATGTTTGGATACCATTATCTTTTTTGAGAGCGGAGACACTTGTGAATCGTGAATAATTTGAAGTTATGAACCTGACGGGGGGGGGGGGGGGCTCTACTTTGGATATCTTCCAGCTCGTTGATAAGAGTCGACTGATAGGGGCTCCAGATAACTGCTGCAAACTCAAATTTCGGTCTTACAAATGCCTCGTAAGCCATTCGTTTGACGTTACTGGGTGCCGACCTTAGATGGCGCTTAAGATAACCAAGGGCCCTATTTGCTCCGGATGCTATGTGATGGACATGAAATTTCCAGTTTAGGTCGCTTGTAAAGTGTACTCCAAGGTACTTGTATCCAAAACCTGTGCTGAGCGCGATGTCGCCAATCTGGTACAAGTGACGCTGTGGGATACGTTTTCGAGTAAAACAGACATGCATGCACTTTGAGTGATTAAGTTGCATCAACCAGGTATTGCACCAGACTTGGAGGTTGTCAAGGTCAGCCTGCAAAGCGACCTGGTCAACGGAATCCACTATTTTTTTTTTTTTGTAAATGACGCAGTCATCTGCATACAACCTAACTGAAGAAGACAAATGACACGGGAGGTCGTTTATGTAGATTAAAAATAAAAGTGGTCCAAGGACACTGCCCTGAGGGACGCCCGAGCGTACGCTGGACCGATCAGAATTCGAGTCATTAACAGAGGTAAACTGAACACGGTTAGTTAAAAATTGCTCTATCCACATTAAGACCTTCGGATCAATATTACACAAAGAGAGTTTATAAAGTAACAGTCTATGATGATGCAATATTGCATATATTGCGCGCATATACCAGCAAAAATGCGTGCGGGCACGCAAACTCAATGTGGATCATTAAGAACCATTTGCGCCCAACTCAATCAAGCGAGGTATTCTGCTTTTTTCGTCTAAGGTTTTCACCGTTGGTTGCTAGGTATTCATTGAGCTTCGTGAGACAAGGTGCTAGTCTTTCTCGGTCGTGCCATTATGCACCTTAATGTTGAAATGCCGTTCATAATGAATCTGTATTCTAATGTGCTGTGTTCTAACACGTACAAATAAAACGGGAAAGCTGTGCAGATATGTCACCATTGTGCAACGATTCCTTCCGTGTCTAAGAAAAATTCCGTAAGCGTAACCTTCACGAAGCATAACCACCCACCCCCCCTTGAAAGCTCGGCACCCCCCCCCCCCCCCCAGCAATGAATTTCTGGGGAAATCACTGGTCCGGCCTTGAACAGACTTCGCGTTCCCCCGAAATGACCTCCTATTTTGTCCACAACTGGTTGTTCCCTTCCCTTCTGTTTGTATATATTTCTTGTATGTGAAGTAAAATTTTCAGCTGTGTTTGAGACTTCGTGTTGCGTCTGTCCCTTCGTGTTCCCTAGTTTCGGGGTTTTTATATTATGCATCACCTTCACCAGCTCGCTTGCTTCCTAGCCATTGTTTCATTGTCAGACAGTCTACATTTCAGGGGTCGCTTTTTTTCGCGGCGCGACAGATTAGAGCTTCTACGGCTCTCCTCTAGAGTCACTAGAGTCACTGCACTACTCTCCTCTCGTTGCCGTGCTGCTCGCCTTATCGGCAACGTTATCTGAGGGTCTTAGTCCTTTTCCAGCTTGCCATGGCGATCGGTAACATCAGCTACGTTCCGCCCTCCAGGATAAAACGGCCGAAAAGTATAGACGACACCGATGGCGGCACCGAATCGGCGGAACAAGAACCACGTACCGAAGATGCCCACTGCGACCTTTCGAAGGTTCCGACCGAGGAATTCGGGATCGTGACACGCCCGGATCCCGTATTCCCAGAGTACACATCGCTCAGATCCCGGATTAAGTCATTCGGGTCGTACCCCCACCATTGCAAGAACAGCCCTCTTGAAATGGCCAAGGCTGGTCTCTTCTACAACGGTTTCGGCGAAAACGATCGCGTCGTCTGTTTCCAGTGCTCTGGGGCACTGTACCTGTGGGACGACGACGACGTTCCCTTGGAAGAGCATGCCAGGTGGTATCCGAGCTGTCCTTTCGTACGGCTGGCCCTGGGTCAAACAGGAGTTCAATCGGTGAACGAGGCTCATCAAGAAGCCTTGGAGAAGGTAAGATGTACGAGCAACCGCCTTGTAACACAGATAACGTTTTTTTTTTGTTTTTTTTATCAACCTAAAACGTGCGACTTGCGCTTTATATTTTACTGAGCATTTACGTCTACACAAGCGAAACCCGTGACAATGTACAAAAGAAGTCCTCGCTCCTTTCTTTTGTAACTTGCTTCGGGTTCCGTCTGCTGTGTACCAGCTGTTACCATGTGCATAGAATGTGAAATTGCTACGCAAAGTTCCACTTTTTGCTCAGTTCCGAACAATGTTCACAACGGCGAATAATATTCCACCTTGTGTTTTGCAGACTGTGTTAGGTGATCTTGTTAATTTCGTTGCCAGCAGTATATACATATGCAGCTATATGTACTGCTCGCGACACGGTTGTCTGAAATCTCCAGCCTGTGGCGGAGCGGTCCCCTATCGGCGGTGTCGCGCTCGAAGGAACTATACCAATACCGGGAAGGCCGTACGCAGTCGCTGCCTGTCGGGAGAAGTAACCCTCGGATACCCGGGTGGCGTCTGACAGCAAGAGAGTGAGAGAGAGGGATAGCGGCCTCCCCTAGGATGCTGTATTGGTACAGTTCCTTCGTGTGCGACACCGCCGATAGGGCACCGCTCGGCCACAGGCTGGAGATTTCAGACAACCGTGTCGCGAGCAGTACTCACTACTGTGTGCCTAGCAGCACTCGGTAACAGGTATCTCCACCAAACTTTGAACAAGAAAATTGAAAATCCTTCCGTGGAACCGATGTGTGATGTTCCTAAGCAGACGCTCATTTCGTTCTGACATAAACCTGGCTAAGTTTGGTCCAACTTACCCAACCCAGTTTAAATCCCTTGCCCGAATCCTCTACCCCAATGGTATATTGATTTTCTCGTATAAATTGCAATGTTGATATGTTAGTCAAAATTCAACCGGTACATTGTGTGCCAGTGCCGGTACACTCGGCTGTGAGCCTGCTTTTACTTTAGCCTTATTTAGCCGTATACGCCATTAAAATCTCGTTGAAAATGTTAGCAGGATCGTTCTGGTACAGTACACTTATCTGAGTATAGTACGCCAATGGACATTTTTACTGCGTACCGAGTCCGGTACGAGTCTTTACCGGACCTGTGGCATGATGCTCAACTTCTCGTTATTCCATACCGCAATGGCCATGCACTCGTGACGTTTGAAGTCCAAAACGGTTTTCACGTGCCGCCGCGTCACGTTTGGAGTTAAAAAAATAACAATAACCAACGGTATGTACAGTTCAGAATCGGGCACCGTTTCCGGTACATTTGGTCGCGAGTCCGCGGTCGTCCTATAACCTCGAGTACACGACTACGCAGCCAATCCTCGATTTATGAACGGAAAATTTCTCGAAAATCATTCATAAAGCGAGGGACCCGTAAGTCGAGGTCCTGAAAGCATGGAAGGCATGGAAAGTTTTACAATGAAAGGAGAGCCTTATGGAACTTGGTGAAAACTACATTTTCCATAACACATTTTGGTCAGAGCGAACGTTAATAGACGCTTGACTTGCACTCTTTTTTCTCTTTAACCTTCGTCTCTTCCGTCTATCATATCTTCGGCATATACCGTAGACTAGATGTAGTTCTAAAGTACAAGTATCGTCAGACTCGCATATCCAGCACAGTAGCAGCGTAGCAAAAAAATAAAATAAAAATAAAATAAAATGATCGTGTGAGGTTCTACAGGAACTTTACACGGGGGGGGGGGGGGGGGGGCAGGACTTATCCTTTTCTCCCTCTCCCAAGTGCATTACCAAAGGTACAATTTCGAGGGGAGTGGTTCAACCCACGAAACCCCACCTCTGGCTCCGCCACTGCAGCACATGCAGTGGTGGCCATGAAAGCGTTCACTGTTGTCGGCCTCCCAGAGGTGGGCACCGTCGCGACTGACGCCCTTGGGGAATGTGCGTCATGGGCCGACTTCTAAGGGAACCGTGCCGACATGTATCTGTAAGCGTGTAAGGTAAACGCAAGAAAAATCCCGACAACACAGCGGCCACAGCGATTCGAACCCGGGTACCTCCCAGGCTTGGCGTGACATGGCCGACACGCTAACCACTAGCCACTCAAGCTGGTGAGCACATGCGGTAGCTATCATTCAGGGGCGGATCCGGGATTTTTCACAGGGGGGAGGTCCTGTCTTCGAAAGCTTGCTATTACACTACCAAGGCCGAGGTTCTTGTTAGTAACACGATATCTCGAAATTGGTTTCAACTATGAGACCACTCTCTGTATGTGTTTCATAACGATAATATTTTGTGATGTAAAGTAAACGTCAAAATCGTCGTGCATCACATACATAATGCTGAATTCGGGACGCTGTAATGGGTATCACGGTTCGGAAAGACAGCAGTACGCAGACAACGGCGTAAAGAATACTTCATCACGTGTTGGAAGTGCTGGTTGTTTCAGCGGAACATTGGATCTGCACAGCACCGACTGATCTGTACGCCGTAACGACGTTTACTAGTTTCACGGACCCCGTGCATATGACCACTCTCGTCAAACTTAATGCTTTTCTTTCTTTCTTTCTTTTTTTTTTTTTTTTTCAAGTTAGAACTCCGGAAGAAGTCGCATAATAGATACGTATTACGTAGAATTCTCGAAGCCACAGCATACAAAACTACAGCCGTTGCAGCCGGCTCACCTACCCAGTTGCGAAGAGTTCCGCCGCTGAGTGGCGCCGAAGGCAGCGCGTCGAGCTGCCCCCTGGCGAAGTGCACGGGGCTTTCACCGAAAGACATGTGGTGGTTTGTTGACCTCTGGCTGACGTAGCTTGTTACGTTCATGACTCGACGTCAGATGGGACAAGTGTGTGTAGCATCCTCCTTTTGGGCCATTCATGCGTCCAGCAACCCTGAAGGAGGCTACCACTTCTGACCTTTTCCTTTTTTTAGTTGTAAATCAGTTTGAAGTCGAAAACTAGGTGTGGAAGAAGGGGGACAAAGGAAGAAGGAAACGGGAAAAACCTTAAGGCCGCCCTGTGGGCGTTGGAAAAATCGGAGTTTATCGGATAAATCCGATGTTTTGCAAAAAAACATCGGAGGGAGTTTATCGGAGTCTATCGGATAAATCCGATGTTTTGCAAAAAAAAAAAAACATCGGAGGGAGTTTATCGGAGTCTATCGGATAAATCCGGAAAGTCGGCAGCCTACTTATAGCGTACTATAAGGATTCCACGTCAAGAGATCCAACGGGTCATGAGATCCATCGAGCCAAGTGATCCACCGATGCATCTCTTGACTCGGAGGATCTCTTGACCCGGTTGGATCTCTTGACTCGTCTGAGGGTTCGCCAGGCTTGGATCTTTTGACCCCTTTGTGTTACGTCGTTAACTCTAACATCGCTAAGGAGAAATTACTCGTGTCGAAATACGAGGAACTCGTTTTACGTGCGGTATAAATAGAATACAAATGCAGGTGGCAAATCTCATTTTTATTGACTTAGTTACTTAAAGTCGACAGTTCTCTTATGTCATTTGTGTTAAAAACAGGTGGTTGCATTGTAAAATCAACCTGTTTGTATCACAGGATTTATAGGAGTGCTGTCTTTTTCTTTTTTTGACAGCGCTTCGTGTTAGAGATTATATTTCTACAGTTAGCGTGGGCTACGTACGCTCACGTTGGGTGGGCCGGCTGCTGTTTCAAACACGTTGATTATTCAAACACTTCTGGTATCACAGCAGGCTCGTAGTCGAAGAGCCAAGTCCCTGTTGTGGACAGACGTTCTACATGGCGGAACCGTCTGATCATGGACTCTCTCAGTGTACGAAAAATAGTTTCATATGCCGGTACATCTGTTTTTATATTTATTTATCTTGTGCGTGCGTGCGTGCGTGTGCGTGTTGTATCAAGTTTTCCCTTCATTTTTCCCGCTGTCCACAAAAGGACAAAGACAAAGCACTTTGATTATTCAACAAAAGTACAAAGACAACTCTGAGTCAAGCAGTATACCCTGCTTTTTGGGGTTGAGGTCAATGAACGTGACAGCTCAATGTTGATTGGAAAGCACAGTCAGACAGTATTGTCCCGCACGGTCAGTAAAACAATAGAATAACGTGATAAGGGTGGGGGACAATGAAAAGAGCGCGACAAGGATGCGGCCTACGATGGTACGATTCTTTGTAAGTTGAGCTCAATATTCTTGGTAACGACACGAGCATCCGTTCTGGCATAGCGTGTTACGGCGCTAGGGGCAATGGACATAAACGTGCAAAGGCAAAAGGGGAACCCGCCGCCGTAACCTACAGCACAACCTTGATTTTCTCGCTTACTTTTTTTTTTGTGCGTGCGCGTGTGTGGTAAGAAGAGAGAAAACACCGAAAAGTCTTCACTGTTACCGGGCGTATTACTTAATACTTAACTTAAATACGTACTGCGCAATCGTTCTGCAATGAACGTGGTAAGGGATAGACTTTCTTTTCTGTCGGGAATCCTGACCAGTATGACGCTTTGACTGGTTAGATCTCTTGACTCGCCTGTCACGTGACCGGTTGTATCTCCTGACTCGATGGATCTCTTGACCGGGTTGGAACTCTTGACGCTTTGGATCTTTTGACTCGCCTGTCACGTGACCGGTTGGATCTCCTGACTCGATGGATCTCTTGACCGGGTTGGAACTCTTGACGCTTTGGATCTTTTGACTCGCCCTTCACGTGACCGGTTGGATCTCCTGACTCGATGGATCTCTTGACTCGTTGGATCTCTTGACCGGGTTGGAACTCTTGACGCTTCGGATCTTTTGACTCGCCTGTCACGTGACCGGTTGGATCTCCTGACTCGATGGATCTCTTGACTCGTTGGATCTCTTGACCGGGTTGGAACTCTTGACGCTTTGGATCTTTTGACTCGCCCTTCACGTGACCGGTTGGATCTCCTGACTCGATGGATCTCTTGACTCGTTGGATCTCTTGACCGAAAGTGGAGTCTGCTGTGGTTCTCTGTACGCCCATTGACCGTAATCTTAGTTGAAAAGCGTCGTCCTTGTTTCGTCTATAGCTGACGCACTAACAGATAGTCTTTGTACCTGCTGGGGACGGAACGGCGCCAGAACATTCTGTTCGCATTGTTTTCATTATCACTTGTTGGCTGTTCAATTTTCGGTCAGTCTATCCGTCGAATAACATTACAATTGTTTATCCAGAATTGCAAGCACGAGGGGTACCAAGTATCATTGCCAACATGTCTCTAAAGCTGAAACAACATAGCCCCCCCCCCCTCCCCTTGCAGGGGGTGCACAAGAAAGGAAGAGAGAGGGGTTGATATTTGAGGGAGAGTTGTTATAGATGGTCAATCACTGGTGATAGAAAGGAAGCTTGACAAGCAAACTGAGAGGAAGGCTGGAGGACATCATTAACCAGGAAAATAATATTCTATCCGGTTGAAAGTGTCGGATGCGGTTGAGAGCGCCATGCGACGTTATAAACGCGTAGATAACACTCCTCGTAAACAGCCTGAAAAACACCGATATCTCTTGCTGCGTCGCAGCCCCTATCCTGCGGTCGTCTGAGTGCAAGAGATATGGCGCCAGTACTAGAATAGAGACTGCACATGGCGTGTTTGAGTTTATGGCCTGTGGCGAACCCTTATTTCTGTAGGGTTTCCTCCTTTTTTACTACTTGGGTGAACTGTCTTGCTCGGTAGGATAAACACCGGTTTCGTTTTCGACGTATTTGGGGCTTTACGTGTCAGTTGTATCAAGTGGACAAAGAAATTTTCGCCAGATGTGAACGCACGCGTTTCTACCGTGTTTCCACACCGCGTTTGGGACCAGGCTTCCTACCACTGCGTCGACCGACAGTCTATTGCCTGCGACGACGCTCCCTTGCGCTCGGCGTTGACCAGCGTCCGACCAATTGCAAGCACCGGGGAAGAAATGAAACAGTTCTCGAGAGGGCAAATATGAGTGGGGACCTGAACCGCACCGCGAAGGCCTTGCGGTGTGAGAGGAAATCTGGAGGATTCACACCCCGTTCAAAGTTTCATTCGTAACCAAACGGTTTTACTACTACTACTACTACTACTGCTGCTGCTGCTACTACTACTACTACTACTACTACTATTACTATTACTATTACTATTATTATTATTATTATTATTATTATTATTATTATTATTATTATTATTATTATTATTATTATTATTCTCTCTCTCTCTAACCCTCTAAAGAAAGTTTTTCTGTTTTACACCTGAGTGTCTCACATGGAAACAGGCGGAATTTAAAAAAAAAAGTCTTATTAACCAGGGTAAACCAGCGGCTTGACAGAGTGGGTCTGCTTGTTGGAGGCTATAGTTGGAGGTAGCTCTATAAGATCGTGCTCGAAACTTGGGAGGTACGAATGCTATCACTGGCTGTGCTGTCTCATGTTTTCCTTGGGTTTTCCGACAGACTTCCCAGACAGCGCAGTTAACTCACAGGCAGGGATTTCCCAAGCAACCCCCCCCCCCCATCCCCTAATGCCTCCCCCTCAAAAAAAAAAAAAAAACTGCCAGAACGGCACAAAAGGCGAAAAAAGCAGCACTCGTTCGCCCGGGGGACTCCAACACCCCCTGAGAGGAAAATCCCTGCTCATAGCTAGAGTCACTAAATAGGGAGCAGAGTAGCGACACCGAGCCACGCCGGCGAGCGAGACCGCCATCTTGAGTCCGGCGTGGCTACGTCGCCCAGCAATGGGAGGCGAATCTCCCCCTTCTCCGCAGGAGAACTGCGCGCAGTCGAGCCAGCTCGCAACCGAGGAAACCGGTTTTGGATGGAGGGGACCCAACATGGACGGCGCGTTCTTGGAAGGAGAAACCACGTGACACGACTGACCCAATCGAGGACACCGAACGGCGGCTCCGTCGCGGAAAAGGAATGCGATACTCTGTACCCCTATTTATAGTGACTCTACTCATAGCATGCGTATACTAACCCTCTTGTCTCTATCACGTTGTCCTCTTTCCATCTATATGCACGCCGCTCATATATAATCACAGATGCTTCACGGTGCTGACGCGAAAGAGACAAAAAAAAAAGCCACCCCACTCTGAAACCTGAACACAGACGCAAAATTAACGCACGGTACTTTTCGGTGCAATACGCGCACCACTGTTATACAATTGCGCTGCTGAGAAGAGATCGTCGTTCCGTACTTCGACGCCTCGTGACTCCTCTGGCTTCCCGCTGACATTCTCCTCCCCCCCCCCCCGGCCATGCTGAGCAGAGCTGAGCTCTTCCTTTCTCCCCTGCGTCTCTTCCATAACTAAACCTCCCACCTACCCTCTCCCCTCCCCCCTTTTTACCCCAATTACCTAACCCCCTTTTCCGGTAGAGTAGCAAGCCAGCCCTAGCTTGGCTAACATCTCTATAAACCCATAATGAAGAAGAAGAAGAAGATAAAGCTCTCGCTTTCCGCATGCCTCGACATACCTCTCGTCATGATGCAGCGCAGTGGCGGCGTTACTGCTTGAGACAAAGTTGACTCTCCCCAATGCTGTCACTGCGGGGCTGTAGAAGATCTAGAGCACATTCTTCTCCATTGCTCACCCCAAACCGTCTCCGGATCCCCTAACGAGCTGGACTCTCGCCCCCCTCTCTCTCACAAAATTGCTTGGTCCCTGGCGACCACAGGGGTGACACAAGTCCGCCATTGTTGTAACTACCCTCAAGCGGGTGCTTTTGGCAAAACTGCCATCTTGTCCTGGTCGCACGTCATAAAAAACGTCATTTTCAGGTCATGTGACTTTGTTTATATGTCGTTTTGCCGCTTACCGACATATTTTCGCCGTCATAACACGAAGAGATTACCGTATTTTGCCAGCGTAAACTATGCGGTGCTTCTTCCGCAACATATGGTAGCCCATTTCTCCTTAGTTTAAGTACATGGCATCGGCTCGGTAAGTCTTAACGAGCAGTCGTCATCACACCTTTGGAAGTCAACAATACGAGGCTTTGTGTGCAAAACTGCGCGTTTTACTGCGAGATTATCGGATAAAAATAGTTCCCGTGATCGAAAAACATCCAAAACGTCGTCCAGAAACAACAACCGCATTGTTTACAAACGGTTTGGCCGCCGATCACGGGCGCCGCCATCTTTAAGGTCACGTGCGCCTTGACGTTCGCTGTGACGTGCGACCAGGACCTGTCCAGGATGCATTGCGTTCGCCCAGCACGCTTTCGTCTACGGAGGAATACATTGGATGCCACCCCTGTGCTGGCGACATCCAGTACACCAACGCTCTGCTCTCGAAGCTCTTTTGACCTTTCTGGACGCCATAGAATTTCAATCCTTATTGTGGTGGGGCTCATTATTTCATTCCCCGCATCACCAACAGCAATGGGGTAGAGTATCGCCCCCTGGCGATGAAGCTCCCCATTCATCATATCGCAATAAAGTTGTTGTTGTTGTTGTTCCACCCTCGAAAATCTGAAAAAAAAGAAGAAAGAAAAACATCAATGCACAACGCGCACCATGGACGCGAAAACACCTGGGCTAATGCTCCGCAGAAACTGTACTACTCGTGTTCACTTGTAGTCAAAGCTCGTGCGTCGACTTTGAGGCACTTTTATTATATCCATCATCTATCACGGACGCAATGTGTGCGCTAAGCCATAAAAGGTCGATCTTACAGAGTCGTAAGCCGTTGTATATATAGTTGCACCATTGGCATGACTTTGCAACAAACAACCTCTGTCTGTTCTTCGTTTACTCGCGCTCGCTATCTACAGAGCAGTCTCACCTATAATCCCAAGCAGCAAAATGCACTGAAAGTCGAGTGCAATAGGGGTGGACGGGTAGGTGAAAGGCCTTGAACAGATTCGTGAAACTACAGAACACCGATAAGACACATACCATCCACCCCTATTGCACTTGACTTTCGGTACATTGTGCTGCTTGGGATCTTGCTGTGCGCGAGATTTTCACTTGCATTGTTTGCGCAACGTACACAGGCCAGCCAGCTGGATGAATCCGATAAAGACTTGGAAGTTCTGACGGATTACTACAGCAACCGGGAGGGGGCTCGGTTCTTCGAGAGCTTTGGTATCACCAAGGCTACGCTGTACAACGCCATGAAGGGAATGCAGGAACGCGGAGAAGACATCACCGACCAGGACCTGGTGGAAGCTGCCCTTGGCAATTTGATCACTTTCCAAAAGCATCCCATCGTTCGTGAGTATTATGTTGTCCCGTTCCATGGCTCTTGCTTACGACTTGAGTATCGCTCACGTCGTCAAGTAGCCGGAAAGCACACTCCTAAATGACGACGTGGAGTGGTAATTACCAGCAGTGATGGCCAGTAGTTAACTACATGTAGTTAAACTACTAGTTAAACTACCTGATTGTAGTTAAAAAGTAGTTATGAACTACTTGCAGAAATGTAGTGGCAACTACTAGTTAAACTACTATTTTAAGTAGTTAACTACAGTAGTTAGGTTACTGAAGGCGCCAACTACTTCCGATCTTGCCGCAAGCTTTACGGCACGATTGTGCTTCCGACTTTTACCTTGAGCTACTTGTTTGATGAGAACGGAGGTGCAGAGCAATAGACGATTTCAGAAATTGCATAGAATGCCCACCAGGGAGCGCAATGTTGCGAAAGCCCCGCTGCACCTTGGGATTTAGTTTTCATGAGTCAGAGAGAAGAAGAAGAGCGCAAACGGTTTCGGTTTTCTCTCTCCTTCACCTCCCGCACCTTCGAGCAACAGGCAGACGAGCACGAATGTAAACCATTTCCCACGACGCATTGCGCGATGCGCGTGACTTGGGCGACGGAGGGCCCCCGTGCGGAGCACAAGGACAATATCTGAAATCGCCTGCGTGTGTACTAAATCTTTACTTTTAATGCTTGTCAAGTGAAGCCTCACTTGCTGCAAAATAATTCTGCAACTTAGTTTATCGCATAGGCACAGAAAGAATTTCGCCGCAAGCCTTGTATTTGACGATCGTAGCAACGGCTTGAGCCAAAGTTTATCATTGCTCGTGATTCATATTTAGGTTCAAACTAGTAAAGATTCATATTTAGGTGTCCAAGAACACTACAAGGGACTGGTGTTGATGGACAACATTAAGTAGTTATGGATGTAGTTAAACTACATTGCAGTAGTTAAAAAAGTAGTTTTAACTACTCCCCTGAAAAGTAGTTGAACTACTAGTTAAACTACTCAATCGCAAAGTAGTTAGTAGTTATAGTTAAACTACTGTAGAAGTAGTTAGTGGCCATCACTGACTACCAGTACCCCGACAGCAGGGGTGGGGAGGTGGGGGGGGTTGATGTTGAGGAAGGTACGGTCAACCTACTCGGGTGTGTTCATTCAGTGCACCCGGGGACGGAAAAGAGGGGAGGGTGAAAGAGAGTGGGGAGAGACGTTGGTCGCACACGAGAGGGAGGCAGTTCCTCTCTGGGAAACAAGGGAAATGGTTTAGGCTAGCTGGTGTAGATCCGTGAAGAAGCACGGAGAGATACGGACACAGAAGACGACACACGCAAGTTCTCAGAACTTGTGTGTGTGTATCCACTTCTATGTCCGTGTCTCTCAGTCTTCTTCATGGATGTGCTCTGAGATTCGGGTAGTTCTCTGGAACTACCCGCCACAGACAACATATGATACGATCATCCCTCAGTAGCCTTCAGTGGGATGCTTTGCAGAGTCGTACCCAATCGACAGCACAGGGGCACGACCCGAAGCGAAAGAGATCGCGTGTGGTCGCCGGGGTAACTACGCGCTATCAGTTTGACACATCCCTCCCCAGATGAGGTAGCCGGAGGAAATTGAGAATATTTCGTCGCAGCGAGATTCCTCTGCCTCCTTCTGAAACTGCTGACTTGCCGCGGTGGAAAGCAGACGACAGGGATAATCAGAGCCGTCCCGAGGCGAGCTTCCGCCTATAGGGCACGATTACGCGAAGCGTATTAGTTTTAGCGTAATTTAGCGTAGTTTTAGCGTATTATTATTATTTATTTTATTATTATTATTTCTGGCATTATTTTTAGGTGTCTTTTTGACGTGGTATTTTTATGTTGAGGTTACAGGTCCTAAAGTGTCTGATTGCGTACAACTTTACGTACTGTGCATACGTCCATTACGTTCGTAGTGGCCGCGAAGAGGTGTATTGCTTTAGCAGACGACATCGCAACACGCCGCCAATCACGCTCATAGGAGGCCGGGGAAATTTAAGGCGTTAGCTCTACTCAAAAATGGCGTCGTTGTGAGATATGTGTAATGGTTACACACTTATAGATGCATATATTTGCAGAAACTGTGCCGGCATCCGAAGAAGTTTCGGTCTGTGCAGTGTGTCGTCAAGAAGAACGAGGAATCATCTTCTTTCCATGCGGTCATGTGGCGACCTGCGTCAACTGCGCTGCGGCTACTACGACGTGCCCCATTTGCAGAGGACTAATCGCCGCTTCTATGAAGGCCTTTCTTTCGTAATACCAAAAGGTATCGCAAAGAATGTTCCACCAAGCTACACCAATTAGGGCATGGTATTTTACGGAATCGTAAACGCCCTTCGAACAACAGCGCACCCGTGAAACCTCTTTTCGAATCCCTCTCGTGAAACCGAAAACCGCTTGGGAACCCAATTTCTTTTAAGAACCGTAATCACAACGTAACCGCAATTCACCATCGGCAATTAACCAAAACCGTAACCTGAACCGAAGAATGTGATATCGGTTGCCGGTTCATATAAATCGGTTCAAGCGTGAACGCGAAGAATTTTGGAGGCGATATTTGTATCTTCGTCATGTGTTTTTCATTTTAGAAGGTGTGTATACAACATACCATCTTATGCGCTTGGACCCATAATCGGATCACATACGACGATGGTTCCATAAGTTTCCGGCCCGACCAACTTTTAATAGTCATAGAGACGAAACAAGTGTATCACTTTGCGACACAGTCACCCTTAACTTCGATGCACTTTTGACACCTTTCAACTAGCATTCTTATACCCTTGAAAAAATAGTCCGAAGTTTTGTCCGCAAAATGCTGGAAAACTGCCTCTTGCACCTCACTATCGTTTTGAAATCTCCGCCCTCTGAGATCCCTCTTCAAGTTTGAGAACAGTAAGTAGTAACTCGGTGCCAAGTCTGGACTGTAGGTGCATGGGTGGTGGATTTCTTCGAAGCCCCACTCCTTCAGTGCAGCCTTGGCAACAGAAGCCGTGTGAACAGGAGCATTGTCCTGGAGCAACCGGACACCTCCACTCAACCTGCCGCGCCTCTTTTCCTTGATGGCGTCTCGCAGTCGGTGCAGGAGTGAAGCATAATAAGTCGCACGCACTGTGGTGTTCCTGTCTTTGAAGTCGATGAGGAGGATCCCGTGACAATCCCAAAATATTGTTGCCACGATCTTCTTTGCGGATTGTGTGACCTTGGCTTTTCTTGGGGGTGCTTCTCCTGGTTTGCACCATTCCATCGACTCCTTTTTCAAAAGAGGATCATAGTAGAGCACCATAGTCTCATCACCTGTGACAATTGACTTCAATATTTCTTCTTCGTTCTCTTGACAGAGCTCCAAAAACTCTTTGGCGCAGACGACGCGCTGTTGCTTTTGAACTGACGAGAGAAGTCGTGGCACCCATCTCGCACTGACCTTTTTCATGTGAAGGCCCTCGCCGATGATGCGAAAAACGGTTGTTTTGGAAAGCTGCAGCCTTTCGGAGATTTCCTTCACCTTCAGGCGCCTGTCGCTCAGCACTTCCTCCTCGACAAGAGACAAATTTTCTTGTGTCACCACTTCCACGGGACGACCATCGCGTGGATCATCTTCAATGGACTCTCGCCCAGTCGAAACTGCTTAGCCCAGTCTTTTACCGTTGTGTACGACGGAGAGGCTTCCCTGTACACGTTGTCCAGTCGCGCTTTAATTTCTCTAGGCGAAAGTCCACACACAGCGCGGTACCCTGGCTGTTTGAAATGCCGCTCTCCAACCGACAAAAGCATGGCGAGGGCTGAGGGTGGTGCTCCGGTCCTCCAACAGATGGCGCCACGCGTCCTTAATCGCATTTTAAAATTCGCGCGCATTTTCTACCTCGGGCCGAAAACTTATAGAACCACCCTCCTACGCATCGCAGTGTTCTTGCCTTGTAGCTAGTTACAGCGCGAGCGAAACGAACGAATGTGCACGAGATAATAGAGACCGCAACAAATTATTTTACAGGGAATGTCGCAAACGATAAAAGTGCGTCGATGAAAACGTCAACTTTTTCTTCAACCTGGCAGATGGCACGGCACCACCCTTTCACTCCTCTTTCGGCTTCACTCCACCTGACGGTGACTGACATAATAAAAATATCCCCATTCCGTGTTCGTGTCTGCCTTCAAATCTGCGTTCTAATCGTTTGCCGGGGGACAACATTGTGAGCTTGCTTTTGGTTTGAGGAACATAGCAGTACTATTTTTGAAACCGATATACAGACAGACAGACATTGCTATTGCGGACTGACCCATTACAACGCAACCTATATAGAGAAGGCCAGCTTACTGCTGCTTCTCTTTCAGCCAATCGCCGCGGACAATTTGCTTTCGGTAGCTACCAGTGGCTGTTCTAATGCGGTTCGCCTCCATAGCCGCGTGACCATTCGGGATATGTATCTCCCTTTTCAATGAGCGCTCCTGCAGTGCCGAGATGTTACCCATTTTCATGCTTCTACAGCCCATATCACCTTCTACGTTTAACGTTCTTGAGTGAGCACGGAAATGATTATTTACAAGTTCATGAAAACTTGATTAACTAATGAAGCTGTCTATCAGAAGCGACCAGGGAAAATATTTTCGCTGATCTGCGTTTTATTACTGTACAATTCAATTTAGAAAAACTCCACGAAAAATCTGCCGAGCGACGCTGTGTATACATTGGAGGCGCGGTACCATCTGCTGAGCCTATAGCAGTCATGAGCGGCTTGAACCCAGGGGCGAATCTAGAGGGAGGTCAGGATGTCCTGACCCCCACCTCAATTTCTGTCTTCACATAGTGTTTAATTAACCTAGATCGTGTATCTACAATGCTGGTAAAGGCTGGACTCTGGCTCCCAGAAAAATCCTGGATCCGCCCCTGCTTGAACCTATTTCACTACCTTACGGAAGGAAGGTGGCGGGTATTCTAGATGGTGTGCAGACCAGAGACCTCTTTCTAGAGGCTGTGGGATTTACGGCCCACAGCTCCCTGCCGCACGCGGCCGGCCTCAGTGGCTCCAGTCAGTAGCGTGTATCCGCCTGCTGATTCCAAGATTGCGGGTCCAAACCACGACCTACTAGATTATAACGACCATGTCATAATCGGCAACCCCTATGAGGAGCCCGTCCGCACAATCCGCTAGGGGCGCTACTCATCGGCACGCGAGATCTGCATCACGATTGGACGATGGAAATTTGAATTCTGAACGCGCAGAAGCGTACGTGCGACTACCGTAGCAGACGACAGCAATAGCTCCCATTGGCTCCCATGATAACGCTAGAATGTTGATGGTAATCAACCTCAGAATGAAACACCTTCCGTGGAATATCCACCGCTTGTACAGAAATACAAAGGTAAGCTGAAGTACAAAGTATTGTAGAAGTTGAGGAAGCAATAACTGGGACGCGCCACCGCTAGCTTCCATCGCGGCCATCTTCTTGGGGAGAAGAAGAAGAAGAAGAAGCTTCCAAGTGCGGCGCTGGGAAGGGGTGCCATGACATGGTCGTTATAATCTAGTAGGTCGTGGTTCAAACCCGGCCGAGGGCGGTCGCCACTTGGCTGAAGGGTACAAGTTACTCAGACACGCCGCCTTCCGCGAGGAACGTTAAATGTGGTGTGCCGCGTGTCGAGTTAAAGAACCCTCATAAGCCACAAAAGGGGCCGGATGGTACAGAACTGAAGCAACGACGGTGAGGCAAGGACAAAGACAGACAAAACACGGTGAACGTCCAACTATCAACCCTTTATTACAGATGGTTGTAATTTGTAATAAAGGGTTGATAGTTCTTGCCTCGCCGTCGCTACGTTGCTTCAAAAGAACCCTCAGGTGGGCAAAACTGATCCCCAGACCCGACCACTGTCTCGCGACGTCAGGCCCCGAATTATTATTATTATCCCTGCCACGCACGAAGAGGCGTGAAGGCACATGCAGCGCCAGCGTGTATCGCTATACTCGCGATCAGTGCCGGTCACGGCCTTCTAATAGTGTCCCCACAAGGTCCGCGCCAGAGGTCAGCTAGGATCATATAGTTCCTGTACAAGAACGCCTGGAGGTAATTGTTCTACAGCCGCAGCTGCTGAGAACTGGACTGTTTCTTTGGGCATCGTCATCGCGCTGGTGCCACGTCTGCACTCTAAGAAAAAAAGGAGTACTTTTACTCCTTTTGGGGACTAAATGCATTGCCATAAAAAATAGTCCCTTTCGGGAGTAAATGCACGGGAGTAAATGAATGTCACAGAGTGGAGACTGCATTTCACGCGCTGTTCCAAGAGTCCCAAGAACATAATTCGTGTGCATGCATGAAAATACTTTGAAGCAAACCGTCAGCCGTGATATATCGATTGATATAAAATCTTGCACCATACATAGTGCACAATTTGCGAAGAAAGATGCGCTGACTGTTTCTTACTCTGTGTGGATGGAAAATTGCTACGTTGTCTGAGTTATACAGCCTTATGTCGTTCAAATTGACCAAGGGCACATATTTATGTAGACTGTTGCATTCAGGAGACCATTCACGAAGTTTAGTGACAATTTGCAGTCCTGGGGAGTAAATGTCGGGACTAAATGTTGGGTTAGGGGACTAAAATGGGGAGTAATTGCAGACTAGGGGAGTAGAAGCTGCAATTACTCCCCGTTTTACTCCTTTTTTTCTTAGAGTGTGGTGAAGAGTAGCGAGAGAAGAGAAAAGCGTGAACAGGGAATGAGGCGTCCACTCGACCATTTCATCATCATCAACCTTCATCAGTCCAGTCCTTGAGCACGCGATGTCACCATCGGCTAGGTAAGAAAGGTGAAGGGCTCCACGCGATAATGTCATTGTCATTCCAATATAGACTCTCCTCGGTACAATGATTGAAATCCAATTTTCCCTTATTCCACTTCTCGCAAAGAATACCAAATCAAGGCCAGTGAATATTGCTGAGGATTATATGTGCATACTATCGACCTTACAATATGTTTGATATTCCTTTTTTGACTATTGAAGAGCATCTTCGGTACCACCCACAGGAACTCGAACTCCGGCATCTATAACAAATGGCTCAGGCTGTTGAACGATGTACCCAACTGAGCTACAACTTCCCTTGTGGTGCATGGGATGTTTTGGCGTACAAATTGGCTGCTTCTTCTCCACGTACTCGAAAGAGTCCCCGCGCAGCTGTGCAGTCAAGATTGTGACCCTCACATGGACCATTTCGTTCGCTCTTCTCCAAGTCACGACCGTCTGCTACATCATCAGGACGAGTCCCTGCGAGGGTTTCGCAGACTTTACGTTCATCCTCTGCCGGCTGTGCAAGTTTGTCGCCGCAATGATCGCTGTAGCAACGTGTCACGCTAACCAGGACCGACTTCTTTCAATCTTTCGTTCTTACCAGACGTTCGCGATGTACTCCTCGATACGTAGCAGCGCCAGTCGTTGTGTAGTTCTCCTGTTTTACGTGACTTGCCTGCTTCTAACCCTATGTCTCGTGGCACATTCCATGTACACGCAAGACACGTTCGTTTGGATAATCGTCATGTGGGAACATCTCTTGACGATCCCCGCTATCCTTTCGGTTTCTGTACTCTACGTCATCGCTTGCCACAACGCCTGCCTCCAAATTTCGTCGTTGACATCGACGTGCGAGCTTCTCCCAGAGCATGAAAGCTACACGGCTGGTCGCTGGAGACTCGTCGATGACTTACATGCCCTGTACGAACATTTTTATCACGACGGCAGCGTTGCAGACGATGTCTTCTCGTTCAACCTCCTCGTGTGGTATCTGACGTGTTTCGTCGTAGCTGTCTGCGACTCATTTCGCTTTGTGAGGATATTCACTGATACCGAGCCCAACGTACGCGCTTTAATTGATAACACCGTTGTCACGTTAATGATGCTGTCGATGATGGTGATGACGACGGAGTATGGCGCGTGTGTGGAACGGCACAATTCCGTAGCCAAGCTCGAGCTGTACAATCTCGTCGTCCTTGACAAGGTACGTCCCGGGGAACTGTTCTGGGTCACACTGCTGGTTCAGCGCGTCTCGTCGTATAACGGGTTCACCATTTTTAAAGGTGCAACTGTCTCACGCGGATTCTTGACATCGTCGCTGGTCACTTTTTTCACGTACTTGACCACAATGCTCCAGTTGAATACTGAATACAATTATATCATGTCAACAACGCGAAACGACACTGCTGACGTTGTACAGTGACACGCACTGCGAATGTCGGACGGGTCTCTGGAAAGATCGTCTTGGACACGAGCAGCTATACCTGTACCTGCCCCAGAATACTCTTCTGCTTGTCCTATTCTCCTTCTGCCAACAATTATCATTTGACGAAAAGTCTGTGAGCGTCAGTGGCGGGCTTCGAACCCACACGTCGTTGATCCCCGGTTACCAACCATACATAGTCCAACCATAGTCCAACCATGGTCCAACATAGAAGAACCGACATTGGATCTCCACCAATCTAGCGGAGCAAAACAATTTGAAGTTCAACCTCGAACAGGAAGCTAATGAAAAATGGTGAAAAAAAGAAAGTCCACCGAGCAAATGTTTTTTTTTTCTTTTAATTCCACGTTAGCACCGCGAAGCAACGGTGACTATGAGCGCGGAGAGAGGACAGCAAAAAGGAGTGGGGGTTAGCCATGCGTCCTGCGGCGCCGACTTCAAGGGAAGTGCCGGCGTTCGCCTGGAAAGTGTGCCAGAAAACCCAGCGGAAACCTCAGAGAGCACAGTGGGTGGTAGGGCTCGAACCCACCACCTCCAGGTCTTCAACAACACCTTGGCTACCACCAACGCGCGGACGCATCAACCCGCTGTGCAATGCCGTTGATGACAAATGTTACCGTATAACCCGTAATGCAAGAACGTTACGGAATATACGTATTGTTACACATTGTGTAAGAGGTATAGAGATAAGTTCGTAGAGTTTATTTATTTATTTGTTTATGTTTATGTGTTTTGTTTGTTTATGTGTTTTTGTTATGTTTATATGTTTAGCCTATTGGGGCGGTTCTTGAAACGAGAGTTCTTGAAACGGGTCCGCTGTATCCAATGGACGAATGGCGGGTCCAACGCTACGCCGACACGTTGCAAAGGATCAACTCTCCAATACTTTTAAGTAGAATAACGGCTATATGAACATTTATTTGCAGCAAGTTATAACTGCCATCCGTAGCGAGACACCAGCAATCTTCTCGGCTTGATTGATTTTTGTTTAAAATTCTGTGTTAGCGCTGCGAAGCAACTGTGGCTATGAGCGCAATACAGACGTGGACAGATGGACAGAGGACAGCAGGAAGGTGTGGGGGACAGGGAGGCTAGTATGCGTCCTGGGCCGACTTCAGGGGGGAACTGCGCCGACATTCGTCTGGAAAGTCTTCGGAAAACCCAGGGAAAACCTGAGACAGCACAGCCGGATGGTAGGATTCGAACCCAGAACCTCCCAGTCTTCAGCATGGCCTTGGCTACCACCACCACCACCCGCCCAGCCATGCCGCTGGTATTGTTGTCGATGAGCAGCGCAAAGGGACCGTCACCGTTTATACACACATACCGTTTATAAACAACTTCGTCTTGTAGCGACACTTGTCTGATTCCTTCAGAGTTCTAAATTATTCATAAAGTCATCCGAACGAGAGCGCCACTGTCGCTAGCAGATTTGCTGACGTATAACGTAGCTCCGCAGGTTGACTATTAGGGCCCGATGCTAAACTGAACGTACCGTTCGCTATCGTTATTATATATTTACATACGTGAGGCCGACAACGGCAAGCCCTATCACCACCACCACCACCACCACCGTTATTATTTCAAGTTGGCGCGCTCCAAGCGTCACGTGATTGCACGTGAAAACTGTTTCGGTATAGGCTGAGATTTCGAAGAAACGGCACGACTGGTCATCGCGCGAGAGCTCGTGACGGATTACAGCGCTTCTTCATTCTTCTTCGTCGTCGTCGTCTCCCTGGTGGGCACCTGTTGTTCCATTTCTTTTAAGCTTCTGTGTAATAAACCTCTACCCGAGAAACGTCATCATGACGTTGGTAGACAGACCGAAACCGAAACAGATCGGAGGGGGAGAGCTGGTTTCCACGAATGGACACTTGTTCGCTGCCTCCTATTGAAAGAAAAATAGAACCGAAGGTCGCGTCCCTTTCAGGGATCATCGCAATCCCCTCAAGACCGTGGTTTTCGGGCGCGACCTTCTTCGCCCCATAGCTTCGAGCATAGTTCAACCCTACCAAACCGGTGACGTTGTCGAACACTATGACGTCATTTGTTTACAAACAGGGAGAGGTCTATTGCGAAGACGTGACTTGAACGTGCGATGTTCTGACATGAGCGGTCACTGTTTCCTTCGGTCTCTCATTTGTATACCGCCGGTCTTATAAGAATGCGCAGAGGGCTTTCATTACTTTCACTTGCTGCTGTTTTCAGCGCCAGTAAACAAATATTTTCCAGAAGCCGAAAGGTCGGGGAGTCAAGCTTATCAAGCACAGCCTGAAGTTGTTCCCTGTGAATGTCGAAAAATGGACACTGCATGATGATGGGAAGTGTGCCTTCCAGGGTGTTGCATGTGTGGCATAACGAAGTTGATATGTGAGTTTTATTCTGTAGGGTGTTGTCTGTGAATAAACCTGACCTAAAGGCGGATTTTGTGGATGGTTTCTCCAGGCTTCTTGGGACGATTGCTGTCAGATTGGGATCGATGAAAGAGAGATAATCAGTAGGTAGGAGGGATATGCCTTCCAGAGTTCTCTGGATTTTTGGGTTGTCGTTTTCCTTAGATAGGCTTTGGAGTTGGCTTTCGAGAAAGGTATGGCGCTGAGCTTGGTCTTGCTTAGAGCTTCCTTGGCTGTTTTGTCTGCTGCTTCATTCCCTGATATACCACAGTGGGAGAGAATCTACTGCAGTGGTTATACTGTGACCTGACTGTATGGCATGGCTGAGGGTGGTGAGTATTTTGTACACCAGATAATTCAAATCACTTCTTTTGATGATGGCTTCTAAGGAGGTCTTCGAATCTGTGCAGATGAGCCAAGTTTTCGGATGAGATTTTTTGATGTGGCATAGTGCTTTGATTAAACCGTGTAGTTCAGCAGCGGTAGATGAGGTGCCATGTGAGAGCCTGTATCCATTCCGCATGGTTTCAGTGATAAAGACACTTGCAGATCTGCCTTCTGTACAGGAACCATCTGTATAGATCACTGTTCTTGATGAGAAGGTGTCCTGAAGGTATGCTAGGGACAGCGTCTTGAGCACGGAGGCGTCAGTTTCTGATTTCTTATTGATTCCCGTAATTTTTGTGTGTATATACTTCCGAGTGCGGTAGGATCCAAAAGGGCTGTTCTTGTTGAAGAGCGTGAAGCCTTTTCTTAGACAGATTTTTTTGAGCTTCCGTACTGTCTGTGCAGCATTACTTTCATAGCGATTTTCCAGTTTTCTGACGAGCTGATGATTGGAGCGCTGTTAGGAGTCGGATAAAATGTATTTCTGTTTCTTGGCATCTCAAAGCTACAGAAGGGGGTTCACGTGTCCTTCCGCCAAGAGAAGCGAGATCCTGGTTGTCCTTGGTACTCCCAGGCAGATTCTGAGGCTTCTTCCCAAGATGGAATTTAACTTCACTTCTTGATGGGGAGTGACGTTGTGTATGTACGGGATGCTGTAAGCCAGTGTTTGTTTTATCATGCTTTGGTGAACAGTCCGGATGGTTTTCCCGATTTCACGTTGGCCACAATCTTTATAATATCTGTATAAGCCTTGGTTGTCTGCTGAAGCTTTTTGACCTGTTGCACCCAGGACAAGTTCTGATTGGGAATTATTCCTAGGAATTTATGACTCTGTGTTCGTCTGATTCCATCCCCTGGCACTTTGAGGTTGAAATTCTTCAGCTTCTTTCTGGTGAATGGAATATATACCGTCTTCCCTGTGGAGAGGTCCATACAGCGCTCTTCGAACAAGCTGGCGATTACTTCTAAGGCACGTTCTGACGTATTTTTTGATAAAACTGATGTAACATCCACTGACACAGATGTATACGTCATCTGCGTAAATGGTAATATCAACTTTATTTGGGTAGAAGCTTTGTCAGTTCGAACATAACATTAAAGAGTGTAGGGCTGAGGACGCCACGTTGTGGTACTCCCTGCTCAACCGGCACTGGATTTGTTTTCCCATCTGTTGTCATCATCTCCCATACATACTTCTGCCTCTTAAGCAGTCGGAAATCCAGTTATACATGCGTTCTCCGACGTTGGCATTCAGGAGTCCTTGACGCACGTGGGAATGGCTCACTGTGTCGAATGCTCCTTGATCTCTAGAAAGACTGCTACCGTGATGTAAGATTGAGCTATGTTGTGTTCAATGTCTGACACCAGATAGATTACGGAGTCTGCGGAGCAACGTGCTTTACGGAAACCTGTAAATTAACCTGGGATGAGGTTCTGTTTTTCCAGACACCGCAGTAGTCGACTGAGAATCATGTGCTCCATGGGTTTCGCTAACAGCTGGTGAGACTTACTGGACGGTATGACGTGATGTCTGTCGACGGTTTGTTCGGTTTAAGAATAGGGACTACTTGAGCAACCTTCCATTCCTTAATGACAAGCCCTGTTTGTCATACTGTTGAACCAATAGCTGTTTGGTGGCTGTGGGACCGAAGTTGGCTAGATATTTGTAGGTGATTTTGTCAGCTCCAGGGACGGTTTTCTTCATAGAGGCTTTGGACAGCGCTTGGAATAACTCTGATATTGTGAGATCTGTGTCAAGCTCGTGGGATGGTATATGGGCTTAGTAATAAGGTTGTGAACCTTGGCCGATCGTGCTGACTGTATATGTACATGGGACTACTTGCCGAGTTTGATTGCCTTATTACTGTCATCAGGAAATGTTCAGCTACGGTTTTCTCCGAGACGTTGGTCTTTAGGACTATGGTACGGAAAGGAAAGGACTGTTTGGGAGGCGCTTTTAGACTATTGATGATTTTCCATATCTTGGAGGGGTTTGCACAGGAATCCAGAGCGGATCAGGTGTCTTTCCAGTTTTTAACAGCTAGTTGTTTGAAGTGCCTTCTGATTTTCTCTTTCAGGGCATTGCCCATTTTTCAGTCGGTAAGCTCTCCTGGCCGTCTATAACGGCGTTCGGCGCTGCGCCCTCGGTGTTGGAATCCAGCATCAACCCTTGTATATGTTACTGGGATTGTCACGGTCATGCTTGCCTGATTGGTTCAACTGGCAGTGGTAGCCACACAGAAAACAAATAGATCTTATAAGCAACTCAGGACCTTTCTTTGTTCACACCCTCGTCCTGCAAAGTCCTTACGGGATGTACACATAGCTGGCGCAAAAGAGGCAGTAGATGTCGTGGGCGGGAGATAATCTCCTAGGCGGGCAATGGCAGTACTGAAGGTAGAAGCAGGGAAGCTTTCTGCAATCTGACGAAGGGGATGAGAAGGGTGGGTCAGACAGCGGGCGTATATTGGCCGGAGTTGACCCAACGCTAGTCGGTAGTACCTCCAAAGTCATGCTGAAAACTGGGAAGTGATGGGTTCGCATCCTACCACCGGATATCCGGTGGTAGAAACAAGGTACGTTTATCCATGAGAAGAAGACCGAGAGACACGGACACAGAAGTGTGTGTGTGGGGGGGGGGGGGGGGGGGACGACGGGCATGCAAGTTCTGAGAACTTACGTGTGTCGTCTTCTGCGTCCATGTCTCTCGGTCTTCTTCATGGATCTATACCAGCTAGCATGCACCCTTTCGCTTGTTTCAAAGGTAACATTTATATCTCAAGAAACGCGAAAGACGAAACCGTAACTGCCGATAAAGTTAACTTGGGTATCAATGTTGCCGACTCTTGTGCTTCGATGTCTCCAATACGCACTTCGCACTTACTTACATAAATTAACATGACTGTGGCCAACAACACATTTAGTCTGGAAACGTCTCATAACAATCAGGAATTTATACTGCGGGTTTTTGTCGTATCTAAACGTGAATTTAAATTCATGTTTTCTTCAACTCATCCGACGCAATCCAAACGAATCCACCTTTTTCTTTATGGCCGTTTTGGCCTAGAACCCGTGGTAGAGAGGTGGGTAATGGAATATTGATAAATCTGAATATCTAACGCCTTTTATAACCAATTTTTTGGAGATTTTGACCTTTTTTTGCGTATTCACTGTTCGAATGTTCGAAACCGCGTTTGCGAGCACGGCCGAATAGATTTTGTTGGTTAGGCCCTGTTCTGCTCGCACTGCTGTATAGTTCGAAAT
The DNA here is from genome assembly GCF_037126465.1 of Ornithodoros turicata. Lineage (NCBI taxonomy): Eukaryota > Metazoa > Arthropoda > Arachnida > Ixodida > Argasidae > Ornithodoros > Ornithodoros turicata. The sequence continues at coordinate 5,727,564 of NC_088201.1, forward strand.
GTCTTTACTAATTTAAGCTTATTAATATTCTCCTACTCTACCGTTTCAAGCGAACGCTTCTTCACATGCCAACCGTCTTCGTTCCTCGATCGTACGTATCTCATCGTATTGGTAGGTGTGGTGGAATTCGACAAATTGACGTTAGTGCTTCCCTCCCACCTTCGCAATAACGTTTTTATCGATTTAGGGTCTTGGTTTGCGTTGCTAGCTATGAAAAGGATGAACTGCATAGTTTTCTACAGTTATACGGGGAAATATTTTTTCTGCGTGATGTGTACGCAGCCTGGGCGCGCCTAACAGGGAAAAGGCTGCCAGAATACCGTTTCACCCGTCGTTTCTCTGTGGTTTCCTGCGCTATGTGCTCGTTGAATGTTGTTTCGCCTGGCGACCAGGTGCTTGCAAGCAAGTAGTGGACTTAATGCTTTTTATTTTTATTTTTGTGTGTGTGTGTGTGAGGGATATTGTGCAATCAATCGCTCGCGTTGCTCGCTTAATTTTAGCTCTGTTTGGTGCACTCGCAATTCTGAGGAAAATTTGCACACCTGAAAAGATTGTTCGTTTACGTTAAATGCTGCAGTACCTTCTGTTCCCATGCCTTTCTGTTACTTTTCAAATAATTGTTTCAGCTGGAGTATTATTGCAATTATTAAACTTCACTTTGTTCATTGAATGACATTGAACGAAATACTCTGAAAAAAAAAAAAAAAGCTATGATGTACTGTCGTGGCCACTGTTATCCAATTTCCCACTTGCGTGGTCTCGCTCTGATCAGCGCTCGACCATCGGAGAACAGTGAAAACCGCATTGGACCGGTCGATAGTGATTTTGGGGATGGCCGGGTGCTGGCATGGTATCACTCGTTGACAACCCACGTGAAAAAAAAAACAAAGAACAGCTGAAGCTCAATGAAAGAAGACTGCTTATCTGAGACTTGCCTGAACGATTTCCTGGGGCTTCTTTCATTGCGCTTGGGCTGCTGTTCTTACAGCTGTTGTCAATAAATGATGCCACACCTGTAACCGACCACCCCCAAAGTGACAGTCAACCGGTCCATTGCTATTTCCACTGGACAGGTCCCGAGAAAAGTTTATGGAAAACGCGAGCAGTGTATTTTCCCCCTCGGTGCGACACCCAAGCGGGCTTGTTCACTTGTTCGGGGGGGTGGAGGGGTATGCTGGCGGCGACACCAGTTCAAATCACATTTCGAGCACATTCAAGCGATACCGAAACTACCACGGTGTGTTGCTACCAGTGCACTCGCTCACCCCTCTGAACGAGCAAACGAGCCCGTTCCCGCTCGCCCGTAGGGTGTCGCACCGAGGATGAAATACACCGCTCGCTTATCGGAGCGAGTCCACGGAAACGGGAGATTGGTTAACAGCGGTTACGACAGTACATTTGCCTTAGCCAGCCGTTCCGGTTTGTGACTCCCTGGCTTCAGGATTATTCCGCATATTTTCACCTTGAGCGTTCCAGAATGATCAGGTGAGTGGCATAGTTAGTAGCTTTCGACCTTTTTTCATGGTATGAAGAGAGCAGATATGCTATATTGAGTGAACAACAGACTCTGGCCACATTTCAATCTACCATGTGTCATGTGCTGCGACACACATTGTGCGTCATTGGTACTTTTGACGTGTCTGGTGGAATGATTTGTATGTGAGACACGCGTTGTATTCACTCCAGGTACAGCAGGATGGGGTGAGCAGAGGGGATGAAGTATCGGCAGCCCACGGTGGCACCTCCTGGTGTCCAGGCTTGGCTCCAGGTGAGGTTGATCTCACTTGATTGGATTTACGGCTCTGGACAACAATTTAAGCTGAGCACTGTTGATAGTCGGGGTAGTCGGTAACGTGACATAGTAGATATTATGCAGCAAAAAGACAGGGACACATATAGAGGAAGGCACAACACGATGACTGCAAACTCACAACTGAAGATTTATTCACGGAGCAGAACTGGGCGTGAAACGTTAGGGAGGGGCAGGAGAATAGGTTTAAGGGGCAAACCGGGTCGCTCGGCTCTGCAGGTCAGCGTCCGCAGTGACCCAAATACTCCAATTCGGGGACTGTCAGGGCAGTGGACGGAGAGCTTATGCATTGTTCCGTTCCGTGAGTTTGCAGTCATCGTGTTGTGCCTTCCTCTATATGTGTCCCTGTCTTTTTGCTGCATAATATCTACTATGTCAATTTAAGCTGAATTCTCAAAAATAACAAAGACGGTTAAGAGCATCAACTGTTTACTATGTACATAAAAAACAAGACTTTCGTGCAGTAGGCTGCACTTCTTCAGGTTTGAGGACCTGTTACAAGACTATTGATTCAAGAGATTTATTACAAGATACAAGAGATTTGATTACAAGACTTTTATTGTTTCTGCATTGCCGGAAACTTGTACATTGTTTTTTCTGAATTCTCAACCAAGATCCTGGGCAGCAAACATTGTTTGTTGTCAAAGTAACAAGAGCTTGATTTTAGTGATTATGATTGGGGAGTTTCATCGCCAGGGGGCGATACTATACCCCATTCCTAGCGGTGAAATGGAATAATGAGTGGCCTCACAGGGAGGACCCAAGTCCTAAGGTGTCCAGAAACTGTACAAGTGCCTTTAGGGCAGAGCGCTGGTGGGCTGGATGTGGCCATGGACCAAGCAATTTTGACATGGAGAAGGATGCGCTCTAGATCTTCCTAGACCGCCGCAGTGACATCATCTTGGGAGAGTCAACTTGCCACAGGCAGCTAACGCCACCGAGTTGCAAGGGCCACGTCCGCTGAATTCGCATCGCCCTCGGTGGCATGAGCTCAGATGAGATGAGGAAGAACAAACGTGCATGCCCCGGTTGTTTCTGGCTGCGCGGACCTGTGTTCTCATTAGTAGAGTTGCCCACAAATTAATGCAGCCTCTTGACGAGAGGTGTTTCGTGGCGTCTGGAAAGCAAGCGTAGGATCAACTCTTGCATATACAGATGGGGGGCAGAATGTCGGTTGTTCGCTAACGGGAAGCCAGGGGTGCCACTAGACGTCAAAGAACGGAACGACGGTCTCCTCTCGGCAGTGCAATCCCCGTTCGCCTCCTACATAAGAGAGCTCTTTCTGTGGCACTGTCAGCCTGGTCATTCCCCGCGACACCGCGATGGGCTCGGAACCCTGCTGTCGAAGTAGAGAAGTAGAATTTTTTGGGAAGCAGCGTCAAAGGCTCCTAGAGAAAGCTTTGGGGTGCAAACATTGGGGTATTATATATAGATTAGTGTGCTTAGGTTAAGCTTACTCTCAATGCTCCAACGCTTGATGTAAAATTTTTCTGGAAGTTTTTTTTAAATTGAAGTAAAGATAGTACTACCGGAGAACATTACTGTGACCGTGTGTTCACACGAGCGACGTTCCCCCAGAAGCGGAAGATGCGAAAAGTGTCGTGGCTTTCTGCTGTCTTCACGTCCACTGCTAACCGTGGGGAATATCCTGCTACGCAGCCACAAGATATATTCCGTAGCAGACGACAGGAAAACATGCCGACTGTGTCGTCTGCTAAGTGCGCAGTTCGCTACCCTACAGACATCCCAGTGAGGGCAATTTGCCTGGTGAAAATTGGGTTTCACCCTAAAGAGGCAACCTTCAATTCGGGGTGCAAATTCGGGAAAGAATCGGGTAAAACCCTAAAACTTTAGGCTCTACTAATTCGTGATAACTGGCAATAGGAGGCAGAACCCGAGGCATCCGAACAAGGGGATTGTGTCTCGGTGAAGCGGCCGTTGCCAGCAACCCTAATGTCTTAGAATAGCTGCTCATGTCCGGCATATTCTTGCAGGGGGAACTGGAGGGGCGAGGCATCGACACAGTGTACGCACGCACGGTCCTCAGCCTGCTGCTGCAACCCGATGGGCCGTGGGATCTCCCTGCCCGCCGAGTCGCAGCTGTCGAATGCCTCTGCTCGGCGGCTGAGCAGGTATGCTCGTCTCTGGCTTTCCTTTAGTCTGGCTCTGCTGTGATAGATTATTAATGATGATGACGATGATAATTTGTTGGCTTTACATCACGAAAGAACTGCGATTGTGAGCGCCATCAGCATGGCCAGCGAGAGAAATTGCGGGCCTCGGGGATGAGTCCTGCCTGGGCCCCCTCCTCACATCTCGATAACATAATTTATTTATTTATTTATTTATTTTATTTCCATACACCTCAAGGGCCTAGAGGGCATTACATGGGGGGGGCAGGCAACATGTACATACTCAACAACAAGTGTACAACAACAAAAAGAAAAAAAGAGGAACTGGAGGGAAATAACACGAAAAAATTTTGTACAAAATAGAAAATGTTTATGACACAGCAAAGTGACGCTGTAATGCACTGCGGAACTGATTGGGGGGAAAAGTGTCCTCAGGTAAGTTGTTCCAGTAGATGATAGTGTTAGGAAAGAATGATTTACTGAAACAAGTGGTGCGAGACCGAATACGGGAAACCTTGTAAGAATGATCGAGTCGAGCTGAAATGCGAGTAGGAGGTAATATGTAATGGGGGCTCTCTAATCTAAGTATCTCTTGTTTATATATGGGCCTGGCGGGCCCAGGGACTCCATCCCCGGCTCACCCCACCCCCTCTCACCGGTCCTGGACACTAGAGTCACTAAATAAGCTTCGCTTCAGAGTATCGACACTGAGGTTCAAGGAGCGCCATCTTGTTTCCGCACCACACCGGTGCCATCCCCATCTGAGGATCAAAGACAGCTAACATAATTCTCCTTGTGGGATAGAGAAGCGTGTATGATTGTTGCGTGTAGTGCATGTATTGTCCACCAGAGCGTCCCGAGGATGTCGAGGTGAGCTCGAGGCCGTCAACCTTGATGAGCTGCTTGTAAGAAAAATGGACATTTCACTCGGTAGCGTGGCACGGAAACAAGATGGTGGATGCTCGTTCGAGGAACTCTGTGACTGTTGACGCTCTGAAGCGCAGCTTATTTAGTGACTCTACTGGACACCACGGTCACGAGCGATGAGGTGCGGCCTTGGAGGCACGGCTCAATCTCCCGACGCGACTTAATCAGATCATTGTGACGTAGCATCGGCGTAGCGAAGTCTCGTTTCTCACTCAAAATTTGTCCCCCACGGAAATAACGTGCGGTACTACTCATAGTAATACATCGAGTAGTGACGTCAGCTTGACTCATTCACATAGTTGAGTGGTTCCTAGAGTGAGTGTGTGTGAATCAAATACCTCTATCGCGTAATAGATGTCCACCACGATCGTTGTTGTTGCGTGAGAGCGCACATTATCTGTTGCACAATCTGCCACAGACAAAAAAAAAAAAAAATTGATTCAGTGGGCTTATTTAAGCTAGTGAACTTTGGTGACTCAGTTGTGGACCTGTCTTCACCCCAAGGTTTTGGGTAAGAGCCCAGTCAAGAATATCGGCAGTTTAGTGCAGCATTAAAAGTCACATAGAGGTGTCTCACTCTATGAGGGGCATTAAAACAGTGCGTGTTGGTATTTTCACACACGCTATAAGGGTCCACAGGTTGTCAAATATTAATCCGCAGATTAACTACTGCAATATCGCCCACGATCGTGGCTGCATCGGAACTTAAATACCTGACCTAATGATGGTTATTATTATTATTATTACACCAAGTTGTTTGTGTGATTGACTGAGTGAGGTAGGTGAGATAACAAAAGAGTTAATGTAGTATCGACGGTACCACCAAATTATGTAGATGTGAAAAAAGCATACAGCAAAGGCCTCATGTTTTCTTTGGGTTGTTTGGCTCATCCTATCTTTTCAAGCGCAAGGCTTAGCATTGCCAAATTTTGCCGGTAAACAGGCCTACAGCCCCCCTCTAATGTGACTTGACAGCTGAGATTTTAAATATGTGAGATACCACGTGTATACAGTGTATGTGCGATACGCACGTTTAACGTGTGCGGTGAAACAACGGAACACTAAAATGCGCGTTAACCACGACCTATCTAGATTATAACGACCATGTCGTAGACACCCCTTCCCAACGCCGCATTTTTGGAAGGTAGCGGTGGCGCTACTCATCGTCCCAATTATTGCTTCCTCAACTTCTACGATACTTTGTGCTTCAGCTAACCTTAGTATTTCTGTACAAGCGGTGGGTATTCCACAGATGTTTCATTCTGAGGTTGATTATCATCATCATTCTACGCGTTTTCATAGGAGCTATTGCTGTCGTCTGCTACGGTAGTCGTACATACGCTTCTGTGTGTTCGGAATTCAAATTTCCGTCGTCCAATCGTGGTGCCGATCTCGCGTGCCGATGAGTAGCGCCCCTAGTGGGCCGTGCGGACGGGCTTCTCATAGGGGTTGCTGATTATGACATGGCCGTTATAATATAGTAGGTCGTGGTGTTAACTCTGTTAATTTGGGACTTGATGCGTAGCGTCGATTCTCTTTTACAGAAAAACAGCATTGAAGCTTTAGTCGATGAGCTCTGTCGCCGGCTGGACAACCATCTTCAATCCGGTAACGTATAGCCTTGTGCCTATTTGGGACTTAAGGACACGGTGTGCAGTTCAAGAAATACGCACACATGTCCTTATCAGGCTTGTTTCCTGTGATTCCCCTGATAAGATAGCTTCTCTGATAGGCATGGCAGGGAACGGAATCCCCTGTGATGTGTGAGAAAAGCTCCAGCTTTTGAGTAGCATCCGTACAGTACAGAATGCACAGGGTGTTTCACCTGACGTGATGAAAAATGGTATTAAAAAATCTGCTTGTCCGAACGTTACGGGGTCAACACTGTTTATCTCGGGAGAGATTTTGTCATTACTTCTGAGCACTTTTATGAAATTTTATTTGCGAGAAATTGAATTTTCCCAATTGGTCTCCGAAATTTGCCAAGTCAACCTCACGTTTCCTTCTTTTTTTTTCTTTTTACAGAAACAGAAAGCACACGTTGGGTTTGGCCCTTTGCATTCCAAAATACATTTCCTACTAGTACTTTGGTAATAGCTGGGAAAAAATAAAAAATTGCGGAAGACGTTGTTTTGAGGCGTGCGAATTGTCGGCCGAGCTCAGTTCTCTGTCAAGTTAATGCGAGATTAATGCGAGTTAATGCGAGAGTCAATTAACGGTCACCCGCACCTTCCTGTTTCCTCCTCGCTCTTCTTTCAGATAACTTTGTGTTGTAACCATGCTACCGTTAGCAGCAGAAGCTTGGAAAAGGGAAAGTGAAAGGGCAGGTACATGGCCTCCTCACATCGCTTCTTTCAGAGAACTGAACGCGCCCGGCAACTTGCGCCCCTCAAAACGACAGTTTTCACAATTTTTTGCCGGCTATTACCATTCTAGTAGTGAATGTATTTTTGCAATAGGATGGGGTAAATCCGGCATGCATTTTCTGTTTCTGTAAAAAAAAACGTGAGGTTCACTTGGCAAATTTCGGAGTTCAGTTGGGAAAATTCAATTTCTCGCGGATCAAATTTGAGCTGCCGAAAAGTGCTCGGAAGTCATGGCAAAATCTCCCCCGGGATAAACAGTGTTGACCCAATAATGTTCAGACAGGTAGATTTCTTAACACAATTTTTTATCGCGTCAGGTGAAACACCCTGTCAGTAGTTCATCCAGAATCACAGACATGGTGGAGGGTAGCAAAAAAATTCTGGCGGGTAATCAGTACAGCTCTGTCGTACAGAAAAAAATTAGGGTGTTTCTGCTGGTAGGTAATCAAAAAAAAGAAAGGTCAGGAAAGGATTTAATAGATAAGAGGAAAAACAAACACCTTATAACACCCGAAGGCACAATTGAACCTCTGTATGCAATAAGGGGATAAGTCGATTTATCCCCTTTTTACTAATTTCGCTGTAATGACATATACATGCCAGTATGTACCCGCCAAATAAAATTTAGGACCTTACTGCTATTTATTGACCCGCTACAGGAGAGTAAAAAAAATGGGAAATGCACGTGTGTCAATGGGACCGGCCGTCTCAGATCAGGTCCCTTTTCTCGGTTTGGGATTTTTCGACTTATCCCCTTATTGCATACAGAGGTTCTTATCGCCCGATTTTTACCCCCTGAATCTGAGAAAGGCACTTGGCCTGAAAGAGTCACTCCGTACAAATAACACGCGTTGTTGTGTAAGAAGGGTGATCGTAGCTTATCTCGAGAGCGTGTGGGAGGTCTTTGAGAGAAGCGCAACCTCAAGAACCCCTTCACGGTAATGACTGATATTGACGTCACGCAGTGATGTATAGAGTATGCTGCAAGTAGAGCCGAGTTGTGTCCGTAGCGGACCAAATTTTCATTGGGAAATGAGACCTTGCATATTCTTGCTACGCTGATGTGTACGTGGCACTGATCCGATTATGCCACACCAGGAGATCAGGCCAGACCTGTAAGGTCAAACAATACTGCTCACTTCGGGTTTTTCGGGGCATCTTTGTGAAAAGTTGTGCAGTGGCGAGAGAGATACTATTCAGAGAAAATATTTTGCATGGTGGTTCCCGATAGACTGCTCGGTAAATGAAGCAAGGTTTTGATCAATGCTAAGCGCCCTACTCTTAAACAATCCCCGACTTGACGATCCGCTCAAGCTGCTGGTCGAGACGTTTTCTCCTTTTCTTTTTCTTTAAAAATCGACCTTGACACGAAACTCCCCTGAGTGGAGAAGAACCTTTGCACTTTCCTCACTTGCACCGTTGCACTTTCCGGTGTTTCATTGAAGTTGAATGACCCCTCAACTGGAGGAGCGTTTCTTACCTCCACCCACTGGAGTTTAGTCGAGGTGTTTAGTCGAGGATCCTTTAAGAATACGGCCTGAAGTGTCATTGTGCTGCCGTCAGATCCGGCGAAGAAACCCTACGATCTTATAAGGGAACACCTCGCATCGGCAACAAGACACGATAGTCTAAAGAAGAAAGCGAAAGGTGCGCAGACAATGTTAGAAGTTTGCTATCGTCAGCGTGAAAAAGAAAAGAACGCCGAAGGTGTCGTTCGTAAGTTCGTGAGCGCACCGGCCAAGTGGAATAAGCCTCGAGCAGGCTGATGGTCTCCTTGGAGAATTTTTACGCAAACAATGCCCGGAGTGCTCCAGCTTCGTCGTAAGCAACTCATCGAAGTTTTCGGCAAGCCCATGGTGGGAATCTGCGATGATGTGAAATAAGCGAAACTGAGCTTCATTGTGGACGAGTCTCCCGACATCCTGGGGTATCCTACCGTAAATACCTGCGATTTATTTTAGATTCTTTATCTGCGGCGTCGGATGTTTTGTATAGCAATAGCAATACTTTCTCTTGCGATGGGAAAATTTGTAAGCCAGAGGTAAAAAATCTAAAACCATTATTCCCTAGAAACACTTTCATTTAAAACAAACTTCATGCAAACCAAACAATTACAGTCAAACTCCTTTACAACGAAACTCAGGGGACAGCAAAAAAAATTCACAGTAAAGGTATTTTCGTTAAAAAGGATGTCTATTATTGGACCTATAGGCTCCAGCGGGACCGCAAAAAAAATTTGCTGTAGTGGTATTTTCGTTAAAAAGGTGTTCGCTATAAAGGAGTTTGACTGTATTCGCAGCACAAAACACTTGAAAAATGTATGGGGATTCCCATAGAGGCCTCGAGGGGTGATGCACTTGCCTTAAAGGTCTAGCCATGTAAATTTTGCCGAGCTCCTGTGTCATTCTGAGCAAGAACGACGAGCTGTATTTCACCCGAAAAATACGCAAATAAAGAAATTTCACCCGATTCCACCATGTTTTCCTGCTCACCAGATAACACCCGATTTTTACCCCCCGGAATTCTGAAAGCAATAAAACCCGAAAACATCCGGCTCTAGCAATGCTATTTCGAATGTACAAAATTAATGCGTCCCCCTCTCCCCGGCCGCGCTGCGGGCACTCTCCTGGAATTTGAGTCTGTCAGGTTGGCAGGTAAAAGCCCGCATATAGTGCGAACCCAAATATAATACGAGGGGCGGTTTTGGGGGCCACAAAATCGGAAAAACAAGAAACATGCTTTATTGACTAGATTTACACCGGGACATGCATTTACTCGTTGCCACTGTCGCTCTCAGAGGACAGCGCCTTGTCAGACAGTTCCTCCCACAAGTAATCGTCCTCCGTACCGTTGCGTTGCTGGAGACGCTCGCTTAAGCCGCCCGGTAGGTGTTACCGCAGGTTCCCCCGAGCGCATCCATTCCATGTAGCTCTGCTTGATGCGGTCCTTGAAGGGCTTGTTGATACAGACGTCCAGCGGCTGCAACTGCGACGTCATACCCCCTGGTATGACAACGAGCTCTGTTGCGGACTCGCATGAACTCCGTGAACGTAGCATAGCGTCACAGACGCTGAGTAGACACATGTCGAAACACGTGGGGCTGCAACTTATAAGCCTAAGTTCGACGATGATGATGATGATCAAACGTGACGATGGCGATAGGTTTTCCCCGTTACACAAAACGCATTTCGAAACCGAAAACCGCATCATTCTCGTGCAAGTTGTAACTCAGAAAACTTTGGGACCTGAATATAATACGAGTACGAATTTTGGCATACGAAAATTTGGAAAAAAATCTTGTATTATATGCGGGCTTTTACGGTATGAAACCTGTTGAATGCCTCGTTGACTAACCCCCATTTTGTCCCCTCCTCCTCTCCTTTACGTAATCTGTTCATCACGCCTCTGCCTCATATTGACGTTGTGTTCCACAGGTAAAGCTCCTGCAACTGCAACTGTACAGGTGCTGGAGCGATCCCCACAAGAACTGGCTCAGATGTAAGCCCCCCCCCCCTTTCCCCCTTTCCCCCACAACATGTAGTTGCTTTACGGGAGTGTTTCTGCGTCAAGGTACTACGCTGCATTTCCAGCCCTGAGCAGCGCTGCAGAGGAACCTCGTCGTGTCTCTTGGGACGGGCGAAGGATAATTCGGCGGCACGAACAGCGCCGACGTCGGGACTTGAATGCTCTGCGAGGTAAAGCTGTCTTTGCCTAACTTACACGCTGCCCCATTGACATATATATTGCGCTTTGTATTTTGCGCAGGCAGGGGAATTGCAACAGATGTGGATACCTGCAAAATCTTTGTACATATATACCGTAAATTGCTACGTTTGTGTGGACTGGATGTAGATAGCTGATAGGGTGCAGATAAGCATCGGTTGGTAGCGGAGCTGACTGTAACTTTTATAATCGTTGCTGAAAACGGTGCAGAGACACTTTGGTGAGGTTCTAACGTTGGCCACTATTAACTGATTACAGGTTGTCATTCTGGGAAGGAAATCGATAATACTCGTGACGCTCTCCGTGGCTCGAAAGAGCAAAAAAAATCTGTTTTAGCTTGTCTGTCCGCTGAACATAAGACTACTGTGGAGGCTCAAAATTTACCCCGGATAAAAATAGACGGGCCGTTTGGGACTCGTGCCATGGGCAAGAACGTCGAAATGTTGACGTACTTCTTGAGATTACATGAAATGTTGGTGAATTCCTCGAAGCTATGCTCATCGGCTCAACATGCTAGGGCCGGATACTGATGGCGTAAATCATGACGGCAGTGAAGACTTGTGCAGTCAGGGTGTCTACCAACCTGGAAAACAGGGAATAGTCAGGGAATTTTGATGTGACTGGAAAAGTCAGGGAATTGTCAGGGAATTTGGCTAAAAAGCAGCTGAAGTCGGGGAAAATCGCAGACAAGTGCCGTGATGATGCGCGGCGAATCGCCAGTGCCGACCGGTGGTTGAGAGGCGATGCCGCAGCAACGTTACTGCGAGTAGCAGTTCACCAGTATGACAAGCTCTGACGCAGAAAAGTAGGGTAGCCTCACTAATACTTAATAAATGGTCCGTTTTACGTTGGATCTGGTATCAAAACGTACGAGCAGGCACCAAGTTCCCTTTTGTTTTTGTCAGGGAATTCGCTCGAAATAGTCAGTGAAAACCTGGAAAAGTCAGGGAATTTGAAGGCTGCAGTTTGGTAGACACCCTGTGTGCTAAAATGAGTGGCTCAAAGTGAAACAAATTGTAGGTGCAAAAAATTTAGCATTTGATACACGTGCACAGAAAGTGTATTTGTCAAATGTTCGCTGAAACGACACTCGTACATGTCCTTCAAGATTCCCTGTGCCAGACCCCCGAGGAACGGCGACTGAGGCGGCAGCTGAGTGACCCGCGCCTGGCAGCCATTTGGGGTCGCACCGCACCAACTCGACCTGGCTCCGTTTGGGCACTTAGCACCGAGGAGACGCAGCACCTCAAGGTGGCTACTGCTTTCTGGCTGTAGTACATCATGTAGACCCTGAAGTTTTCGGGTTTTATACTTTTCCAAATTCAGGGGGGAGAAATCGGGTCAATAAATTGACGTCGAAAATTCGTGCAAGTTCGGGCAGAAAGATTATCATCAAACTGAGTTCGGGGAGAAATCGGGCATTATCGTAGAATAAACGTTCACTGTACCGTTTATCCAGAGTGCCAGAAGTAAGGGGCAGTCGCGTATTTTGTGAGAAACTAGTATGTCGATGCCTCGAGGTGCCTAGCATGGGTGCAGTTTTGCAGGTAGAAATCGGGTTTAACCCTGGATAGGTGAACCTCAATTCGGGGTGCGAATTCGGGGAAAAATCGGGTTTAACCCTAAAACATCAAGGTCTAAGTACATGTCATGTTTAAAACAAGAAAGTGGTATTTCGCTACCTTCAGAGCATGCGGGCAAATCACTAACGCTTCTATACGTTATGGAATGCACTAAAATGCTGTGCAGAACTAGACGTAGGTTTTCAAGTGAAAGGGCTACTACAGTCCCCTCTCGGTAAAGAAGTGCTCCTAACGAAACAGAAAAGTTGCAGAAAGCTGCAGGCGTCGTTTCTCGAACATATCGCTGATACCAATTGTTCGGTGCTTCGCGTACCTTGGCTATTTTTGACAAGTGATTGTTACTTCAAAGTCATGCTAAAGAGTGGAGGCTTGTGGAATCAAATCCCACTACCTGTCTGTGGTAACATTGTAGTAGTTCAACTGCCATCATTGAGCTGTCTGAGGTTTTTCTCAGTTTTTCTGGCAGACATTTCAGGCAGATGTCAGTGCAGGATGCATACTGCATGCATTTCTTTCTGTTTTTCGACCAACAGGATCCCCTTTTCATCCCTTCCCCGAGCAACATGCCGCCAATCTAGGCACGCTCGAATTCCCCCCGAGGTTATGATTTACATGGCGAAAAACAAATAAAATAAAAATAAAACGATATGCATAGATTATAGCTGTAACACGTCATCAGGAAGTGGAACGTATTTTTTATGTTGCATCTTCATATGGCAAATGAACTAGTCACTATTGCTCAAATGAACTTCCAATGCCCCATCGAAGTCTCAAGACTTGCCTTCTTGGGTGTCACTAGGTTTATGTACTAACATATATATATATATATATATATTAGATGCTTAGGAGGGCGGTTGACCACGAGAATGAAATAAGCAGGAAAAATCAGAAGACGACAAAGAGCTTACAGGAAAACACAAAGGGGAGTTTATTAACACATATAGGGATAGGGGTCGACGTTTCGGCAGTCAGCGCTGCCTTCGACGGGACCGTCCCGTCGAAGGCAGCGCTGACGACGAAACAGTGGCACTATCTACGTCAGGACTAAAAAAGGACTTTTTTAGTCCTGACGAAGACAGTGCCACTGTCGAAACGTCGACAACCCTTTTAGCATTCCAAGTATCTTAAATGTAAATAAATTATCCCTTTTTTCTTACTTCCCGTACCTTCGTAGTCTGTGTTTCAATTTTCATTTCAGCTATATATATATATAGTTGGAGGGACTTCGCTCAGTAAAACTTGCGTTCACCTCCGTGTGCTTCCTTTCGCCTTCTTTGCGTCTGCGTTCTGACAGACTGGCACAACTTCGGCGCTCTGGTGCTAACAGCCAACAGCTACTTGACTGTCGTTGTATTCCAGGCCCAAGAAGTGCGCTCCCTGCCCGGCTTTCCGCACCTGGCCCAGGGCTTGGCCGCAGGACTTCTACTTGCCGAAGCCCTGCTGCTGCGCTCGGGGGCGGGTCACCCGGAGCCTCCCAAGGATGCTTCGTCACTGCTGGGACTGCTGCTCCACAACGTTGTTGTTGCAGACTTACGTGGGAAGAATAATGAGCAGGAAGCTTTGTGTATGTCCCCCCACGATGGCAGTGACCTGGAGAACACTGACGCGATGTCAGACGACAGCAATGGCGCGCTCGGAATGGGCGGCCACGCCGTACCCGAGGGTCCCCAGCAGGAAGAAGACGTCGCAGGCGGATGGAACCAGACCGAGTCGTGTCCACCTTGGACCTCAGAGCAGACTTCTGTCGACCACCCAGAAATGTAGGTGACTCGGCATTCTAAGGGGGCAGTGTTGCGTAAAGGAGCACGCGAAACAGAAGCGGAGAACCGTGTTTTGTGTCCTCTTTTGCACAGCTATCAACTCCCACCGAGTTTCCACCCTTGCGGCGGTGGTGGTGTTTTGTAGACGAACGATTGTCCATATGTCCAACATTTTTGTGGATGACCTTCCAATGACCCCTGACTGTGCACCGTAAATCTATTCAAATAAATATTTATTCTTGTCCACCATAAATCTATCAGATGTATATCCTGAAATGCGAAATTTTTATTAAAACATTCTATGAGACAAAAGCCCCATGCCCCCCCCCATTCCCCTATGGGGCAAAATGTCTTGGCAAGTGGACTTTTGCACATGCCACTGGGACCAGTTACAAATCTCTCGTAAAGCTGAATCCTAACATAGAGTACGTCTCAGCCCAGTGTTGTTCATCTTTGTCAACAGTGTCCCCCACCACCGATGGGGCAGCCACGTAGAGCAGATGAAGCACGAGCTGGAGGCCGAGGAAGAAGACGTACTGGGATGCTTGTGCGGACCTCCTTCTCCCTCGGGCCAGTCACCGCCTGTCCATCGGGCCTGGGAGCTGGAACGCCAGTGGCTGACACCGTGCGCTGCCGCCTATGCTTGCTGCCCAGGGGAAGCTAATGGAAGTCTGAGAGTCGTGTAGATGGTGTTCGAGCAATTGAACCGTCTACCTTGTAAAGAAAGAGGGATAGATGGATCCCACTTCGTCTCCAGGATCACGAACAGTTGTGGGGCACAATTCTGTGAAGTTTATGGGCGGGGAGGATAGTAAAAAGAGTAATATAGTGAAGTTTCTATTCAAGAAAACGACTTGCATGCACGACTGTGTCCGGTGTCACGTAGTGAATATTATGCAAATAAATATGCCACCCAGTAGTCCTGGCTAGAGTTTTGTTTTCTGGATGCTGCATGTGGATTTTCTCAAGCAGTCAGACTGATGGGGGATGCATGGCAAGAGAAAAGCAAAGAAGGCAAATATAGTTCTGCCCCTCTGCTTGATTTGGTCCATCCTTGGAACTGTGTTTGAGGAGGAGAGACCGAGGGCATGAAGACTGCATGCAGTGGGGAAATAAAGGTTTTGCTCGACTGAGACTTAAAATGCGTCCTTATTCCTCTCCTGTTCTCAAGGTTCGATTCGCGAAGGGGCATTCCTCGAGGCAACGGAAATCATCTTTCCTCGACAAATATGGTAGCTCCATTTCGCTCCCGGAGTGAAAAATCATTCATTTGGCATAGCTTTTCGTGATCTAACGTATTTCAAATGTCCCCTTATGTCATGGAGAAGGTTTGTTTCCTTCGCACAGTACGGCGCTACCGGTGATCATGTTGGCTACCATTGCCATACATGCACCACGGCGCCGCCAGCGCCACTGGCCACTGTTCCCGCTTTTCAAAATGGCGGATGATCAGGTGAACGGTTTTTCTTGACTTTTGAATACGACACACGATTTGGTTCACATTGTGTGGGCTTTCTTCGTTGATACACAACGGCGATGCATGAAACATCGGTGCCTTTAGTTGACGCAATTTTAACTGATGGTAATATTCGTAGCGAATGCGTTAGCAAAGCATTACCCGCTTGGCTGTGGTTACTGCGTTTTTTGCACACTTTACGACAGCAAGCGCGTGCTTACAAAAAACTTTTGAGGCGTGTGCATTTCTTCGTTAATGAAATGGTTACCAACGGGAGTGAAGTTATATTTGCGATAGAACGTTAGTAACTGTGCACTGTGGTTGCTTATCTCGAAACCGTATTGAAGTACCCTCATTTTTCTCGAGTCATCGTTGGAAATGCACGACAAAGCATACAATTATCCTTGTTGTAACGCACGTGTTCATTGAGTCGCCGACAACAGTAGCGAACTTGCGTGTATTTCATGTAAGAAATGCAAGCGGTACAAGGAAAGCTTTGAGTCACCAATGTGAGCGGCGTCCTGTGTGATCTCACGCTAGGATAGTGCCGATTAACTGGTTTTATGTTGTTGTTATTGATTCAAGCATGCCACAGTTCACTTACATTGTCAAAGTACGACAGTCACGAACATTTTCGATAGTGGCTCCGTGCAAACTGAGTTCCGCTTTTACGTTGACGTTGTTCCTTGTGCCCTCTTGAGTGCTAAGCAGTGGCGTTCCTCTACAACGTATTCTGAAAAGAGACCAATAAACCCGTGGCGTTGCCATGCGTTTAACGCAGCATCCGTGCTTACTGAGGGGTTTACCAGAGCATTATTTAAGAATATGTACGGTTTCAGGAGCTGGCAAGGGTCGAAGCTCTGTGCCAGCAGCTCTACGAGGGCGTTGATTCGGCCGAGCGCGCCCAGGCCGAATCGCAATTATCCGAGTTCTGTTGCGGTGCCTCGGCGGACTGCCTGCAGAGGTGCCGCTTGCTTCTGGAACGGTCGCAGAGCTCCTATGCTCAGCTCCTGGCCGCCACCACTCTCACCAAGCTGGTGTCCAAGAGTCCCGGTTCTTTGGCGCAGCGTCTCGAGATACGTAACTACGTGCTGTCCTACCTGTGGCAACGGCCCAAGGGGGCTTCCTACGTGACGCAGGCGCTGGTGCAGCTCTTTGCTCGCATCACCAAGCTCGGATGGTTCGACACGGCGGAGGACAAGGAGGACTTTGCGTTCCGCAACGTCCTCCACCAAGTGCAGTCCTTCTTGCAGGGCTCGGTCGAGTATTGCATGGTTGGCGTGCAGCTCCTGTCGCAGCTCACCTGCGAAATCAACCACGTCACAGAGGTGAGATGCAGTTCTTGCAGTTTTGGGAGGCAACCGGGTCTTAGAAGTACGAGGGACTAGTGCAGGTGGGGCAAAAGAGTAGGCACTACGACTGCTGAAAGTTTCTGTTAGTTGTGAATTGGCAGTGTGGTGCCTTTTTCTTTGTATCATCTGTGCATGTTGCAGTGTTTATACGTATCAGTTGACTCGCTTGATTACTTCAAGAGATGCAATATTTCGATACGATTCTCCAGTTTAGAAACTTGCGATTCTGTTTTCGGGAGCGTCTTTCTGCCATTGGGCCGTGGACAAAAATGCTGGTTGCAAAGAAACCAAGATGTTTGCCCGCGGCTAGTTTTCTGTTTTTAGACTGTTCAGAACCTACACCGTAGCGTGTTATGACGGAAAACGTGCGTGAAATGTTTTCTGCGCACGTTTTGCAGGCGGAAGCGAACCGCAGCCTCACGAAGCAACGCAAGATCGCCTCCTCCTTCAGAGACACGCAGCTTTATGACATTTTCCAGCTGGCGTGCGACCTGCTGCGACGAGCGCTTGAGTCCTGGAAAACACAGCTGAGCATTGTGGATGACACGCAGGTATGGAACCATAGATTGAGAAGTTACCCGTCAAAAAGCACTCGTTACAAGTTACCGTGTGAAAAATGTAACTAAGTTAATAACGAAGTTCTTCAGCCTGAAATGTAACTCGCAGTTACTGAGTTACTGAAAAAAAGGACGAGTTACTTCCGAGTTACTTCGGACACACAAAATAGCATTAAGTAGGTGCAGCGCGCGTGAGCAGTTGAGTTAGACCTTGAGTTGCCTGCGGAGGAGTGCAACACGCTTAGATCGTTGTCGTTTATGTCCAACGATAGACCTCTCCCTGTTTGTAAACAAATGATGTCGTACTGTTTGACAGCGCCACAAATTTGGTAGAATTGAACTACGCTCGAAACTAGAGGTGAACAAGGTCGCACCCGAAAGCCACGGTCTTCAGGGGATTACGATATGTTCCCTTTAAGGGACTCGACCCTTGGTCCTGCTCTTCCTTCAATGAGAGGCAGAGAACAAGTGCCCATTCGTGGAACCCAGCCCTCTCCTTCCGATTTGTTTCGGTTTCAGTCTGTCTACCAATGTCATGACGACGTTTCTCTGATAGAGGTCTATTCGAACGCTTTGCATCTTACTCCCTGTGGGTGCACAATGGTTCAGCTTCATTTCAATGGCAGCGGTTCTTACTTTCTGAATAAAATACTGTCATTGATTGAATATCACGTTTCATGGCAAAAAATGCCATGAAGGAACCGGAGAGAAAGCAAGAAAATATGTGGATGTGAGTGAAAAGCGAGTTAAAAGTAACTAGGAACGTAACTTAAGTTACTTAAGCAAAGTTACCTGAAAAAGGAACGAGTTCCTCTGAAAGTTAGCACGGTGCAGAAGTACCGAGTTAAGTTACAAGTTACCAATAAAAAGAAACTTAGTTACAGTAACGAGTTATCTCGAACTCTGTATGGAACGATGTCGGCTGCAACTCACTCGGTTGGATGACACGAAAAGATTGTGGTTTCGGAAAATTGGGCTTTTTTGGAAATTTGGAATGGATGTCGCACAACAGCTGAAGAACGGTTGAGTTATGGTGGCCTGTACATGCAGCGCACGCGTGCTGTGGACGTTAATTTCCTTTAAAAAAAAGAAACTGAGTTACTACCGCAGCTAGTTTGCGAGTATAGCGACCGAGTTGTAACTACAGTTATTTTTTTATTTTTCGGAAGTTAACTGGTCATAGCTACTGTCATCAAGTTGAAGTAACTTACTTTACAGTTACCTTTTAAAGGTACTGTAAAACAGTAGACAAGCATGATATGTCGGTGATGTGACTAGCTTCTAAATACCATATGCGGAACCATGCGACCGACAACGCGCTGTAAATATTTTTAATTTGCCACGAAAGATGCGGCGTAGCAGAGCGGTGCGACGCCTGGTGTCAAACAACCTCTTGTACAGCGGGCAACACTGAAAATTGGTATTACACACTATTACATCGGAACTTCGTTATTTTAGTAACCATCTTATTAGTTTTCCCGTTTACCTATGCATTCTGAAACCCCTGTTAACAGCTGGCCGCTGTTCGATGGAGGCTCTTCCTACTTCTCTGCTGCGCCTGCGCGCTCCTTCTGTTCGCGGCCTCTTTCGAACAAACAAACTCTCTCTGTGAACAAACAAGTCCCGACGCTGTCTGGCTTGAACGTCTGACACATTTTTTTCCAGGGCTCAGCATTTCATTTCAGTTCGCTTGTCCATTTATCCTCAGATGTGGATCGTTGTGTGGACTGCAGGGGCGGATTTTATGGTGGATGGTTATGTCGGGGCCCAGTGTTATACGCCTCCAATGTGGCTGCCGCCGTATGTCTCAGGAGTACGGATTCATTTCGAATACCTCGTACAGTGTTGCCCGTAATCTTTAATTGTAATTTTCTAATTAATTGCACCGTCGATTGGAATGAAACTTGCGCGGTTTTTGTCCTGGTGACTTGGACTATCGAATAGCCACACTAAATGACGTTTGATCGGTGCTGCTTTACGGTACCTTTAAGGAACAGAGTCTGAGTAAATTCAACTCTCAAAGACTTTATTTCGGGGCTTTTACTGTCCAGCTTCAACTACATCGCGTGCTTGCTACCAGACCTGTAGAGCAATTAAATAAAAGTAATCTAATGACTGTAATTAATGACATTTGCAGTAATTAGTTACTGTCAGAATTACGCTCAATATTATGTAATTGTAACCGTAATTTAATTACTTTGGAACTAATTTGCGACACATGTGGAATTACCTTTGGAACTACTTTGTATGCGATTTCAAATGTCGAATCGCTTTTATAATGTCCACAATTTTTACTCTTTCACAAAAGACGACCATCGTGGCTGCAACACATGTGTATGCAACTATCTGCAATTCAGTGTGTGGAATGCAATGCCAAGACAATCCAACAATGGTTGTGCCTCTCCATGTTCGTTGTTACCGTATGAATAGTCATGAAAGAGTCATGGCACCAGTAGGCATTGAATAGTCATGCATGCACAAGTGTTTTGTACTGTCGTTTGCAGTGCAACTGTGGGATGGGGGTTTGCTGAATTAGGGGGCTGTTGAACGACCCCCTGTAGACAACGATGAGTTTGCGGGGTTCATCTGCAGGATGATTATTGCCACAAAGTGCACTAAAGATGAGGTTCAGCATTTACCCCTGTACCCTTGTCACACAAACTAATTTAGTGTCACTTTCATGGACACTAAATGTCCTTGACTTTCAGACAAGTGACACTCGGCAGAAGGTGGCACTACAATATTCAAGCATTTTCAACAGCGTGCTTATTTGATTTAAACGCAGTGTAACGTTGTGCCGAAAGAACGTGTAATTACTCTCGTTAACAGCCATGTTTGCTTGGTCAAAATGAAGCAATCTCACATGTTTGCGTCGCACTTTCCGAGCGCTCAGAATTTGCCAGCTAGCACTTTTTTTGCCCGGTCTCAAAACGATCGAGCAGCAGATTGCTCAACTGTATCCAATGTGGTCACATACGCTCTGCAACGAAGGCAAGTGCCCTCATTGGCCCGCATGTTGAAATCACGTGGTTTAGCAGACGACAGAACTCGAAGACTTGCGACCGCGACGCCCCTAGCATGATCCAAGTACCTAAAACCGCCAGATTCCCTGCAATCGTGTTTGGGTGGCAATGGTCACGTGATCCGGCTCGGTCGCCGACCTAGCAATTTCCGAGCACTCGGCCGTGTTGCTACGAAATGACCACCCGAATTCGCTATAAATTAGCTTGTGTGACAGGGCCCAGTAGAACCTTAGCCCTCGGAGAAAAAGGTGCTTGCCTAACTTTGTATTGTTCCTTGCAGCAGCAGTTAACAAGCCAGCTCCTGAGGCTCGCTCATCACTGTCTCAGCTTTGACTTCATAGGAACGAGTCCCGACGAATCATCGGACGACCTGTGCACCGTGCAGATTCCCACGGGGTGGCGGCCGGCATTTCTCGACTACAACACGCTGCAGCTCTTCTTCGACCTGTTTCACTGTCTTCCAAACTCTCTGAGTCCCCTGGTGCGTAATTTTTGTCCGTTAGTAACTTGAGGACTCTTCAAAATGTCCACTGTAGGTTTCTTGCACACTGTTCTGGTCTCACGGGGAAGTCTGACATACCTGCAAAGTATTGCAATTAAACGGTTTTTTTTTGCATGGAGTGCTAAAACACTGCAGTGGACAATTTACGTGTGCCGCTCACATCATGCACTATTCTCTGTCATCCCATATGTGATCTACAGGACTTGACTCCCCTCTTCGTATACGCATCATCCCGAAGCAGAAAGATTTGCTCAATGTAGAATGTTTTGACCATTTTTGTTTATTTGTTCCTTGTGTTCTCTCGTATTGCTAGTTTGTGTGTGTCCTTTGTTGTTTTTTGTGTGTTTGCTCTTTGTTTCCAAGATATGTGCTTTGTCTACCTTGTTTATCTGCCTTGTTTATCTATCTTGTTTATCTACGGGGGCTTCGTTGAATGAAGTTCTGCCTACAGGTTCAGCACATAACTCACAGCTGGTTCAAGCATTAGTGAGCGCACATCGCACTGCTCCTTTAAAGAAGAAACGAATCATCTGGCATTGGAATTGCTAAGCTATGAAGGGATGATTCATCCCTAGGTCCTGGGATATGTTTCTTTTAGCTTATGTGTAGGGCTGTGCGAACATTCAAATATTTCGGATACCGAAGCGAATAATTGTGTATTCAGTCTGAATTCCAAATCGAATGTGGAATTATATATTCGAATTTCAAATTGAATTGATGTTTCTTTCAAATCAAATATATTTGAATAGTTCCGAAGAGGCACGTGTAAAGCTGGAAATGCCCAATAGAGGCATGAAACAAAGTGAGCGCTACTTCATATTCTAATCCGGACATGATATTGCATACGCATGCTGTATGTATGTTTATATTCCTATACATGCTGTATATGTACTTGGTCCGAGTATACAACCATTTGCTTCGTATTTAGTTCGGTTACATAGCTATTCATTTGGTATTTGCTTTGGCCATTCGCACAGACCTACTTATGTGAACGGGTGGTAGCTTTTATTATTTAACAGTTCAGGCTTCTCTGCATGTGAGTTTTATACCATCGAGATCCCTTTGTTGTTCACAGGCGCTGTCGTGCCTAGTCCAGATAGCATCGGTGCGGCGATCACTTTTCAACAACGCTGAGCGTGCCAAGTTTCTCGCACAACTGGTGGCCGGGGTGAAACACATCCTCGAGAACCCGAGCGGCCTGTCGGAACCAAACAGCTACCACGAGTTCTGCCGGCTTCTGGCACGGCTCAAATCAAACTATCAACTTGGCGAGCTGGTCAAAGTAGAATCCTATCCTGAAACCATTGCCCTCATAGCCAAATTTACGGTCACGAGCCTACAGGTATGCTCCAGCTTTTGCCAGTGCTATCTCGCGTGTCTGTGGAAACTTGCATTCCGAAGGCCATGTGCCGTTCGTGACCAGAGGCATAGATTGAGAAGTTACACAAGTCAAAAAGAACTCGTTGTGAGTTAAGTTTTCCGTGCGAAAAATGTAACTGAGGTAATAACGAAGTTCTTCAGCCTGAAATGTGACTCGCAGTTCCTGAGTTACTTAAAAAAAATGAACGAGTTACTTCCAACACGAAATAGCATTACGCAGGTGCTCGCTGTGGGCACACAATGGTTCAGCTTCATTTCAGTGGCAGCGGTTCATACTTCCTGAATAAAATACTGTCATTGGCTGAATATCACGTTTTATGGCAAAAAAATGCCAAGCAGGAACCGGAGAGAAAGCAAGAAAATTTGTGCACGTGAGTGAAAAGCGAATTAAGAGTAACTTGGAACTTAACTTAACTTACTTTGGCAAAGTTACCTGAAAAAGGAACGAGTTCCTGTGAAAGTTGCCACGGTGCAGAAGTACCGAGTTAAGTTACAAATTACCAGAAAACAGAACTTAGTTACAGTAACGAGTTACCTCTAATTCTGACTACAGGTGTGCGTGGGTGTGAGCATACCCGAAGATACCCGCGCAGTTCTGCGATTTGCAGCCGGAAATTCAATGTCAATGCGGGTAAAATACGTCAGCGGATGACACAGGCAAACCCAGATCCCCTGCATCCGCTAAACTAACCTTTTGCGACCTTACCTATTCATTAATAATTTTGGCACTTTCCCAAGGTAACCATGAAAAAAAATACCCGAATAAGTAAACTTTTTTTTTCACGTGGTGATTTTACCGGAGCACGTGTGGCTTGCATTTCAATAGATGACAAATTCGACACCGAACATTGAGCAAAACAGCCCACGTTCATGGAAATTTTTCTGAAAATTTTCGGATTTCTTTGACTGTTTCGTTAGTTGCGAGTAGCAATTCAGTGTCGTTGCAGTTTTTTCGAGCGATTGCGGGTGTACCCGCACTGCAACCGTGGGTAATGCGGGCATACCCTGCATCATACACCGCTGTGTACGAATTTACATACCCGTGTGCACCTCTATGTATGACATCCAGGTCCTTGCAGATGAAGATGGAAAATTTTTTGCCCGACGTAGGTTTTCGATAGGCTTGAAGTCCGCGTGCCTTTTCTGTTGCTGTAAATAAATACCATTGAGCATAAAAGTGCGCAATTTAGGCTCGTGTAATATATATAAAATATATTTTTCTTTTTGCATATTTGTGGAAACCTTGATTGCTCTAATATTTACTTTAAAATACGATACAAAGTAAAGAGCAACGCCAAGGTCCTGTTAACTGCGATTACACTGAGGGAAGGTAAAACGGGTAGGAACACTTTATTACAATTAAGATGGAACAAGGCTTTCAAGTGCTTACAAGTGCAGGCACTGCACGAAAGCCATGTTCATCTTAATTGTAATAAAGTGTTCCTACCCATTTTACCTTCCCTCAGCGTATTTACCTTAAAAAATGAATTTCAGGATAACGTATATAAACTGAATCTCTTGGTACTCTGGTAACCACCTCCTGCGCGTGTATGCAGATGTGGCAGTTTGCACCAAACAGCGTGCACTACTTGCTGAGTCTCTGGCAACGCATGGTGGCATCAGTCCCGTACGTGAAAGCATCTGAACCCCACCTGTTGGATGCGTACACCCCTGAGGTGACCCGGGCTTACGTGACGTCCAGGCTAGAGTCGGTACCTCAGGTGGTGCGGGAAGGTCTTGACGACCCCCTGGACGATATGGGGATGGTGCAGCAGCAGTTGGACCAGCTGTCCACCATAGGTCGTTGCGAGTACGAGAAGACCTGCACGCTCCTGGTCCAACTGTTCGACAGGTCCGCCCAGGCCTACAGGGACGCAGGTGGTGGCAACAGCGGACCCTCCGTCGAGTTGGCCATACTTGAAGGTAGGTTGGCGTTGCGGAGCATTAAGGCGGACTCGCTTCGTTAAGGAGTCTGTAGGGAATTTTTGTTCTTACGGTTCTGGTAAACCTTGCTAAATTTCTACACAAAACAGGTACAGTCGTGTTCTCCTCGAGTTTATCGAGGGAATGACGTATTTTTTGAAGGCCTGACGCGATCCACTGATTTTTGGCGAATTAAAGTTTGTCAAATTTTCAATGCATGGGAATCCGTGGGAGACGCAACAAAATCGCTTCTCTCGACACCCCCGCCCGCGATATCTGGGCCGAGATGATGTCATTCCCTACAGTAACAGTCGGGGAATTGATTGCAATCAACAAATTTGACAAGCTTACTGCAGTTTTCTAGATCCCTGCGAATGAAAATAATGGCTTTGTGGTTTGCTAGCGTGTCTTGCAAGCTGGCGCCGATTACGTTACTTCCTTAAAGCGCGGGAGGAAAGCAAAGCGAAGTAAAGAATTGTGACGGTGCGGCCAACTCTCTCTCTCTGGAAGTGAGCCTTAACTGGACCACAGGAGTCCGCCTTAAGGGAAAAAGAAAGACGCAGCAGCATGACTCGCGCGCTCTCGCGTCACGGGGGAACGACCTCTGTCGCATCCTCGGCTCATTCGTATCATCCGTAAAGGCAAGATAACGCGTTCGTGTCATCCGAACTCTAATACATGGGAGGAATAGGCATTCCGGCCGGGACCGGAAAAGAATTCGTATCATCCCGAAATTCGTATCATCGAGATTCTACTGTATGCTCCTTTTACTGTGTATGCAAGTTTGTATGGGTAATGAAGATTGTAAGCAGTAATGCTCCCATTTTGTTCAGGGCAACTGTCGTGGCTGGTGTACATAATAGGGGCAGCAGTGGGGGGCCGGGTGTCCTTCTCGACGGCGGACGACCACGACGCCATGGACGGAGAGTTGGTCTGTCGAGTGCTCCAGTTAATGCAGCTGCGAGACGCTCGCCTGCCTGCCGCGTCGGGGGAGAAGCTGGAGCTGGCCCTCCTCAGCTTCTTTGAGCAGTTCCGCAAAATCTACGTGGGCGACCAGGTGCCCAAGACGTCGAAGGTGTACCGCCGCCTGTCGGAGGTGCTGGGCCTGGCGGATGACTCGATGGTGCTCAGTGTCTTTGTGCGCAAGATCATCACCAACCTCAAGTATTGGAGCAGCAGTGAGGCCATTGTGACGAGAACGCTGCAGCTACTTAGTGACCTTAGTGTGGGGTATTCTTCGGTGCGCAAGCTGGTCAAGCTGGAAGAAGTCCAGTTCATGCTCTCAAATCACACGGTGAGTAGGCGGAGCCCAGGTGGCTTCCCGTTGGTCCTTCGTGTGCAGAATGGTACGGTCGACCCATGCTATCCGAACGAGAAGGGTGTGGACGGGCGACTTCCGCCTCGGGACCCAGATGAAAATGCTGTATAAGTACGGAGTGACTTTTTCGGGTTAAACCCGATTCCGCCAGGTTATTCCCCCCCGAACTGACCTCCGACCAGTTTTCGGGTTAAACCCGATTTCTCCCCGAATTCCAGTCACCATGAAACCCTCAAGTGACGTTTCCACTGAAGCCGAACAAAGGTAACACATGTAAGAATGGGTCACTTACGTTCCCAGCAATACACCCATGTGTGTCAGCACTCCCGAGCAGAACAACATCTTGGCCCAATATTGGACTGATATTGGCAATGTCGGCCCAATATTGGGCCAAGGTGCTGTCTATGCCTTCGAGGATTAGTGCCAGTAGGGTACCCCCCCCCCCCCCCCCCCCCCACACACACACACAAAAAAAAAAAAAAAAAGAAGAAGAAGAAATGTTAGGAAAGGCCTTAATAGACAAGATGAGAAACAAAGCACCCGATAACACCCGAAGGCGCAATTATCGCCCGATTTCTCCCCGAATTGCAGGCTTAAAAATAGCACCCGATTTTTACGCCCCGAATCTGAGAAAGGCATTTAACCCGAAAAAGTCACTCCCTACGTATAAGTAGAGCCGGAAGTTTTAGGGTTTTACCCGATTGTTCCCCGAATTCGCACGAATTTAGTGCACACGTTTATTTACCTGATTTTTAAACCCCGAATTACGAAAAAAATATTTCCCGAAAACTTCAGGCTCTGTGTATAAGTGGTTTGTTTCGCGGTCCTAATAATTCACAAATTTGGATGGAGGCACATTTTGGGGGGATATTTCGTGGGACGGCACATTGAATCTGTACCACAGAGTTCTTAGGAGCGTCTAACTTTGACGGCCGTGGACCATACCGCAGTTTCTGGAGTGTGCCGACATTGACCGGCATGATGACACCTGCACAGTGATAAGTGATGAGGATGTCGTTAACATTGTCGCTTTCGCTGATGACCATCATGAATCCAGTGATGTTGAGGAACCCATTGTTGGGACCGTTGAGAATGCGCAGAGTGCACAGGGATTGGTTCTGGCGTTTTTTTTTTTTTTTTTTTGCTGAAAATTATATAGTTTCTCAAGTTAACACCATCGGTAAGAACTTACAGGACCCGTATTTTATGCAGTTGGCAATAGACAGTTTCCCGTGACCTCCAAAATAAACACCGACTTTGTTCACAGCTTATGGCTCGTCTGCTTTCAGGTTTCATTTATCCGGATCCCCAGCTCTTCAGACATTTTAGCCGGAAATGGCCAGATAAATTGGGGTTCACTATACAAACAACCCTGTGCGGAGTTATGGGCAGCCGGGCTGGTATAACGACAAGAGGTAGCCCTTAACGGTCCTGGTGTGGACTTACATTGGGTTGCTCTTTTTTGCACGGGTCGAAGTTGAGCTCCCGTACTGAATCCGCAAAGTTGTCTGAGCTGGTGTAAAAGTCGATATAATTAAATTAATTAAAGTCGTTTAAGGAGCAGTGAAACGACACTTGGGATTGCTGAAAACCCCTGCTTAATTAATCAATCTGTGCATCAGATGCAACAATACAAAATATTTTTTGTTGAACGTTAGCTCATCACTGTGCATTTCAGTTCACAAAAACACGCACCCTTAAATCAGTCTTGTGTAGATTTTCGCGACCTCGGAGGTGCAACCTGAACTGCTGCTGTGAAATAAGGAGTAGAGTGTGACAAACCAGCTTTGAGCAAGCCATCTTTTTGGCAATTCCATCGTGCCAAGTACCGCGTCACAGAGCGACGTCATCTCCACTCGTCCCCTTGCAGGCTCTCAGGAAGGCGTTAGTGCCACAACGGACTAAAGAAACATTTACGCTTTATTTTGTATTAGTATAATCATCCTCGCTCAAAGGCCCAATACGCAAAATATAAATGCCGTCTGTAAACATTACATGCTTCGACAAGTTTTCGAAAGCCGCCGCAAAATGGCATAGATTCGGATACTCGAAGAATAGGTAGCTTGGCGCCTTTCTCCTTTCTTTTCTCCTTTCTCCTAGCAACAACACGAGCTTCTCAGCTCTTCATGCAACGTTGGAAGTCTGCCAGCAGCTGGGGTGAGGAAACGGAAATCTGCCTTTGGGGAGCAATGTTGCCAGACGCATTTCCGACTGCAGAATCCGATTGCGTATCAGGGCTTGCCCTTGGCCAGCCTCAGTAGCCGACCCACTTCCACACATTTGGGTCTATCACTAGCTCTCTTCGATTTGTCAAAAAGTGCATGGAGCAGTGTCAGGTAGTGTACACTCAGTGCACAACAGGTGTCGCCCTTGTGTAAGGTACACTAGAGTCCAATCGAATAGAAGAATGCGAGTCTCATTGTTTGTCACAGGCGTCTACACCGCATCTCAAGTTTTTGAGCAGTTGTTGTCGTATTAATTTACTTGAGGAGCAACAACCGGCCTGCCTTAATAAAACTGATTGCCAGTACGCACCGATGAGAACATTGTCAACAGCAACAAGGTTTTGATGTGTGCAATTTGTTTCCCAGAAGAAAAAAAAACTCACATAAACATGGCTCTGCACGTCCACCCTTAACTCGCCACTCAGGGTATAATGGGGAGGTATGAAAACACATCAAGATGACTGTACAAGGAGAACTCTTTCTGGTTCGCCGGTCAGTGGGGCCAGCGCCTTGTCCCTTTGCCGCCGTAAACCAGTTTTGCCAGTTCTCCGGAGAATTGGGGATAGGAGGAGCGGCCGAACCGTTACCGAGCCAGGAGAAAGGCTTTTTCAGAACCCCGAACAGCCGAGTAGCAGACGACAGCGGAGTAGCAGACAACGTTTCTCTAGGCCAATCACGAGCGTTCTCCTTAGAGCGTCAGCACGAGGTTCCAGGCAGATCGCAGGCTGGTACTGCTCTCCACGCACGGTCGTTGCGCACGGTTGCTCTTTGCGGCGTATTTTAAATTCAATTTCCGCGATAATTATGACTCTGTGGCGCGAATTACTTTGCACGGTGCATCCCTCTGGCCTACTTAACAGTTTGATAGGAAGAAAAACAGGGCGTTAAAAACGACTTCTGTGCTACTTTAAGTCGTACTCAGTTCCTCCATCTCTTGCAGAGCGAGCATTTCCCCTTTTTGGGTCATGGGAACCCCAACCCACCAGGCGTGTCGACTGACGGGAGCGGCGAGGGAAATGGTAGGGGCACGGCTAAGCAGTTGCAGGGCCTTGTAAGCTAGCGCCATCTTTTGCAGGAGCCGGAAGCAGCGCTTCCCACCGAGCACGTGGTGGGGGTGGGATAGATATGCGTTGTCGTTCAACCTTCTACACGTCGCTAGGGCGGCTACTACTTGTCGATCTGGGTGAAGACGAAGAACGCTTCGCCCAATTCATGCGACCACTAACAGGTAAAATATCTTCTGTCTGCCATGCTTGCTATTGAGTGGTTATTTATTGCCATCCTTGTAGTTTGTGTAATCGTCACCAGCATCGCGGCGTAACTGTGTTGATTGCGGTGATGGGGAGTACTTGGTACTTGAAGTATTCTTGGAACCGTGTCCGCTGTACTGTATTTCGAGTAATTTTCTCCACTACTCAATTACCCAACTGGTAGTGACAGCATAGGCGCCGACTGCGGGGGGCGCGGGGGCCCTTGCCCCCCCGGAACATGAACTGGGGAGGCGCCGCCTCCCCCGGGAAGTCCCGCTAAGAGACTGACACCAACCTTTGGGGCTCGGCGCGCACGGGTCAAAAGAGTGGAGAGGCACTAACCCCAAAAATGCATCTTGCAATTTGTAAAATACTGTTTACGTTCTCTCTGTTTTTCTGCCAGAGTGTGTGATTCTTCAGCTTTAGTTTTGTGTTCTTCGTGTTTCTTTTCCTTTTCTTTCCTTCTTTTTGTTTTCTTTTGCTTTCTTTTTTCTTTGCCTTTTTTGTCTTCCCCTTTCACTTTTTTTGTGGAATAACAAGCCGACATCCATCTGGCTTACCTTTCCTTTCTTTTTTTTTTTTTCTTAATAAACATACCCCCCCCCCCCCCACCCCCCGCCAGAGTACTTACTTCGCGGTGCGCCCTTGACCCCCCCGGGAAAATGAAAACTCTCCGCCTCTGAGTGACAGTCTAGTGGTCTTATGTCGTTGGAGGGTCGGATTTGGAACACGAGGATACACACTCAAGCTATGTACTGCGACGGGCAGTGCGATGACTTGCGTTTGTATCTTTTCCGTGTTCCTGAAAAAACCTGATCTTATTTCTTTGTCGCATTGTTCCATCCATTGTTATATGTAATATGCTTGTTAAACACTTGCTAAACAATCAAAACTCATTTACTTCATCTTTTTATAAGCAATAAAATGTGAGAGTGATAAGAACCGAATTTGCAGTGCACCTAACTTTGTCTAACGCTGTGTACTTTACCTTAAGTACATTTGCTTTGCTTCTTCTGGTGAACTGATCGATTAATTTATTTGGAGCAAAGCACTGGTTCTAAGCTGCATTGACATGTGATAGCACCATATTTATGCTATAACGTAACATTTCCTTTTGACTGTGGATGTGTTATTGGTCATATCACATTCTCGCAGCGGCATTTGATGCTGTGGGGAACTTGCTGGCCAATGTGGACTCACCTCTTTTCAATGCTGAAGAAGCGAAGGTAATACTTTAACTTTTCAGAATGAGAGCTCGTGTGAAGTGATTGTTTTTCCTCTCAGAAAATGCTGATCGGGTTAGCGAGAGATCTACGTGGTCTAGTCTTCGCCTTCAACACTAAGACGAGCTACATGATGCTCTTCGAATGGATGTATCCTTTATTGCTGAGTGGCGGCGCTCGGTGAAGTACTTGCGTTGCGACGTATCCTTGACTACAAAAGGAACCGCAAGGACAAGTGCTGACTACCTAGGACAGAAATTTGTTGCAACGTCAGTGCTTCTAAACATCAAGTGTACGAACAGATAATCGAACCAACTGGACTGCCTACTTATAATGTTTGTATTCTATTGATGATGTATCAACCAATCGAGTTCCCCATAGCTGGTATTAGTCAGTGTTTGCACAGTGTTCTTTCGTCACGGCAAAGCATGCTCTTGGAGGGAATTTTGTTTTTGTACATGGTGACAACGGCGGGCTCGGATGCTGTCAGTCTTATCCGCGCCCAACTCTAGACGTGGGCATCACATGCCGATGTAGCAAAGCGGGTCCAGGAAGCATGGGATGCCGTTGAGGTGTCAGTGTTGGTCTGGAACTGATTGTTGAGGAAGAATGTGGGAGAGACACCTGTGAGGCGACCGAAGTCTGTTACAGTTTCGCCTCTGTTGGTTCGGACTTCGGGCAAACTTTGTCCGTGATTAATGTAATGAAAAGTACGGTACTCATAGCCTGCTTTGATTACTGTGGACACTAGCAGTGATGCAGGGTTTACATTACATCTGTCCTGTCAACACACTGTGTCCTGTCTGCAGGAATCTTCACCTCTATGTTGTATGTGATGATGCATCTGACGATCCTTAGATTTTGGTAATTTTTGAGGTTGCACATTATATACCAGAAAATATGGTACGTGATTTTTCTTTTTTTTAAATGCCCATGACAGCCAATAACTCCTTTGTCAGTTGCCCTTGACCCTAATGCAGTTATCCCACCTACTTCCCGGTGCTCCACCGAGCACTCGAGCTGTGGTACCACGACCCAGCGGTCAGCACACCCGTTCTCAAACTGGTAGCCGAGCTGGTACAAAACCGCTCGCAACGGCTACACTTCGATGTTTCTTCTCCAAACGGAATCCTTCTCTTTCGGGAAGCCTCGCGCACACTCGTGCTTTATGGTAGGTATTCTGCAGCGCGAGGATTCTATTGTGACGGTAATACTTGTCTTTACCTTTCAGGCACCTGCATCTTGACATTAGGCCAAGTACCAAAGGAACAGGTTTATAAGCTTAAGTATCCTCTTACATGTGTTTGGTAGTGGTGGGAGAAAGTGGATTCCCAAAAAGTTACCACAGGTTGCGTGCAAAAAAAAAAAAAAAACTGAAGGGGAGTACCATGCACACTCAAATTCTTTGGCACAAAGTGGAGTGCAAGGTATTCTCAAATCTATAAAGCTAAAATGTAGGGAAACGTACAAATGTGCGTATTTCTGAAAGTCAAATGCTGTGGAATCCTGCTGTGCGTTCCAGGAATAATGGCTTGTCTTTGTGGAGCTGACCTCTGTCCCATTTAGGAAAGAAAGCAGTAGCTACATCCTGTATGTGACCCCCAGTCCGTTACCTGTTACGATGGTGGTGTGAATCACATTGAATGACAACAAGGTCAGCATCTAGGCAAGCAGTTGCAACTAAGGTGCACTATACCTCAGAGATATACAGGGTGTCCCAGCTAACTGCAAACATCTTTCTAAAAAATATATATAACACTTTTTCCAAGATGAAATCAATCGCAATATACCATATGCTGAAGGGCACTCCCTAGGAGGGCATTAGCAAAGTCCAAAGGCAATGTCTTAATTAACTTTTTAATTATAAAAGCTACAATGTTGTCCCAATGAGAACATCTGTTCCTTTCAGTCACCTGATATCGTAGCCGTTTTCAGAACAAAAATCCGTTTGATAGATCGCCCGCAAAAAATTAGTGAAGGAACGCCATTTCTTTCTTTATTTTGTTCATTGCGCATCTTCGCAGACGCGTATTTCCTTCATCCCCAACGTGAGGGGGGAAAGGAGTACAGTGCCGCCTCATGTGTCGAAGATGAGCTTTAACTTGCGGAAACAAAACAAAAACAAATTTATCGGGTGACTCTATCGGAACTGGCCTTATCTTGGGTTGCATTTTCTGTCTCCTTTTAATCTTTTTCCAGGACGCGAGAGGCGATAGTGTGCTCTTTCTCCCTCTCACATTGGGGGTGAAGGAAAGACGCGTCTTCTAAGAAGCGCAATGAACAAAATAAAGCAAAAAATGGCGTTCCTTCGCAAATTTTTTGCGGTCGATCTATCGAATGGATTTTTGTTCTGAAAACGGCTACGATATCAGGTGACCGAAAGGAACAGATGTTCTCATTGGGACAACTTTGTAGCTTTTATAATTAAAAAGTTAATTAACGAAAGTTAATTATGACATTGCCTTTGGACTTTGCTAATGCCCTCCTTAGTGTGCCCTTCAGTATATGCTATATTGCAATTGATTTCATCTTGGAAAAGGTGTGCCCTCCTTAGAGTGCCCTTCAGTATATGCTATATTGCAATTGATTTCATCTTGGAAAAGGTGTTATATATATTTTTAAAAAATATGTTTGCAGTTAGCTGGGACACCCTGTAGATACCTACTATTTCTAGCACCTATTAGTGTTTGTACTGCCCATATATGTGAGAGGAACACACCTTAGCCGCATGATCTAGACTAAAAGGCATCGCGATCTGCTTCAGCATGCTGAAAAGTGCACTCTGCGGTGGTTACGTCAATTTAGGTGAGATGCGGGTGGTCCTATAGGTGGTGCAAATTGTAATGGAGCGTTTTGTACGCAGGTGTCTTCTCGCTGTACGGAGATCGTGCTCTGGACGACGCCTTGGGCATCTTCGTCAAACTCCTGCTGTCTATCCCTCAGACGGACCTTCTGGTAAGCCAACTCTAAAAACCTCCGGCAGTACACAGTGTGACAACGACCCACTCGCTCCATTATCAACAAATGGTTCATTTGTTGATAAATAAAGTATGTTGATACTGGGAGTGAGTGTGTTGTGATTCTCCACCTGTGTCTGTGTTCATCTGTACAGAGCTGCTTCAAGCTGAGGCATAGTTCACACATGATGATGATGACGAATGATAGAGCCTGAAGTTTTCGGGTTTAACCCGATTCTTCCCCGAATTTGCACCCCGAATTGAAGGTTGCCTCTTTAGGGTGAAACCCGATTCTTACCCGGCAAATTTGCCCTCACCGAGAAGTCCGTAGGAATGCACAGTAACTTGTTTGGCAGCAAATGCATCACCGTTGTTGCATCACCGTTTGTACCAAACCTGTACAGTTAGTTTGAATAACTGAGCCCAATTTCTCACCAAATTTAGCGTACTGGAAGTTTTTCCACCCGAATTCGCATGAATTTAGAGCACATGTTTATTTACCCGGTTTTTTACCCTCCGAATTTAGAAAAAAATATTTCCCGAAAACTTCAGGCTCTATGAATGGAGTAACGCCCTGTTGATACTCAGACTAAAGAAGATGGTACCTTCGTATCATGTGAAGGCTTCCCCTAAAACGAGATTTTACGATACAACTTTTACAGGACTATCCCAAACTAAGCCAGGCGTACTACGTGCTGCTTGAGTGTCTAGCTCAGGATCACATGCATTTTCTCAGCCACTTGGAGCCTCAGGTGTTCCTCTACATTCTTTCCTCTATCTCTGAAGGCCTCACTGCACTAGGTGAGCGTTTGGGAATCCCATTGTGGAACCTCATTAAAAGGAACTTCCTTGCACTGCCAAAACGTGTTCCATTTAATGGATTGTTTTCTCCGTTCCGTTAATGTGGCGAATACAAGTTACCAAGTGCCATTTTGCAGTTTTACACACAGTCTGCTTAAAGCAACGTTCTCGACCGAAATGAAAACAAGAAAACTGCATTTACACAATTTTTTTTTTTAGATCGTGCTCAAAGTTGCTGTGCAAAGTATGCCACTAAAGTTTGCAGCCAATTATTATTGGGTCTTGTAGCTAACGGCAGCTGTTTTTTTTTCTGCGAAAGCTTCAAGACCACCAATTTGAAAAAAAAAAAAAAAAACTATTTTCTGATTATAATTTGGCAAAACTTCAGAACAGTTCTCAGTCACATTTTGATCACTGGCACACCCGTGTGATGGGCGTGGACGCGTTAAGTAGTGGCTCCAGAGCGCGGGGAGCGTGCTCCCTTTTCACTAAATGGCGTCACTCCCTTTCCGGAGCGTGGCGCCCTTGGCGCTCCAGCCTGCAGGTCGGAGCGCGCAAGCGCTGCTCCTGTTCTGCGACACATGGAGGAAGGGGAGGCCGGAAAGACCAATGAGCCGCCTCGGAAACTTGGCAGGGGCACGTATCGCGCTCACGGCTCTGAATGACCGTTTAGTAGGGGCGCCGGAGTACGGGGGGCAGAGCACACCGAGCACGTTGAGCGGAGCCCCTACTTAACGCGCCCCGTGATTGTCCGCCGAGCCCAACTCTTATCTCGGTGCCAGCTCACGGCGTCACACTGTCCATTTAACTTCTGTCTAATTTCCTTTAATTGAAACACCACTTACACTTTGTATTTAGGGCCTGACTTTTTCGGGGTTAAACCCGTATCCGCCCGATATTTACCCCCCGAACGAAATCTGTAAAATTCGGGTTTAACCTGAATCTACCCGAAAACATCCGGGTCGCGTGGCACACTCGTAAGCGTGCATTAAAATAAAGTTTGATAACATTGCTAAACATTAGTTCCATGATAAGACAAATTTTTATTAAACAAAAAAAAATCACCCGAATACACCCGAATTTCTGACGACAGAATATGCCGTAACGGGATTTAACCCGAATACACCCGAATTTTCAAATGAAAAATATCACCCGATATTTACCCCCCGAATTTGGCCAAAAATAAAACCCGAAAAAGTCAGGCGCTATTTGTATTTTGTGTCTTACATTTTGTTACATTTATTTTTTGTTACATTATTATTTTGTTACATTTATTACATTTTGTGTCTGCAGACACCATGGTGTGTACGGGTTGCTGCGCGACGCTGGACCATATTGTGAGCTTTCTGTTCCGGCGGTTAGCCAAGGGGGGTGCCAAGGGTCCACCGGAGCCCTGCTTGCGCGTCCTCGAGCTCCACCCGGAGATCCTGCAGCAGATGCTGTCCACGATTCTCAACATCATCATGTTTGAGGACTGCCGGAATCAGTGGTCGATGTCTCGCCCTCTGCTAGGCCTAATCTTGCTCAGTGAGGAGGTATGTTGCTCTTGGTTCTAGGTTACCCCCCTAGCAATTTTACTGCACGTGATAATTATTATTATATCTAGTGATGTCACAAACACCTCGTGGTTCCAATTTGGAACGGTTTTTCGTGGGTTCTCCTTCCCGGAAGCGTACTGTGTTTTGTGACTTAAGAAGCCGCCACATATCGGCGTTATCTTTGGATTAGTAGAAGTCTGCGAATATTCGAAATTTCAAATACGAATCAAATACATTCGTATTCGAAAACTTGGTGTTCTAAGTAATATCTGTTAAAGTTCAAATATTCAATTTTTTTCGAATATCGTAGCAGCTTATTACGAAACTATTGCGGGCTGCACGGTGGAACTACAGGTTTTCCCGCTCA
Organism: Ornithodoros turicata; assembly: GCF_037126465.1. NCBI lineage: Eukaryota > Metazoa > Arthropoda > Arachnida > Ixodida > Argasidae > Ornithodoros > Ornithodoros turicata. The sequence goes on from NC_088201.1 coordinate 5,763,737, forward strand.
TTTTAATCCATTGGTCACTCAGTTTGATCCATGCGCTACCCAATTTAATCCAGTGCTGAACCAAATTAATCCAGACACCAACCAATTTAATCCTAGCGCTACCGAACTTAATCCAAGCAACACATGCAAATGCATTCCGTATGTATTCAGTCATGTCATGACTGGATACACAGTAAACAATTGGATCAAATTGGGTAGCTCTTGGATTAAATTGGTTGGTGTCTGGATTAACTTGGTTCACCACTGGATTAAATTGGGTAGCACTTGGATTAAATTAAGTGACCAATGGGCTGCAAAGCGACGCGCTGAGCGTTCAAGGTACAGGTTGGGAGAGAAAGATTACAGAACACGCGAGCGGCGTACCTTTTTCTTCGGTGAGACACACTAGCTGCTGGCGGAACCGGGTGAGTTCACTGTTTCTGAGGGGTGGAAAGGTGAACCCCCCCCCCAGGACACAGTTCTCAATTTCATCTGATGATTGGCACGCAATAAAACTGCCAATCCGTAACTTCCAAAAACCACGTAGATAACAAAAATAAAATCACTGATTCAGCTGCTCGATAAGTGTGTACATCCTACAGACTTTAACGAAACAAAAATGACGGTATCGACCTGGACGCTGGGAAGTACTGGGTACCCCGCACTTTGAGGAACACACTGATGCCGGTTGAGAAAGGGTGTTAGAGAGCGATAGGAGAAAAAGCGTCCACAGAACTTGCGCCACGCTCGAAAACAGTGCATATTTTTTTACCAGGGCGCAGAAAAGCGCTGCGGTTCCGATTCTAGTGGACTAGACTCCTCAGGGTTGTGCTCTACAACTTTGCAATTGTGCGGTCAACCTATTTTCACCTATTTTATGAAGAATAATTAAGGCCTGCGCTAATTACTGACACACCACCATCTTTGAGTACGCCGCACCGGGAATGACGACTTCTCTGAAAGAAAAACAAATTGCGAATTTCATAAAATTCTGGTCATTCTTACGTAGGGTTGCCACCTTTCGTAGTGAAAAATACCGGCCGAGGGAGAGGAGGTGGAATAGAGGGAAAGGAGGAAAGGCTCCTGTAAAAAAGGGAAGTGGGTGAGGGGTGGACGAGCACACACACACACACAGAGAGAGCGCGTGCTCGTTCAAGATAATAGGTCCTGGTTCACAAAAGGTTTTTGACATCACTAGTCGCGTAAGCTGCTACGCTGCGTGCCACTTTCTTGGTCCAAAATGCCACGTATCGGAAATGTGCAAAAAAAAATCAAGGCAAAAATTTCCCTTTCAGTACTTTGCACAACTGCGGCAGAGCCTCGTGAGCAGCCAGCCCGTCGAAAAGCAAGCAGCAATGTCCCAGTGGTTCGACGCGCTCATGGACGGCATTGAGCGCAACCTGCTCACAAAGAATCGTGACCGCTTCACGCAAAACTTATCTGTGTTCCGACGTGATATAAATGATTCGCTCAAGGGCCCTGCCCTTGACATGATGGCCTAATGCGTTTTGTAAATAGGCGTGGACTTGTTGCGGTGGCTTGGGCTCCTAGACAGGCGGTAGTGAGTTATTTATTTGAAATAATACGCCTCTCCCTGTTGTCAGGCCCCATTTGTTGTGAGCTGACATCCCATTCCACTACAAAAGCGCAATATTTTTTTACTCAAAATGTTGTACATAAAGAAATAAATTGATGTAAATATGCCTCGTCGGTGCATGAGTCAAACAGTGTTTCTAGTTTTTGACTTGAGAAAGTGAACATTTCATCGCTAGAGCCAGGGAAAACTTTTAATTTTAACAACTACCAACAGTGTGGCCAGAGCGGAGTGGCTCCAAGGTCATGCTAAACACTAGAAAGTGGTGTCTTTGAATCCCGTGGAGGAATGGAAGAACTGACGTGTTTTTTCCCGTGGGTTTCCAACAAACGTGCAATTCCGCAACGCTCAGCGTTCGTTGAAGTGGGCTTGCCCGCAGTACACGGAAGTGTTAGGTGAAGCCAACTTTCAAATGGTGACGCCTACCAAAGGAATGCCGGCTTTTCTCTATGGGTGTCACACCCGCCCAAATGGAAATCCCTGCAGATGTAGGGGGCTTTCCGTACCCTTTCACACACTTGCCACCAACCTCCGCCGTGGTTGCTCGTAGAGTCAGCGTTGCACCTACACAGCGGCGCCTCAGCGTTCGCGGCGGGGCCGAGAGGAGCCTGCTTTCACACGCGTTTTTCTTTATTCTTCTTTTTCCTTTCTTTCTTTCTTTCTTTGTCTTTGTTTTCAACCCGAGTAACCCGCGAGTTGGGTATGACGTAGAGTCACGTGGCCCTAGAGTAGCCACCTTCGACAGGATTTTTCGGGAGGTACTCTGCGCTGCAAGACGGCGGACGTTTAAGTTTCGAGCGCTGCTGGTGCAAAATTGCTACAGGCCATTTGAAAAAGTTCCAGGGAGAACGCGCGCCCTGGTATGGCGTGGCGGGAAATGCCGTGCAAAACGACAACGATTTGCTATCGTCTCCGGTCGTCGTCGTCGTCGTCGTCGTTTTGCACAGCATTTCCCGCGCGCTGCTCATCTGATTCTGTTTTCTCTGAAATTCGGGTTGAAATCGGGATTAGGTGTTATTGTTTCCCCTTCTTTATTTATCTTTTTTTGTTAATACATAACCCATCATTTGACATCAACTTTCAATATCTGTCTTTCAACTTCATCACGTCTGCCCATATCGCTCATCGCCAACTTTCAAAATCTATCATTCAAGCTTCAGCATGACGTCGCATCAGAGCCCATCACCCATCTCCACAATACATGATTGTGAATGATGTCCACATTTGTGAATTTGCTGACTCATAGATGTTGCTGCCGCAACCATGCCTCCTCCAAACTCTAACCGTGGAAACCGAAACTCAACGACAAGTCACGTGATTCCGATTTGGCGTTCTTTGCCCGAACGCTGCTTGAACGCAGGAGACGCGTCCCACTGACAGTCGGCGTTCTTTTTGCTAACTTCGCTGTGGCTGTGGAAGCGTGGAGCTGGTACCTTTCGTAATCGCTAGCCATCGTACCTGCCGCAACAAAACCATCTCCAAGGGATCTCATCGGGATTGCGAGTCCTCGTAAGAGTGGCGTCGAAGAAGTAGTTTCTCTGCCGTTCGATCTCTCTTCTTCCAACACGTGACAAATACTGACGGTGGGTATCCTATAAATCACTCGTCATCAGAGCTACGATAACGGCTTCGTGTTACGATAAGAATGCTGCGTCTCGACCAGTAGCGTAGCCAGAAATATATTTCGTCGGAAGTGGTCCGATGGGAACTTCGAGTGGGGGGGTGGAGGATTTCGCCCTCACCCCCCGCTCCCAAATGCACTACCGAAGGTACGGTTTCGCGAGGGGTGTGAAACCTCCCCTCTCCCCTGGCTGTCGACCACTGGTGTCTACCCCTCATATTAATTTGTGGGAACTCTGAGAAATAGCATGCAAATAAGTTATTTCCTTTTTATTATTTTTTTTTTTTCTGGGGACGGATATTTAGGAAGAAATAACACGTTTAGAAAGCTATAAAAACTGTTTTCACTTTGCATATAACTGTATATTTTTGTATGTACAGGGTACGTCACGTAAGACTGTCCAGAATTTTTATTAAAAAGTTACGGGAGCGGCATAGATGTTTTTTTTTTTTTCTCTCTGTTGAGTTCTATGGGCAGGTGGGCATCATCTGGAAGAGAGTATAACTACCATACGACTAATTACCTGAAATTCATTAATTAAATCTTTAATTAAGGAATTTCGGGTAAAAGCGAGATAGCATATTGAGGAAACTATCCTCGTTTAAAAAAATCCTGAGACACACACGTGCTCTAAAATATCCATCCCCCGAGTTCTTGCATGCAAATGATCCGAAACGGAAAAAGCTAGCCGGAGAAGTGCATCACTGACGGAGGTTTATCTGGACCGGAAAACGGTTTGTCTGGCCAGTTGAGCGGAAGCCATTCCAATTATCTTCACCGCTCCAAATCACGTGGCCCTCTGACGTGACATGAGTGCCGTACTCTCCGCGTTCTCGGTCGCCTGTTTGGGTTTCAGCTCGTTTGCACATCAAAATTCAGGGATCGATATTTTAACGCACGTGCGAGTTTCAGGATTTGTTAAACGTGGAATGGCTTGCAACCAAGATAGTCCCTCTGTCTGCCATCTCACTTTTGCCCTAAATCCCTTAATTAAAAAGTTAATTATTTAATTTTAGTTAATTAGTCCTCTCGTAGTTGCACGCTTTCTTCGAGAGGATGTCCGCCCGGTCGTAGAGCTGAACTGCAAAAACAGCGTCTATTCTGCTGTCATGGGGTATTTATAAAAATTCTCGTGAGTCTTCCGTGACACACTCTGCATAGGTAGGGAGTTACTTTTTCGGGTTAAACCCAATTCCACCCGGTTATTCCTCCCCCGTCCCTCTCTCCGGAACTGACCTCCGACCAATTCGGGTTAAACCCGATTTCTCCCCGAATTCCAGTCACTACGAAATCCTCGAGTGGCGTTTCCACTGAAGACGAACAAAGGTCGCCACGTGTAACACCTTTAAGAACGGGTCACTTACGTTCCCAGCAATACACCCACGTGTGTCAACACTGCGTCTATGCCTTCGCGGATTACCCCGCTGGAAGGTCGCGATCCCGCAAAAAACAAAAAAAGAGAGATTAGGAAAGGACTTAATAGACAGGAGGAGAAACAAAAACACCCGAAGGCACAATTATCGCCCGATTTCTCCCAGAGTTACAGATTTAAAAATAGCGCCCGATTTTTTTACCCCCGAATGTGAGAAAGGCGTTTCGCCCGAAAAAGTCGCGCCCTACGTATGGGAGCGTACCTCGCCAATTTTTAGCGCAAAATTTTGAAGTAAGACTTTTTATTCTTATTTGTGCGCGCAAATGAAAAAAAAAAAAAAAAAAGGCGAGTGCATGCCAGCGGCAGGACTCAAACCCATGGTAACGAGCCTTTCCAACCCGCGGTGTCCTGGTGTAGACACGGATACGGCAAATACCCGATTTGTGCATTGCCCGAGGAGGACATACAACTGAAATGTGCACGTCTTCTGGCACTTCTCAAATGGCAGCAGGGTAATGTGTACTACGGGGCGAATTTAGCAAAGGTTACACATTTTGATCGCGTCATAAAAATAGAAGATGATGGTTCTGCGGCTTCAAACTGGAGTTTGATCCATATTTTTTTTTTTTTATGCTATCACTTTGTAGAAAAAAAGTTAGAAGCAAAGCAAATTCTCGCCCCATGCATTTCCTATGGCCTATTCGCCTCTCCAACCACCCATAGAGGCGCTCGGGTCGTCCTCAAGATGGCGGAGAAAAGAATGATTGCCGACAAATAAATCAACCTGCTTCATACCTTCTTCCACGAGACACGCTTCAAAAATTGTACGAAAAACATAAATCGTGCATGGTGGTCTTCGTTGTTTTCGTTCACGCCACTCCTGTGATGGTATCTTTTTTCCTCTTCCCCTTCTCGACATTGAATATTCTTCCCCGCAGTAGTTTTGCACTGCGGAATTGAGCAGTGCTGTTGCTGTCTCAGGTCTGTAGACCCGGAAACTCCGTCGCACACGAAGGGAACTAGCGGCAGTTTCGGATCAGCGCGAAATATACCTGTCGTCTGCTGTTACTGTCATTCATTGAGTGCTTCTGCGGGGGTTCACTAGGGGGCGAGCAGCCAGCTGGAGAGGCAAATACCGCCCGCAAACCGCCATTTTCCCCCTCTGTCTGCTTCATGTTCACATCACCACGCATAGGTGGCGCCGTCTCGAAACCCCGCGTCTGATTCATCTGGTTGTCGGTTGTTCCACAAGTTTTAGTTTTGCTTTGTCTCCAGGCAGCGCCACCTATAGGTGGTGATGTAAACGTGAAGCAAACGGAAGAAAAAAATGGCAATTTGTGGGCGGTATATGGGCCATAGGAAATGCATGGGGTGAGAATTTGCTTCGCTTGTAACCTTTTTTTCTACAAAGTGATAGCATTTGAAAAAAAAAAAAAAATTGATAAAACGTCAGGCGAATGACCACTAGTCTGCAAAGTTCGAAGCATCAGAGCCATTATCTCGTATTTTTACGACTCGATCGAAATGTGTTACCTTCGCTAAATTCACCCTGTACCTATGTGGAGAACGCGAATCTGTACACATTTTATGTGCGCGTACCGGTGACTTGTTCCCGCCTGGAAACAATTTTAATTCGTACTCATACCAGACTTTCTTCCTCCACAGCCCTACAAAGGCAGCCTAGTGACATATCAGGATGAGCTATCTGGCGAATGCATACTCTCTCAAAAGCAGGCTGGTGTTGCTTAAAACGTTGTGTAGTTCAAAGCTGCCGAAAAGCGCGGAAACATTTGCCACGCAGGTGGAACCGAAGAATGCGATGCACTTCTTTAAATGCATGGAATCCGCCTGTGACTTCACTACGAATGACAGCGACCTCTTTCTCGGTCACCTCTCCGGCCACCGTGGAACTTCATTTATGTGCTGTTATTGCAGAAAGGTCGTCCACGAGGATGTTCAGCTCGTTCAGCACATGGTTGCGCACCATAATGACCGGACCTTCCAGTGTGCGCTTTGCTTCTTCCGGTCTCGTACGAAAGCCCACCTAATCGTACACTCTAGGACCGTACACAAGACCGACACCGTTCACGGCTACCTGTGCAAGAGGGTTGCCGAGATACCCGCCAAGGACTGGCCGGCGGACATTGCCAGTAAGAGCTACGTGTGCACCGTCGACGAAAGCTGCAAGCTGTCGTGCCTCAGCACTGACACGTTTTTGAAACACCTCCGCAAGAAGCACCCGAATGCGAGCCGCCTCGTGTGTCACAAGTGCATGTCTCCGGGCAAGCATCCAAAGGGGCTCGTGTCGCATTATCGTCGGGTGCACAACTTCAAGTTCTACCAGTGCGCTTACTGCAGCGTCGGTAGCGATGACGAGTGGGTGCTCATGGCACACGTTTCGCAAGCGCATTCTGACTACCGATTCAAGATTATAATTCGCACAACCGGTCCTCCACCGTGGTTCAAGCAGGTCAGCACCATAATGCGCGAGAGCATGCTGGTTGCTCCACCAGGTAGCGGTGGCACGCAGCAGCCGCATGCCGAGTTGACTGTCAAGGAGGAGCCTCTATGGGACCCACCGGCACACCTTGTCGACCAACCTGGCGACTCGTTCGTAAGCGCGCAGGAAACTTTCTCATACATCCCAGCATGTTACATCTGCTCGGTGGAAGACTGTGCCTATTCTTCTAATAGCGCTGCCACTTTTCTCGGCCACATACACGAAGAGCACAAGTCGGTGGAGGAGTTCTCGTGCCCGTGCTGCTCGTTCCTCCCTCAAGCTTCGTCGAGGGAGCTATTTGTCCATCTGGTCGATAGCCACACGGCACTGCTGCATTGTCCGTACAGGAGCTGCGTCTTTCTCGGAGATTCTAGGAAAACTGTAGATGATCACATAATCTCGGTTCATCAGACGTATGATGATGAACCAGAATACCCGGATGAGTCAACGCCAGATTGTAATAACGTGCCACAAGAAGCGTCGTCGAGCGTGCAGTTCCCTGTTGGAACAGAATACCCCATCGTGAAGCATGAAAAGGTGGAACAGCAGGAAAGGGAAAACGTTGACATAGTGCCTTGGCAGACGACTGCCGGAGATGACGCTGCTCCAGGACCGTGGTTGTCTGAGGCCGAGCTCGGACGAATTGCCGAAGAGATACTGCGTGGGCAAACAGTTGGAGCCGTTGCACTTGCAGAACCAATGCAACAAGACGATAATGTTCCAGAGGCTCCACCGCCTTTGCCTGCCACGATTCATGAAAGGTACGCTTGTAAGGTCTGTCGTCAAAGTGAAACGGAAGCCTTGGAGTACTTTCGCCACATGTCCCTGCACCATGGAGTAAAGTTTTTCTGTGGACATTGCGATGGGTGTTACAAAGTGCGCAGGCATTTACGTGCGCACCACCTCAGGTTTCACCCCAGAGAGGAGGTGTCCTTTAAGACTCTTCAGGGCAACACTTTGATGGACGTGCCACTGAGAATGACATCTGCGCAGCAGCAAGGCGTTGCAAACCGAAAGAAGAAAGGCAGAAATGGAGCTGCCCAAGAGGATAGGGTACCCAAGGACGCTTCAACGGCTGTTGGTACACTGCGCACGACACAAGGCAAGAAAAGACCAAGCACAGAGCTTGGCTCAGAGAGACCGATGAAGAGGAGAGCAGCAAAAACTTTGTTGTCGAATGTAAAGCACGAAACTGCAGAGGAGGGTCCTCTGCCCACCGGAGTTGAAGAGTTGCCGAAGCAAGTCGGGACGGACGGCATAAATGTGGGAGCTGCTACAATGTGTAGCGGGGCTGGAAATAGACCAGGAGGGTCAAAGAGAAGGAAGGGGAAATTAGCCTCGCCACGATGTCTAAATACCGGGAACCAATCTTCAGAGATGCCAAGGTCTCCTCAAGGGCCTGCCTCAAAGACTTTTCATAATGTCTCATGTAGGGAAACCCCCCGGAGTGCAGTGAAAGCAAAATCAAAGAAGAAGCCCTCTACACGTTGCAACGTCGGAAACAAACGTTACGCACCCCCTTGGGGCATAGTCTCTTACGAGTGCATATACTGCGACAAGAGCTACAAGCTGCTCAAGTGGGCGCTGCGGCACCAGAAAGCAGCGCATCCTGGTGATCCTTCGACCGTTAAGGTGTTGGAAGCTTCAACGTTTGGGAACAGCACAGCAGAGACACAGTCGCTGGGACAGCTGCTCACTCAAGATATTGAGTCGTCGGCGCTACCAAGTCTGGCAAGCGAAGACAAGGCGTTGGTACCGTCACTGATTCGCAATGAAGACAAAATTGCTGAATCTGCAGCTGGTGCCGAAGACAAGGTGTTGGTACCATCACTGATTCGCAATGAAGACAAAATTGCTGAATCTGCAGCTGGTGCCAAAGACAAGGTGTTGGTACCATCACTGATTCGCAATGAAGACAAAATTGCTGAATCTGCAGCTGGTGCCGAAGACAAGCTGTTGGTACCATCACTGATTCGCAACAGAGACAAAGTTTCTGAACCTGCAGCTGGCTGTACAGAAACAGATGACAGTGTACTATGGCACAACGAAAATGAAAGTACACCTGGACAAGCGTACGCAATCATCAGTCCGGACCACTCCGATGACGAGGCTCAGCAGAAAGGTTCGTCATCACATGGTGTGAAGGCGAACCCACTTCCTACAGACATCTTTGTCTACATGCACAGGGAAGGGGTTAAGATAGCCTACTCTCAACTTGCTACCGTGATGGACATGCAGCCTGTAGTGTTACTCACCAGGTTTTAGATCTGAAATTCCTCAGATTTCAGAATGGCAGTTTAAGCAGTGTGAACTCCTTGTTATCCGCGTGTTATCGGAGAATATATTTTTGCATGTTCCAAGTAAGGCCAGTAAAGTGAGGCCATTGTTGTAGTACTCAGTGTACTGCTGTTATGTTTATCTGTTGAAGCAAAGTCAGTTTCATCTTGGTATTGTGTGAGCATTTTGTGTGACTTTCAAAAACGCATCTTCGATAGTGTTGTTCATTTTCAAAAGATTGTTCATTGGCCTTGTTCAAAACATATATTCAAGCCATAAGTTCGTGTTTATCACGACAGTGTGTGACCAGTTTTAATGGAGGTTTGAAGTCTTTTTCTGTTTAATAAAGTTGTACTATAAACGCATGTGTTGTAGTGCCATATCTCATAGAGGTGGTGATACTAGAATCACTCTACAGGGCGTCCTGCGAAAACTTGCTGTGCAGTGGACATGTACTTCTTGGGGGAACGATTTTTCTTATCAGGATAGTGTCGTCTGCTTCTCATCCTTCGCTGCATGCGGCGGAGCGAACAAGCAGGGCCGGCGAGGGGGGGGGGGGCGCAGCCGGGTATGGCGCCTCGGGGCCCGGGCATGACCTATCCTCGGGGCCCCTAATTTCTCTCGCCGGCCCTGGTACGAGCAGTGGTTTTGAAATTGAGAGGCAACCCATGTGCAGCGGATACCCATGGAGCTGCTAAAGACAAACACTGAAACGAGTTTATTAACGTAAGCTCGTACCAGAGGTGGGCGTTTTTCCTCACTAGCCTCGCCCTCACCTCAATTTTTTATTGAACAATTTTCCTCACCTCACCTCAATTTTTTCGAAATTTTCCTCGCATCACCTCAATTTTGTAAAGCTATTTGTGTATTCGATGTGAAGATTGCGTATTCGATGCGCGTTGGCTTTTAGTGACTACCAATGTTAATGCATATACCTCAAGCGTGAGTGCATACAGGGTGCGGCAGGAAAATGGTCATTTGACCATTATAAGAAAACGGCTTAACGGAAAAATATGGGGTAAACAACTTTCTTCTGGACATGTAGTTTGTCACCAAATACAAATAGTTTCATCAATTTGCCATTGGAATACATTTTCGAAATTGAACTCATTAAATTGCTTAGTCAGTGTAACGTTCTTTTTTTTTTAATACTTCTTTTTCTTCTTGCTGGAGGATTTGGCCTAGGCAATCACAGAAAACGCTTCGTGGAACTACGGTTATACCGATAAAAGTTGCGCGGAAATTGAGGTTCAATTGCGGGTATGCGAATGGCGCGCAAAGTCCGGCGTCAGATCAGCGGCGGGAGAGGAGGGCAGTCCCCGCCCATATGAGAGACAGAAGCTGCGAAAAGAAGGAAATATCCCGTGTACGCGCTGGAAAAGTTTTCATAAAGTGGGGGTTCATAAATTTTTCCTCACCTCACCTAAAAAATTGAAAATTTCCTGACCTCACCTCAATTTTTTAAATATTTTCCTCACCTCACCTCAAAAAATTTTTTGAAAATTTTCTCACCTCACCTCAAACATCACCAGAAAATTTGGCCCTCACCTCACCTCAAATATTGTGAGGTGAGGGTGAGGAAACCCTCACCCTCGCACGCCATCGTGACGGTGCCCACCTCTGGCTCGTACTTGCGAATAAAACTCTACCCGAGAAACGTCATCATGACGTTGGTAGACAGACTGAAACCGAAACAAATCGGAAGGGGAGGGCTCGGTTCCACGAATGGGCACGAAGGTGGCGCTGTCGAACATGACGTCATTTGTTTACAAACAGGGAGAGGTCTATTGGGTCATAAACTTTTACGAGACAACTTGATAGTGCATTTCTTTGCCAATTTTCTTATCTCCATGTGGTTAGATAGTGTTCGCGCATTATCGTTGGCTCTATTTGTTCCGTCGACTCACGGGTCTACACAGCCCGATTCATCTGGTTCATCTCCCTAAACGTTTACCTAAGCTGAGAGTCAAAGATGGATGGAACGAGTTATCTTCATTCGCTATTTACTTTTACGCAGGAAACAACCTTCAAAACATACGTAGGAAGCAGATGAGTATAGCTATAATCCTGGGGGGGGGGGGGGGGGGGGTAGAGTGCCCTCTTCGAATACGAAGGGCAGGATGAAAGACAGTAGACCAATGACGTAAACAAATGACGATAAACGAATGACGTCATTGTGTTCGACAGCGCCACCAATTTGGTAGAGTTGAACTACGCTCGAAGCTAGGGACGAACAAGGTCGCGCCTGAAAGCCACGGTCTTGACTGGATTACGATGGATCCCTGATCGCCCCTTCCCATTGGTTTCGGTTTCAAGGTGTTGCGACACTTTCTCTGATGTGTTGAAGCATAATAGATATGCATCGTACTCATTATGAGAACACCGTGGAAAAAAGAATTTTTGCTCTCGCTACATTGGTTCGGAAACTAGGCGCAGCCACAAAACGACGACCCACGCTGTGACCTCACGGACCCCTCTCCCCCATTTGGCTTGGGAGACGCGCGTTTTCCCTCGCTGCTCCCGTGTGACGTCACCTATGTCGCTTCTTCAGGGCCGTTTTTCTCCGTACCTGCTCACGTCATGGACCTGAAAACGTGAATATGGGATGATGTCGGGTGATAGAATAGTTTTTCGTATTTATCTGGGAAAGCTGGAAACCAACTGTCACAACACCTTTCAGTCTGTCTACCAAAGTCATGATGGCGTTTCTCGGGTACAGGTCTATTTCGATCCATGATTTTCCCGGGATGAGGGAGGATTCTGGACGGACAAGCCGTATACTGGACACTCGTCTCCTCGTTACAAAAGAGTCCCGCCAGGGGTGCACCTACGATCCATCAATTCATGCATGCTACATACACTTACCAAGATCAACTGAAGCCAGTGGTGTCGGAACTATTTTTCCACTGGGGGAGCGGAAAAAAATGCTACCATCATCATCATCATCATCATCATCATCATTTATTTTCCTTGAGGGCTCATGCAGGCAATACAGGGGTGGTACACAAATTGAAAACGTGCTCCAGGCAAATTACGACATGCGCATACTTGTACAACAGACCTAAACTAACATTGCTGAAATAATGTGTATGAATATCATTCCCAGAATTGCGGGACACCTACTCTTAAAGTGGGCTTAGCCTGCGAACTCGATGCCCTCCATTGAAGCTATACATTCCGTCTGCTTTCCATAAAATATCCATTAGTACTGAGGGTTTGAAAAAAAGTGTCCACATCTAGGCGTGACGGCAGAAGGTTCCTCGATTGTCCACAACTAGATTGCTAGCTCGAGACCGTCACACTTTTTTTCCTGAGAGACTTATTTTCGCCGTGTTGGCTTCATGGCAGAATACATTGGCGTGTCTTAATCCTTTAATTACGTCAAAGCCAGGGCTTCCCCAAAAAGTGTCCACATTGGACATGAAAGACTGGCCTGCCTGATTTTTGATTTCGCAACGACATTCAACCAACAGAAAAGGCTGGATGCATGTTTCAATTCTGAGCCACGCGTTGCATTTTTTTTTTTTTTTACCTGAGCACGAGCTCTCGTGCGTGCCCCGCGTGCCCACAGTGTTATTGCCGTGCAGATGACCTTAAAAGTTCTCTTTCTTATCTCTCCTCCTCGTCCCTCCTCGAATTTTTCCTCCTCCCATATCCTCGTGCAAATCTGTCAAGTCGGCTTTCTTGCATGGTTGTCTGCTATCCCACGAAGCCGGCTTTCTGTGTCGTGTCCCTGAATTCTGGTCATGGTCAGTGAGAAGATAACGTTAATATAATTACAAATATAATTTACATATCTGGGGGAGCCGTGCTCCCTCATCTGTAAATGAGGGGGAGCCGTCGCTCCCCCTGCTCCCCCTGTTCCGGCGCCCCTGACTGAAGCACCATGGGATGACAGATTTTGTGAGAGGGGGTTTCAGAACTCCGCCCTCCCCCCAATAGATCCGAACTCGGGGGAAAACCTGTCATATTCAGAGTGGAGCACATAATTTTGTGTGAGTGAGGAGCTCTCAATATCTATGTCGTCTTCTGCTGCATAATTTGAAATTTATCGAAAACGACTGTTGGAATTAACGCAGAGAAATAAACATTCAGGTTGGTTTCGGAAACGATGAGACTGTACGTGACTTTAACCATGAACCCTAAAGATGCTTTCTCTGACCTCTCCCTGTTTGTAAACAAATGACGTCATAGCGTTCGACAGCGCCACCAATTTGGTAGAGTTGAAGTACGCTCCAAGCTAAGGGCGAACTTGGGTCGCGCCCGAAAGCCACGGTCTTCAGGGGATTACGATGGTCCTTGACAGGGACGCGGCCTTCGGTCCTATACTTTTCTATCAATAGACGATTTCAGATATTGCCCTTGTGCTCCGCACGGGGGCCCTCCGTCGCCCAAAGTCACGCGCATCGCGCGATGCGTCGTGGGAAATGGTTTACATTCGCGCTCCTCTGCCTGTTGCTCGAAGGTGTGGGAGGTGAATGAGAGAGAAAACCGAAACCGTCTGCGCTCTTCTTCTTCTCTCTGACTCATGAGAACTAAATCCCAAGGTGCAGCGGGGCTTTCGCAACGCAGCGCTCTCTGGTGGGCCATCCATGCAATTTCTGAAATCGTCTATAGGAGGCAGCGAACAAGTGCCCATTCGTGGAAATCAGCCCCCCCCCCCCCCTTCCGATTTGTTTCGGTTTCAGTCTCTCTATACCAACGTCATGATGACGTTTCTCGGGTAGAGATCTATTCATTCCCGCCACCACGAAGGTTTGCAGTTACAATCCTCTCAGTGACTGACTATTCCTGAATGTTTTAGTCGTCCGCGATTGTAATGTCAAATCTTTTTGTTCATCCCACGGAACCGCAATTTAAAAAAAAAAGGAGCGGGTGTAGAACACTTGAGGCACAAATCTTTTGTGGACAAAGTTGTCGTTCATGAGACTGAGCTCACGTGACGTGCGCGAGATTAACCGCCAGCATATACGTTATTACTGGTTAGGCGCCCACGCGGGACATTCAAAACTGTCGGTTCATTCAGCTTGCTAGTGCACGGCGGTTGGATCTGTCCCGGCTTTTTGAGTCTTTGAGGACCTCTGCACCTGACAAGCATCGTTGAGGTGAGTGTCAGTGTCTAGTGCTTATGCCTTTCCTTTTGACGTAGCGATTCTACAATCTAGTCTGGATTTATGAGGTATAATTTGATCATATAGCTACCTCAAATCTCAGTTCATGCACGATGCACCTTGTACCCGGCACCGAGTTGCTGGCGTCGAAACAGTATCCTAGAAGGAGTCAGCATGCGAACCACCAGTGCCGGATTTACAGTGGTGGGGGCCCCGGGGCACTGTGCTGTGGGGGCTTCCTCGTGTATTCTATGTCTATCCAATGTGTTCTTCGGGGTCGATATGCGTGGACGGAGGACAGATTTTTACCAAGTTTCCGTTTCAGGGATGCGTTTCAGGCACGCAAAACAGATTTCTATTGGACAAGACCTTTACTGGTGGGGGCCCCTTTGTGGTGGGGGCCCCAGGGCAAGTGCCCCGTCTGCCCTCCCCTAAATCCGGCACTGCTGACCACGCAGATCCACTATAATCACTGATTCGCTGAGTCCATGGGCGTTCCCAGGATTTTTTCAATGGGGGGGGGGGGGCAATCGTGCAATCCCTATCCCCTACCACCTCATTTTCTGGAAGTGGACGTTGGGGACTGTGCGGCTGTGTTCAGAGGTTCCTATTATGACGTTTGAGGATAATTATTACGACCTATGACCAAAGAACGCACTATTTTCACGAGCGACCTTAGATCTCCAGAGGGGGGGGGGGGCACGCCCCCCCCTTGCCCGCTTTCTCGGTGCGCCCATGGCTGAGGCCGGTAGTAAACGAGGTGTTCTAGACCTGTAGATTTCCTAAATCGAAAAATTTCAGCCATAAATGCTGTTTTGTGATCGTTGGACATTGCAAATCCCGGCTGGTCATTGCCGAAGGGCGCGTCTGTTGTAATTCTGCAGTATAGTTACGAATGATCCATACGAGACTTCATGGTGACAAAAGCCGGGACTTGGGCAACAAGTAAAACGGACACGGCTTGTATTCTACTTGTAATCCATCCCTGTATAGCATCATGGGCAAGCCCAAAGGCAAGCGCGCCCGAAGCGACGTTGGTCTCCGGCGAAGCGATGACGGCGAGGAATTGATACGGCCTCAGGCCCGTTCGGGTACGTATATAGATGATATCTTTTCGTCGTCCTTTGCAACTGGTTGGTTACGGCTCTGTGTTTGTACAGCCATCACGCCACAGAAGTCCCCTGCACGGCGCTCCCACCTCCACTCGGTGACAAGACCTCCCAGGAGGATTGCGAGAATCGTGAGTTACGAAGTTACCACAATGCGCTATAATCCTTGACGTGGTTCCTATGTTGCATATACCAGAAGCGCGCATCCTTCACTCCGCTGCGGCAAAGCCAGCCTTTGGAAGGTGAGACGATCGAATGATGAAATTTTTGAGGCAGCAGGATCTCAACTGTGAAGTTTGTTTCAGGAGCTATGGAAACCACGCTTCTTCCGGGGGAAGTAAGTAGGCAGATCAGGTTTGATAGTTACTCCACATTCCTGTACTCGCTTGGGTTGCACGCGTGTTTTCCCCAGAAATTCACTTCTGGGGGGGTGCCGAGCTTTCAAGGGGGTGGGGGGGGTGGGGGTCATGCTTGGTGAAGGTTCCACTTACGGAATTTTTCTTAGACACGGAAAGAATCGTGGCGCAACGGTGACATATCTGCACAGCTTTCCCGGTTTATTTGTACATGTCATCACTTTAGAACATTAGAATAGAGATTCATTGTGAACGGCATTTCAACATTAAGATGCATAATCACGCGACCGACAAAGTTAAGAGACTACCATCTTGTCAACGAACACCTAGCAATCAACGGTGAAAACGTTAGAATACCTCGCTTGGTTGAGTTGGGCGCAAATGGCTCTTGATGATCCACATTGAGTTTGCGTGCCCGCACGCATTTTTGCTCGTACATACGCGCAATATATGCATTGCACAGTCACTTTTAAATGATTTTGGACAAATGCATCGTACGATCATCTGCATGACTGTGGTCCTACAGCCCAAGTTTGACAGCACAGGATGTAATTCGCTGCGCCGGACTCACTACCAGAACGTGTTGGTGGCCGAGCTGGGTGGGGTCACCTGAGAAATTTCAGGGGGGGTGTTGCAAAAATGCAGGGAGGGTGTACACCCCCCCTGAGGGGGGTGTAGGGAAATCCCTGGTTGCACGGGACGGGTACGAAGCCTTCGGTTACCCCCTCGCTGAGGGAACGGAGACTGGAGCTGGTGAACTTGGAAGATCACGTATAGAAGACAACGCAATACGAGGCTCACAAATTCTGAGTATAACTCCAAGTTGCTCGGAGTGAATAAGAGGATGCAGCCCACCAGTAATTCTACTCATCTGAACTTGAGGCGTACAATGTAATTTGACTGACCGTTAGTATCGTCTCTTTTTTTTGCCCCCCCCCCCCCTACCGGCCTCGGTGGCTCAGTCGGTAGCGTGTTCGCCTTCTGATCCCGAGATCGCGGGTTCGAACCCGGCCGAGGACGCCAGCAACTTGGTGGCAGGGTACAAGTTGCTTAGACACGCCGTCTTCCGCGAGGGACGTTAAATACGGGGTGCCGTGTGATGAACTTTCATCGCACGTTAAAGAACCCTCAGGTGGGCAAAAGCAATCCACAGACCGACCGCTGTGGCGTCGCTCATGATCTCAGTTGTCTCGCGACGTAAACACCCAATTATTATTATTATTATTATTATTATCTTTTTTGCCCCGTTCGTTTTGCAAGTGGGCTTCACCTAAAGCACGCGTGTGTTCGGAGAAGTTTCCTTGACAGGCTTTCGTACCACGTAGGTGGAGCAGATATATAAAAGAGAACGCAGTCCAGCACGCAAACGGCAAAATGAAATATAGCACAAAGCACGAAGCAGCGTATAGGCTCTGCGCGGAAGCATGTTGGTGGACGTCAGATTTGCGGCTTGGCCCAGTATTAGGTTACAGGAAGGGCACAGACAAGCTGAAGCAGGAAATCCTGAGACAGGGACCATAAGGACGACACAAGGAGAAATTGCTTTGTGTCGTGTGTGTCTCCTTCTAGGAGTACATCTTTCTTTACGTGGGTGGTTTGGTTTGGTTTTCTCGTCTTGAGACGCTCCATGCTTTAATAGGTGGCATCGTGGCAGTAAGGCCGTGCTGGTTTCCGAAAGGAAAAAGATCGAGGCTGTATCATGGGTAGGTAACTATAAGCCATAGTTGCACGGCTGGCGTGTGAAAAATAGTTGCAGCTACTGCTACCACGATAAAGTATTTCGGTTACTTTGCAGTTACTTTTTAAGAAACGAAATCCAAGTAAACGCACGTCTCACACCTTTGTACTGTTCGACCACAAATACATCCCACATCTTCCACGTAGGACACCACATGTCATCATCATCATCATCGTCGTGTATCTGTTGCTGTTCCGATCCATCAGTACACATCCTTCTTGATAGTGTTGCATAAGCTCAGGGGCGGATCTAGGGGGGGTTCCGCTATGGACAAGCGCCCCGTGCATGCTGGGATTGGTTCATTGAACCCTATGTTCAAAGAATTGAGGGGTGGCGGGGGGTCCGGATCCCTGGACCCCCCCCCCCCCCCCTAGATCCGCGCCTGCCCAAGCTCAGGCTTCTACTTCATTGATCTCTTCCACCATCTGGCCGGCGTTTATACTGCCTTATTTGAACTAAAATGTTGTTTAACAGGTGTACTGGAAGGAGCGCACCCGTATTTTTGCATTACATTGACTTCGCGATGTCGTTCAGAACATGCAGACATATGGCAAAAATATGGTCCAACCTGAATAACAAAAGAACAGTTACTCGCATAAAAAATCGTAATCGTCCTGACGGCTAGCGTTGCCATTTTTGTTTTCGTGCCAAAATCTGAACCTATATCTGTTGTTTGCAACTATTTACGAAAACGTACGAACTTCGGAAACTGACATCGACCTGTTTTCAAACTGCGAACGATATTTTTCTTTTTTTCTTCTTCTGATTACTGAACTCGTTTCTGTTTTTGCTAAACGCGAGAGTAGTCCGGCCGGAAGTGACTATTGTGTACTTGCGGTCACACAGAACGTCTTTTTTTTCTGGTACGGAAACCTGAGCTGTAAGCATAATTGCCTCCTCCTCCTTCTTTAACGTTTTTATTTCACGTTTTTCGACGAATTTTAGGCGAAACTTTATGTTCCACCAAACGGAACTCGATCAAGGTGTATTAAGCAGTCGCTCCCCTCCACTTAAAAATGTTTGTCTTAGGAAACACATTCAAGCTACGTTTTAGAAAATACGAAATTAGGGCGATAATTTCGTTTGCAGCGCGCCGAGCAAAGGAAAGGGCGGTGCTCATCTCCTCTCACTGATGAAACGAAGCAGGAATTGTGTTGTCCGTCAAAGTGCAATTATGCACGCGCATTTTAACCTGCTTCAGCACTTCATGCTTGTGGTAAAACTGTCACTGCATAGCAAGTCATTATCCCCACTGTATATCGGAACAAATTCGTCACAAAATTTGTTAAGGTCGCAGAAACGTAAAATTACTTGCAGGAATTTTGAGTGCTGGCGATCATATTATTGAAATATTAAAATGCCGAAAGATAGCAGAAACCGGTGTACTCTTCACCTATCAACTGCCATGTGCGCACAGGTTCGCCATCTGCTGTCGAGTGACGCGTTTTTATAGATAGTTCACTATGCGGCCTGCTAATATCCATACCAGTAATTATGTTGAGACATTTCTAGATTACAGCTGACGAAACGTTCGCTGCCAGTCAAGTGTCCAAAAATGGCATCCAAAGTTTGCCGTCATCGCCAAGTCAATTGATTGTTTATTCCTTGAAAGCACACTCCGGCACTGATGATCCGCCAAGTCAGTCGATTGTGCCCATTCTTCCTTTCTTCTGGGTTCCGATGAATCATCGATGAACTGTGGGACCTTCGACGACCCTTCGCTGTACTATTTGTGTACCTTGATGCATAGCAGCCACTAATTTCCAGTATGTATTTAACGCTGTATAGCGACATGGTACTACCGCACAACCGCACATCTTCGACAGCCAGCAGCAACTTTCCCCGGAAGTTGCAGACGACGGAGCGCTACGTCACTAATCCGCGTACCAATTGGGCGCCTTCTCTTCTCCTTCCCTTCTAGTGACCATCGACTGCGGGCTACCGCCAGAGGACGCGATTTCCGTTATTTCACCACGTTTCATGCTTCCGCTTTTGTGTGCAAGGGGTGCATTATTGTGTTTGGGGGAATATTACTACTCGTTCTATTGTATGTAGGGGACCATTTTCATTGTTAGGCATTATAACTCTTATTTCCTCTCCAAGTTATGGACACAACGACGTTACCAGAAGAGAAAGATGTGCAAAGCCAGGTTCGTTCCTTCGTATTCTGGTTCTGCATAGTTCCATTGTTGACGTCAGGGATTTAAGTGAGATTCCGGGCGTATTGAGAGAAATCACCAGATGATATTGCACGCAAAGGATGTTTGGTTCTATAATATTTGCCAATGACGCTAGTACCTTTTGGCGTATCGCTGAAATTAATTACCTCGCTTAAGCCTAACGGGCCAAGCAGAAAAAAAATCGGGTAGGGTTCCACCTCGTTGGAATAAACTTACTGTGGTGCATAATACTCGAGGGTAGATGATAATAAACTAGGTAGTGAACTTTTCTGGTTAACAAGTGTTTGGGCGGGCTTGCGCGACGGAAAGGCTGAGTTTCAACATTGACCCACAAACCTGAGCTCGCAGTTGTCAAGGAGGATGAACAATCAGAGCGGTGACAGTATGCCCCCAATAAAACACTCAGTGAATCACCTAGGACAGGTTCAAGAAATCCATCCCTATCGGGTAGCAGTCGGAAAGCCCGACACTAATCGCAAGGAGCGCATTGTTATCGGATTAGCGACAGAAGTGTAGACTGCTTTGTGTTGTGTTAGCGAGCCAAAGGGAACCATGAAATCTCTGACAAAGGTAGATAAGATATCTGTCCGTGCATGGAGTATAGTCAGTAACGGACTTGGACATTAAAGTTTTGACTCAGAAGGGCGGTGCAGAAATCGAGTTGTATTGAGAAATTGCCACTGTTGATTGTGCCAAGAAATGGATAATCAGTTCTTCTGTTGTGCTCTTTTGTTCTTTTTTTTTCTGTTTTGTTTGTTTTTGAGAAAGATATGAAACGTTTGTAAGCTATGAGGAAAGTATCAACGTAGTTTTACTCTCAACGCATCGAGCGTTTGCTAGCGGGTTTTTCTGCCCCGAGAATCAAATACAGTAGTTGCCACTCCACTTTGGTAAACATTCATTTACTTCTCGTCTGATGTCAACGCTTTGAAAGTTTGCTTATTGGTTAGCTTAAAGTTGAACTCAGCGAAAATCTTGCGCGTCTTGTTCACTTAATCTCTTATGCGGTGAAGTTTGTGACCTTCTGCAGCAGGGTGTGCAACACCAGTTGCTTGTAGTCTGGCCTCATGACTTACAACAGCAATGGTGTCACATTGCTGCCCTGCATACATTCACAGACTTCACTGTTTATTGTATGATACATGCACCCTGTCTATAAGATGGCTTTTTTCCAGTGCCTAAAGATGAATGAATTGAATTTTTTAGCACGCAAACTGAGCAGCTTTCTGAAACCAGAGAAGGCTGGTTATTTTCCGTGCTTTCTTTCCATGTACCCAAGGAAGGTGGGAATGACATTCTCTGTGCTATGGCAGAAATCATCTCTGTGTTCACGTTCTGTAACAAATCATTGTTTCATGTTAGTGTCTGTGTCACATTTTGCTTATCCAGTCACATGTATATGCAACATGTGACTGGATGTGGCAACTTGACTGTGAGAACAGTCATCCCTAGTTGAATTCGGTGCATTTCTGTGCCACACAGACACTGCCACTGTGCAGCACTTAGAGCGGTTATGGTAAACTTTGGTCAATTCCTGCCTTTTAGTATCCAGACTGTTCAAGAGCCGGCTGCTGTTCTTTATACAGTTCCATGAGCCACGGGGAATGAACAGACATTCGGGACGCAAGATCCTACCTGTGGGATGATATGAGCTCAAAGCCTAACTTTCGTGAATCTAATTTTCTGTGGCTCACTTTTTCGGGCAAATAACGCCAAAAAAACTCGGTGCAAAGAAAAAATATACCGTATTTTCCGGTGCGTAACGCGCACCCCTAAAAGCGGGCCGAATTTGAAAAATGTTCGATGTATAACGCGCGCCGTAATAGTGCTACAAGCTTCTGTACTGCCACCAGTATACACAGTGAACCAAAGCGGTGTATCATATATAGCATACTTCAGTCTCCTCTCTGCTTTCCGTTTCGTGTCCCTTCTCAATCACGTAATTCTTCTGAAATGAATTCAAGATTATTGACTGCTGAATAGCGTCCTTAAGCAGCATCATTAACCTTTTATGAACTCCCAGTGCCCTTTCGCCGGTTTCGTCAACTTGACCCCAAGAGATATGGGAGAAAGGCGCAGCACACCCTGGAAGAGGCTAGAATTTGTACGTCACCGACCTGAAAAGGAACTCTGCAGAAAAATATTTCCGTGTACAACGCGCACCATTAGATAACGCGCAGGACCTGTTCAGAACACTTAAACGCACGACGGAAAATACGGTATTTAAAAAAAATCTACAACGCGTAATTTTTTTAGTATAACCAGCCAACTTCCGAACTGACGTATTTGTGTCCCTGCCGGCAGATATCCCCAACGGCAACACAGCTGGGCGGAACCGATGTTCGAGGGCCGACGACAGAAGAGCGGGAACGTTTGTTGCTGGCTTTTGATACATGGGGCGAAGAGGTGCAGAGCCAGTTCGTGGAGGCCCTGGTGTCTCGGATGTCGCACTGTCAGCACTCTCGCATCAGCTCGTTCCTCAAGCCGATGCTGCAGCGAGACTTCATATCGATGCTGCCTAAGAAAGGGCTGGACCACGTGGCCGAAGCCATCCTGTCCTACTTGGATGCACGTAGCCTGTGTGCCGCTGAAGCCGTCTGCAGGTAATGCCTCGCGTCGCAAACCTACACCTTCCCGACACCTCCCGTTTTTGTGACTGGCCTCAAGCAGCGCCTCCTCTATTACTCAATGCCTCTCCATTTGGTCAGAGGTGCCATACTGCGCATGCGTATTAGTTCGCGTTCTCTCGTTTGACGGCGCCACTACCCTACACCCAGGTCTGACGCGCGCCGACGTCACCTGCCACACATGCTCGTGTTTTGATGTTTTCTTTGTAATCACTCGCAAGCAAGTGCTTGCTGCACACAACGGAACAGTTGGAAGTAGTGTTCGGCTCCCAATCTTTCCTCACTATCAGTTTCTACCACTTCTTTCGTAACGCGAGATCCACAGGCACCTCGTGAAGCAATACCCCTTGCTCCTTTTTCTTGGTCCCCGAAATAAAAAAATGGCAGAAGGCAGTACGCAGTACCGCATTTTTCGAAACTTTCGAAACCACGCTTATCGAAATCAGACAAGAGCGCACAGCAGACGACAAGGGGTATAGGGAAGTGGCGCCCTCTACGTGCCCTCCGCGGGAAAGGGAAGCGACTCGGCACATCTGCAAACGGACAGGCATTGAGTAATAGAGGAGGCACTGCCTCAAGTTGTCACTTGTGGCAAAATTACCACCTTTTCGTGATCGCACATCATAGGCAAACGTCAGCGCGAGGTCGTATTCCCATCAGCGTACGACCGAGAGACAAACATATTTTGCCAGTGTCGATTGCACGGTGCTTTTCGGGGCAGCTGGGTAGCTTATATCCCACGGGAAGTGTAAGTGCATCGCGTCGGCTGAACGAGTCTTAGCACCGATTTTGTCACATCTTCGCAAGTGGTCGTTGGTACGAGGCCTCATTCGCAAATTTGCATGTTTTACTGTGAGGATATGGGTCGGAAGAAGTTACAAAATGACGCACAGAAACAGCAGTCGCGTTTACAAATCGTGTGGCCACTAGTCATGGGCGCGGCTGTTTTTATGGTCACGTGTATGATTGATGTTTGCAATGATTGCATTGCATTTGTCTGGCATGCTATAGTCTACGAACCAATATATGGTAGGACACTTCTGTTGAACAGCAACCCCAAGGTTATGATCGTTGTTATACTTCGAAACACGAGAGCAGAGGTGCATATCCGCCAGCCAATAATGTAGTCCGTACATTGAGAGTGAGTCACACGAGAAGGTGACTGACGTCCTGCAGACAGAGAACTCCATTCACGTTTTGTTAATGCAGATATTTGGTGCGTTTGCTCTAAAAGCACATAAACGTGCTCAAAGTATGTGATCTCTGACGAGTGTTTTCACAACATGATCAGTTTATGAGCAACAATACGAAACACGTGGCCGCGCTACATAATCATTTGAAGGCGTGTTGCGCCCGCCAAAGCCGATCGCAGACTAGATTTTTGTGCTGGGTTAACCCGTCCTGATGTATAGTGATGTTTCTTTCCTTTAAATTGCGACGTGCTCCAAACTTGGTACATGAACCAGCTATACCTGCAATGCTGATCGCGCAAAACAAAGGAACAGACACCTAGCAGTTCGTCTCTCCCTAGCACGGTTTTACGTAATGCAATTTATTTCTCCACTATGAGTGTGGGGGAGGCATGAGGCAAAAAAACCTTGCCTTGGATCATCACCAGATCCCCTGCTTGCTTGATCTATCTGTAACATAGCAGTTCCTGCACAAAAGTAGTGGTCTAATTGCCTCATAGTCCAGTGCCTGGTCTGTTACACTGTAAATTACGTCTAATAAATATGGCAGAGCCTACTATGCAGCAGTACACTGTGCGGTACACTGTGATACTGAGCACATTGACGTCAGTACCCTGGATCGACGCTGATGATGCCTGTCGGTCCTGGAGAGTAGTGATTTGTATTTGATCTGAAAACTTGTTAGAAGAACATGAGGTGATGAGCTTGTTGGTTTGTGCATATGGTGTCACCTTGTATTTGTATTGACCGCATTAGCATCTAGGTTTTACCCCACAAAATCAACACGCTGCCGTGGTGGGTAAAAATAACGTGTAGACTGGAATATAGGTCAAACTTTACAAAAAGCCATGTACCAGTCATTAGTGGAGAAATCTTGAGTCGGGTGGCAGACGTTGCCCTCTGATTTGTTTTTCTTAATGTGCTTATCCAGCATGCCCGTAGCTTGCTTTGTGTTGCTGCTTCAGTGCCTTTTTCAGTGTCTTAGTAGACTGGAAGCTCTCTGTGAAAATGATATGTACGATAAAGGACTCTGTCAAATCCAGGGTCAGCTATGTGTGATGTTAGTCACTCGAAAGGGATAATGCCTTCTTGTGTCATCTGAAAAAAAAATTTCTTTTTTCAATTTGTAAGTTCGGGGATACAGTAAGGGTGCATTTTGTTGCGAATGACTCCATAGTGGATTTGTTCTTTCCAAATAGAGAATGGAGGAGAGTCGTGGCAGAAGGCGGACTTTGGCGTAAGCTGATGGAACGGCGTGTTCTCACGGACCCCCTGTGGCGAGGTCTGGCGGAACGTAGGGGCTGGATGCAGTACCTCTTCAAGCCGCCTCCGGGAGAGCCTCACCCGGATCACATGTTCTACCGTCGGCTCTATCCTCGTATCATACAGGATATTGAGAGCATAGAGAATAACTGGCGCTGTGGCCGCCACAACCTTCAGCGCATCAATTGCCGTTCCGAGAATTCCAAGGGTGTCTACTGCCTCCAGTACGACGACACCAAGATCGTATCCGGTTTGCGCGACAATACAATCAAAATATGGGACCGCGCATCTTTGCAATGCGTCAAAGTGAGTTTCCTTTTTTCGAGAAACGTGTTTGTGAAGCACGTGAATGGGAATGAATTATGGATAGAGCCTGAAGTTTTCGGGAAAATGTTTTTTTCTAAATTCGGGGGGTAAAACTCGGGTAAATAAACGTGTACACTAAATTCGTGTGAATTCTGGTGAAAAATCTTCCATTACGCTAAAATCAGGGAGAAATCGGACTCAGTTATTCAAACTAACTCTAGCGATTTGGTACAAACAGTGATGTAACTACATTTTTCTGCCAAACAAGTAAGTTGGTGCATTCCTACAGACATCCCAGAGAGGGCAATTTGCCTGGTAAAAATCGGGTTTCACCCTAGAGAGGCAACCTTCAATTCGGGGTGCAAATTCGGGGAAGAATCGGGTAAAACCCTAAAACTTCAGGCTCTAATTATGGAGCTTTTCTTGTTTCCCAGGTTCTGACTGGACATACGGGATCAGTCCTGTGCTTGCAGTACGATGACAAAGTCATCATTTCAGGATCAAGTGACTCTACCGTAAGGTATGTGGGGAACAGTGTTTTATACTTCTGTGTGTGTGTGTGTGTTTTTTTACAGTGCTGCCAACTGATAAATGTTCAGTAAGGAAGCTAAATACCATTAAAAACTCTGAAGGAATCGCGGCTCACAGTCGGATGAAATAATGCCGTGACATTGAACGTGCAGCAGTGTTGCAGACTTTGCGTGGTGCTGGACAGATATTAGCTAGTTGATTTTCCTTTGACCCAGGAGGTGCAAGTTTGTTCAAAAATAGCATGCCACAGTATTGGTCTAGTTGTCTTCTCAAATTTAGCCGCAATTTCAAGCACATCTATTCTCCAGAATTGGCATTCACAGCACTCGTTAAACTCCAGTCTGCACCAGCTAGGGCTCCTCATCAGAGGTACCTCTCGAATTTGCAGTATCTGTCTGTTTTCTTTTCCTTGGTGTTCCCAGCTTGCCCCTTTGTGGAAAATCCTGTGCATTGGCCTCATCCACAAATTCCTTATAAGCCCTAGCACATCATATGTCATCCTGCAAAAAAAAAGAAAGAGAAAAAAAGAAAAAGGAACGTCCTTCCAGTGCCCATACAGAAAGTATAGTATAACACTACACCCAAAATCTTTTAACTGACAACTGGGTGATTTCACGCCAAATCAGGCAGGGTGGTCCGGTCGACCTCCGATTTTTTTTCTTTCAAACATTACCACACCAAACATATAACTCCATTGGCAGTATTTGAAAAAAAAAAAAAAGAAAAAAAAATCAGCTGAATATGTTCAACAGTTATGGAGATACATGGCATTAAATTTCATAGGAAGTGCTGTGGTCGAAAAGTATGCATCTGAATGATACTTGATTAAAAAATTACTATTAATTACTTTCAACTACTGTCACTGCTAGTATTCTTCCTAGGGACTAGGCTTCGATAAATTTTTGAAAGAAAAAAAAATCGCCTGCCTGATTCGGCGTGAAATCACGCAACCATAGTGTGCCAAAGAAGCACAATAGCCAGCAACACCTTTGGCCACATGATATGAAGCACCTGACATGTTTGCAACACGTTCTACGCTCACTTTTCAGCACTAAACGGAAGTTGAATAAAACGTGCACATTTTTGCATAGGTGTGTACATCTGGTGTGTATGTTCCATTACAGAGTGCAGTATAGCTAGAGCCAGAAGTTTTCGGGAAATATTTTTTTCTACATTCGGGTGGTAAAAATCGGGTAATTGAATGTGTGCACTAAATTCGTGCAAATTCAGGTGAAAAAAAAACTCCCGATATGCTAAATTCGGGGAGAAATCTGGCTCGGTTACTCAAACTAACTGTACTGGTTAGGTACAAGCGGCGATGTAACTGCATTTGCTGCCAAACAAGTAAGTTAATGCATTCCTACGGACGTCCCAGTGAGGGGAATTTGCCGGGTAAAAGAATCGGGTTTCACCCTAAAGGGTGACCCTTCAATTCGGGGTGCAAATTCGGGGAAGAATAGGGTAAAACCCTAAAACTTCAGGCTCTAAGTATAGCCTGCGGCTCTTGCACTCCAAAATTGAAACACACGCAGCTCGCCCCCGAGCCTGAATTATATTTAGGGCCTGACTTTTTCGGGTTTTATTTTTGGCCAAATTCGGGGGGTAAATATCGGGTGATTATTTTTAATTTGAAAATTTGGGTGTATTCTGGTTAAAACCCGTTATGGCATATTCTGTCGTCAGGAATTCGGGTGTATTCGGGTGATTTTTTTTTTGTTTAATAAAAATTTGCCTTAACATGGAACTAATGTTTAGCAATGTTTATTTTAATGCACGCTTATGAGTGTGCCACACGACCCGGATGTTTTCGGGTAGATTCGGGTTAAACCCGAATTTTACAGATTTCGTTCGGGGGGTAAATATCGGGCGGATACGGGTTTAACCCTAAAAAGTCAGGCCCTAAGTATAGCCTGCGGCTCTTGCACTCCAAAATTGAAACACACGCAACTCGCCCCCGAGCCTGAATTATATTCTACCTATTGTCATTGCTGTGTGTGTTAGATTTCTCTCGTTATGCCGTCTCGTGTGTCTGTACATATTTGTCGTACAACGCCCAGCCCGTGTATAACGGCCCCGTGCGATACCCGAACAACGAGCGAGACGGGGAAGTCTGTCTGAAACGCGTAAAAGAAAAGCGTCGCATCATTGCATTTCTTTTGCAGGGTATGGGATGTGAAGACTGGTGAAATGGTGAATACGCTCATTCACCACTGTGAGGCTGTGCTCCATCTGCGGTTCAACAACGGCATGATGGTGACCTGTTCGAAGGTGAACCACTCGAGACGCGCTCGCCCGACCAATTTTCCTCAGCGGAGCCGTACTTTTTTTGCAGGACCGATCCATTGCGGTTTGGGACATGGTGACACCGCGTGAAATCAATCTGCGTCGTGTGCTTGTCGGCCATCGGGCGGCTGTCAACGTGGTGGACTTTGATGAGAGATACGTCGTGTCGGCTTCTGGAGATCGCACTATCAAGGTAACGTGTACGCGAGTGGCATTGTGGATGTTACATCTCTTCTTCTTTTTTTTTTTTCACCAGGTGTGGGGTACACCGAACTGCGATTTTGTCCGTACACTGAATGGCCACAAGAGAGGCATTGCTTGCCTGCAGTATCGGGACCGCCTAGTTGTGAGTGGCAGCTCGGACAACACAATAAGGTGAGGCTTGTTTGCATCGCTTATTAGTTCGCTTCCTGCATGAGCAGGTGAGCTGCTGAGATAGTGAAACAATGATTGAAAAGTAAGAGGGCTGGTGACAAAGTCCTTGTATGTGTGTGTTTTTCTTGTACGTAATCTCGGGTTTTCATTATTGACTTATATATATCCTTATATATATATCCTTATATATTATATATATTATGACTTATTATATTATATAGCTTTTAGTTTGAATTCATGCCGGAGTGCCTAGTGGAATGTCACAGGCCTGTGCATGTAGGCACTACAATTTTGTCTGGTACAGGAACTTGGGGGGGGGGGGGATATGTTTATTATATATAAAAAAATAAGAGGGAAAGGTTAGCCACCGGTATGGCGGCTTGCTATTCCCAGGAAAAAAAAGGAAAAATAAAGGCAAACAAAAAGAAAAACAAAGAAAGGGAAAACAAAGAAACAAAAAGAAAAACAACAGAAGAAAGAGGGCTTGGGAACTTGGAAAGAGGAAGGGGAACTTGGGCTTTGTTAAAGCTACTGCAAGTAAAAAAAATGTACTAAATGTAACTAAATGTACCAGCAATACTTATGTGGGACATCTGTTTTGTTGAACTTTGGCTCTTTTGGTTGAATACCTCACTCGATTGTGTGCAGAGGTTCCGTTAACCACCAAATCATTTGATTGGCGCAGAATTCACAAACACACATTGCACTTCTCATGGCTACTAAAACGTGGTCGTTGAGAAGGAAGAAAGTGATAGATGCAGCTGGTGGATTCTGGTGTAATCCGAGACTTTGCAGGTTGTGTGGAAGCTACAGTGCTTTAATGCACTTTCAACCGGTTACACTTCTTACGGCTCATCAACAATCACTAGACTTTGCAAGGGTTGAAATCGTGTACGAAAGGCATCAAAGCGTCCATCCACCCTAGTAATACATAGGGCCTGACTTTTTAGGGTTAAACCCGTATCCGCCCGATATTTACCCCCCGAACAAAATCTGTAAAATTCGGGTTTAACCCGAATCTACCCGAAAACGTCCGGGTCGCGTGGCACACTCATAAGCGTGCATTAAAATAAAGTTTGATAACATTGCTAAACATTAGTTCCATGTTAAGACGAATTTTTATTAAACAAAAAAAAAATCACCCGAATACACCCGAATTCCTGACGACAGAATATGCCGTAACGGGATTTAACCCGAATACACCCGAATTTTCAAATGAAAAATATCACCCGGTATTTACCCCCCGAATTTGGCCAAAAATAAAACCCGAAAAAGTCAGGCCCTAGTAATACATTACAAACCCCTTTGTGAGCCGAATTGGGAAAATCTTAATGCGATTGCTGTTCTCTTCTACAGGCTTTGGGACATAGAGTGTGGCGCATGTCTACGTGTACTAGAAGGCCACGAGGAATTAGTCCGTTGCATACGTTTT
This sequence comes from Ornithodoros turicata, assembly GCF_037126465.1. Lineage (NCBI taxonomy): Eukaryota > Metazoa > Arthropoda > Arachnida > Ixodida > Argasidae > Ornithodoros > Ornithodoros turicata. Next base: position 5,793,581 of record NC_088201.1, read on the forward strand.
GACTCTAAACGCATAGTATCCGGTGCATACGATGGCAAGATCAAGGTGTGGGACCTAGCAGCAGCGCTGGACCCCCGGGCTCCTGCAGGCACACTCTGCTTGCGCACGCTTGTTGTGAGTATACCATCTTTCTTTACTTTCTATAATGCAAATACTACATAAGTTTCCTTCCACTTTACCGTGAGAGCGTCCATGAAGTAGTCCATATACATTGTCCTGATGGCGAATGTCAATTACAGTCGAACCTCGTTACAACGAAACGCGATACAACGAAATTCACGATAGAGCGAAATAATTTGGATTCCCCGGCAGATGGCCATAGAGATCAATGTATTTTAACTCCCGCTCCAACGAAACACTTTTTAGCCGCCGCCTCGATACAACCAAAGAACGAGATAAGGTTTATGACCCCAAAGCCGACTTTAGGGTCATGAAAAAAAGGGCGCGAGTTGCGTCCTGTTCCGCGCGATTATGGTCGGGAGGAATCTGGTGCCTACAAAAGGAAGTCTGAGTCATTGGAAGGTTAGGGATTTTCTTCCGAGGCTTCTTCTTTTCGCGCTTGTTTTGAACTGTCCGGTTGCAGCCAACTAAAAAGAGTACGAGACGCAAGGCGCCATCGCGCGCGTGGGAAACGCTTCGTTCGCGTGGCGGCGTAAATGACGAAATCAGCCTAGATGATTTTCTTGACGGGGACAAACATGCCGTAGCAACGGAGAGCCTTACGGAAAACGCACTGTCATAGACGTAGAAGGTTTGGGGGAGATCGCAACACGATGTGGAGAAAGCTGCGGAGGCTTCGGCGGCGTACGAACAATGCGTGACACCGCGTCTTCTAGGCACGACGCAGACGCGTATAACCGGCTATTTCACGCAAGAATAAAACGCCGTAGGTGCACCTTGGCGCTGTATTTGTAGTTGTTGTCATTTTTCACGAAAAACATTTCCGCATCGTCGCGGGAGTTATCGACGCTTATCTACAGCGCGCACCCTCGCAAAGGTCGCGATCCGTGACCTTCAATTCGGTACAACGAAATGTTCGATACAACGAAAGAAATTGCAGTTCCCGTGGGTTTCGTTATATCGAGGTTCGACTGTATTTTGTTACATCACGAATTTCGTTGTATCACATTTCGTCGTAACAAGATTGGACTGTAGTTTCTGACTACAGTCAGAAACTATACAGTCTTAGTAGTTAGTTAGTACATTAGTAGTATAACCCCATAGGTATAACCTGAGAGAGTGCATGGAGAATGCTTCGAGGGTTCCACTAGCTGATACAGTCAGGATGAAACTGCGCTACATCTCTCCCTGGCTGTTTATCACTACCCGAAACACCCGTGCTGGAAACTAGGTGTCCTCGATTCTCCCTTCCCATTTTATCCTTCTGGAAATAACCTTACTCAAAAAGACTTTCCTCTTTTATCCGGCATCGGAACTACGTTCTGACTTCTTCTCTACTCCGATTTGAAGCCTACCCCTACACTAGAGTAGCGTTGTGTCCTGCGGCTTTCTAGTTCTTTGGTCAGGCGTCGTGTAACAAGTCATTTATGTTGCTTCCGACAGCCCTGATAATAAGCGTGACCGTAGTCTGAAAGGGCTGGTTTTTGTCTTTCACGTGTCGTTGCGAGGGCAGAAAAAAAAACTCCTTTCTCTGCCTTCTGCATTCGTAGCGCCCAAAACATGAAAAAATCTGATCAAATTTACGGTACTATAATTCCTTAATTCATTTTTTTCTGCTTGTTATATATGCACCTAAAATGAATTTTTTGTGCCGAAACATCCGGGCTCTATTTATCACTGATGATACTAGAATACTGCAAACGTATTTTTATTCGCGATGTATTAATTTTCGCGAATCGCATTCGGGAAGTTATTCGCTAGTATTTAATTTCGCGATTCCAGGTCTGTTTCCTTCCGCGGGGATCAATGTCAAGCTGTGTTTGCGAGTACAATTTTTTGCAATTTTTTAGCGGTCGCAAAATTCACGAATAAAAATACGTTTGCAGTGTGCTCTATCCACATGTCTTCTGCGGGTGTGACCTTGGAAATTTTTGCGTTCTTGCTGACTGCACATCTTTCACGTCTGAGATGCCTGGTATTTTTTTGGCAGTATATCCTAATTAAGTAAAACAAAAAAAAAAAACTTCTCTATCCTACAGGAGCATACTGGTCGCGTTTTTCGACTGCAGTTTGACGACTTCCAAATTGTCTCCTCCTCCCACGACGACACCATCCTGATCTGGGACTTCCTGCACCTGTCCTCGGAGGCAGCCTCGTCGGCCTCCTCGCCACTGCCTCCGCGTACGTACACGTACGTCAAGTGAGGATGGCCCCCACGATAGACTGGTTTTTGTGTGGTGCGCGTGGTTTGAAGACGTTGTTGTTTGCACAACTGGATTTGTGCACTTGCGGGGAAATTGCCGTACGGCAGCTGTAGAGCTTTCGGCCGTGCGCGCGCGGGCGGGTAGAGAGAGGGGCGGGTTGCCGGAGCGGAGGCCACGCTTCTCGATCCGGAGTCCGATGGACCGGCTCGGACCGCAGCCCCGGAAGGAGTGAATAACTTTGCCCTTGATTCTGTGTGCAACTATCGTGTGCTAGAACACTTTCCTTTTTTCTTCTTTTTTTTTTTTTTGTGACACGTGATTATACGAGAGATCATGTTTGATAGTGTGGCTTTTGTTGTGTGGCATTTGGATGCTTAAAAAAAAAACCATAGAACAAATGGAAGGAGATACACACTAACTTGCGACAGTTTTAATAGCTACACACACACACGATTGCGTGAGGAGGGGGTGCACGTAGGATTCAAAGTATTTATCTCATCCACATCCTTTGAAAGATCATTACTCTGACTGGGGAAGTTGACTTGCTTGCATTCCAGAGCTGTGGAAGTTGGTGAATGTAAGGCTTGTAGCATTTTGGGTGTAAATAAACGTTGCGTGTCTGAGAGCCCAATCCTTCTGCTCTTTGACTACGACCGATTCAGACACGGTGCCATTAAGTCGTGCTCTGTGCAAGCAAAATATGATTAGGGCCTGACTTTTTAGGGTTAAACCCGTATCCGCCCGATATTTACCCCCCGAACGAAATCTGTAAAATTCGGGTTTAACCCGAATCTACCCGAAAACATCCGGGTCGCGTGGCACACTCATAAGCGTACATTAAAATAAAGTTTGATAACATTGCTAAACATTAGTTCCATGTTAACACAAATTGTTATTAAACAAAAAAAAAATCACCCGAATACACCCGAATTCCTGACGACAGAATATGCCGTAACGGGATTTAACCCGAATACACCCGAATTTTCGAATGAAAAATATCACCCGATATTTACCCCCCGAATTTGGCCAAAAATAAAACCCGAAAAAGTCAGGCCCTAAATATGATGCGCAGCACGTTAGCCTTCTGGCATTTGACGAAGCAAGTCCAGTGCAGAGTGAGGCAACCGGAAGACACATGCACTTTTTTTTTATGCTTTTGCGTCTTGCGAATTCCCCGCAGATGCAAAGTTGCTCAGTTTGTTGAACGCTTCCTGGCAGTCGTTTTTAGTCACAACGTGTCCCATTATTATCAAAATATGGCTGACATTGACAATTTATTATTTATTTATTCGTACTACTGGCTTACAAGTAAGCCTAAGGAGGGTGGGATACATAACACTTAAGGTAAACACACAAGGTCAACAAAAAGTGATAACAGAAGACATTTATTCAGAACTGTCGCTATCAGTTTACAAAAATTCTCAACCGTAGGACTATTCATTATCACCTGTGGTAGCTCATTCCATTCCAGGATGGAAGTTTTTATCATGTTTGTAGAGCATGTTCCCAGGTTTGTGGACAAGTTTCAAAAGGGCCTCTCGACAAAGAGGACAATTACGGACATCCATAGAAATCAAAATCCTGAGACTGTGGGACACACAAAAAGGACACAAGTCTCAATTACAAGGACGATTACATTTACATCTACGTGCTCATAAAAGTAATTACAGTGTAGAGGCAGTTACTTACAAAATCACAGTTGTAGCTTAATTACGATTACTTTGAAAAGTGAGTTACAGAGAGTTACATTCATTTCGGTGTACATGGTGCGCATTATTTTCTGTTCGATTTTTTAATAAAAAAGCTACGAAAGCTACACAGATGCTGTTTTCGCAGGTGGGTTACCTGGCCAAGGCAAACAAACCGGGGGAAAGTGCTTGTAACTACTGGACGACTACTTACCTAAATCCATTAATTAACTTTTCAGTTAGGTGTTTTTCGGGAAAAAGCGAGACTGTGGAATTGGAGGCAGTCATTTAAGTCCACCCTCTTTTTTTAAAAATCTTGAAGCGAGTACGTACATTAAGATTAGGGGTGTGCGAATCCAAATATTTCAAGTCGAATCGAATATCGAATCGAATGGGGGAAAAAATTCCGAATACCGAATCGAATATTGAATATTTGTGCAAAATTTACAATATGTGACTTTCGCACTAAAAGTTTCCAATTTGTAGCCCATGGCTTTAGTGTAATTTTTCTAGCGTTAACTGTCACGAGAGAGACATGCACTTCTTCTGTTTAAAGCCCCTACTCTTTAATTTTACATGAGAGTGCTTCCTGCTTTTCAGGTGAGCCCACACTTACTGGAGTGGTTACCTTCATTTCAAAATTTTACGTCGGGCAGTAGCATGTTATACGGATGAGGCTGTACTTGTTTCAATCAACCACAGGCCATTTGTGAAACAAACGAATTGGCATCCTGCCTCAGTTTTGCCATGAACACCCTTTAGTTTCTTTGCACTCGTCCTAGGAAGTTGCACTACTGAAATTTGAGACGTAAAGGACATCTTTAAGACATCCTTCTTGTTCATGGGCTGTAGTCATTATTCAAGAGTCCTAACTTTTTAAAGGCAACCTCACAGACATCAAATCAAAGTCCCTCGCCGGCACTGCTAAACTGCATGTGGGAGGGGCGCCGCCCCTTCCACATAAAATGTCTACAAAACTAACTTTGGATAACGTTATCTTAAACTAAACACCGTCCAGCCTGTGTTGGTCCTGCAGCAAGGGCAATTTCGTAAAGGAGGCTTCACCTAATGCATGGAAGCATCAGGTGAAGCCCACTTTCGGGTTGTGTCGTTCATATTCGTGGAATAGTCGAATATTCGAAAAATCGAATATTGAATATTCGATTCGCGAATCGAATAGTTCGAGCGTTTGATATTCGATTCGATTCGAGAATTCGAATATTCGCACACCCCTAATTAAGATATAAATCACCAGATTTTGTTATCCAAATGAGCCAAAACCAAAACTACGCACTTCTCCTTCGGCTTATCTGGACTGGAAAACGTCCTTTCTCGCTATCAGATCTGTGCCTACTCCAATCAGCTCCATCGCTACGAAACACATGGCCCTTTGACGCGAATGCCCGTCTCTCCCTTTGTGCTCGGGAAGAGCATGGTTTGGGTTTGGGTTCATTTGCTCATTTCACGATATTAAAAAAAGAGGGTGGATTTAAATGACTGGGTCGCATTCCCCCGAAAACATCTAATCAAAAAGTTAATCTATTTTAGTTAATTAGTAGTTCAGTAGTTACATACGCTTTCAGACAGGTTACCAGCCAGGCCGTAGAGCCTACATGCAACGGCATCTGTATAGCTTTCATAGCTGTTTTATTTAAAATAATCTAATGGCTAAAAACGAACACCCTGTATAATTTTGGTGTACAACTTTATTTGTATATTTGTTGAAAGCACAAATGAAACAACTAGCAGGGTACAGTTACTAGAGATCTTTGCTTAGCAGACACATAAGGACATGTCACAACTGAGGCTACAAAAGCATAACAGAAATTTGGTGAATGCCTGAAAAATGTGACAGGAAAACATTTGAAGGTCTTTTTTTGTATGAAAAGTGATAGCATAACTGAAGGCCTTAAACATTGCAGCTGTAAGGAAAGGCCGTAGTTAGGCGCAGGCTATGGTCTGTTGAATGCTGCCAGACTGCTAAGGCCAATTGTGATCATGGACTTGCTTGCTGGGTTTGGCTACAATGACGACATATGTTACACTTTTTAGTCAAGTTCTTGGTCTTTTCCTGTACTTGCTGCTTCGTGTGTTGAAGTCCAATGTTTGTGATACGTTTTTGATGTGCTGGTAAACAGGATGTTGAATATTTGAATGCATGTGTTCACCTTGATTTCATGACGGACACAGCAGGGGACGATAATGAGGAAGAAGGCAAGCAAAGGACATTTCGAAGCCATGGGCGTACTGAGAGTGGGCAAGGGGGGGCCGTGCCCCCCTGGAGCTTGAAGGTCACGTGTGAAAATTGTGCACTGTCATTCGTAGGTCGGCATGATTTCTCTCAGATGTCATAATGTGAATCTCTGAATCACACCTGCTGTCTGTAGCGTCCCTCTCCAGGAAAAGAGGTGAAGGGGTTGCACGCTTTGCCCCTCCCCCAGGAAAAAAAATCCTAGGAACACCCGTGCGCGAAGTGTGTTTGGATTCCATTCGGTTGTTTTTGAGCATGTTTGGGTTCTTATGCTGAGCAATCGGTAAAGTTTGCTGGTTTCAGAACTAGGGTTGCCAGCGCAAAATACCGGCTGAGGGAGAGGAGGTGGAATAGATGGAAAGGAGGAAATGTTGGCAGGAAAGGGAAAGTGGGTGAGGGTGGAGAGTATACAGAGAGAGAGAGAGAAAGAAAGAACGAGCGTACTCGCTCAAGATGATGATAATAATGAATAACTAAGAAAACGACGTGACTACGGAGTTGGGTCTGTGCTCCATATTTATTCTAAGCTGTAGTGGAATGTTGAAAGGAAAACCCCTATGAAAGGTGTTGAGCCACAAATACCGGCAAAAGGCTGCCGGTATCACCTTCCTACCGGCAGAGCGCGCAAATAACCGGCCCTGCCGGTATAATACCGGCCTGGTGGCAACCCATTCAGAACAGGAGCGTTAATTGCACTTTTGGCATCTGCGATTCCCGATAATACCTTCTGATGTACTTGTAAACGCTTTAGCCTCTGCTTTCATCGTCGAAGCCTTTCCTTCCGATATGTTGAACTATCGTGCACTAAGGTTTGAAAAAAAAAAAAAAAAAATGGCCGAATGAATGGGCCGACATGGGCGTTATGTACACATTCGAATGGTGCCATGGCTTCGCACGTGCACTGTCACGCGGAGAAGAAGACGACGTTGCTGCGCCCCTCAAGATGCCCACAGTGCCTTGCGCGGCTCACTTGAGGGCGCACACAACTTCGTGTAATCGTCTGTTGGCGTCGTTTTGTACAGCGTATGTTAGTCGCGATTGACCTGTAAGACCCTGACGGTCCGGGGAGCTGACTGAAGTGGCATGGATACATTAACATCTGCTTTTAGCAAGGCGGGACTTATTAAAGCTGTCGAGGCGCGAATCAAAACACTTCGATTCGCACGACGAATGGGACTGACGAGAATGCGGAACCGTAAACTGGTTCCACTGGGAGGCGCTGAACAAGCTAGGGAACGCCGTGAAAGACTCGGTATTTGAAGCCTTTCAAGTACACGATCGTATCATATTTAAACAAAAAAAGTAATGCATTGTTTTGCCCCTTTGGTTTAGGTTTACCATGAGATGTCCACTTATTACGATTGACGATGAAAACGCTAAAAGAGACGATCACAGACGACACAACACTTATTACGAACTTCGGATATAACGAACAAGTACCGTGTGATGATCGGTTAAAGCCCCAGTACGAGAGCCGCCGATATTCCGAACAGAGACTGTTCTTCTGCACCCAGAAGAAGAACAGCAGTCTCTCTCACTATAAGGTGTCGCTGTCCGATCCGTCTGTGCGTTCCATCATGTCAAGAACAGATCCTTCTGCCTTGCTGACACGATCGGGTTCGTTATATGTGGGCCCGACTCTAGTGCTTTCTAGCTAAAACGTTTGCATGTGAAGAAAGCACTATAATTACAATTATAAACAAGATAAGTTATGTGTGAGCCTTACTATTGTGACGCGTTTTGCCAGATAAAGCGAGGGAACTGAACTGAAAAGAGCATATTTCTCCAAATATCTCCGAGGTTACGGAGTGGGGCAACACCCGGGGGTACCCTACGCTATATCCCGTATTAAAATATCAATTGTATTTTCGGAACAGGAGGGCGTCATATCTCGGAAAGCCGCCCCTTTTTATCTCACTCGCGGTTTAATTTTCGGACTCAAGCCAGAACGGTGTTTATCTTTGAAACGCGTCGACCGCAGCAGGGTAGCCAGATTTTGTTTCTTTCCCACCGAATTTGGGGCTGGTGGGGGGTGGGGATGTTCAGGGCCGGCGAGAGGTGGGGGGGGGGGGGGGAGTCGGGGATGGCGCCCTGGTGCCCGGGCCACGTCAGGAGCCCGCGCGACCCAATGCCCGTCGGAATCATATAAAGAAGAAATACTTCGAATACGTTATCGAGACGTGAAGAGGGGGGTCCCGGGCATGACCCATTCCCCGGGGCCCGTAATTTCCCTCGCCGGCCCTACGGGGATCGATGCTATGTTTCGCGAAGATGCCGGTGAAATTCTCGAATAAGTATTCTCTGGCATTCAGAATACAGCGATGGGTACTCGACTGTTTTCAAGATGTGGGCAGAATTGATAAGGACCCCGAGCGTGGGGCTCTGGATAGCGTATACAGGGTGCATTTTTTATTTTTTTTTAATTTTTTGTAACCTTTATCGATTTCCATAAAGAAGTCATGAGAGCAGCATATATACAGTGAACCCTCGTTATCATGACCATGGTCATTCCCGGAAATGTTGGTCATGATGCGGAATTGTCATATTAACGGGGGGGGGGATTTGCAGAGGTTTGCACTGCATTGTTCCCCAAGATAATCTGGTCGTAAAGCGCGTATGTCAGATTATCGGGGGTCATATTAACGAGGGTTCACTGTATGTCGTTTTTGCGGCTGAGTTTACGGCCAGGCGGACATCCTCTCGAAGATAGTATGTAAATAAAGATGACTAATTAGAACTTTTTAATTAGGGGATATCGGGCAAAAGCGAGATAGCAGAATAGCAGACAATCTTCGTTGGAAAGCCATCCCATACAAAAAAAAGAAAAAACAAAATCCTGAATCCGAATTTCGCTATGCAATTGCGCCGAAACCGAAACCACACCGATCAGGAGCGCAGTGAGGACAGCGCTCATTCCACGCGCTTTGGAGGTATAACGATGGTTTCGGTAGGGTGCTGATCTCCTGGCCAGATAAGCCCTCGAAGGTTGTACGTTCGGCTCATTTGCATAGCGAAATTCGGCTATGGATATTTCACGCTCGTTCCAAGACTTTTAAAAGACGGAATGCGTTTCAACGGGGATTGTCTCCCATTTGGCTATATCGCGTTTGCCCGAAATCCCCCAAGTAAAGAGTTAGTTAATGAATTTTAGGTTAATTAGGTAACTCAACTTCGAAACGACATCTATATCCTGCCTCTCGTAGCTTTAAAAAAAAATTCTGTAAGTAATAATAATAATAATAATAATAATAATAAAAAAAACGCCCTGTCTGTGTAATACACACAAATTGTCGAAGTGTTACGCAGTTACAAAAGTACAGTTTGATCAGCCGACTAGATCGCGCGATATTTGCGTCAGTTATTTCGTTCGGTAACTTCTAATAACTGGGACGAACGCCTCAAACCAGGACACCGCTTTCTTGATTTCACAGGTGGCAAGTAGCCCCCAAAAATGTGTGCGCTCCCAGGAGGGTGGGACACTCAAGGTGATGCAAGAGGAGGAGGTTTATACCTTCACCCTCCTTTACTCTCCTGCTGTAATAACCCTAATATAGCGATAGCACCCGATTTAATCCCCAATGATAGATTTAAGAATAGAACCAGAATCTGGGAAAGGCATGGAACTTCCAAATTATAGCGCTACGATAACAACAAATGCACGATGATTATGATGACATGGGGTGTGTTCATGAAGTGATTCTATTTTTTAAATTCCATGTTAGCACCGCGATGCAACCGGGGCTACACGTAGCGTACAGACGTGGACAGATGGAGAGAGGACAGCAGGAAGGAGTGGCGGAACAGGGGGTTTAGTGTGCGTCCTGGGCCGACTTCAGGGGGAACTGTGCCGACATTCGTCTGGAAAGTCTTCGGAAAACCCAGGGAAAACCTGAGACAGCACAGCCGGTGACAAGATTCGAACCTGTGTCACCTCCCAGTCTCGGCGTGGAAAGCGATCATCCTAACCACTACGCCACGGGAGCTGGTGGATGGGCATAAATATTTGTTACGCACTGAGTGAAATGAAAACGGCGCATCTTTGATGCGCTCCCAAATACTATCACCCTGTATCTGCACTCTGAAAAAAAAAAAAAAAAAAAAACGGAGTAATTTTACTCCTTTTGGGGACTAAATGCATTGCCGCAAAAAATAGTCCCTTTCGGGAGTAAATGCACGGGAGTAAATGAATGTCACAGAGTGGAGACTGCATTTCACGCGCTGTTTTAAGAGTCCCAGGAACATAATTCGTGTGCGTGCATGAAAATACTTTGAATCAAACCGTCAACCGTGATATATAGAATGATATAAAATCTTGCGACATACATAGGGCGCAATTTGCGAAGAAAGAAGCGCTAATTGTTTCTTACTCTGTGTGGCTGGAAAATTGCTACGTTTGCTGAGTTATACAGCCTTATGCCATCAAATTGACCAAGGGCACATATTTACGTAGACTGTTGCATTGAGGAAACCATTCGCGAAGTTCAGTTACAATTAGCAGTCTTGGGGAGTAAATGTCGAGTTAGGGGACTAAAATGTGGAGAAATTTGGCAGTCTATAGGGGAGTAGAAGCTGCAATTACTCCCTGTTTTACTCCTTTTTTTCTTCTTCTTAGAGTGTCTTCTTGTGTTTTCTTAGAGAGCGCGATGCACGCGGAAGGGTGGAATATCCTCTTCTCCTATTTCGATGGTTGAATTTTCTCCCAAGTGGAGACGCCTCTCAATGGTTCCGCCGTCTATTCTGGGCGTTGGGCCAACGTAGCCCAGGGGGCGGCTAAATTCGGCGCAGCCTGGGCGTGTTCCCGACTCTCGGCACAGCCAGTGTCCCCGAGCTGCGCGTCCATGGCCGACCGGCGGCCCGTTACCACAACGCTGAGCACCATCGCGGTGCAGTCCGGTGACACACGCGTTGTCATCGCTTTACTTCAGGTGAGATCGTGCACAAGCTGTCAAGTCGCCGATGATGACGGATTTTCTCCGGCTTCTGATAGTCGGGTGACATCCTCGAGCTCAAGATCCAGGAGCTTCGTCCTGGGCTCACCGAGATCGGTGCATCGTACGATGAGGCTGTGCGGCTCCAACAGCAACACCGCCAGGTGTTGCTTAAACTGCAGGTAAGGAAGGGTCGGATGGGAACGACAGGCCCTGCTCATCGTGAATACCGTCGTTAACAGAGTAAGCAGAGCCCCGTCGAAGAGTTGTTGAGCCAGGCCGACGAACTTATCGCGAACCAGAAGCCGAAGGCCCAGGTTTATGCAGCCATGGCTCATAACCTGGGCCTAGCCTGGAAGGATCTCAATGCACAGTTGGAACACCGTAGCCAGGTGCTGGACGCTGCCACTACATATCACGCGGCAGCTAAAGAGGTAAATTGCGTTGCCGACTTTTGGTCCATAATTGCCGCTCTTGCGACGTTTTGTTTGTTCGTATACCATTTGGTTTCATGTTAGATCAGTAAGTTATCAGTATATGAGTCAGGAAACTTGTCGGTAGTTCGCCCATTACCCCAAGCGGCACAATGTACTGAAAGTCGAGAGCAATAGGGGTGGACGGTATGCGTCTTATCGATGTTCTTGAGTTTCACGAGTCTGTCGAAGGCCTTCCACCTACCCCGTCCACCCCTATTGCACTCGACATTCAGTACATTGTGCTGCTTGGGACAGGTCAACTACACCCACTAGAGCTTTCAACGCGCAGCTTAGCTAGAATCTTCACAGGCGACTGGCGACGGCCTTGCAACCGGACGGAGTAATGATGCAGATAGGCTTTATGCTCCAGAAGGTATTGAGTACAGTACGAGGTTGTTACATAGCAGTTTCGAACGCCATCCGATATACCGTCATAATAAACCAATAGTGATGCGGTTTAGATGCGACCCTTTTCTTAAAGACGTCTTGAAATCCGAATGTTACTCACGAGCAATTACGTTGCCTAATGATATCGTTTTCTTCCAATTGTGTTCAACGTAGACCCAGCCGGTTATTCGTTACTATGATGCAGCGTGCGGGAGTTTGTGCACTGTGAAGCCGCAAAACTGTGTAAACATATACGAATCGTGCAGAAACGTGTGCGAAAGCAGGAACCCAGTTTGACGATGCTTAGTTGCAGTCAGCGCTGCGGTACAGCTCACATCAGTGTTAACTTGATGCTTAGAAGAAATAACTGCGTATGGTGTTTGGGTCATCTCATTCCAGTTGGAGGGATGACCGTCGTTACGAAGGCGTTGTTTACTGCTACACTCTTTAAAAAAAAAGTGTACTTTCACTCCTTTTTCTTACCACATATATCACTCCCCTTTTGGAGAGTACAAATACTCTCAAAAAGGAGCCTTCTCACTCCCTTCAGGGAGTAGTGTTACGCTTTAACTCCATACTGGAAAGTAATACTACTCTCTCGGGTAAGGAGTAAGCTTAGGGAGTAACGTTACACCCTGAAGGGAGGTGAGGATACTCCTTTTTGAGAGTATTTGTACTCTCCAAAAGGGAGCGATATATATGCGGCAAGAAAAAAAAGGAGTGAAAGTACACCCTTTTTTTTAAAGAGTGTATATGCGCTGCCCAGGGTAGCTGTCTTGTCACTTCGCAGGCTGAAGCGGCGTTCAAGTTAACCTTGACGCGAGCTGTACAACACGTTCCTTGTAACTCTGACGGTAAAAGCAAAAAGACAACGGAACAGAACGGCATCGTTGTTTGAAGTGACGACTGACACGAGTCCCACCCCAATAGTTGGCGAACAAGCTGACGGTAGCGGAACAGGAGCTGGCCGACCCCTTCCTGCCTAACGACGTGGCTGCCTGCAAGGAACTACTTCGTAGGCTGCAAGACACGAAAAAAGGTCGGAGAATCTGTGAGCCTATACATAGTGGCGGAATGTACGAAGGTGGTGGGTTCCACTGTGTCTCACGCGGATCTAAAGGTGGTTTTACGACTGAAAACGGGAGCCTTTTAATGCAGCAGAGATTGCTCCCCTTTTCTCGTATAGACTAAAAATAGACGATAAATATTGACGCGCCTTAAAATAGACCGACTAAATGGTGGTGACTGGGTAGTTGTCGGCGAAATTATCAGTGTACGGACTTTTTGGCGTAAGGTAGTCACGTTTTTCGCTCATCTATTCTTATCAGCGACAGTTAACGTGGTAGCGACATTATTGCCGATATTTCGATAATAGTGTGTTGTTAGTTCGGTATTCCATTTCTCGCTTACATTTAACTTAACCACAGACGAGGAACACTTGCTGGTCAAGGTCCAGTTTTTATAGCTCAGTGCGACTCATTGTCAGGGCCACAGCTTTCTCGGGGCATGGTACAAATTGCTTAGGTGCCGCTAACTGTTGCCAGAGCCACTAAAGTATGTAAAGCATCGTGGTGATATCAAAATGCATTCAAGGAACAGCGACACTGGTTGCCGTATCTTAACCGCTCTTCCAGGAAGAACCCCTATGCATAACGCGCACCTGTAGATAACGCGCGCTGCCTCTTGGGGACACAACGTATAACGCGCGCGTTATATACACCGGAAAGTACGATAATGCTAACCACGACACAAAAATCGGTCACTATATTTTGTTCATTCATCGAGTGTGACCTCACCCACGGTGCATTTCATGCTCGGTGTGGACGAACGCAGCAACAGTACTCCAGCTAGCTTCGATGATTGATAGTTCCCTGCGTTCCTGTTCTGTGTCAAGTCGTGCTTTTTGGCCAGTAATGTAATTCCTGTTCCCCCACGCGATGAGAGGCGTTGCTCCCGACAATGTGTCGAAAGTGCGGGCGGCCTTTGATCTCACCGCCGACAGCGAGTGACAGACAACCAACGGTGCTGGCAGAGCACACACGCTGATCGGCATGGACGTGCCGACGGTGCCGGTGACGTAAAAAAAATTGGAAAGTAACTAGGCCTTCGCAAATAATGAGGGCGGAGTGATTTTCCCTCGGTACGGGTTGTTAATTAGGGGCTCGGTGCAAAATGAGGCTATTTTCTTATGATTATTCCCATCATCTCAAAATAAAGTTGTTGCTGCTGCTCGCTCGTATGTCCGCAAAGGCGATTGGCAAGCTGACATGTCAGCCGATATGTCATTAATGCAACGCACGACGGAAGGTTCAACCTGTGTGAGAAGGACAGAAAGATAATATGTTGGTAAGGATAGGATAGGTTGATATTTCATAATGGCGAAGAAGGGGGCAACATTGTACGAGCCTCAGACGGTGGAGGTTTCCATGGGGATAAATTAAATCTCCTGCTAGAGGGGTCCAGACGAGCCAGTGGGCTGCACAGCTTGCATTGGATGTTGCTGGGCAGTCCATTAGGACGTGCTCCTTCATTTTTCTTTCTCCACAGTGGGGATCTCTGGGTCAGAAGGTATGGCCGAGCTCAAAGACGGTGGGCGCGTGCACTGGACACAGGCGCTGCAAGATCCGAAGGGGAATTCCACAGTGTATAAGCCCAAGTCTATAGGCACAAACAGAAGGGCGACACTAACATAAGACTGGAACAGGCAAATACTCAGGCTTTTTGTTTCTCTGGTAGTGTCTGGTATGCTTAAATGAAGATGCCGTGTATGGGCATCGAGGCGGAAGACCAGTCACCAGGACTGGCTCCCATATAACTATCTCAACAAGCTAGGACTAAAACTAGAACTAGTGCAATGCCAACTCCTGCTTGTGAAATCACGTCACGTTAAGGATTGCTGTTCGTGCTTGTCGTCGCCATGCAACAGACCAAGACTGCGGAGAGTTGCGTACGGGATAACGGCACGAAAGAAAGTAACGCTTAGTAATGAACAACGTACCTTCCATGCGTTTCTTCGAATAGCACAGACGAAGTTAGCCAGCGTCTTCCGAACTCCATAGCACCGAGGACTGCTCTCTCCCTCTGTAAGACTCTGCGAACACGTTCCCGCTCGAACGAGGCTTAGAACGTGTGACGTCCCCCGAGCGCGACCGCCGTGTACTGGTATGCAGCGCGCAATCCACACTTGGTAATTTATCTCTACGGCTAAGAGAATGAACTGTCGTCTATCCTGGATTGGAACGGGGGGTTGAAGGAGCGTTTGAATGGTGCCCCAGCGAATCCGTGGAACCCCATACAGCTCCTCAACTCTGTGCCACAAAACGTCGGGAACGAGACACTCATGAAAAGCGTGCTGCGCAGTTTCATGGCTAGAACAAAAAGGACATCGAGGCGAGGTGAGACCATAACGATGCAAACGATCCCTGAGCGGCAGGACATCGTGCGCAAGTCTCCACTGCAAACTTGCACGACGAGAATCCAACCATCCTGCAGTAGCGTAGCGCCACGCGATCTGACGCGGAACAGATAGCTCCGGTACACCCGTGGGTGCCGGAAGTAAGCCCAACAGGGACACATAGAACCGCCTCACTGACCATGTAGAAAGATCAGCGTCCACGTGGCTCTCGCGGAGGCGACGGACTGATGACACGTACTCTTTTAAGTGGGGAGCAGTAAACTCTGAGCGCGGCCTATTCTGCTGGAAGGAACAAAAGAAACGAATCTCCGGGCCAAGAAGGTAGTGCAAAAGGTCGTGTGCGGGATGGTTAGGCTCACTCAGGGCATCAAAAATTGCCTTTATACCTAAAGCAAGGCACTTCACTTTTACATGTGGCACTCGCAAGCCACCAACCTCACGCGACTGGTACAGACGCGCGACACCCATTCCACACTGTTACCCCATACGAACTGAAAAGCAATACGGGTCACAGTAAGAAAGATCTGGCGTGGCGGAAGCGATATGGTACCATGGTACCAATACTTGCTTAAGAACCACGACGCCGCTAGCCGGGCCTTACAAGTAAGTGGAAGAACCAGACCCTTCAATTCACGGAGTACGGGAATGCTACGCTGGTGAATGCGCATCCACGATGATACTGCGATTCCCCGACTATTGAAATAGTATCCCAGTATGCGTAATTCAGTTTTAGCTGGTATCCCGAATGGAGACGCACAGGAGGGGACTGAATTGATAAAGAGCGCTGCACTCTTGTCCCTGTTTATCCGCGCGTTCGATGCTCTACCGTAGGCCTCCAGGGTGGCTAACACTTGACCTATCGCGTCCTCACTGCTAAGGATTAAGGATAAGTCATCTGCATATGCAAACAACGGAAGGGCTACGGAACCCGGCAGCTGTAGCATGCGAGTACGAAGCGAGGTTGCGAGAGCTTCCAAGAGCGGGCTAAAGACCATGGCATACAAAGCAGGAGATAAGGGACAACCTTGTCGCACCCCCGATTTGATGGAAAAGGTATCAGACATTCCCCCGTTGACTCCAATGCAGGCAAAGGCCTCAGCATAGAGAGCCCTTATCCAAGATACCACCGCGCGATCAAAACCGACAGCTCCCAACACCCGGTACATGTACTCGTGGTTCACTCTGTCAAAAGCTTTGTTCTGGTCAAAAGACACCAGCGTTGCCGACTGGTGGCGACTATGAGCCCAATAAATCGCGTCTCGCAATGCCTGAGTGTGAAGCACGAGGGACCGCCCAGGGACGGTGCAGGCCTGTGAAGCAGGGATGACAGAACCCAGGACTGGAGAAACTCGATTTAGAATTGTGGTAGAAATGATCTTGTAATCTGTATTTAGAAGAGATACCGGTCGGTAGGCATTAGGGTCACGACTCCGTGTGGGATCTTTGCAAATGAAGATGCATCAAGTATTGGAATAGGGCTGAGCTGAATGCAGAAGGTATCTCTATATCGCTGGAGCACATAAATGTATGGAAGTGCAAAAATAAGGGTGCGGATTCTTCGTCATCCTTTGCTGCACGGTGTATAGCAAATTTCCGTGCGTAACATTAACGCGTTATCAGAATGTGAGAATTCACTCTAAAACATAGATACTTTCAAAACCTCACATATTAAGAAGGACGGACGGACCTCCACAGGGGACGGGGGGGTTCAACCCTTTGTATTCAATTCATATTGCTTTGTCTGACCAGATGTATTCGTCATTGATTACCTTCATCGGAGGCAGCTTATATTATAGGAGGCTGATAGAAAACCCTGGATAGCTTTATATTTCACACTAACGTTGGCGCCGATTACAAAGTCAACCATGCCATGGGCGGTAGGGTTGCAGCTCAACGCTCCGAAACTAAGGGCTGCATTGAAAAGCCACTGTTGAGCTACCTATCAGTCACCACTATGCACTTTCGAAACGTCGAGCTTTCTGGAATATCTATAAGATACTCTAGGGAGAAAATCTATCTATATATATATATATATATATATATATCTTGAAAAGTTGGAGTTGGATCGGACGGCTACGTAATTATAGTTGAAATAAATGGGAGACAGAAGACGAAAGTAGGGCAAGTAACAAAAAAAGAGGTTTATTAAAACTTAAAAATCATAAAGGTTAGGGAGGATGTCTACTTTACGGCGGAAGCTCCGCCTTCTTCGGGACAAAAGAGCTAAATGGGTTCTCTTTAGCTCTTTTGTCCCGAAGAAGGCGGAGCTTCCGCCGTAACGTAGACTTCCTCCCTAACTTTTATAATTTTTAAGTTTTAATAAACCTCTTTTTTTGTTACTTCCCCTACTTTCGTCTTCTGTCTCCCATTTATTTCAACTATATATATATATATATATATAATATAATCCTAGGTCACTACCATCCTTTGAATTTCGGTCGATATAGCCAGTCTGGCGAACTACGGCATGTATAAGGTCACCACCACCGTGTCGTCCCAGGAGGACCACGCAAAGATAGCTTCAGTTCATATGACTAACGAAGTTATATTAGCCACTTAATTACTACGAGAAGTGCCCTGCAGGTGTCCTGGAAGCAGCGCGCACCACTCTGCAACCGTTAGAAGCCTTGCAGGAAGCCCTAAAAGGAATGGCAGGCGCCGGAAGTCACTACGAAGCGCTTCAGGATAGACGTCGTGCACTCGAGCCTCAATACACCGCCCGTCGAGACGCGTTGGAGCGACGTCTTACGCACCTTCTACTCGCCCACGATCTGGACGAGGTGAGTTCAGGTGTGCGACCTCACGCGGATCAACGCTGCCCATTGTACACGCACAGGCGGAAGCGCAACTCGAACAAGGAGAGCGTGCGGGCGACGGTGATCTCGGTGACTCCCAGGCTCGAAGCGAGATACTTTTACACGAGTGCGAGAGTGGAGCAGCTGTACGGGGCGAGAAACTGCGGCATCGTGCCCTGCGCCTGGTGGGATCCGCCGAACGGTTGCCCGCCGGTGAGGACAGCCTGCGGGAACGAGCCTACGCACTGCTGGCTCGTGTCACGGGCGTTCTGGAGAAGGACAACCAACGTGCTCGAGACCTTCGAGATGCAGTTCACTTCTTCGGCGAAGCTCAGGCGGTTAGTTTTTGGCACTTCTAATCCAAACATTTTTTTTATTCTTATGCTGTCACTGCCAACACTGGTACAGGTTGGGACAAAAGTTTACGGAACACGCGAGCGGCGTACTTTTTCTTCGGTGCGACACCCTAGCGGCTGCAGGAAGCGGGTGAGTTCACTGTTTCGGAGGGGTGGAAGGGTACGCTGTTAGCGACACACAGCGGTATAGCTTCCACTTCCCAAACAACCAGGCGATGCCGGAACTACCGCTGTGTCTCTGGCATCGCACGCTTGCACCCCTCGGAAGCAGTGAACTCACCCGCTTCCGCCAGCCGCTAGGGTGTCGTACCGACGAAAAAATACGCCGCTCGCGTGTTCCGTAAACTTTTGTCCCAACCTGTACATCGATGATAACACCTTCACACCAGCAATTATGGAGCTTGCCAAACACAACAGCATTTTTCACAAATGAACGTGATTACTTTCTCTATACGAGACGTTTAACTGCTCGCATTCATAGGCTCTGGGCCGACTCGATCAACTGGAGCTCCAGGTCCGCACGTCTGGCGCGAGTCCGGACTTGCTCGGTCTGGTCGACGCTTCCGTGCAACGCCCGCTGGAATTGGGGCGTGATCTTCTGTCTCGAGTTCCGAGTGCGAGAGGGGTCGAGGCCAAGGTATGTTCACTTGCGGTCGAGGGAATGAACATATCGCCATGTTTATGAAATTGCGATGCAGGTGCGCGAGCTGGAACGGCGTCGCCAAGACGTGGCGGACCTCTGCAGCCAGGATGTGTCTCGGCGAAGCAGCGTACGTAGAAATGTTTGTACTCGTTACGAGAGTTTACTCACAAATTCCTCTTGGGTACACTAGCATTGCCGCTATGGGGATGTTAGCGAAACTCGAGGAAGTGTCGTAGGCTGATGCAGGGGCGGATCCAGGATTTTTCCGAGGAGAGGGGGTCCAGCCATGGACAGCATGCTAGACACGCGATCTAGGGTCAATTAACCACTGAAGACAGAAATTGAGGAGGGGGTCAGGACATCCGGGCCCCTCTCTAGATCCGCCTCTGGGCTAGTGAGACTGGGCTCAGATGATGACGAAGGTGGTGATGTGAGAGTTATGGGAGTGTTGTACACCGTTAAGGCTGCCCTTTTTCCCGCAACCAAAAGACATCGAAAAAAAAGTACTACTTGCCAAAATTGATGAAGTCAATCAAATGCTTTTCGGTGGAGGAATTTTACCGCATAAAAAATTTGCCGTTCCCTAAAATATTTATGCCCTAGGCTTCCCAGGTTCCGTCATGATGACGTCACAGAACATGTTTTAGAAGCTGTCAGCATTAGAAGCGTGTGTGTGACGTCGCTCTGAATGGAATAAGAGAGTACGCGAGGGGTCACTATGACGGTACTAGTGGGAACGAGACGATCTGTGTGGCAGAGCTGGTGGACAGGCAGGAGGTTTTCATTCATGGTTGATTAAAAATATTTCGAGATCGTTCCTGCGTATGCGACCTGCACATGAGAGAGTTATGGTGAAGTACGCCATGCGCCTGACAGTTTCCTACACCCTAAGGAAAAAAAAAAGGGTAAATTGGGGAGTAATTAAAGCTTCTGGTACCCTAGATTGTAGGTGCTCCCCATTCTAGTCCACTGACCCCGAACTTTACGTACTGCAAATTACCCTCAAACTTCGAATAACCTTCCGCGCATTTAGTTCCGAAAGGGGCTAATGGGTGTGGCAGTGCATGTACGTGCTAAGTAGACGTTACACCCTTTCAGAGGTAACGTGGGTGTACCATAACTCACACCCTTTGAAGTGTAAAAGTTTGA
Source organism: Ornithodoros turicata (assembly GCF_037126465.1). Lineage (NCBI taxonomy): Eukaryota > Metazoa > Arthropoda > Arachnida > Ixodida > Argasidae > Ornithodoros > Ornithodoros turicata. The sequence goes on from NC_088201.1 coordinate 5,813,993, forward strand.
AGGTGTTGTGAAATACACCTTGAGAGGTAGGAAGGGAGTTGCCTCAGGACAGAAGCCGCCGATATTTCGAACAGAGACTGTTCTTCTTTTGGGAAGAAGAAGAACAGTCTCTGTTCGAAATATCGGCGGCTTCTGTCCTGAGGCAACTCCCTTCCTACATCTCTACCGGTTCGCTGGATTTCTACCCATCTGCCTTGAGAGGTAGGTGTATTTCTTTACATCTACAAACGTTTACACTCAAAGGGGTGTGAGTTATGGTACACCCACCTCACTCTCAAAAGGCTGTAAAACGTTTAGTGTGTATAGTTTACTCAGTGCACCCCATGGTTAAGGTGTATTTCATTGCACACCCACTATGTTGGGTGTAGCTGCTACACTCAAAATGCTGTGCGATATGGCGCACCCAATTGACACCAAAAAGGGCGTAAAAAGATTTAGTGTGATAGTCCTCAAAAGGACTAGAATTACTATGTTTTTTTTTTTCTGAGGGTATATTGACGATAAAAATAGTTCTTCCAGAAGAACTACTTCTCTGAGAATAGTTATACAACGACACTTCAGGGGTTATTGGGGGTGTAGGGAATGACTGGAATGAAGCATAATCCATTTTATTTTGTCCAACAGCTGTACGCGCGCTGTATGACCGAAGTGCAGACCTTCTTGGAACGGCACCGTGACATGGGACGAGACGAGAAGAGCGCACGTGACTTCCTCCAAAGCCACCAGCGGATGCTGGCTGACATGCAGGCATGCGGTTACGACGACACCTGACTGGCACCTACTTGTGCCAATGATTTTTTTTTTGTTTTTTTTTGTTTCGTTCTTATCGTAGGGAAACGAAGCTAGTCTGGCTGCTGATGACATAGCTGGAGACCGTTCGTGGCAGCGGTTCCGCACTTTCCTGGAGATGCGCATCTCCGTTGTTCGGCGTGTCATTGCCTTCTGGGAACTGTTCAACTCGCAGGCTAACGTACCGGAAGCAGCTCTGGAGCGCGCGGCTGAAGACATAACGCACGAAGCACGCGCAGTACGTAATCGACATTGTGTCTCGCGATGTCTTAAGATAGAAAGAGCGTGAAATAATCTCGTGACATAAGACACAACTGAGAGCTCAGCACTTCGTATGACACGAGATTAGGAAATGCTCAACCGTAGCAAAGCGTTGTCTTCTTTGGGGAATTTCGTGGTTATAGCCAACTTTAGGTGGCTACTGTTTCACCGAGTTCATAGGTCCATTGTCAGGGAGCCCTTTCCCCGCACCATAAAATCTGGGTTCACAATGGGTTCACAATGTCCTAGAGAGAGAGAGAGATCGTATTTATGGAAATCGTTCTTTGCCACCAGATCGCTGGCATCCTCGCAGGGTACTGAACCTACAACCTTGAGATCAGCCACGTATCTGGCACGTATTATCCGTGAGTTTACATGACAGCGTTCTTGAGGAGGCAAGCAACGAGTTCTAACAGGAGCGTTGTAAAGGAGTTGAAGTAATTCGAGACATACAGCTGAGGATAGGACGTCATCTTATCATCACCCTTACAACTGAATGTAGCCGCGTTCGATAAAAGTTTGGACTTCCCAACGTTGCGCCGCATAGCGGACGCCAGTATACTCAAGGACGATTCCACGAGTTGCAAGCATTGTATTCCAAGTTTTCAACACGATGTTAGCGGGATGGCTTCCTAAACGAATAGGTGAACGGCCATGCACGCAGGTAGAGGACCCGACCTTGGACGTCACAAGTGCCATGGGTTCCATTCGGGAGGTCTTGGAACAGCGCCGACGAAGTTCAGCTGCTGACGATTTTGTCCGCGACGCACAAAGGGTGAGACTATGGTATTAGATAGGTGCTTACGGAAGGCTACCAGAGCATGACGACGAACGCAGCATGTTCTGGGAGCATCTCCGTAGGCGGGGTACAATGATTCCCTGTCCGGATGATCATTGCGCTGGGTCATCAATGCTGCTTTTAGAACGCACAACAGTGTACTTGCTGAAGGACCCGTAGATTGCTTTGAAGTGAAAAAAGCTGACCTCACTTCACTTTGAAGCAGTTACTACTCCCCTTCAGTGGAGGGCATATCAGTCAGAAGGGCTTGACGGTGTACATTGTGGGCAGGGATATTCCCAGGATTTTCATCTCGGGGATCGACGCCCATATCTCATGTCCTGTGTGGCGTTTTAGCCCTTTCTGGCCGGTATTTTGGGGAGGTGTGGCAAGATTCCCTTGGGGTGTGTTAGGGGGTGTGTGGGAGTGCTGGGAAAATCCCTGGTCGTGATGTTCCTCCTGCATGGTGGGCTGGTTGAGGCACTTTTCAGGGGATGGTGGACACCCTCTGTCCCCTCCTCCCGCAGGGCTGCTATACAGTCCTGCCTGCCGTTCACCGTTGCACTGTCTTTTTGCTTTGTATGTTCGTGTTTCCCAACTCAAATTACAAACTTGTACGGGGTACAGATACTGTTTTGTGTAGCCAATCCGACATTACCACTGTCAATAACGCCTCGAAGGGGATATATAGTCGTATATGGCTCATTTTAATCCAGTGCCATCTACATTAGTTTATCTGCCATTTGAACTACTGAAAAAAAAAAATAAATAAGAAAAATAAATAAATAAAATAAAGGACGTATTTCATCTTCTATTACTATAGAATCATTACGAATGAATGAACGAATCAGTTGATTAATAGATGGTACGTCACTGTACGTACACTGTGGTATGTCACGTTTTGTTTCTGGGTCACAGGAGGGTTGTAGGGGATCCCATTCCATGCATGAGTATACAACATCCAGAAGGATTAACATGCGTCCTGAGGCAGAGAGAACAAAAATTGTGAGGTCATCTCTGGACTGCCCTACCCTGACCTGTCATCCGTAGGATGAGGAGAAGGGAAACGTCAGGGCACTTAGGCACTCAGGGCAGAAAAAAAAAAAAGAAAAGGAAAAAAGAATCCTCACGAGACTATGAGCCGGAATAATGAAAGTAATTGAAATACTGAGGAGAAAATACTTAAAAAAGTATTTAAATTAGATTACAAGATACATTTCTTGAAAAGTAATTAGCAAGATACAAAATACTGAAAGGAAGTATGCATCTCAAAGAGCTACACTGAAAGCTACACTTGATCGGCTAGACAGCAGGGTCTTCGATATAGTAAAGGTGTTGGGACTTTGGGCACCGAACACGAGGGATGCTGCCTTGGCGGCACTTGTGAAATTTGTCCAGAGCTGTGGGATGGATACAACCTTCTAGCATCCTGTGTGCATGATCTTGGGATAATTGTGAACAGTGTTTAATTGTGGACTTCTAGTGAACATGTGGATAGTGGACTTCTGAACAGTGAATAGCGAACTTGCGAGTAGAGCACCTGGGAAGTAGTTTTGGGGGGTGGGGTGGGGTGATAATTTTTGTTAGGAGTAGCAGAACAAGTCGGGAGACGAGTTCAATTTCTCCTTGTTTTTTTTTCTTACAAACAAACAAACAAACAAACAAACAAACAAACAAACAAACAAACAAACAAACAAACTGAAAGGAAGTATTTAAATTACTGTATTTCAAATACAATACTCAAGATACGTCCATACTCTCATTCAAATAACTGGACACACACTAACTCCCATCACACTCTCTCCTACATGTCTTCTCATGCATACACACACATACATACAACACTAGAACACAGGTACGAGGCAACGGCATCTACTGAACAGGGTGGAAAGTATAACTGTTCTGAGGCTGTTGTGTGTATGAGAAGACATGTAGGAGGGAGTGGTGATGGGAGTACGGATGGGGAGTCAGTGTGAGTTGAATGAGGCTCCTCGGCAAGTCGTCGGAAGGCAGTCGGAAGGCTGGTGTGCAGTCGAGTCTTCTCGTTAACGGCGCGCTTATAGGCCCTTTCAGTCAGTTCGTACAGTTCGTAGTCAGTACAGTTTCAGTCAGTTCGTCAGTCAGTCAGTTCGTACAAGGGCCACATACCATCAAGGTATTGGCATATATGCCGACGATGTCTCGGTCTTTTGTTCAAGTCGAGGGGGGAAAATATGTCGTGCTATTGCGCCATCCGGTGCCACAGTGTTAGCTGGACTGAAAGTTCCGGCGCCTGAATTGGACAGTGGCGAGAGAAGCCTGTTAGCTTTGCGGGTCTGGCATGCGGACAGTATAGGGCCTCCTATATACACCTTGGCGTTCCCCTTAGCTCTGCTCGTTGTGCAGCTTTCTTCTGGTCACAGCGTATCGCCAAACTGCGTACATGCGTTGGCTCATGGAAAGCGCTGCATCTCTCGGTGTTTGCAGGAGCTCGAATTTGTAACATTCATCTGGCTCATCGTGTGGGATACTATCTGCAAACTCTTCCATGTAGTCGAACCCAGATCAATAGTATATGCACCGTGTTTTTGCTACTTTCCTTTGGAATTCCTCGTACGAGCGCACTGGACGCACCAGTCTTTTTCACTGTTATGGAAATGGTGGCCTACACCTTAACCATATGTTTGCGAGGCAATTGGTGTGTTTCCTTAAACATGTTGATAACCCTTTTCTGGCGCATTGCATCGCCACTTTCCGAGCTTCCTAATATTGTGCCACGTACCTTTACCACAGTCTTCCACCGCATGAGAATTAATGTGGCTTTTACACCGGCTTTCAAACACCTCCGCAGTGTCGGCGCATCCAGCCTCTGTTCCACGTGTAGGGTGCGCGGTGATCTCCATCACATCCTCCTGATCGCGAGCGCGCCCTCATGGAAACTGCTCTGCAACGCGTCGATCAACGCCAGTTCGACTTGGCCAAAATTCTCGGGCCATTGTCGGACACCTCACATCAGAAATAAGGCCTACGAGTTGTTGCTGAGTTCCTCTCCAGCACTCGATCTAATGGACGAACTCTAATTGGACACCCTTCCATCATCATCACTTTCTCATCCCTTCCACAAGCGTAATGGGGCAGTGTACCACCATAACGGCGGAGAATGACCCACCACATCATCATCATCCCATTTATGTGTGTGTGTGTGTGTGTTGTGGTCTCCACAGTGTATGACACTCCGCTGTTCATCTGGAGGTTCTACAACGAAGTATAGCTGCCGCCTTTCATTTTCTGCTATCCTTGTTTTCCCTTGAGTAAGTCTTTGATTCTTCCCATCGTCGTTTGTACTGGGCTGCTGTGGACATGCTGTGCCCATTGCCTCTGTACAGAAGCACGCTCTCATGGATGCATGTTCTCGCGTAATGCGCGGATGCCTCTAGAATCCAAGGTTAACGATTTCTTCTTTCGCCTGCACACAACTCTTCCGGTTCGAGCATGGCTGCGTGATCGTGGGTTTTGGGTTCCTTTTGACAATTTCACGTGTAAGATGTGCCCTGAGCAGGCTTCCCTCGGACCTTCCCTCCCTTGGACCCTCGAGCACGCTTTTCTTTACTGTCGGGACGCGATATTCTTCTGGTGTGTATTCCAGAGGGCTTTCAATAAGATATCTACCTGTGTCCGCGCGCAATAAGGTTCCTTCTTGTTAGGCCCGTGGAAGACCCTCCACGGGATGATCTGATCTTGGTTGGCTTGTATTCTCTGTGGATAGCACGTCGAATACGAGATCGTAACGATCATCCGGTTGGGTCCTGACCGAATCCTACCGCCGGCTTGTGCTGTCTGAGGTTTTCCCTGGGTTTTCCGAAGACTTTCCAGACGAATGTTGCATACCTGCCAACTCTCCCGGATTATCCGGGAGACTCCCGCATTTCGTTCGGTCTCCCGATTGTACGGACGCGCGCTCCAATATCCCGGAAAATTGGGTCTTTTTGCTTGTATTCCCTCGTTTCCCTTTAAATGCTGCACGAACGCATCCTCGAAGAATTGGACAGCCCGTAACACGTGTTTCGCGGCACGACCATTTTAAGGCTGGAGGTCGAGGCAGGTCGCGTGTTTCATTGTGACCATATTTCTCGAGCTGACGTGTTATCGTCCAGTCCAGTCCTCCAGTGTTCTCGTCAGTCCAGTCTCGTACGATAGTTTCGTCTCCTCCGATGCCACTCTCCAAACAGAAGAAAAAAAATAAAATAAAAAATAAAGACGCCAGTGTGGCCTGCTTGGTAGGGCACTTGACCTGTAATCAAGAAGTGCGTGACTCAAAGGCATTGAAGCTTGTGTTGTGTTTGTCTGTTTGTGTACTGAGAACAGTTACTTTCCGGCGTAATTTCTACTCCTATTATTAGGTTCCCAAGATCAGTTAGTTAACAAATCTTGACGCCCGGTATGATGAGCCCCGCTATTTTCCGTTCGCAATTAAAAACGAATACGACTTGAGTTTAATATACCTGTCACACGGACACTTTTGATCCGCATTCAGCCAATGCTCATCGAGCTCAATGTGGATCCGGCGCTGTCACACGGGCACGTTCGAGTAGGATCGAACTCGGATACTGCTTTAACCCGATCAAGCTTGTTAAACGCGATTGAAATTCTCGAGACGGATTGAAGGCCGTCATCGGCATCCTCGAACTCAGCGAATTTGTAGTAGTCAACAAGAACGGTACATTAATTTTGCAAATATTCCTATACAAGGCCATGGAATTTCATGGTTACGGTTTTAGTCTAAGTATGACGGGCGACTGCGTTTGCTAATTTGTTTGATCTCGACCACTCTCGACACCGCGCGCCCCGTAAAGGCTTAGGAAACACCACAATGCGGATGCGGTTATTCTCAACATTTTAGGAACATATTTGTCAATCCCAGCATATACTGCCTTAGGGGCTGTTAGCGCCACCTGTCGGCAAGCCAACCTTTCAATATACGCATTGAGTTGGACCATGTAGCAGCATCGCGCACCGAACGCTCTTGAGTGAGAAATTTGATGCGGATCGGACTTACGGCATTTTTTATTCTTCGCGAGAAGCAATTCAATTATTTGCCTTTCGCGATACTGATTTCTGCATCCGACACGGCGGGGTTGAAATATTCCGCATCTCACTCCGTTCCTGGCGGACCTTCTGAGGAAACGCGGGTGCGTACTGTTTCCAGTGCAACGGGCTAAAAAAATTTCTCCCTTCCCGGCGCAAACATTGCATCCGTTGCCGTACCCTTCACCGATTTCCGTTTTCGGCGCTGTCCCTGAGAGAAACAAAGCAGACGCAACAGCGAACGATATCCGAAGCAGACAGGAAGCCAAGCCTTGGCCGAGGAACAGAAAGAGCGAAGGAAGAGAAGGACATTCTGAGAACAGCCGTGTTGGCTGGCGCTGCGATCTCTGTGCGTGCTCAGACAGCCCACTTGGCACTAGGCACCCCGCGGTGAGAAATAAATAAATAAAACACGACCAAAGAAGAAAACATGCTGATGCGTAAACTTCCCTCTGGTCCGGAAGGCAAGTCAAGCAGTTTTCAAGGCGGAAGCGCGTGAAGAGCGAGAGAAAAGAAATGTAAAAACTGGACCCGTACAGGCCTAAGCAGATGAACCTCGATCGGACAGATTAAGATAAATTGCAGAGGCTGAATTAACCATTAGGACGAACACAATCAACGCCCAAGCGGCGATCTCAAGGACGCCAGTTGACGAGAAGTCAGTGGGTGGCGATGACGAGAATCGAACCCACACCTTTCGGGTGTATTTACACTACTTACCTTACACAGCTCAGGTGTACTTACCTTACACTACTTTTTTATGTGCACAAAAAACTTTGTACTGCACAAAGTACTTATCGAAGCGCATACATGCAATGCGTGAACAGATGCGCAAAATATGTACAAGGTAAAACAACAACAATATGTACAGAATAATTTCTGATACGAGTTATGTACACTGCTGCATAAGTAAAAGACATATGCACGAAGAAAAACCTACAGACTTATGTTCGCTTACGCACACATGGACATAGACAACAATAACAAGAACTTGCAAAACAGGAGTCCGATAGTCGGTAGGACCACGAACTATTAAATCGAACGCTGCAAACCACTGAGAATTGGGGGTCACACATGTTTGGGATAACAAAGATTTACAGAACCTAGCGATTTAACCTATACGGCGGAAAGGCCACGGTCCCACTGGCGCGATTATTATACGATCACGCATTCCTCGGGCTACCATTACACTACGGCTGACGTCACGCTCTCATCCGCTTACCGATGCCTGGTTATTTTTTTTTTGCCAGTAATCGCAAGTTTATTTTATTTACATAATATGTACACTCATGCACATACACGCACGCGGCTCGCAGGCTGTATAGAATCCAAGTCGAATAACAGTCCAGGCGGTGGTGGTGGTGATGGCGATAGGGCTTGCCGTTGTCGGCCTCACGTATGTGGGCAACGTCACGACTGACGCCCTGGGGGAATGTGCGTCCTGGCCCGACTTCTAAGGGAACTGTGCCGACATGTGTCTGAAAGCGTCTGAGGAAAACCCAGGAAAAACCCCAGACAGCACAGCCGGCACCGGGATTCGAACCCGGGTACCTCCCAGTCTCGACGTGACAAGCGGTCCAGGCGTTTCTACTACAGGCATTCATTAAAACGAATACCCTGTCGGAGAAACCCTAAGCAGATCGACGGGTATGTCACGATGTCCCAGCGTTCAAAATCCCAGACCTCAAGATCCACACCCAGCGTCATGGCCGAGTGCAGGGCTAAGGCGTCCCGCTCGTTGGTGATATAGCCAAGGCCGTGGGAGGTAGTGGGTTCGAATCCTACCACCGGCTGTGCTGTCTGAGGTTTTTCCCTGGGTTTTCCGAAGACTTTTCAGACGAATGACGGTATACAGTTCCCCCTGAAGTCGGCCCAGGATGCATACTAACCCGCCCTGTCCCCCACTCCTTCCTGCTGTCCTCTCGCCGTCTGTACGGCGCTCATAGCCACAGTTGCTTCGCGGCGCTATCACGCAAAAAAAAAAAAATAATCAAGATCCACACTACCGAAATCACAAATTGCAAAATCAAAGCATATATGTATCTGCAAGGTCTGAGAATGAAGACCTCGTCGTCGCGTTACTCTCAAACCACCAATCTCCGTGCGCTCGTTAGCCTCGTTCTCAGCGACGACACAAGAGGGGTGGACTGCCAAAATCGCTCTTCCCATTGGGATGAATTCTGGTGGCCGCCGTCTTTAATGAGTATGACTGACGATAACGTAACGTTCGATATAGCTAGTCATCCGGTAAAGATGTGAGTATAGCGTATTAACGTTCAAAATATCAAAGAAAAAGATGATTGCTCGCTTTCGCGTGTGATGTGCACAGTTGTTCACGTGAAGAGTGCTGGCCGGTGCGATATCTTTTCTACACCGGTTCCCGAGCGGGAGAAACTGAACGCGCACGAAATGAAGAGGAGCGAACACGAAAATGAACGAAAACACACACGGGAGAATGAAGGCACTCGGCAAACTGCAGTCCACACGTGCACAGTTCATGTGACTACCACGGGGTGGCAGCACTAATGGCGGCGCCCATTGATGCGGCGTGCCAATGATATCTCCGATGGAAGGCGGTGTAGATACTGAAAGCTTGAATAGTGTAATGTAATGCGTATTTTCAATTTGGCAATACAGCTGAATACAGACATAGGAAAAAGAAGAAGGAAGATAGGTACATACTGTAGGGCATAACGTCTAGTGGGAAGTGGTAATACGACCATGTCATAATCAGCAACCCCTATGAGGAGCCCGTCCGCACGATCCGCTAGGGGCGCTACTCATCGGCACGCGAGATCTGCATCATGATTGGACGATGGAAATTTGAATTCTAAACGCGCAGAAGCGTACGTACGACTACCGTAGCAGACGACAGAGATAGCTCCTATGAAAACGTGTAGAATGATGATGATAAGCAACTTCAGAATGAAACATCTGTGGAATATCCACCGCTTGTACAGAAATACTAAGGTAAGCTGAAGTACAAAGTACTGTAGAAGTTGAGGAAGCAATAGCTGGGACGATGAGCAGCGCCACCGCTACCTTCCAAAAATGCGGTGCTGGGAAGGGGTGCCTATGACATGGTCGTTGTAATCTAGTAGGTCGTGGTGGTAATACGTGCCCTTTGGGGAACGTCGTAGATCGTAATACCGTCCAAACGAAATCCCGTCACATGGGAAATTGAACGTCATTTCGCTGCCACACGAGAAGAACGTGGAACGATATACAGGTAAAGGACATTGGCTTACCGAATGAGTTTGGGGGAACACATTCGCTTTTGCTCTGACACAAACTGCTTATACTCTCGATGGCAGAGGCGCAGTAGAAACGACATAACACAATTCTGACATTATGTTCTCCTGGCGCAGTAAAAAAACAGCAACGTAAGAAAGTAATAATAAGGCACACACACACACGCGCGAATTAAAAGTTCTCGGCCAATACGTGTTAATTTGTTTTTGAATTTTAAAGGAACGTCAGTGCCTGAGCTTCATGTTGGTCATATCGATTTGTTGAGGGTGCTTCGTATACCTGCGAATCATCGCGAGCAGTTCTGGCTGGAAATTTCGCTTCCAAGACTCACAAAAAGCAAGCAGCCGAAAGACGAGGACATTCTCGTACCACCAACACCGCATTTCCACCCTTCCGAAATTCGCTTCCAAGAGCTTTTTGAAAGAAGACAAAAAATGAATAAGACATGGACGCAAGTGTAGTGCGACCCTAATACTTTACCGATCGTCATTGCCATCGTTGGCGCATTTTCTTTCGCCGTGCAAAACTCTATGCAGCATGAACGAATGACATTCAGCGTGAATGTCATTTCCCGTGTGACAGGGGTCACTTGTGAATGGTAGGTGAAGTACGAAGATGCACACGAATAGCGTACGTCCCTGGAGCCTCAAATAGACGTCTTCAACGGCCGAGGTTGACTTGTGTTTACGGTAGCAGCTTAGGGGCAGTTTATGGCAGATGGAAACGATTGAGTCGGGAATAAAAAGTGGTCACACAACGAGGCACCGCGCTTGGTCCTGCGCGCTGGCGAGACGGTACGGGATTTCCAACGCAAAACTTTTTTGTACTAGACCTGGAACTGTCTTCTCTTGGAAATATATGCGGCTTCGGACCTCAGGGTTTCCCTTTTTTGCTCGTCTTTTTCTCGATTATCCTCTCCATAATTCCACTAATCACAAGTCTTGCCGCAGACAACAGAGTCTGCGGTCAAGGTGGAATCCGAGCTGTACCCTGCCATCCCGAGAGAACTGAACCGAGCCGAAACAATCGCCCAGTACTTGGAACGCCATCTCGACACACTCATGCCTTTGGTGCGGGTGAGTGAAAGATGACGGACTCTATGTTTTAGTAAGTGCTTGAAAGATGACTGTCACCTTGCTGATGAACGCAGACCATCGAAGCTGAACTGGAAGCCCACATCGCAGCGGCTAGTGGGGACCCGAGCCGAGCTACCGTCGCGGAGAATCTCCGCGCCACGCAGACACGTTTTCTTTCACGCATGACCGAGTACCAAGAGTTAGTGAGTCACATGACGGGATTTTTCCTTCACTTTGCCCAGGTAAGGAAAAGCACAAAAGTATAGCCGACAACTTCAGTGGGTGTCATAAGGGCAGTGATGGCCACTAACTGCTTCTACAGTAGTTTAACTATAACTACTAACTACTTTGTGACTGAGTAGTTTAACTAGTAGTTCAACTACTTTTCAGGGGAGTAGTTAAAACTACTTTTTTAACTACTGCAATGTAGTTTAACTACATCTATAACTACTTAACGTTGTCCACCAACACCAATCCCTTGTTGTGTTCTTGGACACCTAAATATGAATCACAAGCAATAATAAACTTGCCACTCAAGCCAGACTCAAGACTCAAGCCATTGCTACGATCGTCAAATACAAAGCTTGCGGCGGGATTCTTTCTGTGCCTACGCGATAAACTAAGTTGCAGAATTATTTCACAGCGAATCAAATGAGGCTTCACTAGACCAGCATTAAGAGTGAATATTTAGTATACATGCACGACACAATTGCTCTGCACCTCCGTTCTCATCAAACAAGTAGCTCAAGGTAAAAGTCGGAAGCGCAATCGTGGCGTAAAGCTTGCGGGCAAAATCGGAAGTAGTTGGCGCCTTCAGTAACCTAACTACTGTAGTTAACTACTTAAAATAGTAGTTTAACTAGTAGTTGCCACTACATTTCTGCAAGTAGTTGATAACTACTTTTTAACTACAATCAGGTAGTTTAACTAGTAGTTTAACTACGTGTAGTTAACTACTGGCCATCACTGCATAAGGGTGTGAAAACTGCTTTTCACTTCATTATGACACCCTTTTAGAATTCGCATGTGGTGTTCAGTATAGTAGTCTTCCTTCTCACTTGCAGCGTGAAAAACAACTGGAAGCTCTGGAGCTATCTGGAGACCGAGCGGCTCTGGAGCGCCGTGGAGAACCCATTTTATCCGAAGCGCAGGAAGAAGCGAAACAGCTGGCAAGCCTGGTGGAACGTATCGAGCCGAGCGAAGCTGCCGTTTTGGACCGAGACAAAGTCACTGCCTTGATAGAAGCTCGCCGCGCCCACCTCACTGCTCACCTTCGCGATCTTGAACGGTGCTCGCAACACGACGCTCGCCTGGGCCATATGGGGGAAGAACTGCACCATGTACACAACGAGGTATGGACCAGTTCTTTGAGTACGCGTCGGAAGCAGCACTCTACGAAAACGATATACGATGAAGAAAGCTGTCAAATCCAATGGTCAGCAATGTGATGTCAGCCGCTTGAACCAGCCCGTGTGTCGTACACCTTAGGCGGGTCTGGGATGTGCTGAGGGTAAAGCGCGCGTTACCCTTCCATTGTTTGAAGTAACGTAATGTTCCTTTTAGATATACAGTCAAACTCCTTTACAACGAAACTCAGGGGACAGCAAAACAAATTCGCAGTAAAAGTATTTTCGTTAAAAAGGATGTCCATTATTGAACCTATAGGGCTCCAGCGGGACCGCAAAAATTTTGCTGTAGTGGTATTTTCGTTAAAAAGGTGTTCGCTATAAAGGAGTTTGACTGTATAAGCCCTAGGTAGTCCGCCTTTACGCTGTAATAGACGAAATACAGAACAAATTTTGAGAGAAATATTTATGGTCGGCACAGGGACAAGATCTGCTCGTCCGGCGTAACATAATAGCGTACACAGTGTCTAAATAACTTGAACGTTTTTGCTCGACTTTGGTCCCTCCAAGAGGCGACGGTTCGCTTTCGTGTGGTCGAAAAACGCGTAGCGGGTCATAGTGTAGTTAAATGCGCACCTTCACGTGGTTTTCTGTATTTATTTTACGCCTTTCCCTCCGTTTAATGGCGATGCCGACGAACATTTTGCGTCCGGCTCACACACTCATCCGGACACCGACCACCAAGCTAGAACAGAGCCGTACCGATAGACCTGTTTCTCTGGGCCAGGTGGCGCGAGGGAGCAGCAACGTCAGCGCCCCAAATTATGCAACACTCAGTAGTTTAGCAGACGACGCGGCACTTTCAAATACTACACGGTTTCGAGTTGTTCGCACTTTTGAAGAAGCACCGCTTTTTCTGTGGATTTCTTACATGTTTTGTAGCTTTCATTGGCACCATACCGTTTGAAACACCATGCAAAACCCGCTAATGAAACGACCGACTGTTGGGATCCGTGGCCGTTTGGGCCCAAAATGGCGCTGTGCAAACTTCACTGCAACAGCCCTATGGGGGAGGGGCAGCCGCCTCATGCGCCGGACAGCAGTTTCCGGGGACAAGGTTGGACTATAAAGCGAGAATCAATAGAAATTAAAGCTGGGAACTGCACAGGAGCTTTCTCCTCTGCTTTGTGTCTATAGCGGGTGAAATCTGGCAGGGCGGCAGTCGAATCTGATACACTGCAAGGATACCTCACGCATACATGACGACCCTGAGTCTGATACCCTCACTGCCTTGCACTTTTTTGAATAAATGACATAATTTCTTACTTAATTTAGTATAAAGGGTTAATAAATGATTCCACTGTTGAATGGTTCTTTTCCTGCCGTGCGTCACTGTATTCATTCTTGAGACCATAGCGGCTCAACTCTTCCTATCGCTGATTCATAGCGTTATCTAAGAGCATGATGACACATCCAAGACGCTATGTGATCAGTGCCATAGAAGGCAGACCTGTGTGTTTCAGTTTAGAAACATTTTCGATCCAATTTGTATAACTGTGGTGGTCGTACGTTATCTCCATGCCTCACTGACTGACTCCCATTTGTCCTGCTTCAGGTGCGCGAGGTGACTGAAGCCTTAGCACGAATGCGCCGCGATGACACGTCTCCTCCGCCTAAAACCACTCTGATTCAGTTGGAACGCACCATCGAGACCTTAGAACGGCGCATCGAAACCCTCATCACGTCTCCCAAGAGCGACACGCAAAACCAGCTCGACTCGCAAATGATGCGTCGCGAATTGGACGCGCGCTGGCAGAGTTTTGAGGCTCAAGTTGCTCGTGAGCGGGACCTCATGCGTTCAGCCGTGCACGAGTACCGGCAGGCCCTCTCACGCCTGACCGTGAAGACCAACGAAAAGTGCGTCGAAACTGCTCGTCAGGAACGACAAGCGATAGCTCCAGTGGCAGCGCCTGAGTTTACAACTGGCTTGGAAGATACCGATGTAGCTGACGGTTCACAGTGCACTCTCGTGTGTGTACTGACTGGAAATCCTTCACCCAAGGTATGAACTCGAAATTATTCTTGGATCCTTGGAGCCTTGCAGTTACAATCGGTTGCAGAGTTATACGCGCTTGTAATGACTAAGGTACTCTCATTGTCTGGTGCTGCGGGTTAAATGTGTTGTGGAAATTAGTAGTCGTCAAGTAATGTATAGTTACAGCAAGAGGGATATCCTTCTTGATAGCAGAGCCCTGTCAGGGGCCGAGTGGACCTCCCGTCATGCCTAGTCAGACATGCACTTCAGCGCAGCAGACCCTGTCTATGCCCACTTTACTGCGACTATAGATAGCACCGGATGGTACAAAGCTCAACTTCGCTTCTCCCCCGCAGGTCTCTGTTTGTGCAAAGTTTCAAACAAACTCTGGCAAAAGCTCGATAAAGTGATGTCTGTGTAAATTTTCAGACGCCTGTAATGCGCTGTGTAGTGCGCTGAAGTTCGGGACGCAGATTTCTGAGCAATATCACGCTCAATTATCAATTATGATTTTTTTTGTGAAAATACGATGTCCCCAGGTCCAGTGGTACAAGGACGGCTCCCCAGTTGGGCCTTCTTACGTGGCTTCGTCGAAAGCTTTGGGCGACGGGCTCGCAGAACAGCGGCTTTTTATCAAGACTGTGCGCGCCGCGGACGAAGCGAAGTTCTTGTGCAAAGCTATCAACGCTGCCGGCATGGCAGAGACAAGCTGTAGGGTCACTGTACTAGGTAAGTACCAGACGCTCGCGAAAGCACATTTTCAGACAAGGTTGATCTGCAATTTTAGAGATGCTTCGGGACCATCCGATCGAAGAACTGATCCAGGAAGCACCGGAGACAGCTGGAGTCGCACCAGCATTCACAGAATCACTGCCTGGTAGTGTGGCATTGTCTGAAGGACAGCCTCTGCAACTACATTGCTCGTTGATCGGTGATCCGACTCCGAACGTTGAGTGGACCAAGACTCCAGGACAGCTCAGGGACACTGCCAAGGTGAGTTGCCACGTTCGTTCGTGTCGTTGCATGAACATGCGTTATCACGCAGTCGTCTTTCGATGGACGTGTAGCTCAGCTGGATCTACAAGGAACAATCCCTGGAGACACCGGAAGTTACAGGGTGGTCGCCCGCAACCCAGTCGGACAGGCGTCATGTGCATGTCAGGTGGCTGTTGCGAGGTTAGTAACTAGGAGCTACCTTGGTTACATACCTTGTCGTGACATACCCTTTTGCATCCATAGCACTGGTGAGGGGCCACGTGTGGTGAGGGCCTTAAAGGACATGGACGTCAACACCGGTGCTGGTCCAGTGAAGCTCGAGTGTGTCATTGTGGGGGTGCCGGAACCAGAGGTGAATAGCCACTACAAAAGGATCACTGAAACCCTGAAAAATACTAAATGAAATTCCATTTAAAAGAACAGCGCTACTGGAACTTGTTTAACGACTGTTCGAACTGTACATCATATCCAAATGCTTGGGTTCATTTTTTTTTTTTACTCGTAGCTTCAAGGGGCATCGTGTGACGGTATAGCGCAATGTTAGCGCTGCTACAACATAGGACAAGGTTAGCGTCGGCATAGCAGGCTACTCAAGAAGCAGCTTTTGCTTATTGTGAAGCGCATCGGAGTGAATATTTTAGTCGGTTCGGAGCGCACATTCTGTGCCGTTAGTGTCACATGCTTTGTTGAGAACGTACGGCATAACTTTTTGCACATGAACGCTATAGTCAAAAGTATGGCAAACATTCTTGAACTGATGTGATGTGATGTGATGTGAATAAAGAAAAAAATGGGGATGTAAGTTTCGACGAAGTCAAACTGGCTACCCCAGTACACTTAATACAGAAAGTTCAATCTGATGATGAGATGATGAAAACGCAAAAGGATGATGTCCAGAGACGAACAGAGATGATAATTGAGTTCAACATGTAGGTCAAAAGTTCAAGAGCTGCGCCCAAGTTAGAGTAAAGTGGCGGAATCATTCTTGAACTATATACCTCCATTTAATTGGCAATACATGCATGAAAAACAAAGAGTTGTGGTTAAAGACATACACGATCATGGATAAGTTGCTGAAACAAGTGACTAATAATTTACAGTTCCAACCAGTTTGTGAAAATAGTAACTGAGCTAGAGTTACCCTTTGCGAAGTAACTTAGTTATTTTACAGATCTCTCTTAAGGAAGGAAAGCCGAGAAAATGCAAGTCTGAAATACTTTATTTGATCACTTGTACCGTTAAACCGCAATTATGTCACACTCTTATTACGCTTAAGCAGCACGTAGTTGTTCTCCCAAGGTATCGTTAGTCGAATTCAACAGGAGTTTTCTCGGTACAGTCAAACTCCTTTATACCGAACACCTTTTTAACGAAAATACCACTACAGCAAATTTTTTTGCGGTCTCGCTGGAGCCCTATAGGTCCAATAATGGACATCCTTTTTAACGAAAATACCTTTACTGCGATTTTTTTTTGCTATCCCCTGAGTTTCGTTGTAAAGGAGTTTGACTGTATATGACGCAGTAAGGCTTAGAAACTGATGGGATCATGTGATGCGTACTTTCGCCAAAAATTGTAACTATTACAATTGCAAGTTATTTTCTCAGAAAAAGTAACTAGTTCATGAAAAAGTAACTAGGTACAGCTACAAGCTACTTTAACTGAGTTACCACCGAAGACTGCACATACATGCATATGCACGTGTAGACGTGCCCTCACACACATGCACGAATCTCTGACGGAGCTGAGCGCTTTTTAAAAATTTTTTTCAGGTTATATGGTATCACGACGGCGTTCCACTGAAGGAAAGTGGAACAGTGCGCCTGGAGTTCCAAGGCGACCGCTGTGCTTTGGTGCTCCAGCCAGTCAGGCGCGAAGATGAGGGCCGTTACTGTTGCTCGGCCGTCAGCCCTCGGGGTCGGTGTTCCACCGAATGCCAACTGCGTGTCAAAGCACCGGCAGCACCCGTGTTTCTAGAACCTCTTCGGGATGTTACTCTGCCGTCTGGAGCACGAGCGGAGTTGTTCGCCCGCGTGGCTTCCGATGAAGCGCCGTTTCTGGCATGGTACAAGGATGGTCGCTCTGTGTCTCCTGGAGCCGATTACCAGGTAACAGGTCCTGCAATACGTTATAATTAGGGAGTGACTTTTTCGGGTTACATGCCTTTCTCAGATTCGGGGGGTAAAAATCGGGCGCTATTTTTAAATCTGTACTTCGGGGAGAAATCGGGCGATAATTGTGCCTCCGGGTGTTATCGGGTGTTTTTGTTTCTCCTCTTGTCGAATAAGTCCCTTCCTAATCTCTCTCTCTCTTTTTTTTGGGGGGGGGGGATCGTGACCTTCCAGCGGTAATCCCCTAAGACATAGACAGTGTTAACACACATGGGTGTATTGCTGGGAACGTAAGTGACCCATTCTTACACGTGTTACACGTGGCGACCTTTGTTTGTCTTCAGTGGAAACTTCACTTGAGGATTTCATAGTGACTGGAATTCGGGGAGAAATCGGGTTTAACCGGAATTGGTCGGAGGTCAGTTCGGGGGAGAATAACCAGGCGAAATCCTTTTACAGGGCAGTACTTTGCCGACCTTTGACATAGTTCGCGCCCTAGCGAAGTTGAAAAAAAAAAAAAAAGTGCTGGACGTGTGCAATAGACAGTTAACAACTCTTCATGAATCCCCTTCGTTCGAAATGGATGTATTTTCCTGCGGGCGCGGTCGGCCGCCGGGGGAGGAGCATATTGCGGGAGGCTGTGATGGGCTGGCGTGACGTGTCGTGACGTCGCTTCAGGGCTAGCGGTAGGAAGCCTCATCTGTGCCAGGCAAACGGGAACGCCCTCTTGTCGTCACATTGTTGTCAGACTGACGTCGCGCGCACGTGATTGTCGGCGGGAAAGCCTATGCTTACCGGTGGATCTCGTTGCTTTCAGATGCCTACAATACCGCTCGAGCTGCCATAAATTAATTGCACGGACCTAATAAAGTTCAAAATACACTATATCGTCTACAACAGAAATAAACAAATCGGTACTTGGAGACACTAGTAACGACACTATACTATAACCTGTGACGTAGCTGCAAATCGCTTAAAATTGCGGGGGTTTTTCTGGAATGTTTTGTTGGCATCGA
Source organism: Ornithodoros turicata (assembly GCF_037126465.1). Classification (NCBI taxonomy): domain Eukaryota; kingdom Metazoa; phylum Arthropoda; class Arachnida; order Ixodida; family Argasidae; genus Ornithodoros; species Ornithodoros turicata. Next base: position 5,832,717 of record NC_088201.1, read on the forward strand.
TGCCCAGGAGCGCACCTGGGTAAATTACTTAAAAAATGTAATTAAATTACATTACTCATTACTCCAGATAGAATTTAATTAAATTACATTACTCATTACTGCAATTGAAATGTAATCAAATTACATTACAATTACTACGAAAAAGTAATGACGTTACTAAGTCATTACTGCGAGCTTAATCACACTCTTCTATTTGTCTCTTCTACATGTCAGGGTGCCACGTATGACGTATCGTTCCACAATGTACCACGGCAACATGAAGACTGTCTGGAGGATGGGGACCGCAAACGATGATTCTCCGATGCCACAAACCTGAACGCTCGATTCTTTTGTAAAAAGTATCGAGTAATGTCATTAAAATTACTGCCCAAATGTAATTAAATTACATTACAAATTACATAATGTCAAAAGTAATGCATTACATTACAAATTATCAGCAAACGTAATTCATTACTGTAATTTCATTACAGTGATGACATTACTACCCAGGTATATGCCCGGGAGGAATTTGACAACATTTACTTACGGACTCCAGCTTACGCAGTTTAATTGGATCTCTTTCCAGATTACGCACGATGGTGATGGCGTACGACTGGTCATCCCAGAAGCGTTTGTGGAGGACGACGGCCTTTACGAGGTCGAGGCAAGCAACAGCGGCGGCCGCACGCGTTCATCCTGCAGGCTTAAAGTGGCTGCGCCCGTGGTGGAAAAAATCGTTCCCGTCACGTCAACCGACCTCGTGGTCGCGAAGCCGTAAGTATAGCGTGTGGCACGCATTCCACGGACCAGTGGTTTACCCAGAATCCCAAGCCTGGAGGCGTGTTGGAAAAACCTCGGGGGGGGGGGGGGGGGGGTCATTATTATAGTTACATCATTACAGCTTAACATTTCATTACTGAAAGGTGTCTAAAGCTGAAATCGCAAGGGCACCTCTTGTATGTAAAAAGTTAGGGGTGAAAAAGTTAGGGGGTGTCACTAAACATATTGGGGGGGGGGTTAGGGGGGTGTAGGGGGGGGGTTCTGGATAAATCACTGCCACGGACGCTCTTTAGAATGCAAGGCATCTTCACACAACCGCCACCAGGCGTTGTCCAGCGACCACGGAGGAAGGAATGAGAGGAGGTGTCCCGTTCCACGGAGCGAAAAGTGAAGCGGAAATTAGGGGTCAGCATTGTGACGTCATCGGCACGTTTCAGATTTCCATGTTACAGTTTTCTGCGTATAGCCGTTTTCAGGATAGCTTTGTGAGTCTTGGATACACATGTGCCCGAAGCGTGTGAAAATGACTTCCAAAATGGCGTGTGCAAAGATTTCTCATTGGCCTTCTCAGGTAACATGACACTTACAAGGTTTCGAAGGAACGAAGACGTATGCTTTGAAAGATTGAAGTCACTGAAAAGGTTAGCCAGCTGTAGGACTCGAACCCACATCTTCTGGACTACCAATTGAGCTAAGCTAACACTGCTGGCTAACCTTTTCAGTGACTTCCATCTTTCATCGTTAATTTCTTAGGCAACTTGAGGCCTTGTATGTGATTGTCCCTTCTGTGTTGTTCCAGCCTCAGAACATCAGTTCTCTCACGTATCCTTTATTCGTACGTCACAGGCCCCACGCTTTTCTGTTGTCTTCTCTTCCTTCCTCCATGCTTTCAATAAGTCTTTCCGTCTTTCAATAAGAAGGGAAAGTCGTTCTTCTGGTCCCATCTGATGCCATTCTATTCCCACGTAAAGGGAGACGCAAGCTCCTGTGTATGTATATGAGCGATACGCAGCCAGAGAGTTGTGCTAGAGCGAACGTTTGCATTTGTATGACGACGCCATGCCTTACTAACTAAGCCACCTGAGGAAATGTATTTACTTAAAAGAATTGCCTTGTATGCTATAGCAGAAATTGATCTGTGACTAACTTTTCACTTTCACATTCAGGTGCCTGGTCATGGCGCGGTCGCTACCCACTGAGTTGCAGGTCCAAGCAGGTACACGCGTCTCTCTCAGTGCTTCCGTCGCAGGAACCAGCAACGCCCTCCAGGCCAAATGGTACCGCGGCTCGGGAGAACCAATTGCGGATTCGCCGGACTTCCGACTGAGTCAAGCACGGGAAATGGTCGTTCCCGAAGAAGGCGGATCTCTCGTACCGGCTACCTCGTTCACGTTGAGCATCGCCGAAGCGTTCCCTGAAGACTCCGGTATCATCTGGCTCTGCGTCCAAGGGCCCGGCGACACGACGGTCACTTCCCGTACACAACTGCTGGTGCTGGACGAGGACGATAACCGGGAACAAGCAGCGCAGGCCGCTCGCGACGTCAAGGTCTATCGCGTCAAAGGCGCACCGTCCAGCGAGAGTGGTGTCGGTGACCTCGAGATGCGGGTTACGGAGGTCACCGAAGTGAATGAGCTCCCTCCAGACGTCTCCGAAGAGGTGACGACGCGCACGGCCGCCGACGGGCCTCAGATCTCGGAAGAAGTGACACGTCGTATTACGCGTCGGGTAACGGAGATCACCAAGACACGAACCCAGGAAGTGCGGGGTCCACTTGTCTACCGCTGGGAATTCCGCCAATAGAGAGATGCCGTCATAGCCTGGCTCAGTGCCTGCTGCCTAGTCGTGGTCCTTGTTGTGGGTGGCCAAAATAAAGTCTGCTTTTCTTGTTTCAATCTTCGTCTTATCTCAAATACGAGCGTTTTCCCCAAGTGTGCAAGATGGTGTAAAGCAGTATAGTTGGTTAAGACTGGACATGATGGGGCTTCATTTCACAAGTATGAGGAGCGTCTTGCGTAAATTTCTTTGAAAGTAACGACAATACAGTTAAATCAGTGTGTCTTAAAGTACCAAGTTTCTTGCACTTTAATTTCAACGCGCTCGTTCACTGTACGAAAGGTCGAGGAAGTGTCACGTAATTGGCATTCGGGTGTCGAATCAAGGCTATGGTGAGTCAACGTAAAGCGTTGCTTTCACTTGCATTCTGCTACACTTGGAGAAGTATTGCACAAGGTGGTGTCAGGACACCATTTTGGAGGAGCGCGCTTTTTATAGCTTCCAGTTTCCTCCTTAGTGACATATGTACTCAATGACATTGATGGAACAGACGGATGGTAAAAAATTGTCTCGCACTTTCAAGAAGCTCTTGATTCTCAAGTAGCACTAGGTCCTGCAGAGGCCCTGACAGTTCATCAGGTCCAGAAGCCAATTTCTTTTGGTTTCATAGACGGAGTAATAAATATGGTGATAATATAACAACGGGTTCTTGGGATGCGGAAATACGTCTGGAATCAGGTAAAGTAAAACTCATTTGTAAGCGATCTGGCTGGTATTTCTCGTAACGTTTCAGAATTTCGACCAGTAAATTCCTCATTGTGAGGTCTGCATCCGGTAGGTGGCTTAATAAGAAGTACGTCGTACGCGTTGTCCAGTGGATCTCTATTAAAACAGTGGTGTGGGAGGTGTTCCGTTGGCGCGGTTGAAGCGTAGGAGAATGGGGAGCCGAGGAAGCTGTACCACAGCGCTGTCGCTGCAGCCATGAACTGACGCCTGTCGACTGTCGAATATTCCAAGAGCGCTTGCTGTAGTTGCACACTCTATTTCTGGGGTAGCGTGTCGCTGAGCGAGCGCTTCTGCTTGTTATTCTTGTCGGTTGGCCGTTGTGCGGCAGAGTCCGCTACGCTGCCTTGGCCTTCAGAGCGGTGCTGTCGTTGGTTGTCAACGAACAGCGGCATTACAGCATTGACAAAGCGTGGTTAGTCTGACGTAGTGGCTAACCACGCGTACACAAGCCTACTTCCGCACCTCTTAGTCAGGGACGCGTCGTCACTCGTCGTCCCTGTGCTGCCAAAGAGAGCAGCCGTCGCCAAAAATGGCTCCCGCAATGGTGTAAGTCTACACCGGGACGAAAATAACGGGCCGTGGGTCTGAACCGCAGCGCGCATGCCCAGGGCGTTATTTCGAGCAGAGGGCGCACGCGGCGCTGATCAGAAACGTCTCTCGAAGCTGCTAAATTGGGAGAAGCGTCGGGGATGCGGCTGCTCCAGGGCTGACTGCGTCCGCGCATAGAACGGTAAGGTTAGCGTTGAAAGCTCTGCATTCGGTGATGCTCAGACAGAAAATTGGTTGCTTTTAGAACCCGGGGAGGAATGGTAGTGCAGCCTCCCAGCGTGTGAGTACACTACTTTATTAAATCATAAGCTGTCAGTTGAGGATTACATGTCGCTTATGGCTATGTTACCGTGCGCAGGTGGGGGCCGACGACGCCCCCGGCCTTCGAACCAGTTACACATGGTGGTGGTTTACTTTTCGAGGGCGCCGATGCGCGATTTCAAATTAAGGTGCGTGGTCATCCCGCGCCTCAAGTGGTGTTCTCCCGACGAGGAATGCCGATAAGCAACGATGCACGCCGTCAGATTACCTACGAGCCCGGCACTGGCCTCTGCACGTTGCTCATCCGTAACTTGACAGCCGAAGACGAAGGCGACTACAACTTATCAGCAGTGAATACAGCCGGGGAAGCCTCGCTCACACTATGCATCCGACGTCAAGGCCTCGTTGGACAGCAGGGCGCACGCCAGCACACTACCGTCCAGCGAACCCAGTTAATGACACAAGATGGAGTTACAATGTCAAGAGCCACCGAGGTGTCCCAGGGCCCTCAATATTTCGCTGCCTCTGACTTCAGAGTTGACACTTTCGAATACAGACTACTTCGAGAGACAGAGTTCCTCGAGACACTGCTCGTACGCGCGGGCGTCACAGAAGCCCTCAGCCAAACCGCCACAGGGCCTCCTCAGATTCTTCAGCGACCGAGGAATTCCAAGTTGCTGGAAGGATCTGATGTATCATTCACAGCACGCCTTTCAGGCGAGCCCCGTGTTATTTGGTTCCGCAATGGAGAACCACTGCGGCCGTCTCAACGCGTTGTGGTTGAGCGCCGTGTTGACCTGTACACGCTCAAGATCCACATGGCACTACCAGAAGATGCAGGATACTACACTTTACTCGCAGAAAACATTCACGGCCGCGTTGCCTGCTCAGCACATTTGGTTATTGAAGCATCTCCTCCTGCGCCTGGACCAGCGACAGGAACCGTGGTTGAAACAGTCAGTGAAACACCATCTCGAGCACTGGCTCCCAGCTTTGTGAAGCAACCCCAGGATCAAGAAGTTACGGAAGGAAAAATGGCACGTTTCGACCTGAGAGTGTCGGGACGACCTTTTCCCGATCTTCGCTGGTATCGCAATGGCCAGCCCATTAACGATGATGCGACGCATAAGTTGCTTGTCAACGAAGGCGGAGTCCATGCCTTGATGATCACGGCTGCGGCTCGGGAAGACGCTGGCACGTGGACCTGTGTAGCAAGCAACAAGAGTGGAGAATGTCGCTACGATGTCCAACTTCATGTTATCGGTAAGCGAAGGAACTCTTTTGACGTTATGTTTGCTCTCAAGGTTTTAAATCGCATCTCTTCCAAATTGAGGACAAATATTTATTTTCTTTTTCTAGAATTGTTCTCAATTTGTGGAGGTGTGCTGTGTTGCGGATTTTCATAACTCATTCGTATCATCTTCGAGGTGCGTCTTGCTGTCTTTGAGAAATCTGCACTGCGCCATTCTCTATGCGGTATCCGGTAACAGTTGTTCTGCGCAATGGCGTAGGTGGCTGTGTTGGCAGCTACGTTTGGCAGGGCGCCGGGTTGGGTTCCGCCCCGGGGCCCGCCTCTCTACCGCATAGGGGTCTGTGGCGAGCGAAATATAGAAGTAGGCCATGAAGTGTATGCGTTTGCAGTAGAGATATGCAGCATGTCTCGTCGAGGGAGGAGAATATCTATTGCATCTTTTTGGCGAGGCAGTTCAAATACGTATCCAACAGAGCTAGAACTCAGTGAAGTGTCAGACCTATATCTGTTGTTCTAGTCTCTGCTTCGGAGGCGACTTTGACTGTCTCTTCCCTGCATTTTCTTGGCTATTCTGCCATGTCTTCGGTGCCGTTCTGTCGGCGTGGACTCCTTCCATTTTATGTATATGCAGCATAAATGCGGAATTACGGCGACAGGTTTTTGAGTAAATACGATCTGCAGTAAGGCGAGGGCCACTCAGTCATGGCACAAGTTCGAATGGAAGTTTATTTGGAGGGTGGAGCGCCTTTTGTAGCACGAATCCTGCAGGTTGCGCAGCAAAGCCAGCTTCACTGACGTCGCATGGCTCATTCTTGTTGTTGAATCAAATGCTGCGTTTTTGTTAGCTGGTAAACGGCGCACGACGTATATAGATTTTCCTGTTTTGTTTTGACTCCTTGTTAGTCAGACCACAGCGCGCATTATTCAACAGAACGTCTGGACGTCTTTTTCATTGAAGGGCGGTTATTTTGGAGCATCAGCAAGTGTTAGCTCCAGGGTAGTTGATACGCAGGAATGCTGGCAGGTCAGTGTACCGAACAGGAGTACCTCTGTTCCAACTACCAAGAGATAATTTGCTGTCCTGTTAGACTGCGTCCGTTTTGCTTTCTCCCTGTCATTTTGAGTCGTTAGGCCAGGTTCAGTCGTTAAGGGTCGGCTGAATGGTCAACCTTGCTGTTCCCACTGCGTTTCCTTATGGCTCTCCAGGCCCCTTCGACGGAGGTCATCGTCACAGTTTAAATGGAAGAAGTCCGAAATAAGCGGCCAGCTACGGTTACAGTCTTCATGATGCAAGCTTTCTGTAATGTAATGTAATAACTGAATAGCACTTGTCTTGCTCGAAGGGTTAGTGAATCGTTTTCGCTAAAACCGTTCGCGAACTAGCTGAGTCACGGTTACCGCACGAAAAGGTTGATCAATCTACCAGACATCCACTCTCTTGTGTTTATTCTTTTGTCGACGTTGCGTGGACGTCGTCCACGCTTCTCGTGTAATGGGGTAGTGTACTGCTCTCAAGCGGTGAATCACCCCAGGCCATAGTCATGATTTAGTAGTAGTAGTAGTAGTACACATGGGAGATTGTGCTCCGCTGCTGGTGATAATTTCGTTAGTATCGAGCTGTTTGTGGCGTCTTGGGTCGACTTCAGTACGAACTGTGCTGGCATTTGTCGTGTTGGGGATCTAGATTCGAGAGGGCGCTAGATCCGAACCTAGGTGACCTCCCAGTCTCAGCACGAGTTGATGCGATTGTTCTCCACAATACTACTGCAGACCTATCCAGACGCTCAACAAGGGGGTGACTCTCTTTAGAGTGGATCTGGTGACTCTAACAACTAATTTCTTTAGCTATTGTTCCTAATTCTGTACGTCACCTTTACTTTTAAGAGTATCCCCTTAACGGCGGGTGGTTACTGGTAGTACAAATTAATGGATGTAGCCGAACTGTAAACCTCGCCATTCACCAGATGGAGTAACGTTTGTTTGCACGTGACAGCCAAAAGCCATTGACATTCCTATATGCGTTGCAACACAACTGGTCGTTTTTAAGCGGTGCTAGAACAGTAACGTGGTGTCAGAACAGCTAGGTGTCAGAAAGCGAAGGCCTTTTAACGGTCTTGAAAATGCTAGATGCTAGAAAGAGGCCGCTCTTCGTGCCGCCTTAAGTCTTACGATCCCAATATCCACAAGGATGAAACTTTTTTTTTTCTTCACATCAAACGTCAGTAAACTTATGCGTCTGTTGTCACCAAAAAACTGGCGCTTAGAATGCGCTGTGGTTCAAAAGTGACCATTTCGGTGAAACAGGCGCTTTCCACAAAGGAATGAGATTTGTAACTTTTGAGTAGAATTCAACGAGGTCAGGAAGTATTTGGCTGTTCAGAAACTGACACTTCTTTAGGCTTCACAAAACGGATAATTTCTTGGTTTGGCTTGGTCTGGTGTAGGGAAAAATAAAATGGAGAATGTGGCTTTCTGAGCCTGCTAAGCATTCGTTTTCTGGCTCAGACCAAAATCTCACGGATGGTTATGGCGCTTCACGTCTGAGAGTCAAATGAAACTCTGAAGGAATAAAGGTATACCTTCAAAAGCTTCTTAAATTTCGTGTTAGCGCCGCGAAGCAACTGTGGCTATGAGCGGCATACAGATATGGACAGATGGAGAGAGGACAGCAGGAAAGAGAGGGGACCAGGGGGGAGGGGGTTAGTATGCGTCCTGGGCCGACTTCAGGGGGAATTGTGCCGACATATTCGTCTGGAAAGTCTTCGGAAAACCCAGGGAAAACCTCAGACAGCACAGCTGGTGGTAGGATTCGAACCCACAACCTCCCAGTCTTCAGCTACGACCTTGGCTTACCACCAAGTCAAAAACTGTCTCAATCCTTCCGAGTGGCCACAGCATCGTGGGTCAAGTTTCAGTCCTACCACCGGTCTGAGGTTTCCTTTCCAGTATAGACCTTTCAGACGAATGCCGGCGCAACTGGCCCCGATCCTGGACGCATACTAAGCCCTCCCAGCCATTCCTGTCTGTATGCTGCTAACAGTCCCAGTTGCTTAGCGCTGCTAAGACGGGAGCTCCATTACGGCGTGAGAGCCCTCTGACGACAAGTGGCCGCAGTTCAACCTTCCTTGTCTGACGCTGGGCAATGCAAAACACCAGCTGGCAAACGATGACGGAAATCCACTTGTCACAAGAGGACTCTGCTTTAGCAATAACTCGCTGGTGTTGCTTCGTTGCTTCTTGATACCAAGAAATTTGAATATTGAAATCGCAAGTACGTGCATTAAAGGGCACTAAAATGCAAAAAACAACTTGCTCTGAAATGAAAGTCCGTGTTTCAATTAGAATAGTGCAAGTAAAATTAGTTCACACAGCGCTACCGTTTAGAAGAAAAACGCAGTGAAAACAGAGCAGTCTTTGATGGTAACCAATGGCATACTCAGGTAGCAAAGGTTGGCGGCATCCAATGACACAGCAGGAGAAGCGCGCGCATACCTATCGTGGCCGTGTGGATTTGGAACGGGTCCGATCTTAGTGTTCCGTATATTCTCTGCATGATGCCCACTGCAGCATTTTTCAATGCCGATCCACTGAATTGTAGCCCGCAACAGTTCTCGCGAATGTTCGCACTGACAACATTTATCTTCACTTCCTTCGGACAGCTACGCCAGCCCGCTTCGCAACGCGCACTATGTTTTTCACTGGGACTGCTCCATGACGTGGCACCACGACCTACTAGATTATAACGACTATGTCAGGCGCACCCCTTCTATGCGCCGCATTTTTGGAAGGTAGCGGTGGCGCTTCTCATCGTCCCAGTTATTGCTTCCTCAACTTCTACAATACTTTGTACTTCAGCTTACCTTAGTTTTTTTTGTACAAGCGGTGGACGTTCCACAGATGTTTCATTCTGAGGTTGATTATCATCATCATTCTACGCGTTTTCATAGGGGCTATCGCTGTCGTCTGCTACGGTAGTCGTACACACGCTTCTGCGCGTTCAGAATTCAAATTTCCATCGTCCAATCGTGTTGTGCCGATCAGTAGCGCCCCTGGCGGATCGTACGGACAGGCTCCTCATAGGGTTTTCTGATTGTGACATGGTCGTTATAATCTAGTAGGTCGCGGCCGCGGCAAGCGCGTGCGCACGCGCAGCATGGACTAAAAACACCGATGCACGAGCTGAAACCACGTTCACTGCTTAGCGCCGAAGCAAGAAAGAGTCCGGTATAATTTCGATTGTAGCTCCGTAACGGAATCAAAGTTTTGAATTATGATAACAAGGTCGAAATTAACATAGCGTGTAACGTAATTTGAAGTGAACTTGTTTTTGCATTTTAGTGCCCCTTTAAAGGTGCGCGTCATTGTACGGTTTGAAACGGCCGCAACTTGTGGAACGCCATAACCTCGCCAAGTCCCACATTTCTTCTCTTGCGCGTGCGTTGGCTGTATCAGTGGCCTTGGCAATGCTTCCCTGTCGTTAGTCACGAAATATGTGAACACTCGCATCTTCTTGCACCTGGTTTACTATTCTTGTTTCATACCGACGCGTTAAAAAAAGGAATCCGATGCTTCTGATCCGGAGCTCGAATTTCGAAAGTCGACAGAGTTGCAGGGGTTTCGAGTTCTATTTTGGTGTCCCTCGTCCTGGGTTTCCTGAGGTACCATACGATGTCTTGCGGTGACACGTGGCTAAGAATAACCACTGACGTCACCGTACGCATGAATCAGACACACAGCAATTATTTTTACGTATCGCAGTTGTTTATTGCCTTTGGCGTCTTTTCTTGATAGCTCTATATACCGTATACAGGCTAACGCAGCTGCATACAGCTGCTTCCTCTGGTATACCACAGTGGCGGGCAGTAACTTGAAATCACTTTAAACCAACAAGACGTAGAGGGATTTGAAATAATTAACGAGTTAATTATTTCAAGTCACTGTATGTTGTGTCAGTCGAAATAACGTGCTTTCGAGTTGAGGCGAGGAGCGAAGCGTTTGGGGTGGAGTCAAAGAGACCTTCTGAATCTTCTGACTAGCCAGCCTGCTTCTGTACGCAATTTTGTCAGTTAATGAGGGCGTTGTGGTTCCTTCCTCCTCAGCGTCATGAAAACTCTTTGTTAATCGCTTGGTTTCGATCGTGTGTGATCACTTTGAATGTCCTTCTGGGGCGTTGGTATCCAGTATAGGCCCAGGAGTGTTCACAAAGAAGTTGCAAGCGTAATGGATATGGCGTTGACGATTGTAGCTTTACAGGTTACAAGTGAGGTCTATATTTTGTTTTTAATTAGACTCTCCGAATTAATACTTCCGGGGCAAATCGAGGGTTGTTGCGCCTTTTTCCAGTATCCTGCCATAGCCTCCGTACTTTTGTGGCAGCCTTAAATGGCCTTGGTTGATTGCGATTCAAAACAATTTCAGAATGCCAAGTACTGAAATTAGACAGTGTCGAAGCATAACGTGGCAATACTTGTGAATCCCGTATTTCCATTCATTTTTCTACTTGCGACATTTACGAACATTAGAATTTCAATTATGCGAGCATTACTATACGTCCCGGGCTGCCCATCAGGGAGCACTATACCGCTTCTTGTCCGGAAACTCTCGCCACCTCTCAATCTTTAGCATGACATTGAACCAAAGGCTTGCTGTGCATGCCGCCGATGCTCGGATAATACCCGTACAAAATTTGGACAGGTTGGTACACCATGATTACTCAGGGGGAAAACAGCGGATAATACTCGGATAATACATTGATAAGGACTCGTCGAATTAGGCCCGTTCCGACATACCCGCTTCCGAAGGCCCGTTCCGACATACAGCGCTTTGCTCCACAGGGCTGCACCACAGCACTGCAAAACAGCGCTGTATTTCCACTGTGAGGTTTGCACTTGCAGCGCTTGTCCCAGCGCTGTACTTGGTGATCTCACGTGATCGTACCGTCACGTGAACGCGGCGCCGCGTTCTCATTGGTTCAGGGAGCCTATCGCTGGGAGACAGCGACGGGAAAGTTCACCGAAGCTCAACTTCGCCAAGCGCTGTTTTCCATCGAGTCGCAGCCGGGAGAGGAGGGAAAAACAGCGCTGTTTTCCAGTGCTCTGGAGCAAAGCGCTGTATGTCGGAACGGGCCTTTAGGCTTCCTTAGTGTTCTTCATAAATGCCAATCGGGAACGTGTCGTCAGGGCTTCTTCCAAGTAAGCGATGCCAACAAGCGATAACTCCTAACATACAGTCCTGCGTCTATTTGCGGCTATGACACATTTTGTTCCTGTAAGTTGCAGGAGGGGAGGCAGTGCGCCAAAGCCGCCATCTACACCCGTGGTTAAAGATAGTTATCCTGTCAGTATACCCGCTCGATGATGAATATACTAGACAGCTTCTCTCTCGCTTTTGCACTGTGATGGTAACCTTGGCTTCGTTGCTCGACGAAATTCGAATACTTCCCATTCAAAATACGCAGCACACAGCACTTGCGTGCCTTTCTGAAGGATGCGACAACCACTCTGCCAGTGTCCTTCGTTTCTATTCGTCCCTAATATTTAAGGGCTTGGCCAGCATTTTGATTTTATCGGTTACGGGCAGGCTCCCTTAGCAACGCTTTCAAGAGGCAAAAATAGCTCTCCAACGCGGAATGGAGACAGCTCTTCCAGGTCACCCGTGTGGCTACGCTCGAGTTAGAAGCGTGTTTTTAGAAAAGGAATTCTTCGGGCAAATTACGGAATTACTAACTTTGCCGGTACAATTAAGGCGGAACGATCTTGTTTTCTTTTCTTTGTAGTCGTAGTAATCACCTTGAAAGACTACTCTTTGTGGTCTTTTACGAGAACTACTTCTCAAAATATTGACAATAAAAAGAAGTACAGGGAAGAAACACAGAATAAAAACAACGAAGCGCTTCGACATTACCTTCTCAACATCTTAGTGTCCTTAAGATACCGTCCTTAAAAGGACGGTCGCATCCGGAAACCCATCCGTGAAACCGATACCGCTATGTCGGTATCGGCCGACAATCTACATGGCTAGGTTTTTTCGGCCGAAAAAAAATGCTTAGATATTAAATATACGAATTTTAAAAATTTGAGCTGCTTCCGCGGCTGCGGAGGTTCCGGCAGCGTGACGTCACTCGCTAACCGGAGGAGTGAGAGGGCAGCCCTGGAGAGGAGGAAAGGCGCCGTCCAGACGCCCCGTAACTCTGTGGGACGCCCGCGGCATTCCTTTTCTCAAGGTCGCGTCCTCGTTGGTTCTTGGGGAGTGACGTTTTCTCGTTTTTCCAGAGAGGGAATTCCGGCATACTCTCCACATCCGGCGTCTGGTCTTGTCAAGTATTTCATGGAATAACAGTCAAAGTACGCCACTATTTCGCGTGGGATTTTCGATACAGTGGTCAGAGGTCCACTGGGAATAAAATGACACTCGAAATCGACTGGAATGGATGCGACCGTCCCTTAAGGTCGCTTCCAAGTCCGTGGCTCAACATTACCGTCTAACGTGCCAACTAGAGAAAGCTGTCGCCGCACAACTAATCTGTTTGAGTAGTTATAGGAACGGCTACAGGAAAACATATTTCGAACGATACTTGGAAATTGATCGAATTGACCGGAAACAACCACTGAACACGTCAGTTGGCTTTGTGCTATGCATATATAGGACTATTTTTATCGGCACGGACGCAGGAAGGCGCAGAACAACACAACCTGCCTTCACAAAGCTGGCTTGGTACGAGCCTGACTATAATATTTTGCGCGGGCGTGCCATCCATAAACGTATTTCTGGTTTGCCGACTGCGGTACTAGTTTCTCTTTGTCCCGCCCCAAAAGGCCCCCGAAATAGAAGTGACAAAAGGGGAACGACGACTTGGCGCCCGCCGTTCGACTTGTTCGAGCCAAGTATAACAGCGCTGACTGGACAGTGCCTGTTTTCACACTGCATATAGGTTATTCAATGAAGCCGCCGAGCTTGCTTCGTGTCACAGCGAGACGAGTTTGTGACACTGGGACGGGCACTAGAGGGCACTGTGGAAGGACGATTCCGTGATATGACGCTGCAGGGTTTATTCATTTGACGTCACTCGCAGGGGATCGCAACATTGGCTAGCAGATTTGACGCCGTCATGTAGGTCCTGGTTCCCCCTCCCCCACTCATTTGGCATTCCAACTTCTTGTACCGTGTCAATGCCGGTTTCACAATATTTCTATAGTCTTCATATTTTTTCACGTTACCAGTCTTTTAAGTTGCATATGTCAAGAAACGAAAATCGAAGCCAAGCCGCGCCAAAGAAACGCCGCATACGTCAAGGCGGATGCTTTTTCTACAGAAACATTCATCTCATACGCAGCCGGAAACACCTTAGAGGCTTAGACTAACTGTCACCGTGCCGTTAGTGCCATAGGGCCTATGGCAAATTCTCTGGTCATAACACGGAGTAACTATGATCGGACAGTACAAGTTCTAACACAAGGTTATTGAGATGCCCCTTTTTTTCTTAGAAGGTAACTGTAAAATAACTAAGTTACTTTAGAGGAATAACTGTAGCTGCAAGTAGTTAAATTTCGAAAAGAGTACCTGTAGCTATAACTCAGTAACTATTTTTGCAGGCTAACGGCTACTGTAACTGTAACGTTTGGAAGCTAGTACCCTCTAGAGGGGCTACATCAGTGAACGTAGCGTGGACGAATAGAGCGCATAGCCTTCGTTGCGCACCATAGCCTAAACAACTTCGAAACTAGCCGTTGTACGATATACGAGATAATCGTGAAGACTGCCGGCGCTAGACTGCGCAGCATACACGGAGGGACTCTGCTTCAATCCATGTCCTTTCACCGGATCGCTGAAGTTTTCACTTTTTTAGGAGAAGAAGAAGAACAGTCTCTGTTTGAAACAGCGGCTACCGACCTGAAGCTTCTGTTTCGATCTACTCTCACCAGATTTTCCACTTTTCAAAGTGGTAATATTATATAGTTGCATGCTCCTACTTGGTTTCCTTCTCCGAAATACCAGACGACTTCTTTCAAGAATAAACGCCTCGCGAAGAAGACGACGAACATGTCAGAGCCATAAAAAATAAAGCGGTGACATTTCCATTCCTGCGCGATCAGTCATGACCCTTTGGAGCAGCGTACGTACTACAACGGGCAGGCCCGGGAATAGCGAATCTTTTTTCGTCCACAAGGTTCAGGCACGTCGTGTACCCAGCGCGCAACATCTCGCGTAGGAAGCTCCGGTCCAACTGCCGTGTAGAATGACACTGTTATCGCTTCCCTAGCTTCAGGTAGAGATATAGAGATAGCCTGTTGGCATTTGGAACATTCTTGCTGTTTCTAATATGGGCTCTAGGCAGGGTGGAACTGTTGAGTCTTCCAGCCGGGGCTGTGTGGAAATACAACTTTTTTACTACGCGTGGAACGCAACACCAACGTGATCCTCAATACAGGTTAAATCGTTACTAAACAGTTCGCAGAAACGAACATGCCGGTTTCACGACGTTTGGGGGCACTCCGAACCGTCTTCTGCAGCGCCATAGCTGGTCGCGTAGCCGGAGGTTTTTCCGTACACAGGCGTGTATCACTTACACTGTGGCTCTCAAAAATCCTTTCGTAAGGATTTCAAGAAAAGAGATGATGTTCCCGGTACGGCGGTAAGGCAGGGAACACACCAGACACGACCGTCTAGTAACGGCGCTCTACACTAGAGGAGGACAGTTGACGCTGCGGTCGCCGGGCGAAACTTTAGTGCAACAGGCCCATACCAGCGCCGTAGTTCTGACGTCTTGCTACAATAAAGACCGGGTCCACCGGCATGACCGAGCGAGATCTGGGAGGTGTTGAACACTGAAGGGTGCTGAAGACGTGCTGAAGACTGGGAGGTGGTGGGTTAGAATCCTACCATCGGCTGTGCTTTCAGAGGTTTTCCCTAGGTTTTCCGGCAGGTTTTCCAGACGAATGTCGACACAGTTTCTCTGAAGTCGTCCCAGGACGCATACTAACCCCTCCTGTCCCCGACTACTTTCTGCTGTCCTCTCTCCATCTATGCACGTCCGTACGCCGTTCATAGTCACAGTTGCTTCGCGGCGCTAACGCAGAATAAAAAAAAAGACTGCATGGGAGACTCGAATCCCAGCGCTATATTCAGGTTTTCCGACAGGCTTTCCAGTTACCCCTGAAATGGGCCCCATACTATCCTCCCTGCCTCCTGAAACAATCCATCAAATAAAAAAAAATATCAACAAAGCGTATCGGTGATAACCGAACTATCCGAGTGGTGCGCGCGAAGATTCGGAAGATATTCTTTTCGAATGTGCGCGGTTTCGAACTACACGTTCGCAACTTCAGAGATCCTTTGGACCGTCTTGATAGCCGACCCTTTGACGTCGTGAAAGTGCTGGGCGAATGGCCGGCGATTCATCGCCGGGGTGCACACAGCGCTCACTCATCACCTTCATTTAAGAGCATAGCAGAGCTCTCGTCTTTTTAGACGTGTTTTTTTTTTCCTTTTTTCTTTTTCTTTACTAGACCTGCACTCTTAGAAATGAACTTCACCACATAGCACGCTCCTAGCCAACCTTCATCCCGAATGACAACGTTCTCGCCCCCGATTTGTTGAAAACGGGAGGAGGAGCCTATTTTGTGCCCATTATGCACGGCACAAAATAGGCTCCTCCTCCCGTTTTCAACAAATCTGGGGCGAGAACGCTGTCATTCGGGGTGATGGTTGGCTAGGAGCGTGCTATGTGGTGAAGTTCATTTCTCGCGGCCTCGTGCGCTTTCTCCAAGCAACGGGCCTAGCGGAGAGACCACTCTAGTGCACCTCTCCCCTACAGTGTGCTTCTGTCCCCTCAGTACCGGTCATCCTGCTTCTACATCACTTGGAAGTCCTCAACTCCCCTTTCTCCCACCTTCTTTTCCTTTTTTTGGCTATAGTCGTGACGATGCCCACTTGAGTGCGGCCAACAACGGCAAGCTACCTCGACACCCCCCCCCCCCCCCCCCATTTCTAAGAGTGTGGAGTAGCTTGTCTCGCAGTGAGTGGGCTCACATCTTCATTTTTTTTCTCCTATCATCATCATCATCATCATCTATCCAGTAAAAAAAAAAATCACATAAATCAGTCTAAATAGAAGGACTCGCGAAGGACCCCGACCGAAACAGTGATCTTTAACCGCGGTTGTGCAGAAAAGGAACAAGTGGTAGCTCCCAAGTTCGTGGAGCGGTTCCAGACCCTCACCGTACAGGATGGGGAACCTGTGACGTTACACTGCCGTGCTGTGGGGACACCCGTGCCACGTATAACATGGCAGAAGGACGGCCGCCAGATCCATTCGCAGCCACCAAATGTGCTCATCGGTAGGGTGACGTTTCCTCTAACACAGTGAACCCTCGTTAATATGACCCCCGATAATCTGACATACGCGTTTCACGACCATATTCCTGGGGAACAATGCAGTGAAACCTCTGCAAATCTCCCCCCCCCCCCGTTAATATGACAATTCCGCATTATGACCAAAATTTTCGGGAACGACCATGGTCATAATAACGAGGGTTCACTGTATACTATTAAGGAAATTTGTTCTTCCCTGTTGGTGCAAATGTGTGATTGCTATCCACTGCAGAAACGCAGGAGGGAAGCTCAGCATTGTACATTATGAGAGCAAGCCCGGAGGATGCCGCCTGGTACCAATGCACCGCGCAGAATCAGGCGGGCTCCACGGCAACGCGCGCGCGCCTTTGCGTGCAAGGTGAGGACTCATACAGAGTAGCATCGCTAAGTGATCGATCGATTGATTATAAGATTAAAGGAATGTGGGCGTCGCTTCTTCAAAAAGCCTGTACAGGCCGCTGCTGTGGTCGAGTCAGGGCTGGTGTACGGCGACATAAAGCTGGTGGCATTAAACGGAACACAGAAGCCGTAACATAGGCCTTTCTCTGTATCTCCTGTATCCAGTATCCACAATCGTAGTAGATCCCGCCAGGGGCGGATCTAGGACCTTCCCAAGGGGGGGCGCTATGGACAAGTGCCAGGTGCATGATGGGATTGGTCCATTGAACCCTATCTTCAAGTCTGGAGGGGGGTCCGGACCCCTGGACCCCCCCTCCCTAGATCCGCGCCTGAATCCCGCGATGCTCTGAAACGCACGGTCCCCACACAGGCTTCTTGAACGAGCGATATCGCTTCTGATATGTCCTAATGTGAGCCACATTTATCGGTAGCTGAGCGCGCATCACGGTCTGAACCTTGGAAGCTGCATCTACCGAAACCGAGCAAGGTCATTGAACCCGAGTAAGTTGGGCCTCTGCATCAGCATGCTTGATGACCTCAGTCGTGTGGAAAGGTAACTGTCAGATACGAACGCAGACGATCCCCGCCGAGAGAGACGATTTGGCTACGCCACGTGGAGCGTGCCTACCAACCGACAAGGAGTGCTGACTCCGACGACTATCGAGCCCCCCAGAAGCCCGCTTTTACGACGCACCTGCAGGACCTCATCTTGCAGGAGGGCGAGCGGGCACACTTGGACGCCAGGCTCGTGCCCATTGGAGACGAGACGATGGTTATCGAATGGTTCTGCAACGGACGTCCGATCGAAGCCAGTGAGTACCCTCAGAAAATAATTTGAATTTAAGTTTTGCTGCGATTATATGGCTCTATATAATCTGCCCGACATTACCTTCTGGCAGAAAGAAGAACAACAAAAAAGGGTCGTCTAACTATAATGATGCGGTAGCTGCCAGTATGTTGACAGTTCCGCGGTTAGCGTATAGGTTAGCGCGGTTGGTCTGAATACGTTAGCATGAGGACTGCACCGACTTATTATCATTGCCCTTTTTATTACTCCGGTCTCACACTTTCATTTTGGACACAAGATGCTATACAAACCTTTCCATTCCACTTCTGTCGTGCTTTTTTTTACAAAAATCAATTAGAACAAAAGTGAAACACAGTCCCCTTTCGTTAACCCATTCGCTCTTTTCTTCACCAGTGGATCATTGAATGCGTCAATCATATTTGTGTGTTCGTCCATCTTTTCTAATCAGGCTCCAGAGTGTTGACCACGTCGAGGTTTGGTTATGTGGCCTTGACCATGTTGCACGTCTACCCCGAGGATTCCGGTGTGTACGTCTGCAGGGCAACCAACGAAGCAGGAGAGGCTACTACTACGGCCACATTAAAGTGCTCTGGTAAGGTATTCCGCGTGTGCGATGGCAGCCTCTGCGCATAACTTGCGTTTTACGTTTTCGGTGCATGATTTATTGACGAAACCTGAGAGCAAGTTGCTTTATTTTTCTCTATGCAACTGCGATGCGCTATTTAAATTTTAAACTGACCCATAATTCGTGCATATCCTGGAAGACCCTGGTGCTTAGGACTTCTTACTGCACCGCATATACAAGAAACCGGCGCACCAAAATGACAACAGAGACCCCACACCAACACAAGCGCTCACTAGCAACAAGCGCACTGCGATATTGTACCAACTATATAGCCCAGTTCAAAACACTTGTGAGGTGTCTTGTTACCGCACACTACAGAACGATTTCCCAGGCGCTTAGCGACCTTTACGAGAAGAAACGGAACAGTTAATGCAGTTTTTGCAATGACAAAACTCACATCATGTTTGCTCATGCAGCCCGGCCAGCTATCGACCGCAAGGCCATACAGGAAGACAGTGTTCGAGCTATCCAGGAGCTGGAAGACATAGAGAAGTACTCACGGCAAGAGTGGATAGAGGAGACGGCGTCTCTCGTGAAGCCAACCTTCGTCCGTCCGCTCAGCAACCAGGAGAATCTCTATGAAGGTATATTATAAAGCCATAGATGCTATAGAGGGCGTTTTTTCAAAAATCTTTTACAGTATTTGTATAATAAAACTATGAGCCCCCCCAGATGTGGTTTTCGCAGGCAAGTTATGCGGCTTGGCGGACGTCCTGTCGGAAAGCGTAGTGCAAGTACTGGACGAATACTCACCTAAAATTCATTAATTAGCTTATTAATTAGATGTTTTCGGGGAAATGCGAGATAGCAGAATTGGAGCAAGTCATTATTGAAATCCATCCTTTTTTTTATTTTTTTATTTCACTTAGTTACCATATGTATATACATAAAAGCCCTTGCTGAAGGGTCAATAGCAAGTGCCAGTAGAGACACCCGTGGCACGGGGAAAAAAAGGAAACAAAAAAACAAAAAACTTTTAAATATCCTGAAACGATCGCGTACTTTGAGATCTAAATTTTTCTATAGAAATTAGCCGAAACCGAAACCACGCACTTCTCGAGCGCAAAATGAGCGACGGGCATTCGCGTCTGAGGACCACGTGTTTTGTAGCGATGGAGCTGATTGGAGTAGGCGGTAACCTGATGTACACAGAGAGACTGCTTTCCGGCACAGATAAGCCGAAGGTCGTGGGGTTTCTGCGCGCGAGAACCGAGTAGTTCTGGCTTCGGCTCATCGGCATATGCACATTTGGCGATTTATTTCTCGAGGTACGTGCTCGTCTTAGGGCTTTAAAAAAAAGATGGTGGATTCAAATAATGAGTGCCTCCAGTTCTACTGTCTCGCGCACTTTCCCGAAAACATCTAATTAAAAAGCTAATAATTAATTTTAGGTAATTAGTCGTCCGGTAGTTACATACATTTTTCCAGCAGGATGTCCGCCTAGCCGCATAACCCGCCTGCAAAAATGGCATCAGCGCTGCTCTCACACCTTTAAAAGAATTCCGTAAAAGATAGAACAAAAGCCCTATGCTTTTATATAAGTAAAGGCCGATACAATCTTCACGCCCTATGCAATGCTCGAATCTAAGACACTGCACGACATGAGGCATTGCCTAAAGTCCACTCGTTGCGCAGGAGGGAATTGCCACTTTGAAGCCCAGCTGACACCCGTCAACGACTCCACTATGAAAGTGGAGTGGTTCTTCAATGGCCAGCCCCTTACCACAGGTTAGTACAGAGCGTCTCAGCCAATAAGCTTGCTTCAAAGTGTTCTTACTGGCGTATACGCCAACGCGCAGTCGACGCCGTTTTGCTTGCACGGCATTCATGTGTCACCCATCCCACAGGAGGATACATTGCGACTCTGTCCGTTCAAGCTCATTACCGTATCTGAACTAAACCTTTCCGTCGCTAACTTTGTGTTCCGGGCTTTTACAGGGTCCCGCATCAACACAACCTTCAGCTTCGGCTACGTCGCCCTAAACATCGCTTCACTCCGGTGTGAGGATTCCGGAGTGTACATGTGTAGGGCCACAAATGCTAAAGGAGACGCCATATCTACGGCTACACTGAAGGTCAAAGGTAAGAAGGCACACGCAATCACCAGTCTAACCAGGAATAATGTTAACCAATAGCCGCCAATTTAGAGCAAAGAACCAGTCATAAGCGGTGTGACATGACCTTGGGGACCCTCCTGGACTCTCCTGGAGCGACGTAATCAGATCCGAGTGTGACGTAGCATGTCGCAGTCGCATTTCTCACTCAAAATTCGTCTCCTAACACAGTGCTCCGCCACTTGCGGCGTATACTGTGTACAGTGTACGTCACGGAGTGTCCGATAAAACCGCGTAGATACAGGCACGCTGGTGGAGGAACTCCACAGTGAATTGTCCACGCTCAGACTTTTTACTATGTAGTCACGGAGTTGAGGGAGTCCTAGAGCGTGTGCAGATCAGAGACCTATCGCGCGTTACATGTCAGGAAATGGTCATCGTTCTTTCACTACTGCTTCAGCGCTTAACTGTAGGTACTGAATGAATCCACATGTTCCATAAACTAGCTAGAGATCAAGCGTACGGGTCAAGCGTAGTCGAAGTATGGAGGCTGTCATAATATGGACAGAACACGAATCTAATCCAATCCAAGCCAAGCTACTCCAACAAGGATCCTTAAGAAAGATAAAACAAGTAAAAAGATAATGTAGCTGCGTTCGCTAATATGGCAAAATCAGTTCTTGCACCTGACATCCGTTTTGGCGAGGACGAGGAGAAGATATGTGCACCCCAGAAGTGCGACACTATCCTGAACTCGACCTCGTCCGCGACAACATGGCGTTCGCCATCTTGAATCTAGCTAGCCTTGAGTGCCTCGTGAATGACGAGGTACCCCATGACACCATCCCCTGTTCCTGCAGCACAAGGGCTGGTGACGGGCGATCTGGGCATCCCTGAACAAGAAGCTTACATTCGCAAGACGCAGGAGCTGGAAGCTTATCAGCAGAGCCTTCATGCTCAGAAAGAAATCTTTTTTGAACCTGTCGCCAATGCTCCGCCTACGTTTAAGTCTGGTCTCAAAGATCAACTGAATGTAAAGGAGAACAGCACGGTTCACTTCGAAGCAAGACTGGAACCCACGGGCGATTCTTCCATGAGGGTGGAATGGTTGAAGGATGGTCGTCCTCTGGAAGCGAGTAAGTGAATATCGACTATGGGCATGAAAGGCATTTTGGACATCGTGGTTCTATGTTTGTCTTCCTATTGAAAACAGGTTCCAGGACAACGACATTCTTTAACTTTGGCTACGTGTCCCTGACTATTCGTGGCGTTGGATCTCGAGACTCGGGCGTCTACACCTGCAGAGCTATCAATGCTCTGGGCACTGCCACCACGCAAGCCCATCTTACGTGTTACTGTACGTATATAAACCGTTTTACTGCCCCTTAGCTATTATATAATTATATTGTCACATTATTCGGCTCGATGTGTCTATACATGCGGCCATCCATATAGCACTTCCACGAATTCTGGGACTTAATTGTAATTTGCTCATCAATTGAAAATAGTTACATCTTTACACAAATTTGTTGAATCAATTAGTAAATGGCATGTAAATTGCATAGTTTCTTGAGATAAGCGTGAGCAAGGTAGCCCACGTTTTCCTGAGCGACCGCATTAAAAAGTCCACGATATATAAAAGATCTTCTATCCTGCTATACTGTGCTGCTACACACATAAACTACGTTTTCCTACAATATGTGTGTTCTTTTTCAACAACCAGCGCAAGAAACTATTGTGCGTGAAAGCCAGTATCCAGAAGGGCTTGAGAAGATTCAGCACCTAGAGGACGCGTCGCATTATCAACGCTCACAAGTCGAAGAGGTCAGTGCAGAAGGGCTAACCATGTGGGTAGTTGCACATCTTTTTTTTTAAATATAATTTAGGTGACTACGCGGGAACTACCAAAGTTCACCGAGGCCCTTCAGGGACCGTCTAGCCTCGTGGAGGGCCATGGTTGCCATCTTGAAACCCGTTTGGAACCAATGGGAGACCCCGGCATGAAAGTTGAATGGTGCGTTCATAATGACCGCAGACACGGAGTAGCCCGAGGCTTTACTGTCTTGTTTTATAAGGCAGAACAGAAATAAAGCACCGTCAAGAGTTCCACTTATCTTTGCAAGTGTGCTTACGTGGAGCTTTACTTGACAGGTTCCACAACGGTCGCCCACTCGCAACGGGACACCGATTTAAGACGTACTTCGACTTTGGCTACGTGGCTCTCGATATTTTGTACACTTTCCCTGAAGACACCGGCACTTTTGAAGTTCGTGCCACTAACAAGAATGGCACGGATGTTCTGAAGAAGGTGATCAATGTGACAGGTAAATACCTAACCTTAGGGTACTTCGGTTCATTCCACGTCTTCCACGATGATGCCAATACATATATTCGGTTCATTCGTTGCATGGTGCCGTCCAGCACACATATTAATCTAGAGGTCATATTGCTCTAGAGTTGGCATCTACGTAGCCTTAGTTTAGTCCGTGTGAAACGTTAGAGGGAGCCAGTCTGTGTGGCTGGTCTTCCGCTCTGATGCCAATACAGAGAGGTTTCGCCATGTAGGGAGGCGAAAGGCTTACAAGCTTACGCTTGTTCCATCCTACAGTTGGCAATACAAGGCGAAAGGGAACCGGTCCTTTATATTTGGAGAAGGGCCCCTTGATAACGCGGTCCGCCCCCGGGTGGGCCCTGTCTTAGAATGCGCGGCCCGTAAAACGGTCGTCGGGGCAGCATCGCTTGCGGTGTTGTTTCCGGGAAGATATTTTGCTAGTGTCATAGACAGCCTAGTTTAGTCACGGGCTCTATGTAATGACTATAGTTGTACGCCTTAGCGTTCTTGCCCGACTGTATTATGCATGCCGGATTTTACCAATAGTATGCACAGATACATCCCTGACGTTTGATGTGTGGTCACTCGACATTGAAACATGGTCGTTATTGAAATTTCAGCGAAAGCTTCCATCGACACTTCGACGATACATGAGGTTGGACTGGAAAGAATGGAGCGCCTCGAGCGTTCCGAAGTTGACCATTCCGGCTACTACATTGAGGAAATGTCGCGCACTAAGCCCTACTTCAAGGTATTTTCAAACGGACAAAAACGAAAGTGTGTTCGCTACAAGACGCACTTGTTTTACTTTAGGTACCACTGGCAGATCCGAAGGGTCACCTCCGAGAAGGCGACAACATCACCCTGGAGTGCCAACTGGAACCTGTACAGGATCCTACTCTGAAGGTTGAATGGTTCTTTAACGGCCGGCCTCTGCCCACAGGTGAGCTCAGTTGTGTACCAATCAGTGGCGTAGCCACGAAGGGGGGGGGGGGGGCTAGGGGAGGCTTGAGCCCCCCCTACCTGCCACGGACCGACCCACACAAATCGTGCAAATCCGAGAACATAATATATGTGGGGGGGGGGGGAGGGACCAGTGTGACGATCGCGAAAGTTCTTGCAGTTCATGGCGTCTATCTAAGAAGCACTCTTGAATGGTTTTCAAAGTATGAGCTTTTCAAAATACTTCCAATATCGTGACACCACCTCATTGGTCATGACAACCTATACATGTAATCGTACTGTGAACGTCTAAATCAACTATTTTCGTTCCTTTTTTTAATCCTCAGTTTGCAGTGTGCACAAGTATGTGTGTGTTGTCGACACAGGATCAGCGAGGGGGGGGGGCGAGTTTTCGTATCGAGCCCCCCCTACCTTGGAGGTCTGGCTACGCCACTGGTACCAATGCACGGATGATGACTCTGTTCGGTCTTTTAGGACACCGCTACGTTACGAGGTATGACTTCGGCCGAGCGGTACTGCAGATCCTCGGTCTCGTCCCTGAAGACACTGGGCAGTACACTCTTCGGGCGACCAATCACCTTGGCTCTGCGCACTCGTCATCTTGCATCAAGGTTATTGGTAGGTATTAGGCGTGGTATGGGGACATACAGGGTGTTTCTTTTTAGCTATTGCGCATCTTTTCAAATAAAGAAGCTATGACAGCGCCATAGATGCTGTTTTTGCAGGTGGGTTATACGAAGAGAGTTTGTAATTAGTAGTTAACTAATTACTTACTTACGGATTACTACGAAGCGCAATAAGTACACAATCTTCGCATTCGACGGCTTATCTGGTCAGCAGTTCAGCGCCTACTCCAATCAGCTCCAGTGATCCAAATCGCGTGACCCTCCGACGCGAAATGGGCGTTGTTCTCCCAGTGCTCGAGACGCGCTTGGAGTTGGAGTTGGAGTTGGAGTTGGACGGACTAAAAATAATACGGAGACGCGCTTGTTTCACTTTCGGCTGATTCGCATAGCAAAATTTGGTTCTGGATATTTCAACGTATTTGCTCGTTTCAGATTTTTTTAAAGAAAGGCGGCTTCAAATAATGACTGGCTCCAATTTTGCTATGTCGCATTTCCCCTAAAAACTCTAATTAAAAAACATCTAATTAAAAAAAAAGTTAAAAAAGTTTATTAACCAATTTTTAGTCTAATCATATAGTAGTTATATAGTCTCATTTACAGAATGTCCACCTGGCCGCCTGGCTCGCAAAACTGGCATCTGTGCTGCTCTCATAGCCTTTTCTTTATTGAAAATCTGTAATGGGTCAGAAAACGAGAAAAAACAGCCTGTTAAGACGGATGAGCGCAATCCATTTCAAGACAGCTTTGTTATTGTTGATGCTGTTGCTGCTCAGCGAGCTGATGACTTAATATGTTTGTAACTCAAGCGTCGCCATGCCAGTCCTGGACAGCTGTTTCGGCCTTGTTGGGCCTCATCAACAGGACGCAGGCAGGCAACGTTTGAGTGGATGGCGTCAGAAGGTCACGTAACACGTGATTCCTCCCGTCAAGGTGAGATAACACCCTGACGCTGTTATCTCACCCTGACGGGAGGAATCACGTGTTACGTGACCTTCTGACGCCATCCACTCAAACGTTGCCTGCCTGCGTCCTGTTGATGAGGCCCAACAAGGCCGAAACAGCTGTCCAGGACTGGCATGGCGACGCTTGAGTTACAAACATATGCTACACGTGCAGCCAAAGGGCTCCGGCTATTTTTTTCATTTGATGACTTAATATGTTCGTTTTCTCATCTTCAGGGCGATCTGGAGTCATTACAGAGTCTCAGTACCCCGAGGGTCTGGAAAAGATCCAACATCTCGAGGACCACTCCCGGTACGCTCGGCAAGAATATCAAGAAACTCAGATCACCCAAAAGCCGACATTTACGCGTCCTCTGCACAATGTGGAAACTGTCGAAGGTGCAAACGTCCACCTGGAGTGCCGTCTACAACCGGTCGGCGACCCTACCCTGCGCGTGGAGTGGTACCACAACAGCGTGCCAATCAAAATAGGTGATTATCGTCTTGTCTATCAACGATTGCTGTTGAGTGTCTTGGACATCGTTAGAACCAATTATCTGTGAGGTGATTCAAAGGACCAAGGAATTGAGACGTTACCCCGCGGAAAGCCTTAAAAGTATAAGCAAAACGAAATGAACACGATTGTGTACGTATCTGCTTAAAGGGACTATGAAATTTCCCGAACCCCCATACTTTTTTTCGATGGAAACTGTTCTTCCCGCAGAGAAACTAATATGCCACAAATTTTTCCGGACGAAATCGCTCCACTCTGCGAGGAGCGCGCGCTGGAAATGTCTCTTCCGCGTTCCTCCTCTCCCGCGCATATTTCCCTGCCGATGGTGTAACTGTACGGACCGCTCTTCGGTTCCCCGTTACGTCACCGGTGTTGCACAATGGCAAGTAATGCCGCGAGCTCGCGCTCTGGCTGCCGCCACTGCCGAAATCTGCCGATCGCGCTAAAGCTGCTGTCATGGAGATTTCCACTCCCGATGAACGCATACGCGGGATCCTACGGCGCATGCTCCTGGCGGGATTCCTCGGCTCGGCAACACGTCACGATGACGTGTTGCTGAGCCGGCCGCGGTCGCGTCAAGTTACCCGTTGTGTCTCCGCTCGGCAGCTCGTCACAGCGCGGCGCCAGCTGTCCTCCCTTCGCCGCTCCGTTTAAATTCGCTCCCGAGAAATCCGCTCGCGCAACGAAAGTAAAATTTCGGTTCTAGACTCAGAAAAATGACTTCTTTCGAACGAAACGAAGAAAAAAATCGTTTCATAGTCCCTTTAAGCCGATAAACTCATCTTGGTAAATTACATCGGTATAGGACATCGATTCCGCCCTGCTCACGAGTTCGACTACGTGGCCCTCGATGTCCTCAGCTTTTACCCCGAAGATTCCGGCATCTACACTTGCAAGGCGACAAGCTCGCTGGGTGAGACCGTCACCTCGTGCAACGTCAACTGCTTTGGTAAGCACGAAGCCCTCGGTACACACTTACGAATGGCGGTCACACATAGACAACGAGACACTTCAATTGCAGCCAAATCTCAACTGATCCTGGAGTCGCAACACCCGGAGGGTCTGCAGAAAATCCAGCAACTGGAAGATCACTCTCGTTACCAACGTGACACGTACCAGGAGACAGTAGTGAAGACTAAGCCGAGCTTCACGTCCACTTTGACTGCCCTGCGCCTTCGTGAGGGCCAGAACGGTCATCTGGAATGTCGTCTGGAACCGGTGAATGACCCGGACCTGCGGGTCGAGTGGTACCGCAACGGCGTGTCTTTGCCAGTCGGTAAGACCCACGCCGCTGTCTTGCAGTGCACGCTGTCTCCACCACACTATCTTAATCGTGGAATTGGGCTTCATTATAGGTCATCGGTACAGGCCCTTCCACGACTTTGGTTATGTAGCTCTGAACATCCTGTCACTGGTACCTGAAGATTCAGGAACGTATACCGTTAAAGCCACAAATTCTCTTGGTACGGCTCAGCTGTCGACCACTGTTAACGTTGAAGGTATGTTACGCAAGAAGTACGCCTTGGAGAGCCGTTAATGACGTTTTTTTTTTCGTAATGCAGGAAAATCGTCTATTGACCTAGAAACGCAGCACCCGGAAGGTCTCCAGAAGATCCAGGCCCTTGAAGGACACAGGTGCTGCGATTTGTTCTTCACGTTGCCGTGTTCTTTTTGGTTTTTAAACGGATGCGAACAGGACCTCAGGACAGGTAACGCTTTACATTTCCAGGTACGAACCCGAGAGAGACGTGGACCAGTCGGTAACAACAGCACCAGTGTTCACCTCCGCACCCAAGTCGGTCACCGTTCAAGAAGGACAGAAATCGCACTTCGAGTGCCGGCTTATCCCTGTCGGCGATCCAAAGTTGAAGGTAAAAACAAACAACAAACACGGGTGAAAAAAAAGTTCACAATGCTGAGTGATTTGTGGCGATATGGTGTATATCCCGCGCTAAACAGCGGAAATAAATCGTAAAAGGAACCCTGTAGGTCGCGCGTCCTGCGGCACTTGATCTGCGGAGTACTTGCAGGAAGAAATACACCCTGCTGTTTCAGTAACCAGGAAGCAACGTTATGCTGCACGACGGCGGGGCACGATGACGTTCTGCTTTAAAGGGACGGTAGCATCCGCACCAGTACGATTTCGAAACCATAGTGTCATTTTCTTCCTCGCGGATCACTGACCACGGTATCGAAAATCCCGAGCGAAAGAGTGGCGTAGTCTCACTGTTATTCGATGGAATGCGGGACAAGAGCAGACGCCGGATGTTGAGAGTATGCCGGAATTCCCTCTCTGGAGGGTGCGACCTTCAGAAAAGTCAAAGAGTCGGGGCGTCTGGACGGCGCCTTTCCGTGTCTTCACACGAGCGACATCCTCACGGAATATTCTAGTGGAAGAGAAAGCGAAAACACTGCTCACGGAGCCGAAGTTCCGTCCCGTGTTCTGTTGAGCATTCACACGGTGCGGAATATCGGGAGAGGCGTACTGCGCATTTAGCTGACGACACTTAGCAGACGACACCGTCAGCGTGTTTTCCTGTCGTCTGCTACGGAATATCTTGTGGCTGTGTAGCAGGATATTGAGCGTTGAGCGCTCGCGCTCACGTGACAGCAGAAAGCTATGACGCTTTTCGCATCTTCCGTTTCCGGGGGAATGTCGCACGTGTGAATACACGGTTTCTCCTCTGAGCGCCACCCTCTCACTCCTCCGCTTAGGGAGTGACGTCACGCCGCCGGAGCCTCTGCAGCTGCGGAAGCAGCGCTGATCTTTAAAATTCGTTCGTTTAATATCCAAACACCTTTCGGACGAAAAAAAAAAAAAAGATAGCCAGTTAGAACGTCGGCCAATGCCGAACATACTGGTATCGGTTTCAGAGATGGGTTTCCCGTTGCGACCGTCCATTTAAGTGATCAAGCGTTCCCGAATATTCCGTTTTGGTGAGATCTCTAAAGACGTGTCTTACTTTTTTCTTACAGGTGGAATGGTTGAAAGATGGAAAGCCAGTTCCAGCTGGATCGCGTTTCGTAGAGATGTGCGACTTCGGCTTCGTGTCGCTCGACATTCTGTCGACGTATGCGGAGGATTCCGGCACGTACACTTGCAAAGCCACCAACCAGCTGGGCGAAGCCGTCGTTTCGACGCAGCTTAAATGCGCGGGTAAGTGTAGAAAATGACGTCACTAATAGTCAGTTTGTCTAGCTGCTGAAGTATACGTCACGGTGCGCTTGCAAGCTGCTGGAGACTTTTGCTAATCTTCTTGGCGTTCTCACTTCACGTGGGATGCCTTTGATTTTTCCTAATTTTTGAATTTTCTAACGATATATTTGCTCGTACTCATGTCGACACATTTCCATTTATTGGCGAAATTTATTTTGTATCTGTACAGCACAAAAGTCCCTGATATTGGAAAGTCAAAACGAAGAGGCGCTACGCCAGATCACTCAACTAGAGGAATACGGTCGGCAGCCAAGACCGGCTTACGTCGAGGAGTTCACTACTCAAGCTCCCGTATTTACTCAGCCCATGAAGAACCTGAGCCTGAAAGAAAACGAGAGTGCTCACTTTGAATGCCGTCTGATCCCAGTTGGCGATCCCAACCTCAAAGTCGAGTGGTTCCACAACGGCCTGCCTCTGCAGAAAGGTGTGCCGGTCATGTCACTACGGCATGCATGAAATACGCTAACTGAAGGGGAAAAAAAATTCAGGAACCTAACAAGTCTATGCGTTGGTGTAGGTAGTATACAGATGTTCTTCTTTCAGCCTCCCGCCTCAACACCGTACACGATTTCGGATTCGTGGCCATAGATCTGAGCTACGTAAAGCCCGAGGACTCTGGTACCTACACCTGCAAGGCCACAAACTCGCTCGGACAGGCAGTGTGTTCCACAACTCTGGACGTGCAAGGTATGGGACAGTGTCGGGTACAACCTTTGCATGAGCCCCTAACTTTGTATGACGGTATCCGCAGGGTCGAAGTCTCTGCTGCTGGACACGCAGCATCCCGAAGGATTGCAGAAGATTGTGGAGCTTGAGTCGTTGGGCTCGTACAAGCCAGAGACGGTTGAGCCCGAAGTGTGCACGGCTCCACCTACATTCCTGACTCAGCTTCAAGGACCTACGCGTCTGCCCGAGGGTCAGAGCGCCCACTTTGAGTGCCGCATTGCGCCCTTCCCGGACCCCACCATGAAGGTACAATGGTTCCACAACGGCGTTGAGCTGCAAACAGGCAAGTTCTCGTTGCGCGTCATCATCTGCAGTGAAAAAAGAAATGAAAAAAGAACTCTTCTTATTTACACGAAACTTTTAAATTTTAGGTCATCGTTTCCGCACGATGTATGACTTCGGTTTCTGTGCCTTGGACATTTTGTCAGCCATCGCTGAACACTCTGGAGAATATGTCGTGAAAGCCACGAACAAGCTTGGCACAGCGACATCTTCTGCGCGAATCCAGGTCGATGGTAAGACGGCAGCCAAACTGGAACTAATTTTGCACGACGTTTTGTCCTATATACTGTGACTTTTGCCCTGTTTGACTGTTTCCAATGTAACTTGCCCTCTCTGCCTTCCACAGCTCTGGGGTCTATTATTTTGGACACTCAACAGCCAGAATCCCTGTCCAAGATTCGTGAACTAGAGGAATCCAGTGGGTTTATCCGTCCTGAACATCAAGATGTCATCATTAAGGACAAGCCTAGCTTTGTTCGCGGCCTCTACAATATCGATGGACTAGCAGAAGGGCAGAGCGCTCACCTGGAAGCCACCCTGACCCCAACCAACGATCCCAACATGAAAGTTCAATGGTACCGGAACGGTGTCGAAATTCCTATGGGTACGTACACTCACTAAATGTTCAGGAAGATCGTGTCATATTAACGCTATCGGTATTGGTGGTCGTAGGCCATCGTTTCAAGACGGTAAGCGACTTTGGTTACGTTGCCCTGGACATCTTATACGCTTACGCTGAGGATTCTGGCACCTACATGTGCAAAGCAACCAACAAGCTCGGCGAGGCTGTCACCACGTGCTCAGTGAAAGTCCGAGGTAAGAACTACAATCATAAGCGATCGAACCCAGGGGCGAGCATGTCGTGATTGCCACAGTTTTTTTTTTTTGAATGAATTCAAACACCCTTGGCGGAAGTCAGCGTAGCAATTAGTGTTGGCACAAGATAAACAAGTTTTTCTTGCACGCAGGCAAGTCCTCTATCTTGACGGATACCTTCCACGAAGAAGGCCTGAAGAAAATTCAAGAACTGGAGGCATACGAAGCACCTGCTCGAGTTGAAGCTGAAATTACACCGACGCGACCCGTATTCACAGTGCCCTTACAGTCAGTTGAGGGACTGGTGGAAGGCCAGAGCGCGCACCTGGAATGCCGCCTGGAGCCAATTAACGATCCAAACTTGAAAGTTCAGTGGTTCGTAAATGGTACCGAAATCACTCCTGGACACCGCTTCCGTACCACGCACGACTTTGGTTATGTCGCGCTTGACGTGCTCTACATTTATGGTGAAGATTCGGGAACCTACATGTGCAAGGCCACCAACCAGCTCGGCGAGGCCGTTACGACTTGCAACGTCCGAGCTCAACGTATGCACCTACTCTTTTTTTTAGATTATTAATGCGTATCTCGGGACGAAAGGTGGCGTCAAGTAATCCTGACACCAATCTTGCCGTCTTCTCAATGCAGCTAAACAGAAGATATACTACGACACTCAGCATCCAGAAGGTTTGGCCAAGATTCGTGAGCTGGAGGCTCAAGTGAAGTACCAGCCGATGGAGATCCAGGAGAAACCTATATCGAAGCCCGTATTTTTGACCGAGCTTCGTGGAACATCGACACTGGAAGAAGGAGAAAACGGACACCTGGAGTGTCGTGTAAGTATGAAATCTCGTTTGTAGAATTTTGCTTGACCAGATCGTGTCACCGTGTACTATAGGCATGCTATTCAGATGAATGGCTGCGCTGTGGACACTTTCTTTGAGGGATTGAAGGATTTCTTTGATTCCTTTGAAGGAGCATTTCTTTCTGAACACGATATTTTTTCTTTTATTGGCTGTCCTCACAAAAGAGAGACACTGAAAGACATTCAAATCGATATTTTACGCTCAGGTGGAACCGGCGCATGACACCCGATTGAAAATCGAGATCTTCCACAACGGAAGGCCATTGACTGCAGGTAAATATAAAGGAAGTCAGACCTACGTGATCCGCCAGCCATTTAGAAACAGCCGATGACGTTTCTTTCATATTTCAGCAACCCGCGTGCATATTACCAGTGACTTTGGGTACATCGCAATTGATATCACTCACGCCATACCCGAAGACTCTGGCACGTACACAGTACGAGCGACAAATGACCTTGGCACAGCTGAGAGTACAACCACCATTAACGTGCGTGGCAAGTCTGGGATTGTTTACGACACACAGCACCCAGAAGGTAAGCACCAAGAACTGCCCCTGCCTCTCGTCCATCTAAAGCCCGGACATGAAGTTTAGAAATGCAGCGCTTCCCAAAATTCGAACGGGTGAGCAGAAAAGTAAGCAAGCGAAGACCCTCTGGGACGTCGCAGCATGCACGCATAAATAAGTTAGCCGCTGGCGGCCAGAAGCCATGCCAAGCCACGCACGGCCAATTTCAAATCAGCGAATGGGAGAAAGGGGGGAACGTCACAAATGAGCTTCGTCGCGACAAATCGCACGTTCGGAACGCTACTCGAAGGCAGGAAACAATTTCTGTTGCTTTGCAGAAGAAAACGTGCGTTTTTTTTATATTCCCTGAGCTCTGATACGTCACTTGGAGATTTCGTCAAGGAAATTTAGTACTGTAATCCAGTTTTCAAAAAAAAAAAAAAAAATACAATCTGCTTTTAAGTAGTTATGGTAATCATCCGTGACTGCATTTTTAGGCCTGGCAAAAATCAGGGAGCTGGAAGACGAGTCACGATTCAAGCGTGAAGAAATCAAGGAGCCCGTGAGCTTCCAGAAGCCCGTATTCACAGCTCCCCTACAGAATTTCGAGAACCTTGTGGAGGACCAGAGGAACATTAATCTCGAGTGTCGACTTATACCTGTTGGTGACCCCACCCTGAAAGTGGAGTGGTTCTTCAACAACACACCAATCATGGAAGGCAAGTGCTTACAATCTATGCTAAACAGCACGCATATTCAAAGTGTACGAGTTAACTGGTAATGGTTGAATGCTTCAGGTACGCGCTTCCATCCTGTACAAGACTTTGGGTACGTGGCCATGAAACTCGACTACGTCCGTCCAGAGGACACTGGCGTATACACCTGCCGTGCAACTAACGCGCTTGGTTCAGCTGATACCACCTGCCTTCTCCGTGTCAGACGTGAGTAGAAGCATAAACTCTACTACGAACGGCTTCGCTGTAGCCGATCTTCTTCACGCAGCGAAAGCCTCTATACTACTGGAGTCGCTACAGCCCGAGGGCTACGAGAAGATTCGGCAAATGGAAGACCTGAAGGGACAGAAGGCTCCAGAAAAGCCCGAGGCCACTTACGAACGTCCTGTCTTTACAAGCCCTCTCGTAGGACCGGGAGAGGTGGCAGAAGGTCAGCCTGCTCGCTTTGAATGCCGCTGCGTTCCCGTCGGAGATCCCGACCTGAAGTTCCACTGGTTCGTCAATGGGGTGGAACTGCACACGGGTAAGTTCCTGTGAACGAGACTCTGTTTTAGTGGGCTTGATTGCAATTTTTTTCTTCTCAACCTAGGTTCCCGCATCCTGACAAGCAATGACTTTGGATACGTCACTCTTGATATAAGGTCAGCAATCGCCGAAGACTCTGGTATCTACATGTGCAAAGCCGTTAACAAAGCAGGGGAGGCGGTTACGTCGACCTCGCTGAGAGTGAAGGGTGCGTTTTATTTATGTCATGTAGACACACACGAAATCAGCAAAAAAAAAAAAAAAAAAAAAACAGCAGTGGGCGTAGAACGTCTTTATAGTCAGATTCCGCCAACGGCATTGATATTTTTGATGTACAGGACGGTCCGGTGTCGAGCTTGCATCTCATCACCCCGAAGCCTACAGGCAGACGCAGAAGTTTGAGTATGACTCCAGCCGCATCCCAGAGTCATGGGCCGATGAAAAGCCGAAAGCGGTGCCCGTGTTTGTGCAGCACTTGAACAACGTCGACCGTGCGGTTGAGGGCCAATACGTGCGACTTGAAGGTCGTGTGGAGCCTAGCAATGATGACAAGATGAAAGTCACGTGGTACAAGAATGGCGTTAACCTCGTTATGGGTGAGTGACGCACTTTACTTTTAAAAGCACTTGCTTTGCTTTTGAGGTGTACAGTAATGTAGTTGTCATATGCGCCGTTACTCGTGACTGTTCCTTACGGGATAATATTACTTTTCCCATGGTAGGGGACCGAGAGTCTGATATTTTGTCGTCCGTCCGTCTTGTTCCGTGTCTCTCTGTCCCCTACCATGAGTCTATACCAGCTTGCCTGCACCCTCTCCCTTCGTTCCATAATATTACTTTGTTGTATGATGGTTGAATATAGGATTTCACAGCGGGCTTGCCCTGCAGACCAAGTTGTTACATGTTGTTCTTTCACCGTAAAATAAACTGAAACTGAAATGATGGTGCGATGCCTAATCTTGCCTTGTAGGAACTCGAATTCATCCAACCTCTGACTTCGGTCTCGTATCTCTCGATATCACTGGGGTGAGGCCCGATGATTCCGGCATATACACCTGCAAGGCTACCAACGAAGCTGGTGAAGCTATATCGACGTGCACAGTTAAAGTTGAAGGTGCGTGCGACTTGCTCCCTTGAGCAGATCACATTCTCCACTTTTGACTTCTTTTGACTTTTACCCAGTGTTACACTCAGGGAGACGCTAATATTCCTGTTCAATATACAGGCAGGGAAAACATCGTCCTGACATCGCAGCACCCAGACGCCCTACCCAAGCTAAGGGCCCTGGATGAGTGGGCGCCGCCAGATAGGACCGTTCCAGATGTGGTCTATGAAGGACCTGTGTTTGTGACACACTTGAACAACGTCGAAGTGCTCGAGGGTCAGGCAGCTCACTTCGAATGCCGTGTAGAACCTTCAAAAGATCCAACCCTTAAGGTGGAATGTCTCTTCAACAATAAGCCCTTGCCAGCAGGTAAGCCGCATATCTTACGACATCGCATTCGTCATGATGAAGAGTCCTGATAACGAACCATTCGTGAAATGCCACGCAGGCACCAAATTCAACCTGAAGAACGACTTCGGCTTCGTCACGTTGGACATCAATCCAGTGTTCCCAGCTGAAGCTGGAATTTACACATGCGTAGCTCGCAACTCTAAAGGCCAAGCCATGACTACCGGCGCGCTAAAAGTACACGGTACGTACCTACTTCCATTTCTTTCTAGTTATGGTGGGAGCACAAAAAAGGTAAAACAATACTACACTCATGTTGCTGATTATTTCAAAATCGTTATGACGCTGTTGTAACTGTTAAAATGTTCCATAGGTAAGGGAGACGTGCAAACGGACACACTCCACCCCACTGGCGAAAAGGGCCTTTCCAAGGTTCAAGAGCTGGAAATGGCATACCAGACACGATTTGTGGTAAGTCCTTTGCCGAAGAGGCCCATCTGGACAGTTGGCGCACTCGCGCTGGTCATGCACAAGCTGTTGGCTACTAGGGATACGATACAAATCTCACAAAGGTGACGAAGCTGTATCTGTGCATCGTGTGAAGCACAATGGTACACACAGTATAAATGATTTTCAACGCAATTTGTTCGTACAATAATCGGGGAATCAACAACATGAAAATTCATTTGTGCTAGTACCAAATTACCCGTATAGTCTAAGGCAGTAGAAAAGGAAAGCCTGTTAGGACCGTACCTTTTTTGATGAGCGAAAATTAATTGAAGACATCTTCTTCGTCACGAGTTGAGTGACCAGCTAATGCATGACATACCTTGTCTTCCTACAGCCACCAACAGAAGACGCGGAAACCGTTTTCCCGCGTCCCGTGTTCGTCGTTCCTCTTGAACCCACTTTCACAGTAGAAGAAAGCCGTCCCCTACTCCTTCAGGCTAAGGTTGAACCTGCTGCTGATCCCAAGCTCAAACTCGAGTGGTTCCTGAACGGAGTCCTTCTCCATCCTGGTAAGTTGGCGTATTTGTTCTCGTCGTGGGCGAGCTGCCATCTTATGCGATTCTTTTGTCATCCACGCAGGCTCAAGGCACTCAGTGACCAACGACTTTGGCTTCGTTGTCTTAGCGCTTACAGACACTTGGGCTCGTGATGCCGGCGTGTATACTTGCCGCGCTACGAATGCCGCCGGAGAAGCGTTTACTTCAACGACTGTGACCTGCCTCAGTATGTACCACTACACGTCTTCGGCTAGACCATGTAACAACACCGCAACAAGATAGATAATAGCACAGATACTCGTAACATGGAGCACTCTTTCGAGACATGTTTGGAGAGACGATCGCGAGCATCCTTAACATGCCTACGATGCAGGGTCGGCGATAGGGGGGGGGGGGAGTAAGGCGACCGCCTTAGGCCCCGCGCACGAAGCCCTCAACCAGGGATTACTTTTTTTTAAATATCAAGTATGCACTTAATCGTGTGAAACAGGCCCCGCGATGCGCCTTTGCCTCAGGCCCCGCACACCCCTAGCACCGGCCCTGCTACGATGTCAAAAAGAAACCGACTGTGTCAAGCATCTAACAGCTTCCTGACATCTAAATAAGTACAAGAAACGTATTTTTCTTGCCAGCTGAACACCGACTGTCGGTAATGTCTTTAAACTTCATTAACAGATGGCAAGTGTCACACTTTAATCTGTATATGCGACTGTCTATGGTACCAGAAATGGGGCCTAAAATAGTCTTAAGCGCCGTACAGGTGGACGATTATAACAGATGCCAACTGGATGTCTTGCCACTTGTAGGGTAGCGTCGCTGGATTTTTCGTACCAGGTTGAATACTAATACATTACTGTTCCGACTGTGTTCAGGCCAAAAGGGAGTACAAGAAGTCACACTTCATCCTGAAGGACGCAAGGGTCTCGAATCCATCCAGAATCTGGAGGAATCGCTCGTGAGGGCTCCGGTCACGCCCGTCGACGAAGGCAAGGGTCAGCCACCCGTGTTCACGTCGCAGTTTACGAACCTGCGTGGTTTGGACGAAGGCGAGATCGCCCACTTCGAGGCAACGCTGACGCCTGTCGGGGACCAAACTATGACTGTCGAGTGGTTCTTCCGCGGTAAACCCATCAAGGCTGGTGAGTGATAGATGCCGTGGCGCAATTTATAGCT
This sequence comes from Ornithodoros turicata, assembly GCF_037126465.1. Lineage (NCBI taxonomy): Eukaryota > Metazoa > Arthropoda > Arachnida > Ixodida > Argasidae > Ornithodoros > Ornithodoros turicata. Next base: position 5,870,035 of record NC_088201.1, read on the forward strand.
TGGTTGCTGACGTGGTTCGCATCTTCTACAGGTCATCGCATCCGTACGGTGCACGCTTTCGGCATGGTTGTCTTCGAGATCCTCGGCGTAGTGGTTGAGGACTCTGGCAAATACACCTGCCGCGCTACTAACAAATGGGGCCGTGCAGAAGTCTCAGTCGAGTTGGAATGCACGGACAAGACAAAAGGACAGAAGCCACGCTTTACTACTCAGCTTCAGAACGTGGTTGGCCTCAAGGTAAAGGAACATAAAATCGATGCATAATGTAAAAAACCCCGAGACTAGGGAACACGAAGGGACAGACACAAATACGTTCATCCCTAGTCTCGGGGTTTTTTACATTATGCATCATCTTCACCAGCTCGCTTGCTTCCTAGCCATTTTTTCATTGTCATAAAATCGAATCACGTTATCAGTTTGAATGTGATAAACAGAGTATGAATAAAAAAAATCACGAAAGGCGCAACTTATGGTTATCAAATACTCTCGAAATATGTCTTTTCCATCTATACATCTTGTTCGCGTACACTGTTCATGTTTCCGTTAGCAATATTTTGCCGCCACGTTTTGTCGCTTAATTCAACACCACATAAGATGTGATCAGCGGCATGACCGAGCGAGGACGAGGACACAGTTCCCCCCCACTCTTTCCTGCTGTTCTCTCTCCGTCTGTCCACATCTGTACGCCGCTCATGGCCACAGTTGCTTCGCGGTGCTAACACGGAATATTATCTTCCCTTCCCTTGTCTAGGAGGGTGACAGTGCGCACATGGAGTGCCACCTGGTTCCCGTTGGAGACAAAGACATGCGAGTCGAGTGGTACAAGAACTCCCAGCCATTGCGCGACAGTAAGGAACCACCATCGTTATTTTTCGACGGATATTTTTTTCGGTCCTGTACTCAGTATTATTTAAATCTGATAGGCTCACGCATCAAGACCCTGAGCGAGTTCGGCTATGTCGTGATGGATATTTCATTTGTGCACCACGAGGACTCCGGCGAATATGTTTGTGTGGCTACGAACAAGTATGGCTCCGATGCTACAAAGTGCACCATTCAGTGTGCAGGTAACTACGGCGTAGTACCCATGACATACTCTCACACTGTATATAAAGTAGATATATAGTGCACACGCTGTTTATTAAACGGCCACCTTGAATGCAGGATCTGGAACCATTTTCCGAGACTCTCTTCAGCCCCAGTCACTTGATAAGATCGCTCAGCTGGAAGGCTACACATCACAGACGAGGTGCGCGGGCGAGTGTTTGTACGAAATTATTTTTTAGTTTGACAGGAGTTAGTGTTTGTTAGCTTGACCGTTTAAGGTTTCTCTCCAGAACGACCGGTCTCGAATTCGTGCCAGTGCTGGAGGCACCTCGCTTCGTGACACAACTACAGCCCATCGACAACCTGGTGGAAGGTCAAAGCGCGCACTTCGAATGCCAGCTGGTGCCCGTTAATGACCCGAACCTCACTGTCGAGTGGTACTGCAACGGTCAATTACTACGATCGGGTAAGGGGGATTCTCGCCAATGAAACAACCCCGATACATGACCGTGCGGCATAAACGGAGACTAAGTCAACGATGCACGTGAACTTCGTATAATTACAGGTCACAGATTCCGCACGTTCCACGACTTCGGCATCGTTGTCCTGGACATCTTGTACTGCTACGGAGAAGACTCTGGAGAATGGGTCTGCAAGGCAACCAACAAAATGGGCTCCGATGTGACACGAACGATCCTAAACTGCAAGGGTGGGTGAAAAGTTTTTAACGCAGAACACATTCGTTGAATTATCCGCCTCCAGAGCGTACCGCAGCTCTCCTTTCCTCTTCTCCGGTCTTTCCTCTCGGTAAATTTTGCTGTGCCGAGCGGATCCACGTATCTTTGGTTTCCAATTCTCACCACAAAGCTACGACCATACTTGATAAATATGACGAGCGATAGGAGGATGCCAAATATGGGCAACGAAGGGCGACTTGTTTTATGCTCTGGTAGAGCTTGTGCAGTGTTTGGCTATGTGATCATGATTCATTTGGAGCTCATGATGGGATTGTGTACTGCAGCCAAGAGCTCCCTTATCTTGGAACCGCAACTCCCACCCGAAATGGCGTCTGGAACTCAGAGTTTGATTGCGTTGGAAGAGAGCTTGTACCGTACATTACCAGCCGTGGAACAAGAAGGCCCACGAGAACCGCCTCACTTCACGCAACCGCTGACGGACGTCACTGACCTACGGTATGTGTTTAGCTCTTCTTCTAAAAGTCAGTCTTTCACAATTTTAAGGATGCGTTGTAACCTGCTGCTTTCCATTGATCCAACAGGGAAGGTGACAGCGCACATCTGGAAGCTCGCCTGGTACCCACCGACGACCAGGACCTGACAGTAGAGTGGTTCAAGAACAACATGCCTATCATTTCTGGTACCCGTATCAGGACCATCAACGACTTTGGCTTCGTGCTCCTGGAAATGAGTCCCGTGTATCCCGAAGATGCGGGCATCTATTCTTGCAGAGCAAGAAACCGTTTCGGCGAGGCCGTTACAACGTGCACGCTCAAGTGCCAAGGTATGTTGAGCGGAGACGATAGTTAACGGCGGCCCGCGCGGACCACTTGGTGTTATAGACGTTTCGTTCAATTTATCCACTTGCAGGGAAGAGAAGCATCATCCTTGATTCGCAGTTGCCAGATTCGATGGCATCCGGTATCGAAAAGATAGCGAGATTCGAAGAAGTGTCTTCTGCTCGTATCAGTGAAACATGGACAGACAAAGATGTTTCTCAACCACCCAAATTCGTCAGCGCACCGTCGGATCAAACGCTCCAGGAAAATTCTTTGGCTCATTTTGAGTGCAGGTACGTGCTCGGTCATTTCGACACTGCCGATGTCCTTCTCCAAATGGCATCTAGCAGACAAAGTGCTGCATTTATTCTAGGAGAAAGGGTGTAGCGTTACCCTCCTTCATTTTCTGTTACTAGAGAGTTTTAGCGAACCGTTGATAACGTGGCTTGCGTCGAACCGTATCAACTGGAACAGTTGTATCAACAACGAATCAGTGGATATGATTCTGAGTCACATTGGTTCCGATAGGCACGATTACCTTACCAACGGTTTGCTAAAATTGCCTACTGTGTCTGTTCCGTCCTTGACTCGGTAGTAATTATTGATTTATTAACTTTAAGTTGACTTAAAACAAATGAGCTTTATCGGGTCGACCTTTATTCTTTTAGATTGACTCCTGTCGGTGATCCCACTCTTCGTGTCGACTGGTTCCTCAACGGAAAGCCCCTGGTAACAGGTGAGGCGGTACAGCTTTCATTATTTTTGTGTTCATAATGTCGAGTATTTATTCCTGTTTACCAGGTTCCCGCATCAAGACTATCAGTGATTTCGGGTACGTGATACTTGAAGTAGCAGGAGTTTACCCACGGGACGCCGGTGTGTACACGTGCAGAGCCGTCAACAAGGCCGGCGAAGCCACCGCATCTTGCAAGCTCAATGTGAAAGGTGAGCAATGCTTTGATGCCATGGAATGCTTTCGAAAGTACAGGATATGGAAATGATGTGATATGGGTAAGCCAAGTGGGCCAGAACAAAACAACAAAATAGCTGTTATTCCATATATGTCCAGGCGTTTCTCACAGATTGAAGAAAACTCGCAGCAAGACAGCAAGTTAAAGTAGTGTTTAGAGCGAAACAAAAATTGGGCGCACTTGTAAAAAGACTTACACACGCCTAGAGCTGCGTCCTCACTATCCCGACCGATATGCTGTTCTTAACCAATAACGTTTACAACAGCACAACGCGTGCATGATGTAATGAATCGCACATGTCAAAGTGCCGCAGCCCATTTAATGGTGCTACTGGGTTTTAAAAAAAATACTTTCTAAGGGCCATTAAGTTGCACTTCGGATTAGTCTCATTCCTGATATCAGAAGGTAGCTACATATATTCAGAAATGCAAATTCGGCGTTGCACATTTATTTTCGGTTTCACTAATATACCTATTAACAAAGATGACAAATAGTGCAACTAAACCTACACAATGTATGGCGCAATGTAGTGCAACAAATACACATATTTCTTCTACTTGTCTTCACCACGAAACTTCTTGAAGTGATTATAAGATTGAACGGACCACACACACATGACACACTCCGTTATGCCAGGCATAGGCGCCGACTGCGGGGGGGGGGGGGCCTGTGGGACCTGAGCTCGGCCCCCTCCGGAAAATCTACCCAGCTGACACTCAAGAAGAAAGTTTTGAGGGATATCCTAAGAATCGCGTGTTTCATGCGAGTGATAATGAAAATCCTGTAAAAATTTGCCTCCCATCGTCGCAACACGGAATTTCCGACACCCTGCCCGACCTCTGTGCATGCCTGCTGCGCATGGCCAACCTCTCTTCACCTCATATACAAACAAACAAAGGGGGGGACGTTGTGCCCCGGCCCCCTCCGGCAGATTAAAAACTCTCCGCCTATGATGCCAGGTATCGTATTGTGCAACTAAATGACGTCGATTTAAGGGGACGGCCGCATCCGTTCCAGTCGATTCCGAAACTACGGCGTATTTTGATAAAAACGTAAACTGACAGTACTTTGACCACTGATCACGTTATCGAAAATCCCACGTGACATAGTGGCGTAGTTTGACTGTTATTCGATGAAATACACGACAAGAGCAGACGCCGGTTGTTGAGAGTATGCCGGAACTCCCTCTCTGGAAAAAAGGCGAAAATGCCATTCTCTACATCGAGGTTTTACAGCAATCAGAGCACGGCATCGAGAAAAGGAATGTTGCGCGATGCAGACCAACTCGCGGAAACAAAAGCCTATTTCCTCTGCGCGCCGCCCTCTCACCCCTCCTGTTAGTGAAGGACGTCACGTTGATGTTGATGTCGTTGCCACCGAAGCCTCCGCAGGTTCTTGAAGCAGCGCCCTCTTTAGAACTCGTTCATTTAATATCGAAGCACTTTTCGGATGAAAAAAAATTGCCAAGTAGATTGTCCGACGATGTCGAACATAGTGATATCTGTTTCATAGATCGGGGTTTCTGGATGCGACTGTACCTTTAAGCGAAGACCGGGTGAGATGCAACGGGTTCTCGAAGAAGTTGAGAGTGTGAGTATGAACGGACACGACTGCCACCTGAACGCGGGACAGTGTGTGAGGAGGTGGTAGTGTAACAGAGGGGAGAGTCTCGACGAGATTACTTACAGCGAAAATTCTACAGAGGGGAGAGGGCGCAGACTACGTGGTGCATAATTCGTTGTGGCGTGAAATTTGTCGTGTCATCTTCGTGTTCTGTGTTTCCAGTTTTGTGTCCAATTTAATCGTTTATCGTCCGATTTAAAAACCGATAATAATACAACGAGCACGAAACTCACGAAACCTTTTTGCCCTTACTGTAGGCAAACAGTCAATTGTCATGGAACCCCAGCTCCCACAGGACTTCAAGTCGGGCTACGAAAGTATCCAGAAGCTGGAAGAATCGATGTATCGAGTTGACGAACAAATCTTCGACGACGACAAGAAAGAGCCGCCCAAGTTTATTACACAGATCCAGTCCCTCATTGATAAGGTACGATAATCTCGATAATGAAGCTGATATTTTATTACTTGGTGTCCGCAGTTCGGCAGGGCGTTGAAGCATAGAACTAACGCTGCGCTCTGAAATAGCATAACTTTTAGAATACATGAGATTTAGAGGACAAGCGCTTCATCCAGGAAGCCATAGATGAAGACATGGCCTACCATTAAAGGCATTCCCAACACTGTCCACTACTGGATGCAACGTAAGAAGGATGTGTTCGCGAGATGGAGACAGCAGCAGCAAATGCACAGCGATCCCCCTATACAAGAGTCACTCCCGTTACGTGGTCACGTTACAAGCACGTTATTAAATGTTTGGTGGTTTTTTATTTTGTCCGCACAGGTGGAGGGAGACAGCGCACACTTCGAATGCAAGCTTCTACCCGTTGGGGATCCGACGTTGAAAGTGGAGTGGTTCTTAAACGGACGGCCACTGGTCACTGGTAAGTCTTTACGACGCCATGTTGATGCACAAGTGCTGTACTAGATTTCTCAGAGAAGGAAATATTGTAGCGTTTCGTCTATTTTGAGAGCTATATTCCTGCTTCTTTACAGGCACACGCGTACACACCGTAGATGACTTCGGATTTGTGGTGCTCGACATCGATTGGCTCTTCCCGAGGGATTCTGGCGAGTACCTCTGCCGTGCCACAAACCGTTGGGGTACAGACAGTACACGGGCTACGCTGCGTGTGATGGGCAAGAAGGACGTCATTGTGGACAGTCAGCTGCCCGAAGGCATGAGCGCAGATAAGCTCCGTGCTCTCGACCACCCTCCAGAGTACACCGAGCCACAGGAGGTGAAGGAAACCGTGGCACCACGTTTCATCACCCAGATACAGCCCCAGCAGAACCTCAACGAGGGCGACTCGGCTCACTTTGAATGCCGCCTTGAGCCTGTGAATGACCCCAAGCTGCGTGTCGAGTGGTATCACAATGGAAAGCCGCTGCGCTCAGGTGCGTGTCCACGGTTTCGCGTTCACCCCCTTCCGGCACGCAGTTTGATCGATCACGGTGAACTATCTGCCAAAGGAATATAAGTCGCGCTATACACTCAAAGATGAGACAAGTAGTACTGTGATTGGTGTCCGAGAACAACTACAACCGATCACTACATTATACATTTATAACTCAAACGTCGCCATACCAGCACTGGACAGCTGTTTCGGCCTCATCAGGCCTTCATCAGCAGTGCAGCAGCCGATGAAGGCCCACTACGACCGAAACAGCTGTCCTGTGCTGGTATGGCGACGTAGAAACTCATACATTACGCGTAGCCAGAGAGTATTTTTTTCCTTACTGCCCTTGAACTCACAGACACATCTTTTTCTGCTGTACGACACAGAGGGAAGGGACGGCGTCGAAAGAGCGAATTAGGCGTCTTACCCGCAAGCCACGTGGTGCCCGTGATGTGCGAATGAGCCCAGATATTGTGCCCTCTGCTTAACCAACGTCTGAATAGTGCTCCTGCGTGTCTAGTCCATATTCAACCAATCGCAAGGCCGTCTGTGGTGCTTCTCGCTTACTCCGTTGATACTGACCGTGCAGACCAAAATACGTATTCTTACTTCGGAATGTATCTTTCATATGCTATATTCCATATATTCTTGTGCAGGCCATCGTTTCAAGACTACCCACGACTTTGGTTTCGTCGCTCTTGATGTCCTTTACGTATATCCCGAAGACATCGGCACCTACACTGCTCGCGCTGTGAACGATGTCGGAGAAGACACCACTCAGGCTACGCTGAAGTGTACGGCCAAGCCAACCCTAGACTACAGGTACGGCACTCTCTTGAGGTTCATTCGAGGGAAACCGCATCAAGAAATATACTGAAGAGCACCGCAACGAAGACATGCAAAACGGCGCCACATTTTGTCCCACCATCCACTGCGGTCGTGTCTGGAAATGCTGGAAAGCATAGGCAGCGTTGTGAGCTGAAACTCCATCTTTTTACAGGTCCCAACTTCCCACAGATATGAAGGACAGCGTTCGGAAGTTGGCCGAAATGGAAGCGTCGTGGCAGAGGTAAGTAAATGAAAACAGCTCTGCCCGAACCGTATTGCGATTGTCACTGCACGTTTTAGGTCTGAGGACGTACCCGAAGAAGCGCCAGAAGAGAGGTGCGCCCCCATGTTCATCATGAAACCTGAGCCTCAGGTAGTTGTGGAAGGTGAATGGGCCAAGTTCCAGTGTCGTGTCATTGGGTACCCCAAGCCAAGGATCATCTGGGTACTCAACGGACACACAGTGATTGCGGTAAGACTACGTCTCTACTGCATTTGTCAGCGAAGTGGCAGTACTTCGTGGACTTTTTAACAGCGGCGATGGCAAGGACTTAATTATCTGGCCTTGGTGTGGGTATACGGGTCTGTCTTTTAAGACAAACAGACATTGATATCTGACGCATGGTGAAATTTGCTCAGAGGTGGTGAGGTTGGGGACATAGCCGTACATATAGTCCACACAGGCCGGTAGTCGGAACACAAGGTCAGAGCAAAACCAGCTTTGACAGCGTATGGTCCCAGACTAGAATAATCTGGAACGCTAGGACTAGCGTCTGTTTTCTTTTTTGACGTTACAAGCCGTTCCTCATACACGAAGTCGTTCTGTTTGCTCCGTAGGGCTCGCGCTACAAGCTCACGTATGATGGAATCTACCATCTGGACATCCCCAAAACAAGACAGTACGATCAAGGCAAGGTCGAGGTCAGTATCGCTGGATCAGAGCAACCTACAATTTCCTGCGATGGGCTTAAGTTGTCTCTCGCTATCGTTCAGGTGTTCGCGCGTAACGCTTGTGGAGAGGCACACTGCTTCACAACGCTGGAAGTGCGGCCCAAGCATGATGACTACAGAGCTGTCCTCAAACGCTCACCAAAACGTAAGCGACTGGTTGTAAGCACGCCGACCAGGTCACCGATTTTTTATTCTTTGTAGCATGGTATGACCAAGACGTGCACTCCTACCAGAAGTATCGTAAGGACACCGAACTTAAACGCGTGTTTGAAGAGAAGCTGACCCCAGGAGGGACACGCATTGATGTTTGGAAGACCGAGGAAGACGTTTCTGGTTAGCTGTTTAGGATATTAATGTGCACACACGCGTAAAAGATAAAAATAAGAAAATCATCCACGTACGTTACGTTCCAGGCGAGAGGCAGAAGGTGAAGAAAAGGCTAGAGGAAGAAGAACTGGAAAAACTGAAACCCAAAGTTGAACGTTTCAAGACAGATTCCCTCTATGTGAGTGATAGAAACTATCTGCTGGCGTCCTCTATACCTTGTGGAACCCGATGTACTTAAGTCTTCATGCTCTGATTTCGGGTTGAATGTAGATTAGGTATACAGTGGACCCCCGTTTATATGACCCCCGATAATCTGACATACGCGCTTTACGACCATACTCCTTGGGAACAATTTAGTGAAACCTCCGCAAATCCCTCCCGTTAATATGACAATTCCGCATTATGACCAAAATTTTCGGGAACGACCATGGTCATAATAACGAGGGTTCACTGTATTGCTAACGGTAGTAGGAATGCCCTTACGGCTTCTATAATGAGCCGTCTTCGGGTGATCTCGCGTGAATTCAAATGTTCCCGTCGGTAAATATTATAGGGCCCTCTCCGGGTGTCTGTCGCACGTCGATATTCGGTATCACGCGATAAATGTATCACTTCATCACAAATGCGTCGTCAAAGAACCCCAGGTGGCCGAAATAGACCATCTTACAAAAGCAAGCGCCACCTGTGGCACGCAGGGGCTCACGGGAACTTAGAGCGCCTTAGAGCATTACGAGACGATCAGAGGCAGAGGTATAAGAAGAACAATATTCCCGGTGTGCGCAGCAGCAGCGTCAGTCGGGGTAAACCATAACCGAAGCAGACGACGGAGCAGTGTCTCTCAAAGTTCCCATGATGCCTTGCGCCGCGCACTTGGTGGCGTGCGCGTATTTTTCAAATCGTCTATTATCCGCAGTCTGCAGCGGGCGCGTGCAGCATGTTGCTAGACTTAGTCCATAGGCTGACTCAGATTGCGTGAAAATCTACTCCCAATTATTAAATGCGTCACGAGATTGCGCGCGAAGGCAACGTGTTTATTTATAATCCCGGCCTAACCAAAATGACCGTCACGTGCGGTCGCGGCACATTTGGACGAATACTTGAATAATAAGGATATCGCGCGTTGTGTGCGAGTTCAAGACTTGGGTCCTAAGATTGGCGCTGCCATTGGGCAGTCTTAGAATAGGGTACGCAAGCTATTTGGGGCCCCAATGAAATGAGGGATCGGCGCATGACCAGAACCCAAACACTGTTTTGCGCAATGCGCGCCGACGACTCGTTCTTTCCTTGGGATCCCCAAGCGCATGGGTGCCCTATCCTAAAGCTGCCTACTAACCACGCCAAATTGTGTTCGATTTTTCGCGTAACTCTGGCTACTAGCGCGGCGTAGTTATGAGCAAAGAAAGTTCCGCATCAAGTCTAGTGTGTACAATATATTTGGTTTTTACGCTTGAGTCTTTGAATGAAATATATTGAAGTAATGGCATGTCTGGTTTCTTCCATTTTCACAGCTGGATTCCCGCACTGGAGAGACCCGAGTGGAAGCTGGCAGCCAGGCACAGTACATGGCCAAATACTTCGAGACTGAAGCGTAAGTCGAAAATGTCTTCCATGTAGTCAAAGTGTAAGTTATACAGGGTGCCCCAGCTAAGTGTACACAGATTTTTAAAATATATATATAACACTTTTTCCAAGATGAAATCAATTCCAATATAGCATATGCTGAAGGGCACTCCCTATAGGAGGGCATTAGCAAAGTCCAAATGCAATGTCTTAATTAACGTTCATTAATTAACTTGTTAATTATAAAAGCTACAAAGTTGTCCCAATGAGAACCTCTGTTCCTTTCGGTCACCTGATATCGTAGCCGTTTCCAGAACAAAAATCCGTTCCATAGATCGCCCGCAAAAAATTAGTGAAGGAACGCCATTTTTTTCTTTATTTCGTTCATTGCGCATCTTCGCAGACGTGTACTTCCTTCATCCCCAACGTGAGAGGGGGAAGGAGCACAGTGCCGCCTCATGCGTCGAAGATGAGCTTTAACTTGCGGAAACAAAACAAAAACAAATGTATCGGGTGACTCTATCGGAACTGGCCTTATCTTGGGTTGCATGTTCTGTTTCCTTTTAATCTTTTTCCAGGACGCGAGAGGCGATAGTGTGCTCTTTCTCCCTCTCACATTAGGGATGAAGGAAAGACGCGTCTTCTAAGAAGCGCAATGAACAAAATAAAGAAAAAAAGGGCGTTCCTTCACGATTTTTTTACGGGCGATCTATCGAACGGATTTTTGTTCTGGAAACGGCTACGATATCAGGTGACCGAAAGAAACAGATGTTCTCATTGGGACAACTTTGTAGCTTTTATAATTAACAAGTTAATTAATGAAAGTTAATTAAGGCATTGCCTTTGGACTTTGCTAATGCCCTCCTAGGGAGTGCCCTTCAGCATATGCTATATTGCAATTGATTTCATCTTGGAAAAAGTGTTATATATATTTTTTAAAAATCTGTATACACTTAGCTGGGACACCCTGTATATATTATTGTTAGGAAGGCTATCTGTGACATACACCTGTTATACAGCCTTTGTTGCTCGCGAAGTGGCAATGGCATGTGTGACGTCATTATTTAGACACAGGGACATCAGTTGGGAAAGGTTGTGAAATAAGAACAAATAGCTCGAGCCAAATTAACTGTGGCACTGTGGCTCGCTAAAATGGCACGGTTCACAGTGCCGACTGGGATTATTTTTGGGCCTGTATGCTATATTCGTTACTCTAACTTTTGTAATGTTATTGACCTTTCAGACTGTAAGAGGTAAGTTAGAAACCTGGAAAAATCACCTTTGTAGCTTGCGCCAGTAAATACACGTCGTATTTCCAGTGTCCCACACACTGTGTGCAAATGTAACGAATAATGATGACACAGCAAACTTTTATTGTCTCGCGTCCACGCATTGTTCCTGACCTGACATGGCGACCAAGTTGTAGATTCTTGAAGTAATTAAGGTCTTTGGCGCGCGCAGTGAGAAACAGCAGAGGGGCGCCGTATTCCTACCCACCTCTCCCGAGTCAGTGGTGCAGGGACGCGAGGTTCATGTCAGCACTTCGAAGCAGACCCAGAAGGAGCAACAAGGAGATTTGGAGATTACTCGAAAAAAGACTGTGACTGAAACTCTGGACCAGGAACACAAAGGGGTCACTAAAGAGCGCCGTGTGCAAGGCCCCGTGGTAAGTCATCTAGCAAGGCGTTTCTGAGTGCCACGAAATCATGTTGCACGGAGCAACTCGTGGCAGGTACTGTTCAATGATGTCAAGGTACCCTATGTATCGCTGTCAGCTATAGGAGAACTATCTAAGAATGTAGAAGAGCACATGTCGCTACCTTGCGCAAATTACCTGAGTACTTTTGTCCACTGTGACACAGAACGACCCAATATACCGGACGTTTCACGAACGTCCCCCGGTTGGATAATTCGTACACAGGAGGCCCTATCGAAGAGCTTTTTTTTTTTTTTTTGGTCACCATCCTCGAGACATCGGCGAAGAAGTGAGCAGTGAGACGCTCATTTGCATACGCTCATTAATTAAATAAAGCTCATAACATTTAAATTTTACTTCGGAGGCTTTCGGTACCTCTATTTTACCGATCGGAACCTACAGCAAAAAAATGTTAAAAAAAAAAGAAGAAAACGCGTCGACACTAGTGATTTTTAGAGTACACAATTGGTTTCGGTTTACATATTTCTCGCGCGGAGCAGCGTACCAATGCGCTCTTTCGCTCAACTATCCGGCTGCCAATGACGTGTTCATCCGACGGGCTCACACACAGGGGTACCGGAAGGTAAGGAACCGCCGCAAAGCGTGCCTTTATCGTGCAACATCCGGTAGAACGATCAGGTTGTCTGTCGACATAATAAATTGCCAAATTCATATTCCTCCCTAAACTAATCCGCGTGATATGAACATACAAGCTTCAGAAACTGCCACACAAAATATGTCCTTTCGAAAGTGCGAATTTCCAGAGAAAATTGGCTTACGAGAATACGTGCAGCGGCGGCGCTCTCGCCCAGCTACTACTCGCGTGTGGTGACGTCCGGTCAAAGGAGCACATTTTATTGGCTGCGGAGAATCGTCTGCTAACGAGAACGAGCGGTCGAGACGCGGACGACCGCAGAAACAAAGAAAGAAAGGGAAAAGGTTCGCTCACTATTGGGCGGCTGGTATGACGTCTCAGCCGAAGGAAGGAGCTTTCCTGACCCGAGGTTTAAAAGTTCTCTTCTCGTACCATCCCAGTGCTTGTAATCCTAAGTTCTACCTGTACTGACATATATTTGTTTTTTCGAGTTGTTCCACGCTCCTTTAATAGCGCCTGAAATGCGCTCCTATCGAAACTACAAACTGCATCAATTCCGTTGTAGCAAGAGTCGAAGCCTCCAGTGTTCACGAGGAAACTTCAGCCATGCCGCGTCGACGAAGGTCAGGGTGCCAAGTTCGAATGTGTCTTTACTGGAACGCCACCTCCTACGATCACCTGGTACCGGGAGAATTTCCCGATCCAACCATCGCAAGATTTCCATGTGAGCAGTATTCCTAGAACCCGCTCGCGATGGCGATGCAGATCAGCTACAATATTGAGGACGCAACAACCCGCAGCACTCATCCAATGCATTAATTGGTTTGCAGATCGTAACCACCGACAAAACATCGACGTTGTCCATTCGGGAAGTATACCTTGAAGATTCAGGCGTCTTCTCCGTGAAGGCCGAGAACCGTGGCGGAACGGCAAAGTCCTCTGCAAACCTTGTCGTTGAAGGTAATGACCTGGAAAGAAATTATTGTCAAAAGCCCGTGACAATGAGAAACGGTGAAACCAGGATCGTTTCATAAGAGACTGGGACTGCCTAACTGGTCCTACCTTGTCCCACTTATCCCAGTCTCTGTTGTGGAAGAACCCGTCGAAACCACTACATAATATTAACCGCGTTTTCTTTTTTCCTTCAGAGCGCCGCGAACAACGGTCTGGCGTTGTTCCTCCAAACTTCACCAGGACAATTCAAGACGTTACAGTCCAGTCGGGAAAACTGGTGCGCTTGGACGCGAACGTCTCTGGATCTAAGCCATTGGACGTGTACTGGCTGAAGGTAAGTTTCACTTCATCATCAAATGATTAGCATACGCTGTGCAAGTGCGTCTCTGCGCATGAGAGGAGGCAGTGAGAGGGAAGAGGGAGGGCGCCGCCGTAGCCAATAGGGGGCTTCCCGAGTGGAGTAACCGGGAGAGGAGAATATGCGCAGAACGCTCGGCTACTTGCAGAGCGTATTGGGCGTTAGAAGCGACCGTAACAAAAGTGGCATTTACTTCCGTAGAACGGCAAGAAAGTGACTCCCGACGTGACCCACAAGGTGGTGGAGGAGGATACCCTTTACACTTTGCTCATTCTTGAAGCTCATCCAGACACCGACCCTGGAAGCTACGAATGTGTGGCTATTAACTCAGCAGGAGAGGCGCGCTGTCAGGCACACGTACTTGTCGAAGGTGAGTCAACCTGGTGATATGCTTTCTCAAAAAGCCCTTCAGCGTAGTTTTGCATCCAATGAGTTCCCACAGGACAAAACGACGTACGATGCGCATAAGTGTCATTGTATGTCCAGCGTTACATGCGTGAACATCAGAAACTGGTAGAGCTTTCCACGAAGGTCGAACACCCCAATTATAACCATTAGAATAAAGCGTCGTTGGTAAGAGTCCTACAAGGAGGTGGATGATAGTACCGTTTGCTGAGCATTGTGGACGATGACATAGCAGTTTAGACCTGGAGGATAAAAGGGATATTAACGAATACGTGCTTGCCAGGCTCAAAGCCCAAGACCCCACCCACCAGCCCGAAGGATGCCGTTCCCGGGGACACAAAGGCACCCACGGTGACAGAGCCGCTGAAGCCGTTAGCAGTCAAGGAGGGTCAGAGCGCTGTCTTCAGATGCAGGGTTCCGGGAACACCCGGTACGCATCTTCATAATATATTTCAATTTCCAGCGCCACATACGTGACACGAACTAATAGTACGGCCTGTTGTTAAATTAAATTTACAGCTCCTCAGGTGAAATGGTTCAAGGGAGAGCAACTAGTCAAGCAGTCCCGCTACTTCCGAATGTCCCAAGAAAACAACCTGTTCACCCTTAAGATTTCCGAAGCCTTCCCGGAGGACGAGGGAACGTACAAATGCGTCGCCAGCAACCCGGCTGGATCCGTGTCTACCTCTGCCACGCTCAAAGTGATTGGTAAGTTTCCACTCGTCTTCACGCGCCGCGGCGACTAGTGGAAGACCGTGTACGAATATACCGTCGATCTGAACGCAGTACCCGAGGCAAGCGAAGTGCCTCCGAGCGTCACGCCACTGGCTGACCTGACTGTGCCAGAGGGAAGCCCCGCACGATTCGTGACATCGCTGGGCGGTTCTCCTCCACCCAAGGTGGTCTGGACTCGAGAAGGACACATCATACGACAGTCACGTGATTTCCAGGTAAGTGTCTGCCTCCGCTGTCAACCGATTCACCTTGATGAGTCTTAACCGTACGTGTATATAACAGAAAAAAAAAAAATGCATTTGAACGTTAGATAGGAAATAGTGCGCCGAACTGTGAATATTGTGACTATGTCGGCATTGTATGGACGAAAATACGACAGAAATAAAAGAAAACGTGCCCTACAGGAAAGAACAGACTCTAAGGAACGTACAGACCACGACCTACTAGATTATAACGACCACGTCAGGCGCACCCCTCCCATGCGCCGCATTTTTGGAAGGCAGCGGTGGCGCTTCTGATCGTCCTTGTTATTGCTTCCTCAACTTCTACAATACTTTGTACTTCAGCTTACCTTAGTATTTCTGTACAAGCTGTGGACTTCCACAGATGTTTAATTCTGAGGTTGATTATTATCATCATTCTACGCGTTTTCATAGGAGCTATCGCTGTCGTCTGCTACGGTGGTCGTACATACGCTTCTGCGAGTTCAAAATTCAAATTTCCATCGTCCAATCGTGCGCCAGTCTGCCAGGGTGCGTCAGTAGCGCCCCTGGCGGATCGTGCGGACAGGCACCTCATAGGGTTTGCTGATTGTGACATGGTCGTTATAATCTAGTAGGTCGTGGTACAGACAGATAGCCTAGTGGCTACTGTCTGGAAATTTGCGATTTTCTTAACGAGTTCCACATATAGTAAATTTGAAACAAAAGACCCGCTATTTCATGACGTCGCAACTGGGCTGCATCACGATAGCATCTTTCGCTCCACAGAAAGGGGTTCTGGATGCTGGCTTCTCCATGAGCTTGGGAAGTCAGGGCCGCGTTTTTGTTCATCGCCATTTACAAACATGGCTTGCGGGACTAGTTAATGACGTTATAATACTGGTGACTAGACACTTCTTTTTCATTGATTTGCTGTGGAAAAAAAAAACAAAAAAAAAACACGTAGTCAAGGAGAGCTTCATATGTCTGCCCCACTTATCTGTTTTATGCCAGTAGTTCGAAGCGTCTAACAGCCAACATTTGTCTGTCCGCTCGCAGATGACCCAGGACCAAGGCTCTGCATCTCTTGTCATTCGACACACGTACCCTGAAGACGAGGGCGTTTACACCTGTCGTGCCACCAACGCTTCTGGACAGGCCGAGACGTCCGCCAGGCTTACCGTTCAACGTAAGCAGAAGAAATAATCGTCGCCGGGGATTGTTGCTAGACCATTCGTTTTAGGGGTTCGTCCGCAAGCTTAGCCCTGGAGACTTCCCCGTTGCTTTCGTCTTCCGAAACATAATGTGGCATTGCTAGTCGTTGATTCGAAGTCAGGCTTTTTTTTTGTTAAGGATTGGCTCTTGGATTCTAGCTTTTATATGCGCGCAGTCGTTGTGTACTACTCGAGCGTTCGCTATGAGTTGCATTTTTCACTTGGAATTCCACTTAAGCCTCTTTTTTTACTGTCCGTTTCGCGACCGAGTGGTTCTGTTTAAGTGTGGCAAGTTTGATAAGGCTCGGAACTTTTTATTTTATCCGCACGCAATTTATTGGCCGCGTGATTTGAATGCGTCTGAATTGTAAAAAGGTAGCACTGCCAAACACCTCATGGGCTTTCTGTCTTGATTGGTTCCTAATTCATCCTATACCTTCATGTTATACGCCTTCGTTGCCCCTCGCGTTGCTGTCGAAATTAACCGATCTGAATTGCGTTTCTCCCTGTCTCGAGAGAAATGTACAATCATTGTGGTATGGAAATCTGAATAAAAATTAATGGTACAAATTCCTGTGTCTGATTTAGGCTTGTCTCTCACTCACACTTTTTTCGGAAACCAAAGAAAAAGGAACTGCATTTGGCATGCTTTTAGTCTACTGGCACTAATGTTTCGAGCGGAACTTCTGTTCCGGCTCGAATCTTTCTCCACACTTGAAACGATTAACCTCTTCTTCACTAAGGAAAAAAGAATCTTAAGAAGCATGCAAATTTTTTAAAAAAATGCGGCCTAAAAGTGTGGGGGAGTTAGGCCTACTTCTGGCACGGAGTCTCCATGGCAGCTGACATCAAAAATTGGTCAGCTACCATGAAGCGTGCTACGCTGAATTCGAAAGTTGTTAACGACTTTTGCCAAAAACCTACTTGATCAGAGAACATCATTGTTGCCTTACCCACCCTTTGGCACGCTTGCATGCTTGTTATTCCTACGAGGTTACGCGCCCAGGTGCATGCTTCTGTTGCTGACAGGCGTGGGAAGTGGCCGCGCTGCATGACTTGCCGACGAGAGCAAAGGGTATATGCATGATACGAATTTATCCACGTGGGAATATTGGATGTTATGAGTGTTCGCCGTCGCTGAGGATACACGAGGTGAGACTTTGGTTGAGGTCACGGTTTAAAGAACGTGGCAAAATAAGCACGCTTAATTTTACAGTTTATTTTTACACAGTCAATTACAGTCAATTTTACAGTACAATTTTACAGTACAGTTTATACTTGAACCGAAGGGAACCGCAGACGTCGATGGAGTCGAGATTTGTTCTTACATCAAGACAGGACAGAAAAAGCCGTACAGATAGCAGAAGAAGGTTCACAGGTTCAAACAATATTCTCAACCTGGCGATGAACTGTCGCGCCACCCATGAAGTAATCATAAAACAGCTCATGAAAATTCACTTTACCCAAAAAGCTGAAGCGTATAGATATCACAAGCAGCCTCGTGCGTTCCTTCGCCATTTTTTCGAATAGCAAACTGTTCTTAAAGACTCAGTAACGAGCTGCGGAATGCTTCAGTGCATCTACTCGCACATTATATTCCGAATTGCGCAGGTGACCCCGGTTCGAATCTAGTCCGCACATGCTTTGATGCTGTAAGCGTGAGGTGAGGTTTATGCCGTCACTGGTTAATGTGAGTTATTAGGGCACCTGATAGTACATGCAGTAGCGTGTACTAAAGTATATTTCTTGTTACAAGCATGCAGAACTCGTAAATTGCATACTAAATTAAGGCATCAAACCCTGCACATCTACCTAAAAGATGCAATTTGCCTAACATCTGCCCACTTGCCCTCCCCATCTTTTGAATTGGTTTCCATGCAACTAGCGAAGGCTATTGGCCTAACAAATTCAACAGATGTGCCTAAGCTATTACAATAATGCAAATAATTTGTAGAGTGCAACCTACAAAATATATGGCGCGACACATCACCCGACGTAGACCAGCGCCTGTTACTCACTGCTGAGCTAACGTCATCTAGACCAAAGTATTCCTAAGGCAATAGTCCTTCAAATAACAACTTTTTAGCCAACCTCTTTTAGCCGCCGCGACCATAGATACGGACCTCGATCAACGACATGTCCTAGTCGTCGGCTTTCTGTGTTTGAAATCGTCTGCGGAGATTCGCTGAAGCAGGCGACACCGGAACACGACCTGCTTGATGCAGAGGCCATGTCATTTGCATCCCTCTACAGCGCCGCAGCTTGGAGGCTAGCGGAGGCGCTGGTCATGGGCTCGTTTATTTCTTCAACTGCCACAATATCTTGTACTCGTGCCTACATTATGATGCTCAAGCAGTGCATGTCCCACCAGGTGTGTTCTTGCGAAAAGTATAAATTAATCATCACAATCATTCGCGCTTTGATGGGAGCTGTACCGTTGCTGTCGTCTGCTACAGAAGTGTGCCCGTTTCTGCTGTTAAACTGTCCAGTCGTGATTAAGACCCTGCGGGCCACCGATGTGGAGCACCCATGACCTACCAGATCCGTCTAGGTTCGTCCCTCTTGTCTTCGTGTCTTCTCCGCATACTCAAGGACATGTTACATACCAGATTATATCGATCATTACATAATCGGCAACTCATACGCAGGAGCACGTCCGCACGATTCGCTAGGGGCACTACACATCGGCCCGCGAAATCTCCATCATAACTGAATAGTGAAAATTTGAATTTTGAACCTGCAGATGCAGACATACGACTGTAGCAGACGACAGCAACAGCTGCCATCAAAAAGCGTAGAATGATGATGATAATCAATTTAGAACTTCAATAAGAACGCATCTCCAGTGGGACATTAATCGCTTGTACAAAAATCCCAAGGCAAGCTGAAGTACAACGTATTATAGCAACTGAGGCAGCAGTAAGCGGGCCGATGAGCAGCGCCACCACTAGCTTCCAAGTTCCAAATGCGGCGCTCGGAAGTACTACATATGACATGATCGCTATAATCTAGTAGGTCGTGGGAGTGCCCCTACAGGATAACACGGACAGGACCCTGCACAGGAGTTGCGTATTATGCCGCGGTGGGTGTGATCTAGTAGGTCGTGGGAGCGCTCCTACCGGATCATAAGGACAGGACCCTACACAGGAGTTGCATATTATGACGCGGTCGGTATAATCTAGTAGGTCGTGGTAACGCCCCTACCGGGTGATAAGGGCAGGACCCTGCACATGAGTTGCATATTATGCCGCGGTCGGTATAATCTAGTAGGTCGTGGAAACGCCCCTACCGGGTGATCAGGGAAGGACCCTGCACAGGAGTTGCATATTATGCCGCGGTGGGTATGATCTAGTAGGTCGTGGGAGCGCTCCTACCGGATCATAAGGACAGGACCCTGCACAGGAGTTGCATATTATGACGCGGTCGGTATAATCTAGTAGGTCGTGGTAACGCCCCTACCGGGTGATAAGGGCAGGACCCTGCACATGAGTTGCATATTATGCCGCGGTCGGTATAATCTAGTAGGTCGTGGAAACGCCCCTACCGGGTGATCAGGGAAGGACCCTGCACAGGAGTTGCATATTATGCCGCGGTGGGTATGATCTAGTAGGTCGTGGGAGCGCTCCTACCGGATCATAAGGACAGGACCCTGCACAGGAGTTGCATATTATGACGCGGTCGGTATAATCTAGTAGGTCGTGGTAACGCCCCTACCGGGTGATAAGGGCAGGACCCTGCACATGAGTTGCATATTATGCCGCGGTCTGTACAATCTAGTAGGTCGTGGAAACGCCCCTACCGGGTGATAAGGACAGGACCCTGCACAGGGGTTGCATATTATGCCGCGGTCTGTACAATCTAGTAGGTCGTGGAAACGCCCCTACCGGGTGATAAGGACAGGACCCTGCACAGGGGTTGCATATTATGCCGCGGGCTGTACAATCTAGTAGGTCGTGGAAACGCCCCTACCGGGTGATAAGGACAGGACCCTGCACAGGGGTTGCATATTATGCCGCGGTCGGTATAATCTAGTAGGTCATGGAAGCGCTCCTACCGGATCATACGGACAAGACCCTGCATAGAGTCGCATATTATGAGATGATCGGTATAATCTTGTACAGTCTTTCTCACACTGCGGGTCATGACCCCCAAATGGGTCATGAGCCTCTTTCTGGGGGTCATAGAAGGTCCAAGCACACATGCGATATGTCTTGAGCCACACAGACCAACGTATTGATTTGCTTGTATCAATAGAGCAAATACATCCTTCTCATTAAAAGACATGATTAAGTCTGTGATTAATGTCCTTTAAATAAATTACAATGTAAATGTACCTGCGGCATTGAATAAAGTTAATTTTCGGAAGGCTTATGAAGGTGGGGGGGGGGGTAGGTTTGGTACTACTCAAAGGGGTCACGTACTGGAAAAATTTGGGAAACACTGATCTAGTAGGTCGTGGAAGCGCTCCTACCGGATCATACGGACAGGACACTGCATAGGAGTTCCACATTATGACATGGTCCTCATTATCCAATAGGTTGTTGTTGTACTAATTTTATTATGTGAATATACATTCTATTGTTACTAGCTGCAAAATCTGCTTGAACTTTCGCTCCGCCATCATTATTTACGCGAAAATGGTACGTTTCGCCGCTACCGTTAGGGCTAGTGAATGGCATCATCTGCCATCGTTGATATCCGTTTGAATCCAAATCAATCTAGTTTCTCCAAAATGGCGGCACCCAGTAAATAAGGGTGAGGTATAAGTACTGGATGGCCCGTAATAATATGGAGCTGTATGTCGACCTGTGATTGGCTGGATACCTCAAAAAGTGGGTGGAGCCTCAGGCATGTGCAGGTCCTATTAATGGCCAGTCTCTTTTTTAATACACGGCACTGTGTAGTAGGTCGTGGGAGCGCCCCTAACGGGTCATACAGACAGGACACTGCATAGGAGTTGCATGTTATGACACGGTTGGTATAATCTAGTAGGTCGTGCACCGGGACTTTATGGGACCGCTACTAGCTGCCTGCGCGGACAGGAGGTGGCTAGTTGCCGTGGTTACGGTCGCTGGGATGTGATTGGAAAACTCCTGTCACGTGGAGCAGCGATCAGGCCTCGTTTAACCTAAAATGTCTTAGCTTATATACTCGAGCTAGCACGGAGGTGTGTTTGGCTAAAAAAATGCTCTGTTTATCACGGACGAGAAGAATTCGTCTCAGGTTTGAAGCCAAGTTCGCGGCAGGCATAGGAGAATATATTTTTAGACCACCATACGGATCACTGTAGGACTCTGGCAGCAAGCAAACCTTTGACATGCGCACCTACGGCTATATAAGGGCACTTGTTACATGCAATCTGTTCGTCTCCTCCTGTTAGCTGTTTCTAGCCCAACAAATCACACTGCGGGAAGCAGTAGCGCCGTCAGGATTTTTTCCAGGGGGAGAGGGGCAGAATGTTTGGGGTGGTGGTGCGTCAACTGCGCCCGCAACTACATTGTCTTGGCTCAGAAACCCTACGTTTCTGGAAGCCAGGGGGGCAACGGCCCCCTTGCCCCCCGTGACGGCGCCCATGGCGGGAAGCACATGCCTACCTACGCGGGAGGAACTAGTTCGGAAGCACAAGGAAAACCTACTTTCTGTTCTCCACGAAACCAAAAGGAAGCTACGCGTAGATGTACGCAACCGGAACGTAAGGTGGAGTGGAGCAGAGTGACGTTGGAGCAGATGTCTCCCCAATGGTCCAATATTCCCAATCCAATGGTCCCAATCCAATATTGGTAGAGGAATGAGGCAATCAAATGTGGACCATCTCTCACAACCTGCCGTCCTCTGTATAGCTCTGTCGGTAACGTCCTGGTTTGCTGAGCTCAAGATCGCGGGTTCGATCCCGCCCGAGGACGGTAGCAACGCGGGGGAGGTAAACATTGCTTCCAGCACCGTGTGTCAGAGATTTTCGGCGCTCGTCAAAGGGACCCTGTCCTACCAGCGGAACTTTTGGGAAGAGGTTCCTACCCTGCGGCACGTACAGCACGTCCCCATACAAATAGGGTGACTCACCTTACGTGTAAATCTACTCCCATTTTTTTTAATCTCTCCCAACCAATGGCGCAGCAGCGTCGAGCGTCGAGTAGTATCTCATGAAGGTCGCACGTGCGTAGAAGGTGTCATCTATCTTTCGATGTATGACAATTTGTAAAGTCCGCCTTCTTGAACTGGCTTCCCTGGTAAGAACACACATCGGGTTTAGGATAAATGCTAATCGTCGCCAGGCGCAACAGCCAATACTGCGGATAACTAACGGGATAACGGTCTGTAAGACCCTCTTAAAAGTGGATAGGATCCATACCGTGGGCGGCTTCTACAAGGACGGACGGCAAGTACCCCCTCCTGTGCTTCAGCCCAAAGTCATTGCACACCTTTCCACATAAAGCCAGGCTAATGGCTGCGTCACTGCAGTATGAATTGTCTGTGAAAGTCAACCTATCCGACGTACGTTGTGCGCTCACTAGCGGACCGTCGTCTGTACCGTCATCAAGCGGACCGTCTTGACGGACGCAGGCCTGATTGTTCACCAACGGCTGCAGTCAACTGCGACGTGTGCCAGGCTTGTCACCACCGCCCGTCGTTCACATGCGTCGCCACGAGTGTCGCACGGGGTACACGGTCGGAGGTGAACTTGAAAAACTCAGCGAGGGGTTAACCAAACGTGAACCAACAGATCAACGAAATAGGAATCCCCCAAAATCTGGAACGACAACAAAAATTGAACGAATGGAAGTCGCACAAGGCAAACAAATGTCTCATGGGTAACCCCACAGAAATCGTACCATGCTGAATGCGGCTTTGTGCCAACAGCAAATAGCATTCGCGAGCAAAACCGTTTCTTGGTCGGATGCACACCGATCGGGCCCCACGATGGGCGCCATTTCGTGGGACCCTCTCGGTGTCCCACAGGCGGCCCAACTCACCTAGGCCAAGAGAAGAGCAACACTAGCTTGCTGCGACAACAGTTTAATCCACCGCACTTGTTTGAACCGCATTGTTGGTGCCCTGAAACCCCAAAGGCGGGAAAGTCTCCCAACGCCAAAAGGTGCTGCACTCATAGCCCTTCGCGCTGCCGTATTGCTCTTCCGATAACGCCACGTAACTCATGAGGGTTCTATAAACAGTACAGTCATTTATTCCCACAAAACATATGTCCTAGTCCGGACCAGTCTACCGTACCAATGTCATTGCGAACGTCACCATACGCGTGACCATAAAATTGGCGGCGCCCACAACTGGCAGTCAAACCGTTCGTAAACAACCCGATTAGCTTTCCTTTGCATCATTTCCTGCTGTCTTTCCACGTCAGTGATTAATTATCTTATCAATATTCTTTCAGTAGACCACGTAGATTTGCAAATGTTGCCTCGTATTGCAGACCACCCCCAACTTAGTAATAATGATACCGGTGCTAAAACTCACATCAGAACATAAAAAAAGAGCATCTTTTTTGCAAACATCCTCCATTGCGGGAGAAACCAGCCACCATGCTCAGTAAAAAAAAACACCTTTCAATTTACGCCAGCAAGGAACGATCATTTAATAGTTTCACGGTTGTGGGGAAACAGTCGACTAACGCCAAAGCACAATGTGAACGAGGTCACATAACATGACAATGATGTTTCTTCTGACCAGGACAAGACGGTGATTTTGTCATAAGCGGACCACAGGGAGGTCATAGAAACGGCTGTCTTAGGACACGCGACAAGTAGGAACGAAAAATTTGAAGTTTCCACGTTTTGAAAATCAAGCTAGCGTGTCGTGTTCTGTCGTTCGTATTTTTATATCGTTACGCGGCAATCGGTATGTTTTCCGTAACTTGTGATCATTACGACGGCTTGTGATGACGACCGTTTGCATTACGACGCGGCCGCGCTTACTGTGCTGTGCTGTATCTGGCTGGGTAGAGACGCTATGGTCCTACACGTCAGCTATTAGTTTTATGTCATATTTCAATTCGAAAGGCCCTGTCCGTCGAGTTGAAAGCAGTCAATCGGAGCTAGTCCAAGAGTACACTCTAAATCTGGTCACCCATAGTAAGGGTTAAAAAATGATCATTTTTTAACCCTTACATCAGGGGTTATGGTCTAACCCTTTTGTACGGGTTATGTAGGCGTGGCCTGCACATAAGCGTGACACTCAAGGCCGCAGTTTTTTAGCCTTATGGGTTACGAAACGTAACCCTTCCCGTAGGCGCTGAACCCCGCTTTATGGGTTACCAGTCCTCTGCAGCGCTCTTCCCTTCACAGCAGTGTAGCTTGTGGTGAAGCCCGCTCGCTGAGTGCATCGCCGTGTGGCCCCAGCTCATGTACTTCTAGAGAAGTGGCAGTGTACAGGCATGAAAATAAAATTGTGTTTGTGATAAAATAAACGCATGCACACTTGTACATGAAATCCGAGTATGGAACACATCGATTTATTATGGCTAAATGACAAATTACAAAATTATTTCACAACTACTCAGAGTCGGGAAACATTAGTTTGCTTCGTTAAGCCAGCTGTCTGTTGATGCGGATGTGAGTACTGACAACATGACGGACCTGAATTACTGACAACAAATCTGCTCCTGGGAACCATATACGAAATGCTGACAAGTACATGCAAGATATTGTATGATACTTCACTCTGCGGCTTGCGTTATCCTGGTGGTGTACCGTAGCTTGTACTCCAATCATTCTAGAATAGTCGAACAGTTGTACACAGAGGCTTACTGCGCCGTGAAATTCGATCCCGGTGTACCCAGGTCATCACTGTTTCTGCATCTTGAAAAGACACATGCATGAACAAGCCTTAGCTGACGTCAGACAGCTACACTCGCTCTCAAAAGCCGGTCACACATTAAAAGAAAGAGAGGGACAAATGTAAAAAGAGAAGAGATACACACTGTTGCAAACTCACTGTTTCGTCCCGAATGGTGGCCACAGCCATCTCCTCAACGCGAGGCACGTCTACAAAAAGCACCGCCACTTGTTTGTTTTGCGACAGCACAATTCATGGCTTTAATAATTGCGGAAGACACTCACCAATTGATTCAAGACGCCCCTGTGTTGAAGGCGAATGGCCGCAGAACACACACCACCCAGTGCGGTCGCCGGCATGATCCTCAATCTTCTTCATGAACTCAGCACAATCACACTCATTTTGCTTGCATCGACCCCAAAAGTTGCCGCGAATGTCCTCGGAAGTGAACATCAGTACAGCAACAACAAGACGGAAGAGTTCAAAGCCAACGAGTCGCAGAGACAACTTGATCCAAGCCTGGACTCGAAGCTCCGAGCGTCCGCGTCCGTTCAGTTTGAATGTTTCAGCGCAGGCGCAGAAGACGCGAAACTTGTAGCAAATTCGTTCTTGTCCTCGTAATAAGGGTTACGGTTGAGAGTATGGGTGACTGGAATTACGTAAGGGTGATATTTGAAGGGTGACATCGATGACACGTCACTGTCACCCTTGTAGCACGGTGCCGAAGCGTTACAGCGGGCTCATGTAACCCTTGGAATGGGTTCTAGACGAAGTAACCCATGGATTTAAGGGGGAAATGCCAATGTAACCCCTGGAACACAGGTTACAGGCCGTTAAGGGGGACGATAAGGGGGACCGGATTTAGAGTGTAGTATGACCTATGAGTGATAGTTTCTGTGGTGTATGACCAGGAACAGACGGCGGGACAGCCCTATAGATCAAACATAGCGAGGTATGCCGAAGTTATGCCATCACCCATGGCATTTAAGCCGTCTCTGCCCTCTTTTTCGCTTCCGCCTATACCGATGAAGACCGCAGCGCAGACATTTGCTGACAGTCTCTCTGAACTCGGTTTGGGGAATCGCGATCTATAGTTAGTAAGTGACTGAGTCGGACCTGCAACGAATCTATAATGCATTTCCTCTACAGGCCGTGATGACGCATTGCTGAGTGTAGTAACTGTTGAAACGTTGTTTCACGTGCAAGAAACAGTCATCGTTTGCCTTATCGACGTGCACTCCTTTCTTACCAGGAAAGCCCTCCTCGCCCGAAGTAGTACCGACAGGAAAGGAACTGCAGCAAGGTCAACCACCGGAAGTGACGAAACAACCCACGTCAGTTACTGTAAGACCCGGAGAAAGAGCTACACTTCAGGCTACTGTTGTTGGCACTCCTAAGGTGAGCTCTAAGCGCAGTTGTCACAGGCAGCATGTATGTTGTCCTGAAAAAGTACAGTCTTGCATACAGTACAGTCAAAAGTACAGTCACAAGTGTCATATGTATCATATGTTGCATGGAAGACGACATTCTTAGGTGTACTGGTCATCTCGAGATAACAGCCTTCCAAGAGTTTTCAAATCAGACTCAGCTAAGCTTGTCTCGGGGGCACGCAGCAGTACTGGCACAAAGCGTGGAATTACCCAAAGAGCGTATAACCCCCGTTTTCGGTCTGGGAACAGTAATCGCTCAACGGAACGTTAGGAACAAGCATGAGCTTAACGGCTGTTGGCCATGACGAGGAAAGCACCTTCACGAGCGAATGTAGAAACGCTCAGGACCACTATCAACCGAACTGCATAAGTCGCTGACATAATGTAACTGGCAACAGGAGAATCAAGCATTTAAAATCCCAGGAAAACTATGCCCCAGTGGCATGACACCTATACTGGTACCTAAGTTTTCTACAACTCGTACAGCTTGGGACAAAAGTTTACGGAACACGGCACTGGCACATTTCTTCATCGGAGCGGCCCCCTGTTAGGTATTAGGAAGAGATCGAACAAGAAACGAGTGACCGGCTATTCTGTTAATATTTCAGTATGTGTGTCTGCTCCTTTTGGCTGCTAGGGTGTCGTCCCAACAGCGAAAAACGATACCTCGGTGTTCCGTAAACTTTTGTCCCAAGCTGTACCTCCATACTGGAGATTCACATAGAAGAACCAGAACAGCAGCGGATGATATTGGTTACAACGCTGCTAGCCATCAAGTTCTGGAATATACGGAGACAACAGAACCTGTTTCAATAACTCTCCCTATGTATTTGTATATGGTGCATTAATATGAGGCTGTGATTATTGTGCAATTAGCCGGACGTCCAGTGGTACAAAGACGGACGACCTATCACAAGAGGTGACGTAGTTCCAGTCACAGAGACCGCCCCGGATGGAACGATCACAACGAAGCTGGTTGTCGAGAGGGCAACCTTGGAAGATGCCGGCACCTACTGGTGCGTCGCTAAAAACTGGTGGGGAAAAGCTGAAAGCGTCCGAGTCACACTTAACATCAAAGGTAAGAAGCGATCTAGGGACGTACAAGAACGTTTATGAGCGGTATGCCATGATCATCGTTCCAGGTGCTAGGGAGCCACCACGGTTCGTGGAACATCTGGCACCGGAGGTTGTCATAAGTGGCCTCAGCGTCGTCTTGCGCTGCAAAGTTATCGGTTCACAGCCCATAACGGTAGAGTAGCATGAAACAAGTGGTGTAAATGGTATGATGTGCACTTGACTACAAATGAAAATTTTGGCCAACAGGTCAAGTGGTACAGGAATAGGCGGGAAGTGAAACAAACTCCAGATTTCCGGATGGAATATAATCCCGAGTCCGGAAATGTTGTCCTTACAATCGCTGAAATCTTCCCGGATGATCAAGGGCTTTATTCTTGCAAAGCTGCCAACGAGTTTGGAGAGGACGAAACGTCAGCACCCGTCACAGTGACAGGTATGGATATGACGTGATGCGTTTGAGTGTTCGAGATCAGATTTCATGCTTTTCCACCATACAGATATGGAGTTGTTGGACGCTGCACCTAAGGTACAGCCGCGCTTCGTTCTTCCCTTGCGCCCATCGTCATTTCCTGAAGGTGAACCTGCAATGCTTCGAGTTGAAGCGCACGGTGTTCCCGACCCCACGTTTTCCTGGTGAGGATTTTCGTTAGATATTTACCCATTCTCTTGTGGAAGCTATATCATTGACCATACTGAGTGCTAGCGACGATAACCGTTTACTGACGAGAGGCGCTGCTCGAAACTCGAATGCTCGAAGATATCGTATTTGAATTTCATAGTTTTGCAATGCGTATTGGGCGTTA
This sequence comes from Ornithodoros turicata, assembly GCF_037126465.1. Classification (NCBI taxonomy): domain Eukaryota; kingdom Metazoa; phylum Arthropoda; class Arachnida; order Ixodida; family Argasidae; genus Ornithodoros; species Ornithodoros turicata. The sequence goes on from NC_088201.1 coordinate 5,898,509, forward strand.
CGTGAAAGCTTAAAGCTTGCTTCAGTGTTCGTGATATTTCAAGTTTCTAAGGTAGGGTAAATAGTGCCGTTTATCAAAACTCAGCGACAGAAACGCGTAAAATGGAACACGGTATGGCGACTAACTGGCGAGTTCCCTTGTCTTCGTAGGTACTTTGAAGGCCGCCAACTGAAAAGTTCTCGCGACTTTCTCGTTACAACTGAAGGGCTCACCAGTAATGTAATGATAGCGGAGCTGTTCCCTGAAGACGCCGGCCCTTATGAGTGCCGTGCTCAGAACCCAGCTGGAAGAGCAACAACATCAGCAAATCTTAGTGTCTTACCTGGTCAGTACACTTCTCGTTACGGCTTCACGTACTTGCTGTGTGACTCCGTGTTGCTCTATATGAAAGTATTTTGTTACCTGATAAATGCAGCTGGTGGTCCAGAATCAGGTGCTGTGACGCTGGACGAAGCTGGTCTTCCAACTCCCCAGCCCGATGATCTTCCACAGATGTCGGCCCCTATCTTTACGAAAGGCCTTGTATCGCAAACTGTTCCGGAAGGCGGATCCGTAGTGTTCGAGGGTCAGGTGTCGGCTTTCCCGGACGTCGTGTGCTTCACCTGGTATCTAAATGGAAGGGTGCTAAAAGTAAGTGTCACTAATGTAAGATCATTGGGTTCGTGATTAACTGTAATATACTAGGGCTTAGAACGGAAAACAAAAACATGCACACATGATATACGTTGTTTCGAACGCAGTCGTCAAGAGATTTCCTGATCCACAGCGAGGGCACTAAAACAACCCTGAAAATCGCCGAGGTGTTTGTGGATGACGCGGGAACTTTCTCGGTAACTGCTGAGAACCCCGTCGGTATCGCGACTTCTCGCGCGAAACTCACTGTAGAAGGTAATGGAAAGCAGATATGGTGGCTTCGTCGTATTAATCCTCATTACGATAACCCTCCTCGTGTTGAAAACAAAAAATCTCTTTTGTTTTACAGTGGAGTCCAGTGAAGTAGAAAACTTGGAAGCACCTCGGTTCTTAACAGAACTCACTCCTGTGACAGTGATGGACGGCGGAGAGGCTAAACTTTCTGTCTACGTGAGTATACAGGTACTGTCTTCAAGTGCATTCCTGTACCTGAGGAACATTGCACAGGTGACCGGAAAGCCTCCACCGCGTGTCACGTGGTACCACAACGACCGGGAAGTCAAGAACAACGCTGATGTGTGGACGACACTCCGAACGGACGGCTACTGCGAGCTCTTCATTTCAGAAGCGTTCCCCGAAGACATGGGCGAATACGTCTGCAAGGCCACGAATGTTGCAGGAACGGCTACCTGTAGGACGCACGTCCATGTCGAGGGTATGTCGCTGCACGCAACTGTGGATGTAGGGAGCATTTGGGCGCGAGCAAGAGGGCGGACAGAGTGGACAAAATTACTGAAATCCAAGTATTCACAAGGAAATATTTTGCTCGTAGAAAAGTTTCTATGGCGTAGCATAGCGCACTGTTGCTCCGAGATGCTCGTGATGTTGTGCCCTCATCGAAATAGCAGTAGCCCCGTGAGACACGTCATTATGAAAAAAAAAAAAAAAAAAAAAAAAACAAGGTGGGGAGGGGGCTTTCTCGATTTGGGGGGGAGAGGTCCGCGAAGTTTTGGGCGTATAATATACTTTGGTGACTATAGTGATGTTAATTGCGTTAAATTGTGTTAATCAGTTGATGACTTTCGTGAAAAAAAGAAAAGAAAAAAGAAGTAGAAGTATCGTCTTTTGGCCGCGGGGTAGTCAAGCAAGTCGGGCAAATCAGAAACTCTCACCTGCAAATTCTTGTATCAGAATTTCTCGACATTTAACAGAAACTGGCTTCGAGTCGTTTTTAGAGCACAGACGATCGCAAATGCTGCACACATGTGTGACTAAACTTGTTCTCGAGAAACCGTTTCGTAAATTCTTTCGTCGGCCGCTGGACACTTTGACTGGTAAGTTACAGCACTAGTTGACAGTTCTGAAACAGCTGAAGAACCCCTCGCAGACGACATTTACGGCCATCGCTTGGTGATCGAGCGCGTTTGAGAGCGTTGGGGCAAAATTTTTTTGGTCGACGAAGGTAGTCGAATACGTCGAAGGTTGCTCTCCAGATTTTCTGCAATAACAAACAGCGTTGGGCTAGTTGGTAAGCATACGACATGGTAGAAAGCGGCACAAAAACACGGACTAGAAGAAGACGACAACACCAGCGCGGTTGAGGGTGTCTAAGGGTCAAACGGGTACTGACCAGGAGCGAGAGTCTAGGCGTAAGAAGTTCCTTGTCGTCCCGTATGTTCACTCTGTGTCTCATAACCTAAAGAAGGTGGGGGAACGTTTTGGGGTTAATGTGCTGTTTTCAGCCCCCTTTAAGCTGAGCAGGTTATCGGCGATTGTCAAGTCTCCTGCACGGAAGCCTATATGTGGTGTCCAATCCATTTGTGTCCTGTAGGTTAGGTGTGGTCTACAGTGTCCCCCTCTCGTGTGGTCGATTTTATATAGGCCAGACGGGTCGGTGCGTCAATATAAGGCTCAGAGAGCATGCTTCATCCTTGGGAGGCACACCCTCTGGGCATCTTGCGCTGCATTGTAGTAGATGTGGGTGCAACCCGATTTTTCGAGACACTGTAGTTGGTGCTGTGTCATCTAATGTCTTGACTAGAGAAATGGTAGAGGCCTATGCTATCAATAGGACGGGTGTTAAGTGCGTGAGTCAGGCGTCGGTAACATTATCGGGGAGGGAGATTTTCTTCCTTGATAGCAGCGCATGGAGGACACTTATCTCTGTTTGGGATGACCCTGATTGAGGCTGTTGCTTCCGTAGGTGGCGTCGCGGTGTGCGCGATTGTGTCTTTTGGTCACATTAAAATTGAGTTGTGAGTAAAGCGCTGTTGTTGTCGTCGTCTTCTGGTCCGTGTCTTTGCGCTTTCTACCATGTCGCAGATTTTCTGGTTCTGTGCTCTCGGACACGCTCAGCTCCGGTTTTGGGAACCTTAGGGGCCTCGGTAATTTCGGCTTGTACCAAAACCTTCCGTGTGGGGGTACCCTCTCATGCGTTCAACAGCAGCTTTTAAAGGGACGGTGAAGCGCAGAGATATGTATCGCCACTTTTAAGGCACCTTACAAGGTTTACGCTATTCTTGTATACTCAAACTCGAGTAAAGTAAACGAAACAAACCAAACTTATACGGTGATTATTTGGCAAGTTATCAGCGCGGACTGTCATACCGAGCTCCGATTTCGAGCGCTTACTCCCCATCCCCACTGTTCGCGCTAGTCGACGAAACGACCTTGAAACTTGTATAGAGCCATTGTTGCTATCAGAAACCTTTCGCAAGATGCATTTTGCTGCAAGCGATGGTAAGCAACTTCCAAAACGTTACATAAAATTTCTCCAGTGTCAGTCACATAATCGATTGATGCCAATGTCACATCATGTCCTCAACCAATTTTATCCTCGCTTCCCACAATAAATGTATTATTCCACGATAGGTCTGAGAATGTTACCTGGGGCCCTCTTCTCGTCAAAGTAATCGACCTCGATTACTTTGTGTTTCGCCTGTCGTTGGTCGTTTCGTGAAGAAGGCGTGAAGAACGCACCGAACTCAGAGAATCGAGAATCGAGAATGGGGCGAGAACGTTGTCATTCGAGATGATGGTTGGCTAGGAGCGTGCTATGTGGTGAAGTTCATTTTTAAGAGTGTAGATAAAGCATGAAGAGTGCAGGATCAAGTGCTCCACTATTGGTTGAGGGCGCTTGACATTCATCTCTGTTGTTCTTCACGCCTTCTGCACGCAACGACCAATGGCAGGTGAGACACAAAGTAATCGAGGTCGAGACTTGGACGAGAATAGGGCCCCTGGGACCACGTTGTTCGAGAATAGCGAGCACAATCGTCCAGAACATTTGTGCTACTGCGTTATAATTTTTTTTTTTTCTGAGTAGTGGAGCTTGCTTGTATTGTCATAACTGTGCAGATAAAATGCAAGATGCGCTTTGCCTCATATTGTGTCATCGCCCTTTATTGTTTCTTAAATATGCTGTAGCATACGAATACGTCCCAGACTCGGAAGTGGCGTCGGCGACATACGACACGACGGCTGCAGGGAAGCAACACACTCAAGAGGACTCGTACTATTCCATGGACACGATGCAGAGCTTTTCTGAGTTAGACGAATCCGATATGGAGAAAATTCCTGACCTCCCACGTGACGACGGAAAACCACCGAAGGCCCCGGTAAGTCTCACAATTCATAGCCAGAAGGTTCGTGCGCAAAGCAGCTATCTCTTTAAGCAGTCTAGTGGCAACGGTGCGTTCGGGTACGATTCAGCTGCACAAGACAAATACGGGGTATCTGCGCTAGCTGTGGTCAGATTTTTTTTAATGTACGAAAATGCCTTAAAGGGACTATCGCATCCATCTCAGACGATTCCGAAACTGTAGCGCCGTTTTACTCCGCGTTCATCGCTGATAATAACGCCGAAAACCCGACGCGAATTGGCAGCGTTGTTCCTGTGTAGTTTGATATAAAACTTCGCAAGAGCAGACGACGCATTAGTGGGTTCCCTCTCCGGAAACGTCACACGGACGAGGCCAATCACTGCTGCACCTATGATATGGAGAATACCAATCACGGAGCGGCCGGAGGGACCTTGGTAGCCTTGGCAACCGACAGACAGGCGGCCGGGCGGGCGAGCGAGGCGGAATGCTAGGGAACGGCGTCTTCTCTGTTACCGGCTCGCGGAACGTTGTTTCTGGTTAGTGTCGAACGTGTTCGTACAGTCAGGAGCGTAACGCCTTGTTTCACGTAACATGGTTACGTCTGCACTCACACTGGTAAGCGAAAGCCAGCGTATTTACCGAGGACTTTTCACTTAGTATAGTGCGATGCGAACGCCAAGCAGACGATCTCGGAGACAATCGCCTGCGCTGCGCTCCTATTCGTGTGCCTCGCTTACGTCATCATCGTGTTGGCTGCAGATGGAATGCGGACCTTTAAAGCTCGATTACTTAATATTTAAGCTGTTTTCGGAAGAGAAATTTGGCAAAGTTGACTCTGAAACGGTGACGAACATTATCCTATCGGTATCATACATACGTTCCCGGATGCGATCGTCCCTTTAATTACAATAATTGCTCACTTACGTTCATTTTGTATGGCTCTTCCTCCTCCTCCTCTGAGCATACATCTGCAGTACATCGGGTATCCGCGCGAGCAATATTACCGGGTAGGATGTCCGCGAAGGACAGCGAGGAAAAGAGCGTGCACCAAGAAGATATCACGGGAACAAATAGGAGTATCCGAACGAGCATCTCTGTTTAGCTTTGCTCCGTTTGCATGTGTTTGACAGTAAATTTCACAATTGTGACTTGATAGTATCTTGAAAGTAACCTGTTACTTTTGTGAGTATTTAGTATTCTGTTCAAATACTTTTCACGGTTGAGTTTCAGGTACTTTGTGCCTGGTACCCAGTGACTTAACTTGAATACTTTTTTGAGTACCATGTACAAGTCTACCCTCTACGCTGTGCAGGGCAAAACCAAGCACCGTAAGCAGCCTCACAAGCGAAGGAAAAAGAGGACATCACGAGGAACCCCTGAAATACCGAAAGAGGTGATCCCACCCTGTTATGAGCCCGTGCAACCATGGGAGCCAGGCAGACGTAAAACCTCAGATCCAGGTTCCGCTCCCGTGTTTGTGGTTCCACTGGAAGATGTGGTCGTTCCACTTGGGCAGCCTGCCACGTAAGTACACTGGGACAATCACAAAGGGGGCTGCTGTGCACTTTAGCACGGCTTAAGACAACAGGAGTGGACAATAGATTACCGATTGTCATTGATAGTAGTGGTACTATTGGATGTAATAAAGCTGAGAGAAACATCGGCAGTCTTACAATGTCGTGGAGGGCCAAAAAGACCTACGTCTGAGTGCCGCCGACGATGATATGACTGTGGTATCTGTCTGTCACGCTACAGATAGTTATCCCTAACATCGATACTAAACCCCACAGCATTTTTTGATAATTTTCTGTATCCCAGCTGTGTTCTTTTGTTTGCTTGAAAGCATTAGGGAATAGCAAGCCCACACCGTGGCTAACCTTTTTCTTCCCTTTTTCTTACTTTGCATTAAACATATCCCCCCCCCCCACAGCATGGGAAGATGCCTGAGCAGATGGGCTTTCTAGTAGGGGTACTTTGAAAGTATTTCCTGTTGTCTCATGTAGGTTGGACTGCAAGGCTGTTGGAATGCCAAAGCCCAAGATTGTATGGTACAGAGACGGAGAGGTGGTGAAGCACACGCCGGACTACCAGCTCTATTACGACACACAAGGTCTGTCATCCCTCACCATCTGTCACACAACGTTGGAAGACTTTGGAGACTACGTGGTGGAGGCGAAAAATCGCTATGGCGTTGATAGCACGCAAGCAGAGCTCATTCAACTCGGTAAGCTCATGCTGTGCCTTTTGGAATGAACACAACCTGAGAACCACTCAGGTGGTCCGCGCTATTTTGGTTGTCTTCACTTCTTCGGAAGTCAGCTAAAGTTTACCTGCACAGGTCGCAGCACTATCATAATCGTTAATTTCGTACTCCCGCAGACTTGAACTCGATGCGGCCAATGCGAAGGATACCACGAGCAGATCACAGGCTGAGCTTGGGTAAGTATTCAAAAGCGTTCAGGCGGGTACATAGAGAATGATTGACAAGGTATCTATGTGCCTCTTCTACGGCCATAAAAAAAAAAAAACTACGGCCATAAAAAAAAACAATTTTTTTTAATTTTTGGAGTTCGGGAAGTGTTTGGGTGTATCCTATTCATTGCGGTTATAAGTTTGAATGAGAATGAAGTCTCTTGACCCAAAATTCACATGGTCTCTAGGATCTAGTCCCTTCGTGTGCAGTGTCTAGTTCAATGGCCTCTATTCTAGCATGCTTGCTTTGCAACTCAATATTGGCGCTTGAAGTGCTGACGAGATTGATTTTTCTTTTTTTTTTTTGCTGTTATCGTCAGAGTCGGAAGATATTATTTGGGGAGAGAGGTTAGATAACAAACCATAACCAACTGGTGGAGAAGTCGAACCATGTCCTAGAAGCCGACTGACCAAAACGGTCGAGCACTACTGCGCATTTAAATTTTTGCATACTAGTCATCAATGACATTTGCGGTGCTTTGGATAGTGTCGCTTGCACCGAATATTTTACAGTATTGACACTACTCCATAATTTATCGTCACTAAAGTCTAACCCACTTTTTGGCACGACTTCCCGTTCAGATTACCAGCCAATGCGCCCCCGGTTTGAAATGCCTCTTCAGAGCAGCTACTACAAACCTCTTGGCTTCCCGGTCACCTTGGAATGCTTAGTACGAGGTCGGCCCAAGCCTACCATCACTTGGTATCACAATGGCATCCAAGTGGAACCATTGCGTATGCCTGTCTACAAGACAACGGTCCTTAGCGACAAGTGCATGTTGCACATCACGGAAATGACAACTGCCACACAGGGACACTACGTCTGTAAGGCAAACAACGACGCAGGAGAACGGGTGACGGAGTGCTTCCTGCATATTGGAGGTAAAAATATTTTTAGCTCCAAATATTCATATATATAATTAGAAGTAGATTTACACGTAAGGTATGTCAGTCTAGTGTGGCGACATGCTGCACGTGCCGCAGGGTAGGACTGGGGATAATTTGGACCACCTAGCTGGGGTTCTTTGGGGATAATTTGGACCACCTGGGATAATTTGGACCACCTGGGGTTCTTTGGAGATAATTTGGACCACCTGGGGTTCTTTGGGGATAATTCGGACCACCTGGGATTCTTTGGGGATAATTCGGACCACCTGAGGTTCTTTGGGGATAATTTGGACCACCTGGTGTTCTTTGGAGATAATTTGGACCACCAGGGATTCTTTGGGGATAATTCGGACCACCTGGGGTTCTTTGGGGATAATTTGGACCACCTGGTGTTCTTTGGGGATAATTTGGACCACCTGGCGTTCTTTGGGGATAATTTGGACCACTTGGGGGTTTTGGGGGGATAATTTGGACCGCCTGGGGTTTTGGGGGGATAATTTGGACCACTTGGGGTTCTTTGGGGATAATTTGGACCACCTGGGAACTGAACCCCCGTTCTTGAGCTCAGCAGGTCAACACGCTACCGACTGAGCGACTGAGGCTGGCGAATATAACTGAGTCAGGGTTAATACTCGGTTATGGACCCTTGTTTCGTAACTATGCCACGCTCATGCCCCACCTATATGCCACATGTGTTGAAAACATGTCATCGTTACGTAACACTCATGCTCTTATGACTTCTGTTCCTGTCAGGATCATTACCCGTGGCCCACAGTTAGGGATCCGGGTTTTCGGACTTGCCCGAAAATATCCGAAAATATCCGAAAAGCGTACGCAAGTAAAATTGAAACCAGTTCAGATTTATCCAACAAACTGCTGTTTTGAAGTGCTCCAATAACCGAGAGCTCACCAAGAAAAGCCATGCCCTGAGTTGACTTCCTTCCTTCTGTGTCGAGATTGCCTTGCATCGCTGGTTACCGGCCCCGCGACAATGAAGGGTGACTCTCTTGACACAAATTCGCTGTGCAGTAGTCTTTCACGTGAAGTCTCGTGCGTGCAGCAACTCGGCGTCCTCCTAAAAGTGAATAAAGGAGCACAGGTGACATACAAATTATCTTCTTGAAAGCGTAGCCGGTCGTTGCAACGCAGACAGTAATACCCCTGTCACACGGGCATTTCTATCCTTCTCGAATCCGATCTGCATCGAACTTCCCGAGCACGCTCGAGTTTTGATGCTGCTACACGGCCACTTTCAATGCGCATTGAATGGTTGACCTGTGCAAATGAATAAACGGAACTCATTAATTTCGCGTTTCCTGTATAACAGCGATATTAGTGGTAATTTATCGTATACCGATGTAAGCATCATTTGTAGCTTCGCGGGCATGTCCGTCTTAAGTTATGACAGTTCACCGGGGTCGAGGATGCAAATGGCGTCCGTCGAGCCGTCTTGAAATTCTCAATCCTGTTATGGGAACTGTCTTGAGTCAAGCAGGATCAAAGTTCGATCCTGCTTGGAAGCGGCCGTGTAGCACCATCCGATCTGCATTGGGTTCAAGCAGGTTCGGTCGAGCAGGATCGAAAATGCCCGTGTGACAGGGGTATAGATGGGACGCAAGCGAAAGCTATCTTGCGACTATGTCAAGAAATATCCGAATTTCGGGAAGATGATCAGGTCACCCGGCGGTTGTGATACAGATGATCATGTCTGCATGTTCCGCCGCATAACAGTAACCGTCATTTGCAAAACAGCTTCTCCTTCGTTTTCTGAGTGTGTACTTACACAGTCGTCGGTTCTTCTCTGACCTTCAGTTATCAACCCAGTTGCAAAAAATAAACGACGTAAAATTCCGAATTCTCGAAAAACAATAATAAACTCGAAAGAAAAACCTAAACCCTACCTGCGACCTATGTCTCAACCTGTTGTGACCATGGACGCTGTGCTCTTTGTGCTCTCACATGTATTTCTCGCGCTTTAGTTCTTGTTAGTTCATAGGAATTGTGTGTGGAATATGACAAATGCCTTCTGCTTGAACGGTTCAACCCACTGCAGAACCCGAGGATCAAGGGTTGGAACCCTATCAACCACCGGAAAAGCTGCATCCAGCAGGCGTCCCATTGCCCCCGTTTCTCCAGAAGAAATCTCCAAGGGTACGGACGTCAGAAGATGAATACTTGAGCTACGAATCGGAGTCTGAAATCAGCTTCAAGGAAACGATTGCACCCCAAATTCGGAAGTTACCGAAGCCAAAAGGCAAGTGTTTATAGTATCATGTTCCCTTAGGCAGAAGACAGGTTATGTGCGACGGTTGGAAAACTGATTTTTTAAAAAATTAGATATTTGGTGGCCTCTTTCCGTTAAGGAGCTTTAAAACAACAAGCCTCATCAGAAACGAAACTTATCAAAGAGAGTTCCTACAGTGTTTTGGTTCGGGCAATGGCATGCCGTTTTGTTGGCCTATGTTTTTGGTGAATCCTTAGCCCATAATGTTGTCGCTGCATTATTTTATTTTGGAAAAAGGTAGTTGCAGTTTCCCCAAATTCCAGAACGTACTTATGCCGGGGTACTTCAGCTTCTGAAAAAAAAAATTACAAAACATCAAAGCTCGTTAGAACATGTACCCTAGAAATTTAAAAAAAGGGATACCTAGCGATATTCCACACGCTTGCAGGATTTGCATGTGCCTAAGTAGATGTCTCACTGCTTGATGTCTCACACCGGCGTGGTTCTACTTGTGTACATAGAACTGCCTCCAGCAGAGCCAGAGGACAAAGGGAAAGGGTTTTTCTCGACGATCCTCAAACCAGCGTGGCCCTTGAGTTTGTTCCGATCAGTTTCTCCTCAGCCAACTACACAGCAAGAGCCTTTGGAGAAACCGTCACCGGAGCCTCCACGAGCAGCGTCCATACCAAAAGGTAAACAGGATGTCGGACGCGTTTTCTATAGATATGTGATCATGGGTACAGGACGTCACTGAATAGGTCAGCGTCACAGTCGTAAGGAATGCTCTGTGTCTTGCAAACGAACTTACATTGCTAGCGGCGGCACAGCAATACAGAAATGAACCTTCATGCTTACATGCAGCGCGGGGAGTGCCTTGTGGACATGCCTTTCCCCATAGTCCCTGTATTTTACACTTGGAATGAGGATTTTGTAAACTGGAGCTGAGCATTAGGAGCTGTTTGCCACACAAGCAACCAATGACTCGACAACAAGGGTCTCACACGACGCATAATAGCTGTATTATTGCGCAAGGCTGATGGGATATTTGCTCATGTGTGCCCTTTTAAAGACCTTGGAAAGCCTCCGACTGGACGAAGGCCTGAAGAGATCACAAGGTGGGAACCACGACGACTATCGGAGGTGGGGCAGCCACCCAAGTTTGTCGCTCCCCTGCAAGACGTCGAAGTGCCCGCGGGCTACCCTGCCACGTGAGTGAAGTATTCGTCCCTATCAGTGGTAATACCTTGTAATGACGCCAGTGTAAACGTGGAAGTGCATCGCAGCAAGTAGAGCGGGTAGAAGCCAAGATGGATACTGTAGGGGTCGTTTGTTAAGTTGCTTGACTCGCCGTTGAATTTCGGCTTCACATCTTCATATATGTATGAACAAAGCAGGAGGTATATGTAGTTTATGACATCGTTGTACTGCATGCTAGAATATTGAGGAAAAAAAAAACATTTTTTAACGTGTCGTAGCAAGCGAGATGTAGACCCTTGAACGCACCTCCGCGTCGAGCTCTGACGTCACAGGAGCGTGAGCCATTCCTATTGGTTATCGAAAGCACGTGACCGCAGAGTTGCCTATCGTGATGTCAGAGCCGCATTAGTTTCGGTATAGTGGCGGTGCCGATTTTCTATGCTATGTCTATCACCTTCTTTGCTGTAAAGTTGCTGGGATCACGTCGATGCTTTCCATTCACGCAATTATATTATTTTAGCCTAGTCTTTCAAGTTACTTGCGTTTAATCGAACCGTTGCGCAGCCATTTAGGATATAACTAGAAGTGAGTGCGGAAATGCGTACCCGCGGACGCAGTGCGGGTACACCCGCAACCTGCAGCGATACTGATTGAATTTCTACTCGCAAATAGGAAAATTGCGCTGGGGTACATACCAGCACGTGGACTCACATGTATTTATCACATGCACCTACAAACTAGCCCCGAGCTGCTCTAGGGTCTACAATACCGTGACAAGTCAAAATTTTCGCACCTGCATGCATTCAAATTGAGAATAGTTCTCTTCATCTCTACGCCATTCAATTTGTAAACTTGATAATTGAACGTGTTGCGCCTCATATGCAGCGCGTTGTTTAGCTTTTGGATCGCAATTGATTTTCTGCGCTGTATACTCATGAAGACGTAACACCTCAATGCGTAACACAATTCGTGTACAGTTACGCAAATTCGCCGACTTATGCTAAACGGATGCGAGGCAAATATTTTGCGTCTTCTTTTTATTTACACGAGTATATTCCTGTAGGCAGCAGCCACTTAGTCCCATTTACATCGCAATACCAGCAGTTCTTACGCTACTTAGTTGAAGAAGCTCGCAAGATGTCGAAATCGCGGCCCGAACATTGCGACACTGCACTTATGGCATCTGATTTGAGCCTTTTTGTGGCAATTAACATATACGTATCGAAATTGTCACAAAAGGGCCTCCCATTTTCAAATCAGAAATGAGAATGACGGTTGCTTCTGAGCCTGTCATGCGCTGTACACATAATGCTGCTTTTAGAGTCTATGTGGGAAAACGATTGACAGCTAGTGTAAGATATTGTTAGATGATGAGCTCGCAGTTGAGCTGAAAGGAACGAGAGGCATTCTCATCAACGCGTGCTGTTTCGCTTAATGTTCGGTATCGAACTCGTCAGCTATTTAAATGAAACCCATGGGTGTTCCGGTGAAAGGTCGCTACGTGAAAACGTGTACTGGGGAAACATGCCAAAAAAATGAGTAAGTTAAGACAACAAAAGGTTTTCGTCGGTGCGGGTAATACGGGTGCACCCTCAGCAACACTGAATTTCTGCCCACGGATCGCAAAAGTGCGCGGGTATCTACGGGTAACCGCGCTCACCTCTATAACGGATGTATTTGTCACCAACCGGGCAAACGAAAGCGAAACTCGATTTTTTTTTCTCCAACATTTTCCAATAGTATACTTTCGATATTTTAGACTGGATTGCAAAGTCACCGGAGCACCGAAGCCGAAAATTACGTGGTACAAACAAGGCGAAGTGGTCAAGTACTCCCAAGAGACCAGCTTATACTATGACACAGAAGGCAACTGCTCAGTCACCATTCACAGGTAAGCGACAACGATAGACAACCCAGTCATTAAAGGACGTCAGAACGCTGCCAGCCTTTGATGTCGCCCCGTAACGCGTTTGCGCACGGCGACGCCCAAGAGCGACGATTGGCTCGTACATATGATAAAAAATTTAAGCTCCGGAATTAGTCTTGCCAAAAAATTAGTTCGTAAAATGTTCGTGATATGTTTGCAGAAAGGTTATTGATTGCTAGAAGGGAACACCGAGACAAGGAAGAGACGTACACAGGACAACAGCGTCTCTTCGTACGTCTTTATCTCGGAGTTCCTTTCCATGGGCCATAGGATGTAAACGGACCCATACGTGTGTACCTGAAACGAATGCGCGTCCTTCGGAGTTTGCGGAGAAGTTTCTGAAATCTGAATAATGAGTTAGGACATGTTTGTGACGTTCGCGGTGGGCTGTCGGTTTCTGACCGACGCGGCGCCCGCACGCGCGCAACACAGCGAACTGTTGCGCGTGGACGATACAGCTATCGCTGTGTTCTTCGCACATTGTCAGCTTGGTTGAACAATAAAGCGAGGGTGAAGATAATTTTTAGGCTCGGAAGGCTCAGATTCTCTTCGCCCTCGCTTCGCCCGACCCCCCAATCTGTGAAACCCAAACTGACCTAACCTCACTAAAGTGAGGTGAGCCCCTTCTGGAAGCTACTGCAAGAAACCGAAACCGTGGCGAAGGGGTGAGAGGAGTATCTAGGTGGCGCTGGACGCAGCCGAAACACGCGAAACAGAAACCGAAAGTTATATGGCGTCGTCACCTTTCTGGTAGCGTGAATATGTAATGCAGTTATAAACACTAGCATTTGCAGCGCTCCACTGATAAAAGATCTGCCCCTATGGACCTGAACGCTCTGTAGTACACTGTGTCCCTTGAGTTACAGTGTATACAGTCCTCCTATAGTGGGATTGAATTCCGTTAACAGAAGCATATCGTGAACGAGGTGCAGCAATCGTGCTCTATATTCAGCGCGCTTGTAAACGCTTGCTCAATGCCACTTTTTGTATTTTGTTTTCGATTCCGAGATTTCAGTGGACGATGTTCTGAATGTAAACGAGAAACGTTTTCCTCACCTCCTTTGAGCGTGAGGGACTCTTGACGCGTTGATAGCAGCCAGGCGTTTCCAGAAACGCAATAAATAATGTGGTGAGCACGAAAAGGAGAGCCGTATGCTGCGCTTACTGACCAGATCTTGGCTGATTCCGACTTGGCTTGATCGAAATGCTGAGTTCAATGGGTTGTCTGTTTGTCTGTCTTCATCCAAATTACTACGCTTTAAGTCATTTCTAATGAATAGCCTGTCCTTCAGGATTGTTTCGATGACTTCGCTAATTATTATAATTTTCTTCAGAACTGTTCCTGAAGATTTTGGGGAGTTTGTCTGTGAAGCACGAAACAAGCACGGCGTTGAGAAAACAGAAGCTGAACTCGTCCAACTTGGTGAGGGTCCCGTCTTGTTTGCATCCAAAGAAACCCTCGGACAAGTAGAATCTTACTTTCCTTACAGATTTGAAGTCCATGTTACCTATGCGCAAGACGCCGAAGAAGACGAACGAAGTTGAACTTGGTGAGTTTTTTTTTTTTTTTTTTAAGCAAGCACAACGTCGAGAATCACTGGCATTTAACGAAGGCGGTAATATCTTGTGCATGAATGGGAGTAGACTGCCAACCCGTGCCTAAGGGTCCGCATTTTAGGCCGAGAAACACCCGCCGAACATCTATCTTCCGCAATATGGAGATGTTTGGAAAGATTCTCAAGTTTAATAACGTGGATCTCTTCATATTTGTAACGTGCCGATGAATTTTTCGAGGCCACGTTATTCCGCAATATTGTTCGCGCTATCGTTGCGTCAGAAAGTTCCACACAAGTCAACGAAGCTTTCCCACCACCAGTCTTTTCTTCTCGTATGCAACGTTTCTGTTGCAACGGTCCCTCAACTTGAATATAACGCTTAACTCTCCTTCACCAAAGGGAGTTATTGTCACTGAAACGTTCATCACGTCATCAACTAACGTTTGTAAACAGGAATTGAGTGTTAACTTCAAGTTTTAGCAACCCTTGATCTCGGTTTAAAGTTAACCACCGTTGGTGAAACCGAGCCATATGCGATTTGTTCGTCGGGGAAGACATGCCGTCAAAGATTAAGAACGATGGAACCCGACACACCGAAAAAACGAACAAACACTACACGATCTCTTGTGTTCCATCGTTCTTAAATGGGGGGGGGGGGGGGACTCGCTACATTGCGTTGTAGCGTTACGTTCCTCCAATGAACGAGCGCCGTTCACAGCGCACCTTCTTAGGGAGACAGGGAAAACGGCTGCAGCCACCGCGAGATCCCCGCGCTCCCGTGAGCTGCCCGCATACGCTATATCCTCTCCTCCTATTGGCCACTTGGCTTGCGGCGCTTGCGTCGAAAACGTTCAAGTTGGCTCAACCCCTTCTGTTCCGCTTACGTATTCCGTTTGCAGAGAGCGGAGCTCTGTTGCCATGGCGACGATTCGCCGTAAGCGCAAGCGCAACCGTGAACGCAGCAGCGTGCACCAGCCTTGAGAAAGAGTGAGACTGCTGGGGAGAGTCGAAAATTCACACGCAGATTTGGCATTTTTACCCCGTTCCTACTGCGCCACAGGAGGTTGCTGCGGTTACCATTGTTGCAGATTGCAAATCTTAGTCCTCCACTCTACAACTTTCTAATTTAAACCTCCACCAAAAGCAGTTTTATTAGTGAACAAAATTTATTTTAAAAGCTCATTACGACTGGCTGTTCAAACAACATTATGTCGAAGTAAGCCATATCGCAAATAGGTAGGCAGAGGTGGTGCAATTTCTGTAGGAAAAACGTAACGTCTGAAATTTTTTCATGGAAAGTACCGTAATTTCACGCGTATAAGCCGCACCGCAGATAAGCCGCAGGACGCGTTTTTAGGAACGTTTTGAAAATTTTCTGGCAGATAAGCCGCACTCGCAGATAACCGCGGGCAATACGAGACGACTGATTTGAACGACAAAGGAGACCATAGAGAAGGCCATAAACCCTGTGGTCCATAGTGTACAACAAAGGAGGTCATCTCTAGAGTTCTACCAAGATCGGATTGTGCCCTTGTTGGGCGTTTTTCATGGATTGATGGGTCAGTGGTCTTCCACAAAACGTGATTCACGGTAAAGCTGCTTGGGGGAATGCACCAGGAAGATTAATCTACTGGAATGTGGACCCGTCCCTGTTACGCACTGTTCGTGCATCGGCAGGGCAGTGCTGTTCCAGAGACACTGTAGGCCCGGCCCTTTCGTTAAAACTGGCGTATGGGAAAGATGCCAGGAAAAAATAGTCATCAGATAAACCGCACCGGTGGATAAGCCGCAGAGCACCAGTGAGAAAAAAAATCGCGCATAAGCCGCGGCTAATACGCGTGAAATGGCTGCAACCTGTGACTGCAACGCAAGCCTCAAAGTGCAGTACCTAAGAACAGTCGAGAGATGCGTGGTTCGATTCCCGCCGGCTTTATTCGACCGACTACCATTTTTTCGATAGAAAATTTTGAGCCGTGCCACCCGTTTACTGAAGGTCGCTTTGTCATGCAGAGTTTGCGCCTATGAAGCCTCGCTTCGAGTTACCACTACGCGGCCACGTGCAGCAGCCCCTGGGTACACCGGTTACCTTGGAATGCATAGCCAGAGGCCGGCCACAGCCAAGGGTTCTGTGGTACCACAACGATGTCCTCATTGTGCCTAATCCAGAAGACGGTAAGGTTACGTTATTAGTATCGAGTATTGATATTCAGTTACTTGCGTTACCATGACGCGTCACACTTACAGTGCGACCTTAAACCTTAGACTTAACCATTTCTGTTTCAGAAAAAGGGAAAATGTACACCATTACGATCCTCAATGATAGATCTATGTTGCATATCATCGAACTGAACCAACAGACTGAAGGTGTATACAGGTCGACAGCCGTTAACGAAGCTGGAGAGAAGAGCACAGAATGTACTGTTACGATAGGAGGTAAGGTCATCCATCCATCCTCAGAATTAGCTGTTGTTGTATCAGCTTTTCGACAACTTTTGCAATGTGCAAAATCTGAGAAGCACTGTAGTCGATTGAAGCTGAGCATATGGCCATCGCTGGTATCTATCTGGTGTTGAATGCTCCAGGTGGGGCATTATTGCCCCGCCTTGAGATCTAGCTGGAGATCTAGCTGGAGATCTGCTTACTGTTTCAAAAGTCCCTAGACCTACTGATAACATAAAGTAGCTTTCGGATAAGTAGGCCTCCGGGTAGTCCATGTACAGCTTCTTGGTGTAACCAGCCTCACGAGTTTCTAGCTCCGATTCAAAATTGAACGTGAAGAATCTCGCGAGCCTTGCGGTGGTGACTCTTGAGCGCAGTCACCTACCAATTTTGAACTGGTCGATCGCGCAGCTGGTGTGGCATTTGTAATATGCTCCAAGGCTACAGACATCATGTATGCTTGGACAACATCCTATATGTATGCGCCGCACGAAATGCCACGTCAGCAGGTATTATAAGTTTGGTACACCGCTTATCATAAATTTTACTGTGGTACTCTTTCTAACATTTCGATTTTATTTCACCTCCGGCATGAAACTTCACAACTGATGAGAAATTATGAGGCAGTTAAAACCAGGCATTTTGCAGAATCTGCTAAAGTCCTCGTACTTCTCACCCAGCAAGCTCGTGACGTGTTTATATTTAAAAGTCTGGCTACACCACTATAGTGTTATTATGAATAAATAATATTGAAAATTTTATGCTTAATATTGAAAGCTTTTTTTCAAAACATAGCCGTTGTTTATCCTGCAAATGGCGGCATACACGACACAAGTAGAATAGAGTTCACATACACGACAAATTGTCACTAGGGGATAGTTTTTGCTATGGCGCTGAACACCGTTTGCCGTGGCCTGCATGATACCAACGCACTTCTTCGTTCATAGTTTAGTAGTTATTGTTGGTGGGTATGTTTATACACATATATAGAGTGCTTTTTATTATTTACATTGTATATCCTTTAAAAAAGCTACGGGAGTACTTTTTAAATGCCATTTACGCTATGTCATTTTAAATGCTACGAGATGCCATTTTCTCAGTCGGATTACGCGGCCAGACTCACATCCTGTGGGAAAGCGCATGTAACTACTGGACGACTAATTACCTAAAATTCATTAATCAACTTTCTAATGAGATGTTTTCGGGAAAATGCGATACAGCAGAATTGGAGGCAATCATTATTTCAATCCACCCTCTTCCTCAAGACTCATGAAACGAGCACGTACTTTGAGATATAGATCGCCAAATTTTGATATGCAAATGAGCCGAAAGCAGAACTACGCACTTCTCGAGCGCAGAAACGACACGGCCTTGGGCTTATCTGTGCCGCAAAGCGCTCTATCTAGCCATCAGATAAGCGTTTATTTTGTGCGCCGTACACTCTTAAAAATGAACTTCACCACATAGCACGCTCCTAGCCAACCATCATCCCGAATGACAACGTTCTCTCCCTTGATTTGATGAAAACGGGAGGAGGAGCCTATTTTGTGCCGTGCATAATGGGCACAAAATAGGCTCTTCCTCCCGTTTTCAGCAAATCAGGGGCGAGAACGTTGTCATTCGGGATGATGGTTGGCTAGGAGCGTGCTATGTGGTGAAGTTCATTTCTAAGAGTGTAGTTGTAGCTGTACGCCGTCCGCATATAGGGAGGCTCGGCGCGCCGGCTGCAGCACGCGAACGGCATAGCACATCGAGCGACTAAGCGGCCCAACGCGCATTGCTGCACGAAGACAACATCCCAAGCAGCACAATGCACTAAAAGTCGGGTGCAATAGGGGTGGACGGTATGTGTCTTACCAATTTTCTTTATTTTAATGAGTATGTTCAAGGGCTTCCACCTACCCATCCCCCCTATTGCACCCGACTTTCAGTACATTGTGCTGCTTGGGATGACCCAACAGTGAGGGAACGCAAAGCGGCTGCGATGAGACGAAGCCAAGAAGATTCGAAAGTTAGGGAACGTGAAGCCGAGGCCAGAGACGAAGGTGGGAAAGTGAATAGGTACGCGAGCACAAAGCCGTGGCCATGAGGTGTAAACTGTCCGCAGACGTGTGTACTTGAAACCAATGCGCGCCCGTCTCGAAGTTTGCACTAGCCAACGCGGAGTTTGCGGAGAAGGTTCTGAATAACGAGTTTGGACATGTTTGTGACGTTTGCGATAGGCTGTGGTTTGGGTGGTTTCGGACCGACGTGGCGCCCGCATGCACGCAACACAGTGAACTTGCGCGTGTACGATATGGCTATCGCTGTCACTTCATCGCGCATGGATGCGAAAATGCGTGATTTTTTTTTTGCACAGTAATGTAAACACACTGAATGCAGCTATCCTCCCCTCAGAACGGCTACCTCAGTACCAGCCACCAGAGCCAGAGAAAGAACGCGTCACTACAAAGGAATCAACGGTCTTCTTGCGAACCCCTCGTGAAACGCAGGAACTTAGTGTGGAACATAAGGACACCAAGAAAGAAACCATCCAACAGGAGGTAACGGAATTCACCGAACTCATAACAAGACGCGTTAAACGTGTACCGGAACCAGTACAAAAGGAGAAATCTCCCGAAGTACCGGAATTCGTGACGAAAATGCTTAAGCCAATACCGAGAGAGGCCAAGGTAGTTGAAGCTCCAGTTCAAGAACGTGAAACAGAATACATCGAAATCAAAGAAGCAGAAAAAGTGTCCGTAGAAGACATCAGTATCGTCCGAGTGCGTGAACCAGTACCGAAAGAAAAGTCCCCCGATGTACCAGAATTTGTGACCAAAGTTCTTAAACCAACACCTAGACGTCCCAAAGTAGTTGAAGCACAACTTGAAGTACGGGAGACGGAAGAAATAATTGAAGTCGAGGAACCTGAAGGTGTTTCTGTGGAAGACACTAGCTTTATTCAAATACGTCGGAGAGAGAAGTCTCCTGAGGAAGTACCAGAGTTTGTTACAAAGGTTCTCAAGCCAACGCCTAGGCAACCAAAGGTTGTTGAGACGCCATTCGAAGTGCGTGAAACAGAAGAGATCGTCAAAGAGCCAGAGAAGGTGTCCGTGGAGGATACAAGTTCTATTCAAGTACGTCGAAAGGAGAAGTCTCCCGAAAAGGTGCCAGAATTTGTTACCAAGGCGCTCAAGCCAACACCTAGGCAGCCCAAGGTAGTCGAGAAACCTCTTGAAGTACGTAAACCAGAAGAGGTCGTTGGAGTCAAAGAACCAGAAAAGGTGTCTGTGGAGGACACTACTTTTATCCAAGTACGTCGAAAGGAGAAGTCTCCCGAAAAGGTGCCAGAATTTGTTACAAAGGCGCTCAAGCCAACACCTAGGCAGCCCACGGTAGTCGAGAAGTCGCTTGAAGTACGTGAACCAGAAGAGGTCGTTAGAGCCAAAGAGCCAGAAAAGGTTTCTGTGGAAGACACTAGTTTTATCCAAGTACGTCGAAAGGAGAAGTCTCCCGAAAAGGTGCCAGAATTTGTTACAAAGGCGCTCAAGCCAACTCCTAGGCAGCCCATGGTAGTCGAGAAGCCGCTTGAAGTACGTGAACAAGAAGAGGTCGTTAGAGCCAAAGAGCCAGAAAAGGTTTCTGTGGAGGACACTAGTTTTATCCAAGTACGTCGAAAGGAGAAGTCTCCCGAAAAGGTGCCAGAATTTGTTACCAAGGCGCTCAAGCCAACACCTAGGCAGCCCAAGGTAGTCGAGAAACCTCTTGAAGTACGTAAACCAGAAGAGGTCGTTGGAGTCAAAGAGCCAGAAAAGGTGTCTGTGGAGGACACTAGTTTTATCCAAGTACGTCGAAAGGAGAAGTCTCCCGAAAAGGTGCCAGAATTTGTTACAAAGGCGCTGAAACCAACACCTAGACAGCCGAAGGTAGCTGAGGTACCAATAGGAGTACGTGAAATAATACAGCAAGAAAAAGTTACCATAGAGGATATCAGTGTTGTGGAAGTGAAAAGGGGGTCTTTAACTGTTGCGACAGAAAAGGTGTCTGAACTGGAGAAGGCACCAGAAAAAGAAAAAGTGCCCGAATTCATCAAAAAGGTGCTCAAGCCGACTCCTGGGGTCACAAAACGCGCAGAAACAAGCGAGGAAGTTCGCCCGATAGAAGTTGCTGAAGCAATACCAAAGGTACATGAAGAATCTGTTTCAATGTTGCTCACACGAAGGGCAAAACCCAAAGCACACGAAGAAGTAAAGAAAGTGGAGGAGGAGGCCGCGAAAGCCCCTGAAGTCATGGAAACGTTTTCCGCAGTCGAGACCCTCACACGCAGAGTGAAGAAGCTAGAGGAGAAGGTGCCGGAGAAAGTAACAGTGGAGGAGATAACGCTTATCAAGAAGAAAGAGAAGCCCAGAGAAGTAACTGTTGTATCAGAAGAAACGCCTCAAATTGCCGAGGTTGCTACCCGTCAGGTAACAGAGGTGGTAACGGAAGCACTCAAACGCGAACAACAGATTACAGAGGTCAGTTACGAGACAATTCAAATGCAAGAAGAAAAACAAACTATTGAGCTGAAGCCAGCTCCAAAGGTAAGGAAGCCTAAAAGGAAGCCCGAGGAAGAGAAGCCACAGCTTTCCGAAGTGAAAGACATACCCGTTTGCGTAGAAGCTGTTGCACGACCGGAAGAAAAGCCAGAGCCAGCGCCCACAAAGAAAGTAAGTGTAGAACAGGTCACCATCATCAAAAAAGAGAAACCTCGTGACATTACTGTCGAGGCTGCTGAGATTCCTCGAATTGAAGAGGTTACCTCTCGCCAGATCACAGAAGTCACGGCAGAAGCTCGTGAGCTTCCTCATGAAGTGACAGAGGTGCGCTATGAAACTGAAGAAGTAGTGCAAGAGGTAGAAACCACTCAGCTTAAGCCTAAGAAGGTGAAGAAGCCAAAGAAAGAAGAGCCTCGTGAAGAAAAGCCCGAGGTTGCAGAGGAGGTGGAGAAGCCTATTGAAGTGGAGACCCTTGCACGACCAGAAGAAAAACCAGAACCCATACCAAAAGAAGTCACAGTAGAAGAGGTAGTAGTCTTCAAGAAAGAGGAACCAAGAGAGATAACTGTCCAGGCAGAAGAAATTCCACAAATCGAAGAAGTGACCACTCGCGAAGTCACCGAGGTAATCACGGAAACTAAAGAGCGACCAGAGGAGGTTGTCGAAGTCCGCTATGAAACTGAAGAAGTAGTCCAAGAGGTAGAAACCATCCAGCTTAAGCCAAAGAAGCCCAAGAAGCCAAAGAAAGAAAAGCCTCATGAAGAAAAGCCTGAGGTTGCAGAGGAAGTGGAGAAGCCCATCGAAGTGAAGACCCTTGCCCGACCAGAAGAGAAACCACAAGCCACACCAGCAGAAGAGGTCACCGTAGAAGAGGTAGTAGTCTTCAAGAAGGAGGAACCTAGAGAGATAACTGTCCAGGCAGAAGAGATCCCTCAAATCGAAGAAGTGACCACTCGCCAAGTCACCGAGGTCATCACCGAAACTAAAGAGCGCCCAGAGGAGGTTGTCGAAGTCAGCTTTGAAACTGAAGAAGTAGTGCAAGAGGTAGAAACCATCCAGCTTAAGCCCAAGAAGCCGAAGAAGCCAAAGAAAGAAAAGCCTCGTGAAGAAAAGCCTGAGGTTGCAGCGGAAGTGGAGAAGCCCATCGAAGTAGAGACCCTTGCCAGACCAGAAGAGAAGCCACAACCCACACCAGAAGAAGAGGTCACCGTAGAAGAGGTAGTAGTGTTCAAGAAAGAGGAACCTCGAGAGATAACTGTCCAGGCAGAAGAAATTCCTCAAATCGAAGAAGTGACCACTCGCGAAGTCACCGAGGTCATTACGGAGACTAAAGAGCGCCCAGAGGAGGTTGTTGAAGTCCGCTATGAAACTGAAGAAGTAGTGCAAGAGGTAGAAACCATCCAGCTTAAGCCCAAGAAGCCGAAGAAGCCAAAGAAAGAAAAGCCTCGTGAAGAAAAGCCTGAGGTTGCAGAGGAAGTGGAGAAGCCCATCGAAGTGGAGACCCTTGCCCGGCCAGAAGAGAAACCACAACCCACACCAGAGGAAAAGGTCACCGTAGAAGAGGTAGTAGTCTTCAAGAAAGAGGAACCTCGAGAGATAACTGTCCAGGCAGAAGAAATTCCTCAAATCGAAGAAGTGACCACTCGCCAAGTCACCGAGGTCACCACCGAAACTAAAGAGCGCCCAGAGGAGGTTGTCGAAGTCCGTTTTGAAACTGAAGAAGTAGTGCAAGAGGTAGAAACCATCCAGCTTAAGCCCAAGAAGCCGAAGAAGCCAAAGAAAGAAAAGCCTCGTGAAGAAAAGCCTGAGGTTGCAGAGGAAGTGGAGAAGCCCATCGAAGTAGAGACCCTTGCCAGACCAGAAGAGAAGCCACAACCCACACCAGAAGAAGAGGTCACCGTAGAAGAGGTAGTAGTGTTCAAGAAAGAGGAACCTCGAGAGATAACTGTCCAGGCAGAAGAAATTCCTCAAATCGAAGAAGTGACCACCCGCGAAGTCACCGAGGTCATTACGGAGACTAAAGAGCGCCCAGAGGAGGTTGTCGAAGTCCGCTATGAAACTGAAGAAGTAGTGCAAGAGGTAGAAACCATCCAGCTTAAGCCCAAGAAGCCGAAGAAGCCAAAGAAAGAAAAGCCTCGTGAAGAAAAGCCTGAGGTTGCAGAGGAAGTGGAGAAGCCCATCGAAGTAGAGACCCTTGCCAGACCAGAAGAGAAGCCACAACCCACACCAGAAGAAGAGGTCACCGTAGAAGAGGTAGTAGTGTTCAAGAAAGAGGAACCTCGAGAGATAACTGTCCAGGCAGAAGAAATTCCTCAAATCGAAGAAGTGACCACCCGCGAGGTCACCGAGGTCATTACGGAGACTAAAGAGCGCCCAGAGGAGGTTGTCGAAGTCCGCTATGAAACTGAAGAAGTAGTGCAAGAGGTAGAAACCATCCAGCTTAAGCCAAAGAAGCCGAAGAAGCCAAAGAAAGAAAAGCTTCGTGAAGAAAAGCCTGAGGTTGCAGAGGAAGTGGAGAAGCCCATCGAAGTAGAGACCCTTGCCAGACCAGAAGAGAAGCCACAACCCACACCAGAAGAAGAGGTCACCGTAGAAGAGGTAGTAGTGTTCAAGAAAGAGGAACCTCGAGAGATAACTGTCCAGGCAGAAGAAATTCCTCAAATCGAAGAAGTGACCACCCGCGAAGTCACCGAGGTCATTACGGAGACTAAAGAGCGCCCAGAGGAGGTTGTCGAAGTCCGCTATGAAACTGAAGAAGTAGTGCAAGAGGTAGAGACCATCCAGCTTAAGCCCAAGAAGCCGAAGAAGCCAAAGAAAGAAAAGCCTCGTGAAGAAAAGCCTGAGGTTGCAGAGGAAGTGGAGAAGCCCATCGAAGTGGAGACCCTTGCCCGGCCAGAAGAGAAACCACAACCCACACCAGAAGAAGAGGTCACCGTAGAAGAGGTAGTAGTCTTCAAGAAAGAGGAACCTCGAGAGATAACTGTCCAGGCAGAAGAAACTCCTCAAATCGAAGAAGTGACCACTCGCAAAGTCACCGAGGTGATTGTGGAAACTAAAGAGCGCCCGGAGGAGGTTGCCGAAGTCCGCTATGAAACTGAAGAAGTAGTGCAAGAGGTAGAAACCATCGAGCTTAAGCCCAAGAAGCCGAAGAAGCCCAAGAAAGAAAAGCCTCGTGAAGAAAAGCCCGAGGTTACGATGGTCGAAGAAAAGCTCACTGAAGTGGAGTCCATCGGTCGACGAGAAGAGCCAACGCCAGAAGAAAAGGTTACCGTGGAGGAACTGGTAGTCCTCAAAAAGAAAGAACCAAGGGAGCTCACTGTCCAGGCCAAAGAAATTCCTCAAGTCGAAAAAGTCACTACTCAAGAAATGACAGAAGTCACCTTAGAGGCCATAGAACACCCACAGGAGGTTACGGAAGTGCGCTATGAGACTCATGAAGTGTTCGAGGAAGCAGAAACAATTCAGTTGAAACCGAAAAAGCCGAAAAAGGTGGTAAAACTGCAAGAGGAAGTCGAAGCTACACTGATGACGCGCGTCTTACAGCCCTCTGTCGAGGTAAAGATTTTCTTTAGAACGGTTTGCATGAGGCTTGTGTGCTTAAAACATGTGATCTCTTGTACTGAAGGTGTTAGAAGTGACACCTGACGACAGATTGGGCACACTAGAAGCTGCCTATATGCCCGCTGAACAAGTAGCGCAGGAAGTGGAAACAGTGCTTGGTAAGTCATTTCACCTTGGTATGCTTGTTGGTTTCTGTCAGCGCGCCCTGACTTATGCCTATTTACGTGCAATTGCCATTTCTGTAGATGCACCCTTCCTCTGCACAGTGGTGTTCTAAAAACCCTTGTCGTTTATTCTATATACCCATGTTACTTTGTCAATCGAAGCACAATGCAACACCTTTATTTTTCATAACCGAAGCTCAAACGTGTTGAATGTCTTAGTAAATGTGGTTAAATGGTTTTAACTGGTTTATTGAAGTATTTTCGATTTAGTCCTGATGGGGCCAAGTAGGCCCCAGTTACCGTACCAGCAGAATGTGCAGGGGTAAACCTGCGAAGTATACCAGATTTTTTTAAGTCTGACTTCATTTTTACTCACGGGAGTGTAAACAGATGTACTGCTTTCTACAAGATGGTTTTGTACCTTTCCAACACACTACTCCATAACTGTACATGGTGCTACATTACGTCATGCGGTATTCTGTTGGTATCATGACGCTCCCACAGCGTTTCTGATATTGTACTGTTGCCATAAGTTGTCCGTGCTTTAGTGGAATCTCGGTTGGGAACCTTCACACAGGTAAGCCATTGTGCTGGGCTGATGAAATGCGCTTGTGCTGATATCTGCTGCTTCTGCTGTGGCTTACTCATATGGCGAGTCATAAAATTTAACCTCACTGCGCTCTAACAAAGACATGTAGCTTCATAGCAGTCGCTTAAAAGACAACTGAGCTGACCATCGTGCTACATGCTGAGGGAATGCACGTTGCTTACTGCATCTTTGCTTGCATATATCTACATATTTGCCACATTGTAATTTAAATGCTTCGTATGCATAACTTGATTGCCCACTACAAGCTGGTTGTTTTCTCGCTGGGTGCCATTAAACTTGGTCTCCTAACATTAGTGAATTTGCTAGAGCTAGAAGTATCGCAGCTACCTGTCCCGCTCGTACGTATGTCCGCACCGTGTAAGAATAAACGATTTTTTTTACAGTACGTTTGTTCCGATTGAAAGCCCTGTGACGTCATCCTCGGTAGCTCAGTCCGTAACGTGTTGACGCGCGTCAAAATCGCGGTTTCGATCCCGGCTGAGGAAGGTAGCAATGCGGGGAAGGTAAACATTGTTTTTTTTTCAGCGCCGTGTGTCGGATATTTCCCGCGCACGTTACGTCAGGTGGTCGAAATTATACGTGGCCGTACCTTGCGGAACGCGCAGCTGTGAAAGTTTGCCGAAGTCATGGTATATGTGTCCCTTAACAGGGTCCCGTTCACAAGATCTGTTTCGCGACATAGGTTCGCGACATTCTTGAGGACCAAAATCGCAAAGGCGTTCTTTGTCGACAGGCTTAATCGAAAACTGCTCTTATACTCATTCCTTTCGTGCTCGTTGCCGTAGTTTATCCCACAGACGGTATCGTTAAATCCAGAAAAGAGAGGGCAGTTGCTGGTATTAATAAATACCCCGCGGAGTTTGAGATTCGCCCGACCACTCTTTTCTTGCTAGACTTACATCTTCCTACGTTATGTATCTGTGTGGTACAACCGATGCGCGCCAGCCCGTATAGCACAATTTCGCAGGGCAGAAGCTGACCACAATTCCTCAGCGTAGCTTGAATTTCCTACAAACAGTAGCTCTTATTCCTGGTGCAGTAGAACTTGCATCTCTCACAATAATGCACTAACTTTGGCTTTGCTCGCCTGCCAACAGAGGGCTTCTGGATGGACGAATCAATTCGCGGAGCGGCGGTTCCAGCCTTACTCCTGGTGGCTGATGGGCAAAAAGGTCAGAATATGGCTGCTAGTGCATGTGTAGTCTTTTTGATGCATACCAGGTTTGGTGAATGGAGAAGTATAGCTTCGAAAGTGTCACCGCAAAAAAAAAAAAAAAAAAAAAAAGCTGTTGCTTAAAGGAGCAGTGAAATGACATTAAAGAGTAGCTCGAAACCTAGCTGAATTCAACAAGCAGACTATCAGGAGCGGCTACCCAAAATAATTTCGCTCATCACTGCACAGTTCAATTTGCAAAAACGGCCTGAAAAATCGGCAGGCAGCCTTCCCAGTGAAAATTCGTCCGCTACTGCCACTGCGCACGGCCATGCCTGCTACGTCACGGATTGACGTGGACCTCACTCGTTCTCATACGGGATCCTGGAAGGAGGGGAAGCGGTTCTGGAGGGTGTGTGTAGATTATCTCGCGCGTTCGATCGTTGCTTTTCCGCCAGAACTCATATTATCTGACGTGTTACCAGCCAAAAGTACTTATAGAGGGGTCTTGCGCTGCTCCTTTAAGCCTATCAAGCTACTGCCTGAATATTTTTTTTACGAACGGAAGCACGAGTGAACCTCTCATAGAAGGCATGGCATGTATCATGCACACCATCACAATGCGGAATGAACGGGCTAGTTACTGGCATCTTGATTTGCCTGCCGCTTTGTTAGCAGTTGCATATATGAGCAGCCGCGTTTTCAGATTGCTAAAACTCAGCACGGCAAGTTTGTTTGAATTGCTTTAAAAAGACAGTCCCTCCTATCCGGAAACGAAGGTAAGGTCGTTGTAAGTAATTCTAGTCCGTGTGTATTTCTCGCATCTCTCAGAAAGGTGTGAAAACATAAAGTGTGATGTCCGATTTCACCAGATGAAACCGAAGAGCACGAAGAACAACCAGAGCAACCACTTCCAGGTTTGCGTGAGTTCTCGTTTAAACGCTGCAGACTGCTCAACTGCTTCTCATTTCTCTCCAGCAGCGCAACGGGAATAACGGCTTTTCTTGCAGCTTTTAACAGTTGTTCTTTTGTTTCATAACGCCGTATTTTCGTAACCTTTGTCTGTAAACAGAATTGTGCCTGCTTCTGCCTTATTGTCACAGGCTGATGTCGTTTGTGGCTGTTGGCGCTTCAGGAGCAGAATGTTGCTGGTCTTGAATTGCCAAGAATTATCGCGAAGCTCTCATGCTTCACTCACTATGGGTATGTTGCACATAACATTAGCGCAGAATGTAACAAACCCGCATTGCTTACTTCGCCTATACGCGTGCTTGGCTGCGCGCTGCAGAAATCGATCCGACGTGTGGTAGCTTCCGCTGCGCTGTGAAGAAGCCTTCAAGGGCGAGCTACAGTTATGTTCAATGCCTCAGCTTAACGACATGACTGCGACGGACCCTAACGAGCTCGGCTGCATCTTATCGTACAGCTTTGCTTTTGTATGTCGTTGTATTCAACATCTAACCGACAACTCACACTTCTGGCCTAATGCTTTTTTTTTTAAATGTGAGTTTGACAACTGTGTCACACTAGCATTTTTCACTTGCGTCCAATACACCACATCAAGAACATACATGCACTACAACAGCTTTGTTATAAATGCCACAATAGAAGCCTTGCGTTGCTAAGCTATCGCAGTTCCCAAGAATAACCTTCTCATTTTGAGCTTGGCGCACTTCTACATACGACGCATTCAGCGAACCTGTCACACGTTTACATTCCAGCAGGCCACTGCGACTAAAGCCGGTTTCACACTAACGTCCCGTCCGTGTTTTTCACGGAGCCAAAACGGAGCCATTGGAACCTACGGGGTTCTATTTTTTAGGCAAACGGACGACAAAAACGTTCGTGTGAAATGGGCCTCATAGACAAGTCCTTTAAACGTCTGATTCATAAGCCGCTTCTTGTTCCCTTTAGGCTTGCTCGACAAATGGAACTTTTTCACATCCCATTTGTGCAGCGGTTCTCAGAATGAAAAAGAATAACATGTTTGTGCTACGTTCAGACGCTTTTGTATGTCACCCTGGCTGATGCAACTTTTGCCGCCGCATTTTACTCCTGATATGGGGCAGGATTTCCTTCTCAAGGACGTCCGCTACTACCTTCAGCAATTAAGAAGATTCCCGCACTTCTGCTAACAAGAAAGCAGCACTACGCCAATGTCAATTTCTGAGTACGCAGCGCCCTAACAACTTCATCCACCGCTATGCACCTCACCTCGTGAGAACGCGCTCGTATTTGCTTTTTAGCGTAGTCTATTTGCCGTCACTTCAATTGCTTGTGACATTTAGCTGAATATATTTTTTCGGGAGGGTTTTCAGACGCTTGTGTAATACACGCTCCCTTTCAACCGCGCATCAAATTCCTGTGCTAACAGCAAACTGCGGGCTGTGGGGGATGTTACGGAGATGATGTAATAATTTCACTTCCTCACATGCATATGCCGCTTTGCGCAGCAAATAACTCGCTATTTGTGGTTTAGGTACGTGACGGGATCGGTACTTGTACGTAAGCTCAAGTGATGCCTGATGTTACATGACACAGCGGTCACTCCGCTGCACATCAAGCAGCAGGAGGACGCTATTCTGTTCAACGTCATCAGGTATCACTAATGTACAAGCCTTACATATTGTACAACTTGTTATATAACAAATATTATCCGCGACGTAATAATATGCTCATAAATTACGTGGGTACACGTATAAATAAATGCGTACACGCATAAATGAATTGCGTGTACGCATTCATTGCATTTTATCCACTATAACGATATTTTTCCTTGTTTTCAAAGCTGCTGCTTTAGCAGAACTGTCCGAAAAAATGTAAGACATATCGGACCACTCCTGTCCAGCTCATATTAACTTGATGTGCCTTATCGCCATGCTACGCATAGAGCTATGGGATTCCTGCTGCTCATTGCTACGACGAAATATGTGGACCATGTACGCCTGCAACTTAGCGCTTTATGCATCACCGCGGCATGGTGCTCTCCTGAATGCACTCCAAGGTTTCACCATCACTAGTAAAACATTGTTCTACTCCTTTCCAGGATCGTTCCGTTTTGCTACACACTAAGTTTATCACAGAAATGCGCACTACTGAAAGGCTTCCACGCACCAAAACCGTGCATCTTTCACATGAATGAGACTGAACGAAAACGCTTATGCTGCACTTGAACCACTACATTCATACCATGGCTGTTACACTAACATTAGCTTTCTCAATTCTAGAAACCTTTTTTATGCTATTCACAATGCACAACAATCCAATCGTCTTAAGACGTTAGAACATGCACGTTGTATGACAACCTTCATTTTTATCCATAATAATTTTCGTATCGTGCGCGCTGAACTGCTTCCTCATCTCTTCGATAAATTTGCACCTCCGTGGTGCTTGACTTTTGATGCTTATGCAGTTCGCCCTGACGCAGAGACTACATGCTTGCGCGCACCAGCACTGCTAAGCTTCTACATCCATCACTCAGTATAATCTTCTTGAATACCCAGCGGCACTTCATTAATTTCGTGACGAATGTTCATTTTCACAAGGTGTTACAGCAGAAGAGGCAACTGATGAAGATCATTATAGAACAAAGAAACCAAAACCGAGAAAGCGTGCGGATGAGTTATTCAACTTCGTGTGGGATGACGAAACCAAACTCACAGAAGGAGAAGTTCACCGCCAACGAAAAGTATCCAGGTCTAGAAAACCCAGTGGTAGCATTGTCGACGTCACATTAGACACTGTGGATCGCAAGCCTACTCCTCAAGAAGAAACGGATGGTATCGTTGAGGTCACTGAACTCACGGAAGAAAAGGTCGAATACGTTCCAACCAAACAAGGCGTCTTGCATAGACCAAAGAAAACAATCAGAAAGGTCAAAAGAACCCGTTCGCAAACGGGGCAAGTTGTCGAAGAAGTGAGCGAGAAGGTCGTTGACCTCAAGCCCAAAAAAGACAGGCGCGAGAGTCTCATGGTCGATATCGACGAGAAATTCAGCGATATTGTCGATCGCCAGATCACTTTAGATACTTTAGAGAAACACCTAGAAAATCTCCAAGTGGCGCCACGCGATACCGTTGAATTCATTGTTCAGCCCGAAGAACGCGATTCCGTTGAGGTCATTCAAGAAACGGTTCATTTGCTGCCAGACGACATACCCACTAAGAAAGTGAAAAAGGTAGAAAAACTAAAAAAGCCCGACGGCGAGGCTCTACTTCAGACAACCGAAGAGCTGGAGGATCTCAAACCAGAGGTCGTCGAAGCACTTGTAGCACCGGTTGACGACAGACAGCCCCGAAAAATTTCAAAAACAACAAAGCGCGTTAAGAAACCTTCTGGAAAATATATTTGGGCCACAGAAGAAGAGACGCTGTTACAGCCACTGCCCGAAGAAAAGGACATAGACTTCGTTATCGAAACTGTCCTTGAAGTCGTCGAAGAGACGTCAGATGCTGTCCCCCTAAGAAAAGTGAAGAAAGTGAAGCGCACTCGTACAAAGACCGGGCAGGAGGTAGTAGAGGAAGTCACGGACAAGGATGAAGAGTTGAAGCTTCGTCTTCCCCAAAAGCCAGAGGGCGAGGAAAAGAAACCGTTCCCCACGGTCCCCGAGGCTGAGCTCCTTCGAGAAAAGCCACTGGCCTTTGTCCTGGGCGAGAAACCCAAGGTGACAGAAGGCGAAGTGCGCCACCAGAGAACGGTTACAAAATCAAGAAAGCCCAGTGGAGACATTGTAGAGGTCACCTTAGACACTGTGGAACGAAAACCCACAC
This sequence comes from Ornithodoros turicata, assembly GCF_037126465.1. Taxonomy (NCBI): domain Eukaryota; kingdom Metazoa; phylum Arthropoda; class Arachnida; order Ixodida; family Argasidae; genus Ornithodoros; species Ornithodoros turicata. The sequence goes on from NC_088201.1 coordinate 5,930,224, forward strand.
CTGAAGAGCAAACGGAGGGCGTTGTCGAAGTTACCGAGGTCACGGAGGAGAAGGTCGAACATGCGCCGCGCAAAAAAGGCGTCTTGGACAGGCCAAAGAAAACCATAAAAAAGACTAAGAAAACCCGCTCGATATCGGGACAGATTGTCGAGGAGGTTAGCGAGAAAGTCCTTCACCTGAAACCGAAAAAAGATAGGCGCGAAAGCGTTGAGGTCAATGTTGATGTAGAGTTCCTTGATATAACTGACCGCGAGATCACTGTAAAGTCCTTGGAAAGGCAGATAGCTGAACTTGACATGGCACCACGCGACACTATTGAAGTCATAGTGGAGCCCAGTGACCGCGATTCCGTTGAGGTAACTGAAGAAATCGTTCAATTGACGCCGCACGACATAAAGACCAAGAAGGTCAAAAAAGCTAAAAAGGAGAAAAAGCCGGACGGCGAAACCGTGCTCCAGATTACAGAAGAGGTGGCAGAACTGAAGCCGGAGGATCTGCACGAAATCGAGGCTCCACTTGGTGAACGACAGCCACGCAAAGTCTCCAAGACTACCAAGAAGGTGACTAAACCTTCTGGAGAGTCTGTACAGGCCGTCGAAGAAGTGACTGACTTGCAACCAAAGCCTGAAGAAAAGGACGTCGTTGCAGTCAGCGAAACACTCCTGGAAGTTGTGGAAGAGAAACCAGACGAGGCCCCTCAAAGACGAGTCAAGAAAGTGAGGCGTTCTCGAAAGAAGTCTGGACAAGAGGTAGTGGAAGAAGTCACGGAGAAGGAGGAAGAGCTGAAGCCTCGTCTTCCCCAAAAGCCGGAAGAGGAGGAAAAGAAACCGTTCCCCACGGTCCCGGAGGCTGAGCCCCTTCCAGAAAAGCCACTGGCCTTTGTCCTCGGCGAGAAACCCAAAGTGACAGAAGGCGAAGTGCGCCACCAGAGAACGGTCACAAAATCGAGAAAGCCCACTGGAGACGTTGTAGAGGTCACTTTGGACACTGTGGAACGAAAACCCACACCTCAGGAGCAAACGGAGGGCGTTGTCGAAGTCACCGAGGTCACGGAGGAGACGGTCGAACATGCGCCGCGCAAAAAAGGCGTCTTGGACAGGCCAAAGAAAACCATCAAGAAGACCAAGAAAACCCGCTTGATATCGGGACAGATTGTCGAGGAGGTTAGCGAGAAAGTTGTTCACCTGAAACCGAAAAAAGATAGGCGCGAAAGCATTGAGGTCAGTATTGATGTACAGTTCCTTGATATAACCGACCGCGAGATCACTGTAAAGTCCTTGGAAAGGCAGATAGCTGAACTTGACATGGCACCACGCGACACTATTGAAGTCATAGTTGAGCCCAGTGACCGCGATTCCGTTGAGGTAACTGAAGAAATCGTTCAATTGACGCCGCACGACACAAAGACCAAGAAGGTCAAAAAAGTTAGAAAGGAGAAAAAGCCGGACGGCGAAACCGTGCTCCAGATTACAGAAGAGGTGGAAGAACTGAAGCCGGAGGATCTGCACGAAATCGAGGCTCCACTTGGTGAACGACAGCCACGCAAGATCTCTAAGACTACCAAGAAGGTGACTAAGCCTTCTGGAGAGTCTGTACAGGCCGTCGAAGAAGTGACTGACTTGCAACCAAAGCCTGAAGAAAAGGACCTCGTTGCAGTCAGCGAAACACTCCTGGAAGTTGTGGAAGAGAAACCAGACGAGGCCCCTCAAAGACGGGTCAAGAAAGTGAGACGTTCTCGAAAGAAGTCTGGACAAGAGGTAGTGGAAGAAGTCACGGAGAAGGAGGAAGAGCTGAAGCCTCGTCTTCCCCAAAAGCCGGAAGAGGAGGAAAAGAAACCGTTCCCCACGGTCCCGGAGGCTGAGCCCCTTCCAGAAAAGCCACTGGCCTTTGTCCTCGGCGAGAAACCCAAAGTGACAGAAGGCGAAGTGCGCCACCAGAGAACGGTCACAAAATCGAGAAAGCCCACTGGAGACGTTGTAGAGGTCACTTTGGACACTGTGGAACGAAAACCCACACCTCAGGAGCAAACGGAGGGCGTTGTCGAAGTCACCGAGGTCACGGAGGAGACGGTCGAACATGCGCCGCGCAAAAAAGGCGTCTTGGACAGGCCAAAGAAGACCATCAAGAAGACCAAGAAGACCCGCTCGGAGACGGGAGAAATTGTCGAGGACGTTAGCGAGAAAGTCCTTCACCTGAAACCGAGAAAAGATAGGCGCGAAAGCGTTGAGGTCAATGTTGATGTAGAGTTCCTTGATATAACTGACCGCGAGATCACTGTAAAGTCGTTGGAAAGGCAGATAGCTGAACTTGACATGGCACCACGCGACACTATTGAAGTCATAGTTAAGCCCAGTGACCGCGATTCCGTTGAGGTAACTGAAGAAATTGTTCAATTGACGCCGCACGACATAAAGACCAAGAAGGTCAAAAAAGCTAAAAAGGAGAAAAAGCCGGACGGCGAAACCGTGCTCCAGATTACAGAAGAGGTTGAAGAACTGAAGCCGGAGGATCTGCACGAAATCGAGGCTCCACTTGGTGAACGACAGCCACGCAAAGTCTCCAAGACTACCAAGAAGGTGACTAAGCCTTCTGGAGAGTCTGTACAGGCCGTCGAAGAAGTGACTGACTTGCAACCAAAGCCTGAAGAAAAGGACGTCGTTGCAGTCAGCGAAACACTCCTGGAAGTTGTGGAAGAGAAACCAGACGAGGCCCCTCAAAGACGGGTCAAGAAAGTGAGGCGTTCTCGAAAGAAGTCTGGACAAGAGGTAGTGGAAGAAGTCACGGAGAAGGAGGAAGAGCTGAAGCCTCGTCTTCCCCAAAAGCCGGAAGAGGAGGAAAAGAAACCGTTCCTCACGGTCCCGGAGGCTGAGCCCCTTCCAGAAAAGCCACTGGCCTTTGTCCTCGGCGAGAAACCCAAAGTGACAGAAGGCGAAGTGCGCCACCAGAGAACGGTCACAAAATCGAGAAAGCCCACTGGAGACGTTGTAGAGGTCACTTTGGACACTGTGGAACGAAAACCCACACCTCAGGAGCAAACGGAGGGCGTTGTCGAAGTCACCGAGGTCACGGAGGAGACGGTCGAACATGCGCCGCGCAAAAAAGGCGTCTTGGACAGGCCAAAGAAAACCATCAAGAAGACCAAGAAAACCCGCGTGATATCGGGACAGATTGTCGAGGAGGTTAGCGAGAAAGTTGTTCACCTGAAACCGAAAAAAGATAGGCGCGAAAGCATTGAGGTCAGTATTGATGTACAGTTCCTTGATATAACCGACCGCGAGATCACTGTAAAGTCCTTGGAAAGGCAGATAGCTGAACTTGACATGGCACCACGCGACACTATTGAAGTCATAGTTGAGCCCAGTGACCGCGATTCCGTTGAGGTAACTGAAGAAATCGTTCAATTGACGCCGCACGACACAAAGACCAAGAAGGTCAAAAAAGTTAGAAAGGAGAAAAAGCCGGACGGCGAAACCGTGCTCCAGATTACAGAAGAGGTGGAAGAACTGAAGCCGGAGGATCTGGACGAAATCGAGGCTCCACTTGGTGAACGACAGCCACGCAAGATCTCTAAGACTACCAAGAAGGTGACTAAGCCTTCTGGAGAGTCTGTACAGGCCGTCGAAGAAGTGACTGACTTGCAACCAAAGCCTGAAGAAAAGGACCTCGTTGCAGTCAGCGAAACACTCCTGGAAGTTGTGGAAGAGAAACCAGACGAGGCCCCTCAAAGACGGGTCAAGAAAGTGAGACGTTCTCGAAAGAAGTCTGGGCAAGAGGTAGTGGAAGAAGTCACGGAGAAGGAGGAAGAGCTGAAGCCTCGTCTTCCCCAAAAGCCGGAAGAGGAGGAAAAGAAACCGTTCCCCACGGTCCCGGAGGCTGAGCCCCTTCCAGAAAAGCCACTGGCCTTTGTCCTCGGCGAGAAACCCAAAGTGACAGAAGGCGAAGTGCGCCACCAGAGAACGGTCACAAAATCGAGAAAGCCCACTGGAGACGTTGTAGAGGTCACTTTGGACACTGTGGAACGAAAACCCACACCAGAGGAGCAAACGGAGGGCGTTGTCGAAGTCACCGAGGTCACGGAGGAGACGGTCGAACATGCGCCGCGCAAAAAAGGCGTCTTGGACAGGCCAAAGAAGACCATCAAGAAGACCAAGAAGACCCGCTCGGAGACGGGAGAAATTGTCGAGGACGTTAGCGAGAAAGTCCTTCACCTGAAACCGAGAAAAGACAGGCGCGAAAGCGTTGAGGTCAATGTTGATGTAGAGTTCCTTGATATAACTGACCGCGAGATCACTGTAAAGTCGTTGGAAAGGCAGATAGCTGAACTTGACATGGCACCACGCGACACTATTGAAGTCATAGTTAAGCCCAGTGACCGCGATTCCGTTGAGGTAACTGAAGAAATTGTTCAATTGACGCCGCACGACATAAAGACCAAGAAGGTCAAAAAAGCTAAAAAGGAGAAAAAGCCGGACGGCGAAACCGTGCTCCAGATTACAGAAGAGGTTGAAGAACTGAAGCCGGAGGATCTGCACGAAATCGAGGCTCCACTTGGTGAACGACAGCCACGCAAGATCTCTAAGACTACCAAGATGGTGACTAAGCCTTCTGGAGAGTCTGTACAGGCCGTCGAAGAAGTGACTGACTTGCAACCAAAGCCTGAAGAAAAGGACCTCGTTGCAGTCAGCGAAACACTCCTGGAAGTTGTGGAAGAGAAACCAGACGAGGCCCCTCAAAGACGGGTCAAGAAAGTGAGGCGTTCTCGAAAGAAGTCTGGACAAGAGGTAGTGGAAGAAGTCACGGAGAAGGAGGAAGAGCTGAAGCCTCGTCTTCCCCAAAAGCCGGAAGAGGAGGAAAAGAAACCGTTCCCCACAGTCCCGGAGGCTGAGCCCCTTCCAGAGAAGCCACTGGCCTTTGTCCTCGGCGAGAAACCCAAAGTGACAGAAGGCGAAGTGCGCCACCAGAGAACGGTCACAAAATCGAGAAAGCCCACTGGAGACGTTGTAGAGGTCACTTTGGACACTGTGGAACGAAAACCCACACCACAGGAGCAAACGGAGGGCGTTGTCGAAGTCACCGAGGTCACGGAGGAGACGGTCGAACATGCGCCGCGCAAAAAAGGCGTCTTGGACAGGCCAAAGAAGACCATCAAGAAGACCAAGAAGACCCGCTCGGAGACGGGAGAAATTGTCGAGGACGTTAGCGAGAAAGTCCTTCACCTGAAACCGAGAAAAGATAGGCGCGAAAGCGTTGAGGTCAATGTTGATGTAGAGTTCCTTGATATAACTGACCGCGAGATCACTGTAAAGTCGTTGGAAAGGCAGATAGCTGAACTTGACATGGCACCACGCGACACTATTGAAGTCATAGTTAAGCCCAGTGACCGCGATTCCGTTGAGGTAACTGAAGAAATTGTTCAATTGACGCCGCACGACATAAAGACCAAGAAGGTCAAAAAAGCTAAAAGGAGAAAAAGCCGGACGGCGAAACCGTGCTCCAGATTACAGAAGAGGTTGAAGAACTGAAGCCGGAGGATCTGCACGAAATCGAGGCTCCACTTGGTGAACGACAGCCACGCAAAGTCTCCAAGACTACCAAGAAGGTGACTAAGCCTTCTGGAGAGTCTGTACAGGCCGTCGAAGAAGTGACTGACTTGCAACCAAAGCCTGAAGAAAAGGACCTCGTTGCAGTCAGCGAAACACTCCTGGAAGTTGTGGAAGAGAAACCAGACGAGGCCCCTCAAAGACGGGTCAAGAAAGTGAGGCGTTCTCGAAAGAAGTCTGGACAAGAGGTAGTGGAAGAAGTCACGGAGAAGGAGGAAGAGCTGAAGCCTCGTCTTCCCCAAAAGCCGGAAGAGGAGGAAAAGAAACCGTTCCCCACGGTCCCGGAGGCTGAGCCCCTTCCAGAAAAGCCACTGGCCTTTGTCCTCGGCGAGAAACCCAAAGTGACAGAAGGCGAAGTGCGCCACCAGAGAACGGTCACAAAATCGAGAAAGCCCACTGGAGACGTTGTAGAGGTCACTTTGGACACTGTGGAACGAAAACCCACACCTCAGGAGCAAACGGAGGGCGTTGTCGAAGTCACCGAGGTCACGGAGGAGACGGTCGAACATGCGCCGCGCAAAAAAGGCGTCTTGGACAGGCCAAAGAAAACCATCAAGAAGACCAAGAAAACCCGCTTGATATCGGGACAGATTGTCGAGGAGGTTAGCGAGAAAGTTGTTCACCTGAAACCGAAAAAAGATAGGCGCGAAAGCATTGAGGTCAGTATTGATGTACAGTTCCTTGATATAACCGACCGCGAGATCACTGTAAAGTCCTTGGAAAGGCAGATAGCTGAACTTGACATGGCACCACGCGACACTATTGAAGTCATAGTTGAGCCCAGTGACCGCGATTCCGTTGAGGTAACTGAAGAAATCGTTCAATTGACGCCGCACGACACAAAGACCAAGAAGGTCAAAAAAGTTAGAAAGGAGAAAAAGCCGGACGGCGAAACCGTGCTCCAGATTACAGAAGAGGTGGAAGAACTGAAGCCGGAGGATCTGACGAAATCGAGGCTCCACTTGGTGAACGACAGCCACGCAAGATCTCTAAGACTACCAAGAAGGTGACTAAGCCTTCTGGAGAGTCTGTACAGGCCGTCGAAGAAGTGACTGACTTGCAACCAAAGCCTGAAGAAAAGGACCTCGTTGCAGTCAGCGAAACACTCCTGGAAGTTGTGGAAGAGAAACCAGACGAGGCCCCTCAAAGACGGGTCAAGAAAGTGAGACGTTCTCGAAAGAAGTCTGGACAAGAGGTAGTGGAAGAAGTCACGGAGAAGGAGGAAGAGCTGAAGCCTCGTCTTCCCCAAAAGCCGGAAGAGGAGGAAAAGAAACCGTTCCCCACGGTCCCGGAGGCTGAGCCCCTTCCAGAAAAGCCACTGGCCTTTGTCCTCGGCGAGAAACCCAAAGTGACAGAAGGCGAAGTGCGCCACCAGAGAACGGTCACAAAATCGAGAAAGCCCACTGGAGACGTTGTAGAGGTCACTTTGGACACTGTGGAACGAAAACCCACACCAGAGGAGCAAACGGAGGGCGTTGTCGAAGTCACCGAGGTCACGGAGGAGACGGTCGAACATGCGCCGCGCAAAAAAGGCGTCTTGGACAGGCCAAAGAAGACCATCAAGAAGACCAAGAAGACCCGCTCGGAGACGGGAGAAATTGTCGAGGACGTTAGCGAGAAAGTCCTTCACCTGAAACCGAGAAAAGATAGGCGCGAAAGCGTTGAGGTCAATGTTGATGTAGAGTTCCTTGATATAACTGACCGCGAGATCACTGTAAAGTCGTTGGAAAGGCAGATAGCTGAACTTGACATGGCACCACGCGACACTATTGAAGTCATAGTTAAGCCCAGTGACCGCGATTCCGTTGAGGTAACTGAAGAAATTGTTCAATTGACGCCGCACGACATAAAGACCAAGAAGGTCAAAAAAGCTAAAAAGGAGAAAAAGCCGGACGGCGAAACCGTGCTCCAGATTACAGAAGAGGTTGAAGAACTGAAGCCGGAGGATCTGCACGAAATCGAGGCTCCACTTGGTGAACGACAGCCACGCAAAGTCTCCAAGACTACCAAGAAGGTGACTAAGCCTTCTGGAGAGTCTGTACAGGCCGTCGAAGAAGTGACTGACTTGCAACCAAAGCCTGAAGAAAAGGACCTCGTTGCAGTCAGCGAAACACTCCTGGAAGTTGTGGAAGAGAAACCAGACGAGGCCCCTCAAAGACGGGTCAAGAAAGTGAGGCGTTCTCGAAAGAAGTCTGGACAAGAGGTAGTGGAAGAAGTCACGGACAAGGAGGAAGAGCTGAAGCCTCGTCTTCCCCAAAAGCCGGAAGAGGAGGAAAAGAAACCGTTCCCCACGGTCCCGGAGGCTGAGCCCCTTCCAGAAAAGCCACTGGCCTTTGTCCTCGGCGAGAAACCCAAAGTGACAGAAGGCGAAGTGCGCCACCAGAGAACGGTCACAAAATCGAGAAAGCCCACTGGAGACGTTGTAGAGGTCACTTTGGACACTGTGGAACGAAAACCCACACCTCAGGAGCAAACGGAGGGCGTTGTCGAAGTCACCGAGGTCACGGAGGAGACGGTCGAACATGCGCCGCGCAAAAAAGGCGTCTTGGACAGGCCAAAGAAGACCATCAAGAAGACCAAGAAGACCCGCTCGGAGACGGGAGAAATTGTCGAGGAAGTTAGCGAGAAAGTCCTTCACCTGAAACCGAGAAAAGATAGGCGCGAAAGCGTTGAGGTCAATGTTGATGTAGAGTTCCTTGACATAACTGACCGCGAGATCACTGTAAAGTCGTTGGAAAGGCAGATAGCTGAACTTGACATGGCACCACGCGACACTATTGAAGTCATAGTTGAGCCCAGTGACCGCGATTCCGTTGAGGTAACTGAAGAAATCGTTCAATTGACGCCGCACGACACAAACACCAAGAAGGTCAAAAAAGTTAGAAAGGAGAAAAAGCCGGACGGCGAAACCGTGCTCCAGATTACAGAAGAGGTGGAAGAACTGAAGCCGGAGGATCTCGACGAAATCGAGGCTCCACTTGGTGAACGACAGCCACGCAAGATCTCTAAGACTACCAAGAAGGTGACTAAGCCTTCTGGAGAGTCTGTACAGGCCGTCGAAGAAGTGACTGACTTGCAACCAAAGCCTGAAGAAAAGGACCTCGTTGCAGTCAGCGAAACACTCCTGGAAGTTGTGGAAGAGAAACCAGACGAGGCCCCTCAAAGACGGGTCAAGAAAGTGAGACGTTCTCGAAAGAAGTCTGGACAAGAGGTAGTGGAAGAAGTCACGGAGAAGGAGGAAGAGCTGAAGCCTCGTCTTCCCCAAAAGCCGGAAGAGGAGGAAAAGAAACCGTTCCCCACGGTCCCGGAGGCTGAGCCCCTTCCAGAAAAGCCACTGGCCTTTGTCCTCGGCGAGAAACCCAAAGTGACAGAAGGCGAAGTGCGCCACCAGAGAACGGTCACAAAATCGAGAAAGCCCACTGGAGACGTTGTAGAGGTCACTTTGGACACTGTGGAACGAAAACCCACACCTCAGGAGCAAACGGAGGGCGTTGTCGAAGTCACCGAGGTCACGGAGGAGACGGTCGAACATGCGCCGCGCAAAAAAGGCGTCTTGGACAGGCCAAAGAAGACCATCAAGAAGACCAAGAAGACCCGCTCGGAGACGGGAGAAATTGTCGAGGACGTTAGCGAGAAAGTCCTTCACCTGAAACCGAGAAAAGATAGGCGCGAAAGCGTTGAGGTCAATGTTGATGTAGAGTTCCTTGATATAACCTGACCGCGAGATCACTGTAAAGTCGTTGGAAAGGCAGATAGCTGAACTTGACATGGCACCACGCGACACTATTGAAGTCATAGTTGAGCCCAGTGACCGCGATTCCGTTGAGGTAACTGAAGAAATCGTTCAATTGACGCCGCACGACACAAAGACCAAGAAGGTCAAAAAAGTCAGAAAGGAGAAAAAGCCGGACGGCGAAACCGTGCTCCAGATTACAGAAGAGGTGGAAGAACTGAAGCCGGAGGATCTCGACGAAATCGAGGCTCCACTTGGTGAACGACAGCCACGCAAGGTCTCCAAGACTACCAAGAAGGTGACTAAGCCTTCTGGAGAGTCTGTACAGGCCGTCGAAGAAGTGACTGACTTGCAACCAAAGCCTGAAGAAAAGGACCTCGTTGCAGTCAGCGAAACACTCCTGGAAGTTGTGGAAGAGAAACCAGACGAGGCCCCTCAAAGACGGGTCAAGAAAGTGAGGCGTTCTCGAAAGAAGTCTGGACAAGAGGTAGTGGAAGAAGTCACGGACAAGGAGGAAGAGCTGAAGCCTCGTCTTCCCCAAAAGCCGGAAGAGGAGGAAAAGAAACCGTTCCCCACGGTCCCGGAGGCTGAGCCCCTTCCAGAAAAGCCACTGGCCTTTGTCCTCGGCGAGAAACCCAAAGTGACAGAAGGCGAAGTGCGCCACCAGAGAACGGTCACAAAATCGAGAAAGCCCACTGGAGACGTTGTAGAGGTCACTTTGGACACTGTGGAACGAAAACCCACACCTCAGGAGCAAACGGAGGGCGTTGTCGAAGTCACCGAGGTCACGGAGGAGACGGTCGAACATGCGCCGCGCAAAAAAGGCGTCTTGGACAGGCCAAAGAAGACCATCAAGAAGACCAAGAAGACCCGCTCGGAGACGGGAGAAATTGTCGAGGACGTTAGCGAGAAAGTCCTTCACCTGAAACCGAGAAAAGATAGGCGCGAAAGCGTTGAGGTCAATGTTGATGTACAGTTCCTTGACATAACCGACCGCGAGATCACTGTAAAGTCGTTGGAAAGGCAGATAGCTGAACTTGACATGGCACCACGCGACACTATTGAAGTCATAGTTGAGCCCAGTGACCGCGATTCCGTTGAGGTAACTGAAGAAATCGTTCAATTGACGCCGCACGACACAAAGACCAAGAAGGTCAAAAAAGCTAGAAAGGAGAAAAAGCCGGACGGCGAAACCGTGCTCCAGATTACAGAAGAGGTGGAAGAACTGAAGCCGGAGGATCTCGACGAAATCGAGGCTCCACTTGGTGAACGACAGCCACGCAAGGTCTCCAAGACTACCAAGAAGGTGACTAAGCCTTCTGGAGAGTCTGTACAGGCCGTCGAAGAAGTGACTGACTTGCAACCAAAGCCTGAAGAAAAGGACCTCGTTGCAGTCAGCGAAACACTCCTGGAAGTTGTGGAAGAGAAACCAGACGAGGCCCCTCAAAGACGGGTCAAGAAAGTGAGGCGTTCTCGAAAGAAGTCTGGACAAGAGGTAGTGGAAGAAGTCACGGACAAGGAGGAAGAGCTGAAGCCTCGTCTTCCCCAAAAGCCGGAAGAGGAGGAAAAGAAACCGTTCCCCACGGTCCCGGAGGCTGAGCCCCTTCCAGAAAAGCCACTGGCCTTTGTCCTCGGCGAGAAACCCAAAGTGACAGAAGGCGAAGTGCGCCACCAGAGAACGGTCACAAAATCGAGAAAGCCCACTGGAGACGTTGTAGAGGTCACTTTGGACACTGTGGAACGAAAACCCACACCTCAGGAGCAAACGGAGGGCGTTGTCGAAGTCACCGAGGTCACGGAGGAGACGGTCGAACATGCGCCGCGCAAAAAAGGCGTCTTGGACAGGCCAAAGAAGACCATCAAGAAGACCAAGAAGACCCGCTCGGAGACGGGAGAAATTGTCGAGGAAGTTAGCGAGAAAGTCCTTCACCTGAAACCGAGAAAAGATAGGCGCGAAAGCGTTGAGGTCAATGTTGATGTACAGTTCCTTGATATAACCGACCGCGAGATCACTGTAAAGTCGTTGGAAAGGCAGATAGCTGAACTTGACATGGCACCACGCGACACTATTGAAGTCATAGTTGAGCCCAGTGACCGCGATTCCGTTGAGGTAACTGAAGAAATCGTTCAATTGACGCCGCACGACACAAAGACCAAGAAGGTCAAAAAAGTTAGAAAGGAGAAAAAGCCGGACGGCGAAACCGTGCTCCAGATTACAGAAGAGGTGGAAGAACTGAAGCCGGAGGATCTCGACGAAATCGAGGCTCCACTTGGTGAACGACAGCCACGCAAGGTCTCCAAGACTACCAAGAAGGTGACTAAGCCTTCTGGAGAGTCTGTACAGGCCGTCGAAGAAGTGACTGACTTGCAACCAAAGCCTGAAGAAAAGGACCTCGTTGCAGTCAGCGAAACACTCCTGGAAGTTGTGGAAGAGAAACCAGACGAGGCCCCTCAAAGACGGGTCAAGAAAGTGAGGCGTTCTCGAAAGAAGTCTGGACAAGAGGTAGTGGAAGAAGTCACGGACAAGGAGGAAGAGCTGAAGCCTCGTCTTCCCCAAAAGCCGGAAGAGGAGGAAAAGAAACCGTTCCCCACGGTCCCGGAGGCTGAGCCCCTTCCAGAAAAGCCACTGGCCTTTGTCCTCGGCGAGAAACCCAAAGTGACAGAAGGCGAAGTGCGCCACCAGAGAACGGTCACAAAATCGAGAAAGCCCACTGGAGACGTTGTAGAGGTCACTTTGGACACTGTGGAACGAAAACCCACACCTGAGGAGCAAACGGAGGGCGTTGTCGAAGTCACCGAGGTCACGGAGGAGACGGTCGAACATGCGCCGCGCAAAAAAGGCGTCTTGGACAGGCCAAAGAAGACCATCAAGAAGACCAAGAAGACCCGCTCGGAGACGGGAGAAATTGTCGAGGAAGTTAGCGAGAAAGTCCTTCACCTGAAACCGAGAAAAGATAGGCGCGAAAGCGTTGAGGTCAATGTTGATGTACAGTTCCTTGACATAACCGACCGCGAGATCACTGTAAAGTCGTTGGAAAGGCAGATAGCTGAACTTGACATGGCACCACGCGACACTATTGAAGTCATAGTTGAGCCCAGTGACCGCGATTCCGTTGAGGTAACTGAAGAAATCGTTCAATTGACGCCGCACGACACAAAGACCAAGAAGGTCAAAAAAGTTAGAAAGGAGAAAAAGCCGGACGGCGAAACCGTGCTCCAGATTACAGAAGAGGTGGAAGAACTGAAGCCGGAGGATCTCGACGAAATCGAGGCTCCACTTGGTGAACGACAGCCACGCAAGGTCTCCAAGACTACCAAGAAGGTGACTAAGCCTTCTGGAGAGTCTGTACAGGCCGTCGAAGAAGTGACTGACTTGCAACCAAAGCCTGAAGAAAAGGGACCTCGTTGCAGTCAGCGAAACACTCCTGGAAGTTGTGGAAGAGAAACCAGACGAGGCCCCTCAAAGACGGGTCAAGAAAGTGAGGCGTTCTCGAAAGAAGTCTGGACAAGAGGTAGTGGAAGAAGTCACGGAGAAGGAGGAAGAGCTGAAGCCTCGTCTTCCCCAAAAGCCGGAAGAGGAGGAAAAGAAACCGTTCCCCACGGTCCCGGAGGCTGAGCCCCTTCCAGAAAAGCCACTGGCCTTTGTCCTCGGCGAGAAACCCAAAGTGACAGAAGGCGAAGTGCGCCACCAGAGAACGGTCACAAAATCGAGAAAGCCCACTGGAGACGTTGTAGAGGTCACTTTGGACACTGTGGAACGAAAACCCACACCTGAGGAGCAAACGGAGGGCGTTGTCGAAGTCACCGAGGTCACGGAGGAGACGGTCGAACATGCGCCGCGCAAAAAAGGCGTCTTGGACAGGCCAAAGAAGACCATCAAGAAGACCAAGAAGACCCGCTCGGAGACGGGAGAAATTGTCGAGGAAGTTAGCGAGAAAGTCCTTCACCTGAAACCGAGAAAAGATAGGCGCGAAAGCGTTGAGGTCAATGTTGATGTACAGTTCCTTGACATAACCGACCGCGAGATCACTGTAAAGTCGTTGGAAAGGCAGATAGCTGAACTTGACATGGCACCACGCGACACTATTGAAGTCATAGTTGAGCCCAGTGACCGCGATTCCGTTGAGGTAACTGAAGAAATCGTTCAATTGACGCCGCACGACACAAAGACCAAGAAGGTCAAAAAAGTTAGAAAGGAGAAAAAGCCGGACGGCGAAACCGTGCTCCAGATTACAGAAGAGGTGGAAGAACTGAAGCCGGAGGATCTCGACGAAATCGAGGCTCCACTTGGTGAACGACAGCCACGCAAGGTCTCCAAGACTACCAAGAAGGTGACTAAGCCTTCTGGAGAGTCTGTACAGGCCGTCGAAGAAGTGACTGACTTGCAACCAAAGCCTGAAGAAAAGGACCTCGTTGCAGTCAGCGAAACACTCCTGGAAGTTGTGGAAGAGAAACCAGACGAGGCCCCTCAAAGACGGGTCAAGAAAGTGAGGCGTTCTCGAAAGAAGTCTGGACAAGAGGTAGTGGAAGAAGTCACGGAGAAGGAGGAAGAGCTTAAGCCTCGTCTTCCCAAAAGCCGGAAGAGGAGGAAAAGAAACCGTTCCCCACGGTCCCGGAGGCTGAGCCCCTTCCAGAGAAGCCACTGGCCTTTGTCCTCGGCGAGAAACCCAAGGTGACAGAAGGCGAAGTGCGCCACCAGAGAACGGTCACAAAATCGAGAAAGCCCACTGGAGACATTGTAGAGGTCACTTTGGACACTGTGGAACGAAAACCCACACCTGAGGAGCAAACGGAGGGCGTTGTCGAAGTCACCGAGGTCACGGAGGAGACGGTCGAACATGCGCCGCGCAAAAAAGGCGTCTTGGACAGGCCAAAGAAGACCATCAAGAAGACCAAGAAGACCCGCTCGGAGACGGGAGAAATTGTCGAGGAAGTTAGCGAGAAAGTCCTTCACCTGAAACCGAGAAAAGATAGGCGCGAAAGCGTTGAGGTCAATGTTGATGTACAGTTCCTTGACATAACCGACCGCGAGATCACTGTAAAGTCGTTGGAAAGGCAGATAGCTGAACTTGACATGGCACCACGCGACACTATTGAAGTCATAGTTGAGCCCAGTGACCGCGATTCCGTTGAGGTAACTGAAGAAATCGTTCAATTGACGCCGCACGACACAAAGACCAAGAAGGTCAAAAAAGTTAGAAAGGAGAAAAAGCCGGACGGCGAAACCGTGCTCCAGATTACAGAAGAGGTGGAAGAACTGAAGCCGGAGGATCTCGACGAAATCGAGGCTCCACTTGGTGAACGACAGCCACGCAAGGTCTCCAAGACTACCAAGAAGGTGACTAAGCCTTCTGGAGAGTCTGTACAGGCCGTCGAAGAAGTGACTGACTTGCAACCAAAGCCTGAAGAAAAGGACCTCATTGCAGTCAGCGAAACACTCCTGGAAGTTGTGGAAGAGAAACCAGACGAGGCCCCTCAAAGACGGGTCAAGAAAGTGAGGCGTTCTCGAAATAAGTCTGGACAAGAGGTAGTGGAAGAAGTCACGGACAAGGAGGAAGAGCTGAAGCCTCGTCTTCCCCAAAAGCCGGAAGAGGACGAAAAGAAACCGTTCCCCACGGTCCCGGAGGCTGAGCCCCTTCCAGAAAAGCCACTGGCCTTTGTCCTCGGCGAGAAACCCAAAGTGACAGAAGGCGAAGTGCGCCACCAGAGAACGGTCACAAAATCGAGAAAGCCCACTGGAGACGTTGTAGAGGTCACCTTGGACACTGTGGAACGAAAACCCACACCTGAGGAGCAAACGGAGGGCGTTGTCGAAGTCACCGAGGTCACGGAGGAGACGGTCGAACATGCGCCGCGCAAAAAAGGCGTCTTGGACAGGCCAAAGAAAACCATCAAAAAGACCAAGAAAACCCGCTCGATATCGGGACAGATTGTCGAGGAGGTTAGCGAGAAGGTCCTTCACCTGAAACCGAGAAAAGATAGGCGCGAAAGCGTTGAGGTCAATGTTGATGTAGAGTTCCTTGATATAACCGACCGCGAGATCACTGTAAAGTCGTTGGAAAGGCAGATAGCTGAACTTGACATGGCACCACGCGACACCATTGAGCTCATAGTTGAGCCAAGTGACCGCGATTCTGTTGAGTTAACTGAAGAGACCATTCAATTGAAACCTGACGACACAAAGACCAAGAAGGTCAAAAGGGTTAAAAAGGAGAAGAGGCCGGACGGCGAAACCGTGCTTCAAATTACAGAAGAAGTCGAAGAACTGAAGCCAGAGGAGCTGGACCAAATCGAGGCTCCACTTGGTGAACGACAGCCACGCAAAATCTCCAAGACTACCAAGAAGGTGAGGAAGCCCTCTGGAGAATCCGTACTGGTTGTTGAAGAAGTGACTGACTTAAAACCAAAACCTGAAGAAAAGGACCTAGTTGTCATCAGCGAAACAGTCTTGGAAGTTGTTGAAGAAAAGCCAGACGAGACACCTCAAAGAACGGTGACGAAAGTACGGCGTTCCCGGAAGAAGTCTGGTGAAGAGGTAGTGGAACATGTCACGGACAAGGAGGAAGAGTTGAAGCCTCGTCTTCCTGAAAAGCCGGAAGGCGTGGAAGAAAAGCCGCTCCCTACTGTCCCCGAGGCCGAACTGGTTCCAGAGAAACCACTCGCCTTCGTCTTGGACGAGAAACCCAAGGTTACAGAGGGCGAAGTGCGCCACCAGAGAACGGTCACCAAAGCGAGAAAGCCCACTGGAGACATTGTGGAAGTCACCTTGGACACTGTGGACCGAAAGCCCACACCTCAAGAAGAAACGGATGGCATTGTCGAAGTCACCGAAATCACGGAGGAGAAGGTCGAACACGCACCACGCAAAAAGGGCGTTTTGGACAGGCCAAAGAAAACCATCAAGAAGACCAAGAAGACCCGCTCGGAGACGGGAGAAATTGTCGAGGAAGTTAGCGAGAAAGTCCTTCACCTGAAACCGAGAAAAGATAGGCGCGAAAGCGTTGAGGTCAATGTTGATGTAGAGTTCCTTGATATAACTGACCGCGAGATCACTGTAAAGTCGTTGGAAAGGCAGATAGCTGAACTTGACATGGCACCACGCGACACCATTGAACTCATAGTTGAGCCAGGTGACCGCGATTCTGTTGAGTTAACTGAAGAGACCATTCAATTGAAACCTGACGACACAAAGACCAAGAAGGTCAAAAGGGTTAAAAAGGAGAAGAGGCCGGACGGCGAAACCGTGCTTCAAATTACGGAAGAAGTCGAAGAACTGAAGCCAGAGGAGCTGGACCAAATCGAGGCTCCACTTGGTGAACGACAGCCACGCAAAATCTCCAAGACTACCAAGAAGGTGAGGAAGCCCTCTGGAGAATCCGTACTGGTTGTTGAAGAAGTGACTGACTTGGAACCAAAACCTGAAGAAAAGGACCTAGTTGTCATCAGCGAAACAGTCTTGGAAGTTGTTGAAGAAAAGCCAGACGAGACACCTCAAAGAACGGTGACGAAAGTACGGCGTTCCCGGAAGAAGTCTGGTGAAGAGGTAGTGGAACATGTCACGGACAAGGAGGAAGAGTTGAAGCCTCGTCTTCCTGAAAAGCCGGAAGGCGTGGAAGAAAAGCCGCTCCCTACTGTCTCCGAGGCCGAACTGGTTCCAGAGAAACCACTCGCCTTCGTCTTGGACGAGAAACCCAAGGTTACAGAGGGCGAAGTGCGCCACCAGAGAACGGTCACCAAAGCGAGAAAGCCCACTGGAGACATTGTGGAAGTCACCTTGGACACTGTGGACCGAAAGCCCACACCTCAAGAGGAAACGGATGGCATTGTCGAAGTCACCGAAATCACGGAGGAGAAGGTCGAACACGCACCACGCAAAAAGGGCGTTTTGGACAGGCCAAAGAAAACCATCAAGAAGACCAAGAAGACCCGCTCGGAGACGGGAGAAATTGTCGAGGAAGTTAGCGAGAAAGTCCTTCACCTGAAACCGAGAAAAGATAGGCGCGAAAGCGTTGAGGTCAATGTTGATGTAGAGTTCCTTGATATAACTGACCGCGAGATCACTGTAAAGTCGTTGGAAAGGCACATAGCTGAACTTGACATGGCACCACGCGACACCATTGAACTCATAGTTGAGCCAAGTGACCGCGATTCTGTTGAGTTAACTGAAGAGACCATTCAATTGAAACCTGACGACACAAAGACCAAGAAGGTCAAAAGGGTTAAAAAGGAGAAGAGGCCGGACGGCGAAACCGTGCTTCAAATTACGGAAGAAGTCGAAGAACTGAAGCCAGAGGAGCTGGACCAAATCGAGGCTCCACTTGGTGAACGACAGCCACGCAAAATCTCCAAGACTACCAAGAAGGTGAGGAAGCCCTCTGGAGAATCCGTACTGGTTGTTGAAGAAGTGACTGACTTGGAACCAAAACCTGAAGAAAAGGACCTAGTTGTCATCAGCGAAACAGTCTTGGAAGTTGTTGAAGAAAAGCCAGACGAGACACCTCAAAGAACGGTGACGAAAGTACGGCGTTCCCGGAAGAAGTCTGGTGAAGAGGTAGTGGAACATGTCACGGACAAGGAGGAAGAGTTGAAGCCTCGTCTTCCTGAAAAGCCGGAAGGCGTGGAAGAAAAGCCGCTCCCTACTGTCTCCGAGGCCGAACTGGTTCCAGAGAAACCACTCGCCTTCGTCTTGGACGAGAAACCCAAGGTTACAGAGGGCGAAGTGCGCCACCAGAGAACGGTCACCAAAGCGAGAAAGCCCACTGGAGACATTGTGGAAGTCACCTTGGACACTGTGGACCGAAAGCCCACACCTCAAGAGGAAACGGATGGCATTGTCGAAGTCACCGAAATCACGGAGGAGAAGGTCGAACACGCACCACGCAAAAAGGGCGTTTTGGACAGGCCAAAGAAAACCATCAAGAAGACCAAGAAGACCCGCTCGGAGACGGGAGAAATTGTCGAGGAAGTTAGCGAGAAAGTCCTTCACCTGAAACCGAGAAAAGATAGGCGCGAAAGCGTTGAGGTCAATGTTGATGTAGAGTTCCTTGATATAACTGACCGCGAGATCACTGTAAAGTCGTTGGAAAGGCAGATAGCTGAACTTGACATGGCACCACGCGACACCATTGAACTCATAGTTGAGCCAGGTGACCGCGATTCTGTTGAGTTAACTGAAGAGACCATTCAATTGAAACCTGACGACACAAAGACCAAGAAGGTCAAAAGGGTTAAAAAGGAGAAGAGGCCGGACGGCGAAACCGTGCTTCAAATTACGGAAGAAGTCGAAGAACTGAAGCCAGAGGAGCTGGACCAAATCGAGGCTCCACTTGGTGAACGACAGCCACGCAAAATCTCCAAGACTACCAAGAAGGTGAGGAAGCCCTCTGGAGAATCCGTACTGGTTGTTGAAGAAGTGACTGACTTGGAACCAAAACCTGAAGAAAAGGACCTAGTTGTCATCAGCGAAACAGTCTTGGAAGTTGTTGAAGAAAAGCCAGACGAGACACCTCAAAGAACGGTGACGAAAGTACGGCGTTCCCGGAAGAAGTCTGGTGAAGAGGTAGTGGAACATGTCACGGACAAGGAGGAAGAGTTGAAGCCTCGTCTTCCTGAAAAGCCGGAAGGCGTGGAAGAAAAGCCGCTCCCTACTGTCTCCCAGGCCGAACTGGTTCCAGAGAAACCACTCGCCTTCGTCTTGGACGAGAAACCCAAGGTTACAGAGGGCGAAGTGCGCCACCAGAGAACGGTCACCAAAGCGAGAAAGCCCACTGGAGACATTGTGGAAGTCACCTTGGACACTGTGGACCGAAAGCCCACACCTCAAGAGGAAACGGATGGCATTGTCGAAGTCACCGAAATCACGGAGGAGAAGGTCGAACACGCACCACGCAAAAAGGGCGTTTTGGACAGGCCAAAGAAAACCATCAAGAAGACCAAGAAGACCCGCTCGGAGACGGGAGAAATTGTCGAGGAAGTTAGCGAGAAAGTCCTTCACCTGAAACCGAGAAAAGATAGGCGCGAAAGCGTTGAGGTCAATGTTGATGTAGAGTTCGTTGATATAACTGACCGCGAGATCACTGTAAAGTCGTTGGAAAGGCACATAGCTGAACTTGACATGGCACCACGCGACACCATTGAACTCATAGTTGAGCCAAGTGACCGCGATTCTGTTGAGTTAACTGAAGAGACCATTCAATTGAAACCTGA
Source organism: Ornithodoros turicata (assembly GCF_037126465.1). NCBI lineage: Eukaryota > Metazoa > Arthropoda > Arachnida > Ixodida > Argasidae > Ornithodoros > Ornithodoros turicata. Next base: position 5,949,763 of record NC_088201.1, read on the forward strand.
CGACACAAAGACCAAGAAGGTCAAAAGGGTTAAAAAGGAGAAGAGGCCGGACGGCGAAACCGTGCTTCAAATTACGGAAGAAGTCGAAGAACTGAAGCCAGAGGAGCTGGACCAAATCGAGGCTCCACTTGGTGAACGACAGCCACGCAAAATCTCCAAGACTACCAAGAAGGTGAGGAAGCCCTCTGGAGAATCCGTACTGGTTGTTGAAGAAGTGACTGACTTGGAACCAAAACCTGAAGAAAAGGACCTAGTTGTCATCAGCGAAACAGTCTTGGAAGTTGTTGAAGAAAAGCCAGACGAGACACCTCAAAGAACGGTGACGAAAGTACGGCGTTCCCGGAAGAAGTCTGGTGAAGAGGTAGTGGAACATGTCACGGACAAGGAGGAAGAGTTGAAGCCTCGTCTTCCTGAAAAGCCGGAAGGCGTGGAAGAAAAGCCGCTCCCTACTGTCTCCGAGGCCGAACTGGTTCCAGAGAAACCACTCGCCTTCGTCTTGGACGAGAAACCCAAGGTTACAGAGGGCGAAGTGCGCCACCAGAGAACGGTCACCAAAGCGAGAAAGCCCACTGGAGACATTGTGGAAGTCACCTTGGACACTGTGGACCGAAAGCCCACACCTCAAGAGGAAACGGATGGCATTGTCGAAGTCACCGAAATCACGGAGGAGAAGGTCGAACACGCACCACGCAAAAAGGGCGTTTTGGACAGGCCAAAGAAAACCATCAAGAAGACCAAGAAGACCCGCTCGGAGACGGGAGAAATTGTCGAGGAAGTTAGCGAGAAAGTCCTTCACCTGAAACCGAGAAAAGATAGGCGCGAAAGCGTTGAGGTCAATGTTGATGTAGAGTTCCTTGATATAACTGACCGCGAGATCACTGTAAAGTCGTTGGAAAGGCAGATAGCTGAACTTGACATGGCACCACGCGACACCATTGAACTCATAGTTGAGCCAGGTGACCGCGATTCTGTTGAGTTAACTGAAGAGACCATTCAATTGAAACCTGACGACACAAAGACCAAGAAGGTCAAAAGGGTTAAAAAGGAGAAGAGGCCGGACGGCGAAACCGTGCTTCAAATTACGGAAGAAGTCGAAGAACTGAAGCCAGAGGAGCTGGACCAAATCGAGGCTCCACTTGGTGAACGACAGCCACGCAAAATCTCCAAGACTACCAAGAAGGTGAGGAAGCCCTCTGGAGAATCCGTACTGGTTGTTGAAGAAGTGACTGACTTGGAACCAAAACCTGAAGAAAAGGACCTAGTTGTCATCAGCGAAACAGTCTTGGAAGTTGTTGAAGAAAAGCCAGACGAGACACCTCAAAGAACGGTGACGAAAGTACGGCGTTCCCGGAAGAAGTCTGGTGAAGAGGTAGTGGAACATGTCACGGACAAGGAGGAAGAGTTGAAGCCTCGTCTTCCTGAAAAGCCGGAAGGCGTGGAAGAAAAGCCGCTCCCTACTGTCTCCGAGGCCGAACTGGTTCCAGAGAAACCACTCGCCTTCGTCTTGGACGAGAAACCCAAGGTTACAGAGGGCGAAGTGCGCCACCAGAGAACGGTCACCAAAGCGAGAAAGCCCACTGGAGACATTGTGGAAGTCACCTTGGACACTGTGGACCGAAAGCCCACACCTCAAGAGGAAACGGATGGCATTGTCGAAGTCACCGAAATCACGGAGGAGAAGGTCGAACACGCACCACGCAAAAAGGGCGTTTTGGACAGGCCAAAGAAAACCATCAAGAAGACCAAGAAGACCCGCTCGGAGACGGGAGAAATTGTCGAGGAAGTTAGCGAGAAAGTCCTTCACCTGAAACCGAGAAAAGATAGGCGCGAAAGCGTTGAGGTCAATGTTGATGTAGAGTTCCTTGATATAACTGACCGCGAGATCACTGTAAAGTCGTTGGAAAGGCAGATAGCTGAACTTGACATGGCACCACGTGACACCATTGAACTCATAGTTGAGCCAAGTGACCGCGATTCTGTTGAGTTAACTGAAGAGACCATTCAATTGAAACCCGACGACACAAAGACCAAGAAGGTCAAAAGGGTTAAAAAGGAGAAGAGGCCGGACGGCGAAACCGTGCTTCAAATTACAGAAGAAGTCGAAGAACTGAAGCCAGAGGAGCTGGACCAAATCGAGGCTCCACTTGGTGAACGACAGCCACGCAAAATCTCCAAGACTACCAAGAAGGTGAGGAAGCCCTCTGGAGAATCCGTACTGGTTGTTGAAGAAGTGACTGACTTGGAACCAAAACCTGAAGAAAAGGACCTAGTTGTCATCAGCGAAACAGTCTTGGAAGTTGTTGAAGAAAAGCCAGACGAGACACCTCAAAGAACGGTGACGAAAGTACGGCGTTCTCGGAAGAAGTCTGGTGAAGAGGTAGTGGAACATGTCACGGACAAGGAGGAAGAGTTGAAGCCTCGTCTTCCTGAAAAACCGGAAGGCGTGGAAGAAAAGCAGCTCCCTACTGTCTCTGAGGAGGAACTGGTTCCGGAGAAGCCCCTCGTCTTCGTCCTGGACGAGAAACCCAAGGTTACAGAAGGCGAAGTGCGCCACCAGAGAACGGTCACCAAAGCGAGAAAGCCCACTGGAGACATTGTGGAAGTCACCTTGGACACTGTGGACCGAAAGCCCACACCTCAAGAGGAAACGGATGGCATTGTCGAAGTCACCGAAATCACGGAGGAGAAGGTCGAACACGCACCACGCAAAAAGGGCGTTTTGGACAGGCCAAAGAAAACCATCAAGAAGACCAAGAAGACCCGCTCGGAGACGGGAGAAATTGTCGAGGAAGTTAGCGAGAAAGTCCTTCACCTCAAACCGAGAAAAGATAGGCGCGAAAGCGTTGAGGTCAATGTTGATGTAGAGTTCCTTGATATAACTGACCGCGAGATCACTGTAAAGTCGTTGGAAAGGCAGATAGCTGAACTTGACATGGCACCACGAGACACCATTGAACTCATAGTTGAGCCAAGTGACCGCGATTCTGTTGAGTTAACTGAAGAGACCATTCAATTGAAACCTGACGACACAAAGACCAAGAAGGTCAAAAGGGTTAAAAAGGAGAAGAGGCCGGACGGCGAAACCGTGCTTCAAATTACAGAAGAAGTCGAAGAACTGAAGCCAGAGGAGCTGGACCAAATCGAGGCTCCACTTGGTGAACGACAGCCACGCAAAATCTCCAAGACTACCAAGAAGGTGAGGAAGCCCTCTGGAGAATCTGTACTGGTTGTTGAAGAAGTGACTGACTTGGAACCAAAACCTGAAGAAAAGGACCTAGTTGTCATCAGCGAAACAGTCTTGGAAGTTGTTGAAGAAAAGCCAGACGAGACACCTCAAAGAACGGTGACGAAAGTACGGCGTTCTAGGAAGAAGTCTGGTGAAGAGGTAGTGGAACATGTCACGGACAAGGAGGAAGAGTTGAAGCCTCGTCTTCCTGAAAAACCGGAAGGCGTGGAAGAAAAGCAGCTCCCTACTCTCTCTGAGGAGGAACTGGTTCCGGAGAAGCCCCTCGTCTTCGTCCTGGACGAGAAACCGAAAGTGACAAAAGGCGAAGTTCGGCATGAGAGGAAAGTTTCAAAGTCCAGGAGGGCCAGTGGGGAGATTGTTGAGGTGACCTTGGACACTGTGCATCGGAAACCCACACCTTTCGAGGAAACAGAGGACATCGTCGAAGTAACGGAAATCACGGAAGAAAAAGTTGAGCACTTACCACGCAAAGAAGATGTCGAAGAGAAACCGAAAAAAACAATAAAGATGACCAAAAAGACCCGCTCGAAGTCTGGGCAACTGGTCGAGCATATTAGCGAGCAAGTTATTCATCTGAAACCTAGAAAAGATAGACGCGAAAGCTTTGAGGCTAGTGTGGACATAGAATTTCTTGATGTTACCGATCGCGAAATCACTGTAGAAAGCTTGGAAAGAAAAATAGCTGAGCTTGAGATGGCGCCACGCGATACGATTGACGTTATCATGCACCCAAGTGAGCGAGATTCTGTTCACATTACGGAGGAAACTGTATGTCTATTCCCCGAAGACACAAAAACCAGGAAAGTGAAAAAGGTGAAGAAAGACAAAAAACCGGATGGAGAAGCAGCAATTCAGATTACGGAAGAAGTTGAGGAGTTAAAACCTGAAGAAGTGAAAGATCTGGAGGCCCCACTCGGTGAGAGGCAACCCCAAAAGATCTCCAAGACTACAAAGCGCGTTAAAAAGCCCTCGGGAGAGTCGGTGAAAGCCATGGAAGAAACGACTGTCCTACAACCTACACCCGAGGAAAAAGACATAGAAGCTATCAGTGAATCGCTTGTCGAAGTTCTGGAAGAAACCCCTTACCATTCTCCTCGGAGGAAGGTGAAGAAGGTGAGGTGCACACGAGAGAAATCCGGAAAGGAGCAAGTAGAGGACGTCACCGGCAAGGATGATGAGCTGACACCTCGTCTCGTAGAAAAGCCCGACAGCGATGAGGAGTTGCCCGTGGACAAAAGCCAGGCTTCGGACATAATAAAATTGGAATCTCTTCCTGACGTCGATGAGGATATTTTCCTGGACCGAAGGGCATCCGTACTAAGCTGCCCAGATATCCCTGATGAAGGTGAGATGTTCGTTTGATTTTTGTAGGCTGAATGAATCTCAGCATTACCCATTAGTGAATGGAACGTGTTTCGTATATCGCGTCGTCTGGAACAGTGGCCTGATTTGGATAAACGTGTGACAGTCGCTGAGCGCCAATGCCAACAGAGGAAGCATAAACTATGTCCAAAACAAAAAATTAATCAGTCAGCAACGTTATTATTATTGTCATCAGTGGAATTGTTCTGTTATCTCTGTCTAAGCCACAAACCTTAACGGCAAGCAGTTAAACTTTTTTTTCAACAACAACTACTTTATGTTGATCACTCTTTTCCTTCCATGCTATCAATTTGTACATGCCAGATCGTCAGCAAACAAATACTGCTACTACGTTGTGGCTGCAAAGCCGTTGTAATATTTTTAATTCCTACAGTGATAAGATAACAACAAGAGCTGGATCAATTACAGCGCACATGTTCTCCTACGCATTCCACAGACAGCATTGCCACAGATCGTAGTCTACACAATCTAACCACTTACATTACAAATACACAGATGTACACTGCACATATGCACCCCCAAACACTGCCAAGCATGATTAATTTGCAATGTGGAGAATGGAGTACTTGCGGAGTTCACTCATACGGTACGCTTGAACCGCATTCCAGTGGTACTTGCGGAAGTCCCGAGAGAAGTAGAGGAAATACCTCGTGGATATGGCGATGTGTTTACCGAAACAACTGTGCAACAGCGAGAAATCAAAATTTCGACCGAAGGCACTAGACGGTCACGTAAGACCGTCCAGTTCAAACAGCACCGAGAATCAGGTGTTTCGATTGAGGAAGTACATGAATACCAGATACAAAAGGAGCGATTCCCGAATTTCCCTCTTGTGGAGCAACCAGAAGATATTGATACAACCGAGCCTCAACACGAGACACCCGGCGATGGAATTGAGATATTGGAGGATGTGCCAGAACTCAAACCTGAACCAGTTGTTGTTGAGCAATGTGCACTTGAAGACACTGAAGATTCTGACGCATACCAAGAGCTCATAACTGTGCAACAAGAACAGCATATGAAGGCCGCGCACATTGAACAAGAAAAGACACCTTTAAGAGTAGTATCTGTACAAATAGTTACACCGTTGAGCACGACTGATGTTATCAGTGATAAACAGATTCCAGCCCCACGGAAGTCAACAACTGTGGTTGAAGAGTGCCGCCAGATTGATGTCGCACAAACTATACCCCTTGAATCGGCGTTGCCGATGATGTCTGAAGTTCAACAGGCTTCCAGCAGTTTGGTTATGAAGGCTGAGCTCACACCACGTCACGTCTGTGAGTCTCTTGAGTATGAGCTCCCAGAACACGGCTCTGTTTTGCCCCCCATTACCATACCGGGCAGCGTTTCAGCAACTATCACGGACACAAAGCAGGAGGCAGCTGTTGAAGTTTCTACCGTTGCAGCTTCTGAACAAGCTACAGAGTTCTCTGACGAACGTAAAGAAGAACCTATTCACCTCGATGCCACGGTAATGGACACCAAACAGCCCGTTAGTGTACTGCAGCCATTGACCGGAGAAAGGGAAGAGCACCTGGACATGCCTAAAGTTCAGCGTGTTAGTGCAAAGCCATCCCTTACAGTATGCACTACAGTACTGTCAGTAGAGGCGTCGCTGCCAGACGAAAAAGAGTCGTCATTCACGCCACAGCGAGCTGAGCCTACAGAGTCGGTGCAAAGCATTACGTCTGTAAATCAGCTCCTCGCGGCTGTTGAATGTGAGACTGAAGTAAATATTGCTGCAGACGAAGACGCTACACCTCGGAGCACTGCGCCTTTCTTCATTCCCAATGTTGCTCCCATACAAGTGGAGGAAGTACTGGTTAAAGAAAGCGAGTACCCGTTAGCAGACACTTCTGGTGTTCTTTCACGAAGCGCAACGGTCTCTCTAACGCCTTTGCCACACTCGCTAGTGAGTGAGACAATATCTGGCGAGCTTGAATCTCCTTTGCTACCGGAGCCAATAAGTTCGCAAACGGCGGAGCAGCAGCTTGTCGTGACTGAAGAAGCTATTCAAGCAACCGGTCAAGTAACAGCCGAGGACGTTACACCCTGGAGTGATGTTCTTTACACGGGAGCGACACATGCTCGTGAAGTTATGCCTGCAGAAGTCAGGGCGCTCTCATTGGGAAATACGCCGTGCTACGAAACGGCCGGACCAGGCTATATAGAGCAGCTCCCAGAGACGCACCAAGTGCTTACCCGCGTGCACGATGTTGTCGGGAAATTAGTAGAGCAAGTTCTGCTAGAAGTTTACGAAAGCGGTAGCATTTTGACTAGCGATCTTCCAGAATCCCACCGGGTGCAGGCTCATGCTGTGCTTCCTTCTGTCAGCGTGCCTGCGGAGGAAGTGTTGACGCGAACGGAAGAGAGTATCGATGTTGTATATTCACAAGAAACCCCTCTTCTCCGACAGGCTAGTATCTCACAGGTTCTACGGCAGCAGATAGCTCCAGAATGCACAGTCACAGAAGCTTTGGATGCTTCAGCGGATGTCGCTACTTTGCCAGTCCATCAACGCGGCGACGCATCTATGGCTATTGTGGAACATCTGCCAACCTTGCAGCTTACCCAGACGGAGACTTACGAACATTTTCCTTCTAGTGTGCCTGCAGTGATCTCTCCGGTGCATGAATATGCTCGTATAGAAGGATTCAGTGTACCATTGTTGGTTACAGAAACAGCTACCGAAATGCGTGAAGAGGACCTGAACCAGGCTGAAACGATGCCCGCACAACAAGCCCAGCCGGGTATAGAGCAGCGCCGAGAATTGGTTGTTCAGCAGCCCGTCGTAGAAGACGCAACAGCAGACCTACAACTAGCTTCCACCCCCGCTCCTCGCACCGCTGACACTGTCGTCACACCGCTCACGCCACTTCACATCCAAGAAGCAACGGTGCACACATCTGAACAGCCCATGGATACAGGCATGATAGAGCACCGTGCCCAGTCCATGCTTGTTCCCGCTAAAGGGATACATATTGTTGATACAACGCTCGCGGACAAAGAAGGGCCGTTAGAGCATGTGGTCATGCCGCGCCCCGTCGCTCCAGAAGCTACGTATTCTGCCATGGAAGCTCTAGCTATTGATATGGTAGATACTATGATCAAGGAAGCTCAACTCGTTGAAACGAAGCAGGCCAGCACTGTGAAAGCACCCTTCACGTTGTGCACAACTGACTCGCTAACAGTTACAGAAACAGATGTGCTTGGCAAGGAAAGTACGCTAAGCGACGTCTGGACGGTACCTTCTGCATATGCAACTTCTACAGTGAAACAAGAACAGTCCCTCGTTGTTATGGAAACACCCGTTCTTAGCAGAGAAGATGTTCTGGAAACGCCATCTCCATCTCAGACCACTGCTAGGGAGATAATCATGGCACGAGATTCCTTATCCATTCTTGATGTACCTATTCTAAGCAAGGAATCTCCTCTGCAACCTTCAGAACACCCATCTCAAGTTGCGGCATCACTCACGGCGCCAACGACTGATCACCTTAACGTTACCGAAGTTGAGACACTAACTAAGGAAGAAGAGTTGGTACCGCGAAAGCGTCCTTCGGACATCACTGCTCCCTTTACCATCGGCACACAGAAGCACGTTAGCGTTTCGCTAACCGATACTTTCACTATGGAGGGCGAACTAATCAAGGAGAAAGCGCCGGCGGAAGCTGTACTCGAATCTCGCCTATCTCCTGAACTGTCTCTCACAGTGACTGAAACCAACGTGCTTGCAGCTGAGAGTGAGCTGGTAATGGGCCAAGTTCCAAAAGAAAGTCGTGCGTCTTATGCACTCGCTACGGAGCAACCCGTTCAAGTCATTGAACATTTGTCTTTGGCTAAGGAAGAGGTACTTCCGCCGTTTACGTCGCCAAAAACTACAGCTAAATCTGAATTGTCCTCTTTGGAAACTCTGACTGTGTCAGATGTCCCTGTATTGGACAAAGAACAAATGTTAGAACATGCAGAACATCCAGCTGTTGCCGAAGCAAATACAATCATACCAACGGAACCGCATATTACCGTTTCGGAATCTCAAACGCTGTTCAAAGAAGATGTGGTAGCGCCACTAAAGAAACCAGCAAAGGTATCTCCCAAAGTCTCTGTAGTCACCTTAGAGCCAGTGGCAGTTGAAGAAACTGCACTGCTTGGAAAAGAAGATGACATGGCTCAAGATGAGTACCCATCCACCACCACAGCTGGCACAACTATACAAAGTCAGGAACATATATCTATTACCAGCATAGCGAGTAGTATCAAAGAAGCTGACCTTCGTCTCGTGCATATCCCTGAAGGTGTGACCGCCGACTTAGGTCTCACAACAGAGGCTCATGTGCAAGTGTGCGAAATTGCACCTGGCACCAGAGAACAAGAGTTTCATCCGATCCCAATTCCACCCGAAAACGTTCTTCAGCCGCTGTTCGTAAGCGACGAGACAGTTGCAGTATTCCAGCAAATACCACTTCAGCGAGAATCAGAATTTGTGCCTGGAAAGCTTCCAGCTCCATCCTCTGTTGAAACGTCGACCTCAACTTTACACAATATCACTATCAGCGAAGTCTCGCCACTCGATAAGGAGAGCGACATGATACCAGATAAACGTCCGAGTACTGCTGTTTCTCAGGTCACATTTTCTAACGAGCAACATATTTCAATATCAGAGATTGCAGCAGGTGTAAAAGAAGGCCAGCTTACGCTCGAGCCTCTTCCCTTCACAGTAACCGCACCATTTAGTGTAGGCACCAAGGAACATCTCGTAGTGTCTCAAGCTGTTTCAGAAACTAAAGAGGATGAATTCATTCCTGAACCAAAGCCTTTGGAAAGTACAGCGCTTTCATTTGTCCTAAGCGAAGAACCCCTCTACGTCACTGAGCAAGCAACACTTACTAGAGAAGGCGATTTTGCTCGTATGAAAGTTCCCGCTGAAGTGTCAGCAAAACTCTCAGTCCCAGGAATTGAATCTGTCATGGTCGATGAAGTGTCCGTTTTAAGTAAGGAGGCGGAAAGAGCGCCAGACGAGCGGCCGCCTACGGCCACTGCAAATGTCAGTATACCAGGCATCCAGCACATTTCGGTTCTTAAAGTCGAAGCTGATATTAAAGAGGGTATCTTTGCGGATCAGCAACAGCCAGCCACAGTTGCGGCACCATTTAGCGTGCCTACTGAGCAATACGTTGTTATTTCCGAAGTCGTGACGGATACAAAAGAAGGCGAGTGCATTCCTGACCAAGTGCCCTCGGAAGCAGTGCCTCACTCCTCCATCATTGGTGAAGAGGCAGTCCTTATCACTGAACAAGCAACACTCACCGCAGAGAAAGAGCTTGCCCCAGAAAAAACGCCTATGCAGGCATCGGCAAAACTTACCATCCCTGAAGTTGAATCTGTTGCCGTTCACGAGGTCTCCTTGTTCAGCAAGGAAAATGAAATGGTCCCTGATCAGAAGCCTTCTACTGAAACTGCCGACGTCAGCATCCCGACTGTGCAGCACGTATCTGTTGTGAAAGTTGAAGCCCATATGAAAGAAGGAGTTCTCCCTGCTGAACAGCAGCCGGGTACCGTGGTGGCACCCTTTACTTTGGCTGCGGAGCAGCATGTTGTTGTGTCACAAGTTGTGGCGGACACAAAAGAAAGTTCGTTCTCTCCTGCACAAGCACCATTAGAAGCGCTGCCTCATCGTTCCGTCATTACCGAACAGGCTATTACCATTACTGAGCAGGCTATGCTGACTGCAGGCGAAGAATTTTGTCCAGAAAAATTGCCGTCTCATGTATTAGCTAAGTTCACCATCCCTGGAGATGAACCTTTGACAGTTCATGAGATTTCCTTGTTCAGCAAAGAAAGCGAAATTGTACCAGACAAACTGCCCGCCACTGAAGTTGCAGATGTCACTGTCCCAACAGTACAACACGTTTCCGTTTCAAAGGTCGAAGCAGGTTTGAAAGAAGGCGTTCTTCCTGATGAACTTCAACCGACCACAGTTACAGCACCGTTCAGCCTTGGAACGGAACAGTACGTAGTGGTATCTGAAGTGGTCACTGATACAAAGGAAGGAGAGTTCATTCCTGGCCAAGCACCCTCAGCAGCATTGCCGCAATCTTCAGTAACTACTGAAGAGACTGTGGTTATAACTGAACAGGCAACATTGACTGCAGAAGAAGAGTTCGGTCCAGAAAAATTGCCGTCTCAGGTATCAGCTAAGTTCACCATCCCTGGAGATGAACCTTTGACAGTTCATGAGATTTCCTCATTCACCAAAGAAAGCGAGATTGTACCAGACAAACTGCCCGCCACTGAAGTTGCCGACGTCACTGTCCCGACAGTACAACACGTTTCCGTTTCAAAGGTCGAAACAGGTTTGAAAGAAGGCGTTCTTCCTGATGAACTTCAACCGGCCACAGTTACAGCACCGTTCAGCCTCGGAACTGAACAGTACGTAGTGGTATCTGAAGTGGTCACTGATACAAAAGAAGGAGAGTTCATTCCTGGCCAGGCACCCTCAGGAGCATTGCCGCAATCTTCTGTAACTACTGAAGAGACTGTGGTTATAACTGAACAGGCAACATTGACTGCAGAAGAAGAGTTTGGTCCAGAAAAATTGCCGGCTCAGGTATCAGCTAAGTTCACCATTCCTGGAGATGAACCTTTGACAGTTCATGAGATTTCCTCATTCAGCAAAGAAAGCGAGATTGTGCCAGACAAACTGCCCGCCACTGAAGTTGCGGACGTCACTGTCCCGACGGCACAACACGTTTCCGTTTCAAAGGTCGAAACAGGTTTGAAAGAAGGCGTTCTTCCTGATGAACTTCAACCGGCCACAGTTACAGCACCGTTCAGCCTTGGAACTGAACAGTACGTAGTGGTATCTGAAGTGGTCACTGATACAAAAGAAGGAGAGTTCATTCCTGGCCAGGCACCCTCAGGAGCATTGCCGCAGTCTTCAGTAACTACTGAAGAGACTGTGGTTATAACTGAACAGGCAACATTGACTGCAGAAGAAGAGTTTGGTCCAGAAAAATTGCCGGCTCAGGTATCAGCTAAGTTCACCATCCCTGGAGATGAACCTTTGACAGTTCATGAGATTTCCTCATTCAGCAAAGAAAGCGAGATTGTACCAGACAAACTGCCCGCCACTGAAGTTGCCGACGTCACTGTCCCGACAGTACAACACGTTTCCGTTTCAAAGGTGGAAACAGGTTTGAAAGAAGGCGTTCTTCCTGATGAACTTCAACCGGCCACAGTTACAGCACCGTTCAGCCTTGGAACTGAACAGTACGTAGTGGTATCTGAAGTGGTCACTGATACAAAAGAAGGAGAGTTCATTCCTGGCCAGGCACCCTCAGGAGCATTGCCGCAGTCTTCAGTAACTACTGAAGAGACTGTGGTTATAACTGAACAGGCAACATTGACTGCAGAAGAAGAGTTTGGTCCAGAAAAATTGCCGGCTCAGGTATCAGCTAAGTTCACAATTCCTGGAGATGAACCTTTGACAGTTCACGAGGTTTCCTTGTTCAGCAAAGAAAGCGAGATTGTACCAGACAAACTGCCCGCCACTGAAGTTGCCGACGTCACTGTCCCGACAGTACAACACGTTTCCATTTCGAAGATCGAAGCAGGTTTGAAAGAAGGCGTTCTTCCTGATGAACTTCAACCGGCCACAGTTACAGCACCGTTCAGCCTTGGAACTGAACAGTACGTAGTGGTATCTGAAGTGGTCACTGATACAAAAGAAGGAGAGTTCATTCCTGGCCAGGCACCCTCAGGAGCATTGCCGCAGTCTTCAGTAACTACTGAAGAGACTGTGGTTATAACTGAACAGGCAACATTGACTGCAGAAGAAGAGTTTGGTCCAGAAAAATTGCCGGCTCAGGTATCAGCTAAGTTCACCATCCCTGGAGATGAACCTTTGACAGTTCATGAGGTTTCCTCATTCAGCAAAGAAAGCGAGATTGTAGCAGACAAACTGCCCGCCACTGAAGTTGCCGACGTCACTGTCCCGACAGTACAACACGTTTCCGTTTCAAAGGTCGAAACAGGTTTGAAAGAAGGCGTTCTTCCTGATGAACTTCAACTGGCCACAGTTACAGCACCGTTCAGCCTTGGAACGGAACAGTACGTAGTGGTATCTGAAGTGGTCACTGATACAAAAGAAGGAGAGTTCATTCCTGGCCAGGCACCCTCAGGAGCATTGCCGCAGTCTTCAGTAACTACTGAAGAGACTGTGGTTATAACTGAACAGGCAACATTGACTGCAGAAGAAGAGTTTGGTCCAGAAAAATTGCCGGCTCAGGTATCAGCTAAGTTCACCATTCCTGGGGATGAACCTTTGACAGTTCATGAGATTTCCGTGTTAAGCAAAGAAAGCGAGATTGTACCAGACAAACTGCCCAGCACTGAATTTGCCGACGTCACTGTCCCGACAGTACAACATGTTTCCGTTTCAAAGGTCGAAGCAGATTTGAAAGAAGGCGTTCTTCCTGATGAACTTCAACCGGCCACAGTTACAGCACCGTTCAGCCTAGGAACTGAACAGTACGTAGTGGTATCTGAAGTAGTATCTGACACAAAGGAAGGAGAGTTCGTTCCTGGCCAGGCACCCTCAGGAGCATTGCCGCAATCTTCAGTAACTACTGAAGAGACTGTGGTTATAACTGAACAGGCAACATTAACTGCAGAAGAAGAGTTTGGTCCAGAAAAATTGCCGGCTCAGGTATCAGCTAAGTTCACCATTCCTGGAGATGAACCTTTGACAGTTCATGAGGTTTCCTTGTTCAGCAAAGAAAGCGAGATTGTACCAGACAAACTGCCCGACACTGAAGTTGCAGATGTTACTATTCCGACAGTACAACACGTTTCCGTTTCAAAGGTCGAAGCCGATTTGAAAGAAGGCGTTCTTCCTGATGAACTTCAACCGGCTAGAGTTACAGCACCGTTCAGCCTTGGAACTGAACAGTACGTAGTGGTATCTGAAGTGGTATCTGACACAAAGGAAGGAGAGTTCGTTCCTGGCCAGGCACCCTCAGGAGCATTGCCGCAATCTTCAGTAACAACTGAAGAGACAGTGGTTATAACTGAACAGGCAACATTGACTGCAGAAGAAGAGTTTGGTCCAGAAAAATTGCCGGCTCAGGTATCAGCTAAGTTCACCGTTCCTGGAGATGAACCTTTGACAGTTCATGAGGTTTCCTTGTTCAGCAAAGAAAGCGAGATTGTACCAGACAAACTGCCCGACACTGAAGTTGCAGATGTTACTATCCCGACAGTACAACACGTTTCCGTTTCAAAGGTCGAAGCCGATTTGAAAGAAGGCGTTCTTCCTGATGAACTTCAACCGACCACAGTTACAGCACCGTTCAGCCTTGGAACTGAACAGTACGTAGTGGTATCTGAAGTGGTATCTGACACAAAGGAAGGAGAGTTCGTTCCTGGCCAGGCGCCCTCAGGAGCATTACCGCAATCTTCAGTAACTACTGAAGAGACAGTGGTTATAACTGAACAGGCAACATTGACTGCAGAAGAAGAGTTTGGTCCAGAAAAATTGCCGGCTCAGGTATCAGCTAAGTTCACCGTTCCTGGAGATGAACCTTTGACAGTTCATGAGGTTTCCTTGTTCAGCAAAGAAAGCGAGATTGTACCAGACAAACTGCCCGACACTGAAGTTGCAGATGTTACTGTCCCGACAGTACAACACGTTTCCGTTTCAAAGGTCGAAGCAAGTTTGAAAGAAGGTGTTCTTCCTGATGAACTCCAACCGGCCACAGTTACAGCACCGTTCAGCCTTGGAACTGAACAGTACGTAGTGGTATCCGAAGTGGTCACTGACACAAAGGAAGGAGAGTTCGTTCCTGGCCAGGCGCCCTCAGGAGCATTACCGCAATCTTCAGTAACTACTGAAGAGACAGTGGTTATAACTGAACAGGCAACATTGACTGCAGAAGAAGAGTTTGGTCCAGAAAAATTGCCAGCTGAGGTATCAGCTAAGTTCACCATTCCTGGAGATGAACCTTTGACAGTTCATGAGGTTTCCTTGTTCAGCAAAGAAAGCGAGATTGTACCAGACAAACTGCCCGACACTGAAGTTGCAGATGTTACTGTCCCGACAGTACAACACGTTTCCGTTTCAAAGGTCGAAACAAGTTTGAAAGAAGGCGTTCTTCCTGGTGAACTCCAACCGGCCACAGTTACAGCACCGTTCAGCCTTGGAACTGAACAGTACGTAGTGGTGTCCGAAGTGGTCACTGACACAAAGGAAGGAGAGTTCGTTCCTGGCCAGGCGCCCTCAGGAGCATTACCGCAATCTTCAGTAACTACTGAAGAGACAGTGGTTATAACTGAACAGGCAACATTGACTGCAGAAGAAGAGTTTGGTCCAGAAAAATTGCCAGCTGAGGTATCAGCTAAGTTCACCATTCCTGGAGATGAACCTTTGACAGTTCATGAGGTTTCCTTGTTCAGCAAAGAAAGCGAGATTGTACCAGACAAACTGCCCGACACTGAAATTGCAGATGTTACTGTCCCGACAGTACAACACGTTTCCGTTTCAAAGGTCGAAGCAAGTTTGAAAGAAGGCGTTCTTCCTGATGAACTCCAACCGGCCATAGTTACAGCACCGTTCAGCCTTGGAACTGAACAGTACGTAGTGGTATCCGAAGTGGTCACTGATACAAAGGAAGGAGATTTCGTTCCTGGCGAGGCACCATCAGGAGCATTGCCGCAAGCTTCAGTAACTACTGAAGAGACAGTGGTTATAACTGAACAGGCAACATTGACTGCAGAAGAAGAGTTTGGTCCAGAAAAATTGCCGGCTCAGGTATCAGCTAAGTTCACCATCCCTGGAGATGAACCTTTGACAGTTCGTGAGGTTTCCTTGTTCAGCAGAGAAAGCGAGATTGTACCAGACAAACTGCCCGCCACTGAAGTTGCCGACGTCACTGTCCCGACAGTACAACACGTTTCCGTTTCCAAGGTCGAAGCAAGTTTGAAAGAAGGCGTTCTTCCTGATGAACTCCAACCGACCACAGTTACAGCACCGTTCAGCGTCGAAACTGAGCAGTACGTTGTGGTATCTGAAGTAGTCACTGATACAAAGGAAGGAGATTTCGTTCCTAGTCAGGCGCCCTCAGAGGCCTTGCCTCAGTCCTCAATCATTACCGACGAGACGATCGTAATCTTTGAACAAGCAACTCTGACAACGGAAGAAGAGTTTGCTACAGAAAGACTTCCTGCTCATGTGTCGGCAAAGTTCACCGTCCCAGGAAACGAACCTGTCACCATTCATGAGGTGTCCTTATTGAACAAAGAAAGTGATATGATACTAGACAAAACTCCATCCGCAGAAGTTGCTGATATAAGCATCCCAACGGTGCAACATGTTTCCATTTCGAACGTTGAAGCTGACGTAAAGGAAGGCTACCTACCAGTTGATCATAAGCCGACCACAATGTCAGCGCCATTTAGTGTGGCCACGGAACAGCACGTTGTGGTGTCTGAAGTTTTGGCGGACACAAAAGAAGGCGAATTCGTTCCCCGGGAAGCCCCTTCTGAAGCTGTGCCCCATGCCTTTGTCTTAAGCGAAGAGTCCCTGACTGTCATCGAACAGCCAACGCTGTCTAAGGAAGAAGAGCTCGCTCCAGAGAAATTACCTACTTTGCTGTCTGCCCAGTTTTCCGTTCCTGCCTTTGAAAGCGTCAGCGTGGATGAAATATCGTCGTTCAACAAAGAAGGTGAGATAGCCGCAGACGCGATGCCCCACACAGAAACCGCTCATATGAACGTTCCCACTGTGCAGCACGTTTCAGTTTCGAACGTACACACCAGTATTAAGGAAGGGATTTTCGAGGCTGTTCAGCATCCTGCCACTGTCACGATTCCGCTTACTGTAGGTTCCGAACAATATGTTGTCGTGTCCCAGGTTACAACAGAGGCATCTTTCTCGAAAAAAAAAAAGAAGACCACTAGAAATAGTAGAACTCACGTCTCTTCTAAATGAGGAAAGCGTAATTCTTACGAAGCAAGTAACTCTCATAAAGGAAGCCGAGTACTTGTTTCTCGTGTACCTCAAGAGGCCTCAGTCGATGTAGACCTAATAGTGACTGCATAGCCTCTGGTCGTTTCAGAAAGTGTTATTGATGTTAAAGAAGGCAGTAGAACGCTTGCGGCTCCTCTGGTAGAGAAGGCTGCGTCTGTCACACTTCCGATCGACGAATCTCTTTTTGTAACCGAAGCAACCGTATTGTCAACCGAAGAGCTGTTGATGCCCGCTGAGCTACCAGGTCAGGTATCTGCCACGCTCGTATTCGCAACTCAAGAAGGCATTTCTGCGTTGCATTCATCAGCGATAGTTAACGAAACTGAGCTCGTTGAAGCGCCGGCGCATAGTACGAGCAGCGTGTCCCCCTCATTCGAAGCTGAAGACAATCGTTTGTGTAACACAAACAGAGGCGCTAGTAAAAGAATCTGACCTTTATACAGAGTATGCGCGTAAGCCCACTAGTGCAGTTTTTGCGGCGCCGACTGAGTCGTCCGTAAGTGCCTCTGAAATTGCAGCCCTGAGCAAAGAAGGCGGGCTCGTTCATGGCACGTTCCCTAGCCAGATTTCAGTTCCGTCGTTCAGCGTTACTACCGAAGATCACGTGAATGTTTGCGAGGCTACAGTTTTTACGTGGAAGAAGAACTGCCAATGAAGGAGTTGCCAGAAGTCTTAAGCGTACCTTGCATAGGATCGACCGCTGAGTTTCCTAATGTCGCTGAAACGACGCTCTTTATCAAAGGAACCCAACTTAATGTTGAGAAACCTCATAGAAGGGCGATCGCCTCGCCGACCGTACCTGTTCAGCAATCAGTAACTGTATGCGAGACTTGTACTTTCAGTAAGGAGAATCTGTTACAGCCCCTTGAAAGAAACGATGAGACGACAGCTAAAGTACGATTAACTCCGAAAGAGCCAGTAATAGTCACACAGGTTAGCTTCGTGTCAGGCATCGAAGAATTTGTTCAGCCTACAACACCACAGGAAACGCTTTCCGCCGACGAGAAGCCACTATTCCTGACCGCCTCTGACGTAGCTTTCGAAAAGAGGTCGACAGTTAAGGAAGTGCCACTCACCAGGGGAATGAATGTGGACGTTCAATTTACAGGTTCTATTTTGGAGGACAAGCCACAAGAACAGAGGGTAACCATACTGGAAGTCGCAACGGAGGATGTTACTCAGGAGGATACCTCCACTTGCGTGGTGGTAGAGGTTGAGGAAGACGTGAAGGACGGCGGCATCAAAATCCGGAAGAAAACCAAGAAGAAATCGGTGCGATTTGACGACAACTCGGAAATTAGAGAAACCACGGAAGTGTTACACACGTTCACTCGTGAAGAAAGCGACTCCACACCATTGCTCATTGAGGATGTGACTGACGAATATTCCTTGGCCCCAGATGGGACGCCGCAAGAACACCCAATCATTGAAGAGATGGAAGAAGAGAAGATTCTCGAAGTCGTTGAAGAGAAGGAAGCGGATAAGGCTCCAGTGAAAAAGAAGAAAAAGAAACCTGTCAAGAAAGAAGTATGTACTGAGTCAGCTGAAATTCGTCTTATTCAGCAGACCGAAGAGACTGCGACTGAGGAGAAAGCTTTTGAAGAAGAGGTACCTGAGGAGATCGAAAAACCTACAGCCATCACCGTTGAAATTAAAAAGGCTGAGAAACCAAAGAAGGTCACTGAAATCACTGTATCGTCTTCCCAAACTCCCGAGATCGATGTCACACAGACTGTTACTGTTCCTTTTGAAAGTGAAAGCATTGACCGCAAGCCGGAGAAGCCGGAGGAAAAACCTGCCGAGGAGAAGCCCATTCCAGTCTTGGATGAGCAAAAGCCACAAGAAGAAGGGGAAAAGCCCAAAGAGAAACGCAAAAAGAAGAAGGTCGTTAAAGTCCCAGAGAAGCCTGAAGTCACTGAAATCGCTGAATTAAAACTGAAACCTCGAGAGCCAAAGGAAGAGGAACAGGAAGTAACGGTGGTGGAAGAAACAGTGACAGAAATCGAAGAGACCCTAGCTGTCACAATTGACATCAAGCAAAAGCCAAAGCCTGAACAGGTCCTAGAAATTACTACGACCTCCGAAGAAGTTCCTGAGCTCGAAGTTACGCAGAAGCCGGAGACAGTGATTGAAACCACAGCCATCAAAAAGAAGGAAGAAAAGCCTGAAGACGAGGTCCCTGCGGTGGTTGAAGAAAAGCTGGCAGAAAAGCCGGAAGAAAAACCAAAAGAGAAACGAAAGAAGAAAAAAACTATCAAAGTTGAAGAGAAGCCTGAAGTTGAAGAAATCACCGAAATTCAACTTAAACCTCGAAAGCCACAGGAAGAGGAACAGGAACTGAAGGTGGTAGAAGAAACTGTGACTGAAGTCGAAGAAACTTTGGCTGTGACTATTCAGGTCAAAGACAAACCGAAGCCTGAGGACGTTGTTGTGGTTACCACAACTGCTGAAGAAGTTCCAGAAATCGAAGTCACACAGAAACCAGAAACAGTGATTGAAACCACGACCATTGAAAAGAAAGAAGAAAAGCCTGAAGAGGTCCCTGTTGTGGTTGAAGAAAAGCCGGAAGAAAAACCAAAAGAGAAACGAAAGAAAAAGAAACCTCTCAAAGTTGAAGAGAAGCCTGAAGTTGAAGAAATCACAGAGATTCAACTTAAACCTCGAAAGCCACAAGAAGAGGAACAGGAACTGAAGGTGGTAGAAGAAACTGTGACTGAAGTTGAAGAAACTCTGGCTGTCACTATTGAGGTCAAAGAAAAACCAAAGCCTGAGAGAGTTATTGAGGTTACCACAACTGCTGAAGAAGTTCCAGAGATCGAAGTCACACAGAAACCAGAAACAGTGATTGAAACCACGACCATTGAAAAGAAAGAAGAAAAGCCTGAAGAGGTCCCTGCGGTGGTTGAAGAAAAGCCGGAAGAAAAGCCAAAAGAGAAACGAAAGAAAAAGAAACCTCTCAAAGTTGAAGAGAAGCCTGAAGTTGAAGAAATCACAGAGATTCAACTTAAACCTCGAAAGCCACTGGAAGAGGAACAGGAACTGAAGGTGGTTGAAGAAACTGTGACTGAAGAAACTTTGGCTGTGACTATTGAGGTCAAAGAAAAACCGAAGCCTGAGGAAGTTGTTGAGGTTACCACAACTGCTGAAGAAGTTCCAGAGATCGAAGTCACACAGAAACCAGAAACAGTGATTGAAACCACGACCATTGAAAAGAAAGAAGAAAAGCCTGAAGAGATCCCTGCGGTGGTTGAAGAAAAGCCGGAAGAAAAACCAAAAGAGAAACGAAAGAAAAAGAAACCTCTCAAAGTTGAAGAGAAGCCTGAAGTTGAAGAAATCACAGAGATTCAACTTAAACCTCGAAAGCCAAAGGAAGAGGAACAGGAACTGAAGGTGGTAGAAGAAACTGTGGCTGAAGTCGAAGAAACTTTGGCTGTGACTATTGAAGTCAAAGAAAAACCGAAGCCTGAGGACGTTGTTGTGGTTACCACAACTGCTGAAGAAGTTCCAGAAATCGAAGTCATACAGAAACCAGAAACAGTGATTGAAACCACGACCATTGAAAAGAAAGAAGAAAAGCCTGAAGAGGTCCCTGTGGTGGTTGAAGAAAAGCCGGAAGAAAAACCAAAAGAGAAACGAAAGAAAAAGAAACCTCTCAAAGTTGAAGAGAAGCCTGAAGTTGAAGAAATCACAGAGATTCAACTTAAACCTCGAAAGCCACAAGAAGAGGAACAGGAACTGAAGGTGGTAGAAGAAACTGTGACTGAAGTTGAAGAAACTCTGGCTGTCACTATTGAGGTCAAAGAAAAACCAAAGCCTGAGAGAGTTATTGAGGTTACCACAACTGCTGAAGAAGTTCCAGAGATCGAAGTCACACAGAAACCAGAAACAGTGATTGAAACCACGACCATTGAAAAGAAAGAAGAAAAGCCTGAAGAGGTCCCTGTTGTGGTTGAAGAAAAGCCGGAAGAAAAACCAAAAGAGAAACGAAAGAAAAAGAAACCTCTCAAAGTTGAAGAGAAGCCTGAAGTTGAAGAAATCACAGAGATTCAACTTAAACCTCGAAAGCCACAAGAAGAGGAACAGGAACTGAAGGTGGTAGAAGAAACTGTGACTGAAGTCGATGAAACTTTGGCTGTCACTATTGAGGTCAAAGAAAAACCAAAGCCTGAGAGAGTTATTGAGGTTACCACAACTGCTGAAGAAGTTCCAGAGATCGAAGTCATACAGAAACCAGAAACAGTCATTGAAACCACAACCATTGAAAAGAAAGAAGAAAAGCCTGAAGAGATCCCTGTTGTGGTTGAAGAAAAGCCGGAAGAAAAACCAAAAGAGAAACGAAAGAAAAAGAAACCTCTCAAAGTTGAAGAGAAGCCTGAAGTTGAAGAAATCACAGAAATTCAACTTAAACCTCGAAAGCCACAAGAAGAGGAACAGGAACTGAAGGTGGTAGAAGAAATTGTGACTGAAGTTGAAGAAACTCTGGCTGTCACTATTGAGGTCAAAGAAAAACCAAAGCCTGAGGAAGCTGTTGAGGTTACCACAACTGCTGAAGAAGTTCCAGAGATCGAAGTCATACAGAAACCAGAAACAGTCATTGAAACCACAACCATTGAAAAGAAAGAAGAAAAGCCTGAAGAGATCCCTGTTGTGGTTGAAGAAAAGCCGGAAGAAAAACCAAAAGAGAAACGAAAGAAAAAGAAACCTCTCAAAGTTGAAGAGAAGCCTGAAGTTGAAGAAATCACAGAGATTCAACTTAAACCTCGAAAGCCAAAGGAAGAGGAACAGGAACTGAAGGTGGTAGAAGAAACTGTGGCTGAAGTCGAAGAAACTTTGGCTGTGACTATTGAAGTCAAAGAAAAACCGAAGCCTGAGGAAGTCGTTGAGGTTACCACAACTGCTGAAGAAGTTCCGGAGATCGAAGTCACACAGAAACCAGAAACAGTGATTGAAACCACGACCATTGAAAAGAAAGAAGAAAAGCCTGAAGAGATCCCTGCGGTGGTTGAAGAAAAGCCGGAAGAAAAACCAAAAGAGAAACGAAAGAAAAAGAAACCTCTCAAAGTTGAAGAGAAGCCTGAAGTTGAAGAAATCACAGAGATTCAACTTAAACCTCGAAAGCCACAGGAAGAGGAACAGGAACTGAAGGTGGTAGAAGAAACTGTCACTGAAGTCGAAGAAACTTTGGCTGTAACTATTGAGGTCAAAGAAAAGCCAAAGCCTGAGGGCGTTGTTGAGGTTACCACAACTGCTGAAGAAGTTCCAGAGATCGAAGTCACACAGAAACGAGAAACAGTGATTGAAACCACGACCATTGAAAAGAAAGAAGAAAAGCCTGAAGAGGTCCCTGCGGTGGTTGAAGAAAAGCCGGAAGAAAAGCCAAAAGAGAAACGAAAGAAAAAGAAACCTCTCAAAGTTGAAGAGAAGCCTGAAGTTGAAGAAATCACAGAGATTCAACTTAAACCTCGAAAGCCACAGGAAGAGGAACAGGAACTGAAGGTGGTTGAAGAAACTGTGACTGAAGAAACTTTGGCTGTGACTATTGAGGTCAAAGAAAAACCGAAGCCTGAGGAAGTTGTTGAGGTTACCACAACTGCTGAAGAAGTTCCAGAGATCGAAGTCACACAGAAACCAGAAACAGTGATTGAAACCACGACCATTGAAAAGAAAGAAGAAAAGCCTGAAGAGGTCCCTGTGGTGGTTGAAGAAAAGCCGGAAGAAAAACCAAAAGAGAAACGAAAGAAAAAGAAACCTCTCAAAGTTGAAGAGAAGCCTGAAGTTGAAGAAATCACAGAGATTCAACTTAAACCTCGAAAGCCACAGGAAGAGGAACAGGAACTGAAGGTGGTAGAAGAAACTGTGACTGAAGTCGAAGAAACTTTGGCTGTGACTATTGAGGTCAAAGAAAAACCGAAGCCTGAGGAAGTTGTTGAGGTTACCACAACTGCTGAAGAAGTTCCAGAGATCGAAGTCACACAGAAACCAGAAACAGTGATTGAAACCACGACCATTGAAAAGAAAGAAGAAAAGCCTGAAGAGGTCCCTGTGGTGGTTGAAGAAAAGCCGGAAGAAAAACCAAAAGAGAAACGAAAGAAGAAGAAACCTCTCAAAGTTGAAGAGAAGCCTGAAGTTGAAGAAATCACAGAGATTCAACTTAAACCTCGAAAGCCACAGGAAGAGGAACAGGAACTGAAGGTGGTTGAAGAAACTGTGACTGAAGAAACTTTGGCTGTGACTATTGAGGTCAAAGAAAAACCGAAGCCTGAGGAAGTTGTTGAGGTTACCACAACTGCTGAAGAAGTTCCAGAGATCGAAGTCACACAGAAACCAGAAACAGTGATTGAAACCACGACCATTGAAAAGAAAGAAGAAAAGCCTGAAGAGGTCCCTGTGGTGGTTGAAGAAAAGCCGGAAGAAAAACCAAAAGAGAAACGAAAGAAGAAGAAACCTCTCAAAGTTGAAGAGAAGCCTGAAGTTGAAGAAATCACAGAGATTCAACTTAAACCTCGAAAGCCACAGGAAGAGGAACAGGAACTGAAGGTGGTTGAAGAAACTGTGACTGAAGAAACTTTGGCTGTGACTATTGAGGTCAAAGAAAAACCGAAGCCTGAGGAAGTTGTTGAGGTTACCACAACTGCTGAAGAAGTTCCAGAGATCGAAGTCACACAGAAACCAGAAACAGTGATTGAAACCACGACCATTGAAAAGAAAGAAGAAAAGCCTGAAGAGGTCCCTGTGGTGGTTGAAGAAAAGCCGGAAGAAAAACCAAAAGAGAAACGAAAGAAAAAGAAACCTCTCAAAGTTGAAGAGAAGCCTGAAGTTGAAGAAATCACAGAGATTCAACTTAAACCTCGAAAGCCACAGGAAGAGGAACAGGAACTGAAGGTGGTTGAAGAAACTGTGACTGAAGAAACTTTGGCTGTGACTATTGAGGTCAAAGAAAAACCGAAGCCTGAGGAAGTTGTTGAGGTTACCACAACTGCTGAAGAAGTTCCAGAGATCGAAGTCACACAGAAACCAGAAACAGTGATTGAAACCACGACCATTGAAAAGAAAGAAGAAAAGCCTGAAGAGGTTCCTGTGGTGGTTGAAGAAAAGCCGGAAGAAAAACCAAAAGAGAAACGAAAGAAGAAGAAACCTCTCAAAGTTGAAGAGAAGCCTGAAGTTGAAGAAATCACAGAGATTCAACTTAAACCTCGAAAGCCACAGGAAGAGGAACAGGAACTGAAGGTGGTTGAAGAAACTGTGACTGAAGAAACTTTGGCTGTGACTATTGAGGTCAAAGAAAAACCGAAGCCTGAGGAAGTTGTTGAGGTTACCACAACTGCTGAAGAAGTTCCAGAGATCGAAGTCACACAGAAACCAGAAACAGTGATTGAAACCACGACCATTGAAAAGAAAGAAGAAAAGCCTGAAGAGGTCCCTGTGGTGGTTGAAGAAAAGCCGGAAGAAAAACCAAAAGAGAAACGAAAGAAAAAGAAACCTCTCAAAGTTGAAGAGAAGCCTGAAGTTGAAGAAATCACAGAGATTCAACTTAAACCTCGAAAGCCACTGGAAGAGGAACAGGAACTGAAGGTGGTTGAAGAAACTGTGACTGAAGAAACTTTGGCTGTGACTATTGAGGTCAAAGAAAAACCGAAGCCTGAGGAAGTTGTTGAGGTTACCACAACTGCTGAAGAAGTTCCAGAGATCGAAGTCACACAGAAACCAGAAACAGTGATTGAAACCACGACCATTGAAAAGAAAGAAGAAAAGCCTGAAGAGGTCCCTGCGGTGGTTGAAGAAAAGCCGGAAGAAAAACCGAAAGAGAAACGAAAGAAAAAGAAACCCCTCAAAGTTGAAGAGAAGCCTGAAGAGGTTACAGAAGCCCCAGAAACTGTGGAAAAGGTAGAAGAGAAGCCTGAGGAGGAGGTGCCACGTTTGATCGAAGAGAAACCTAAGCGGAAGAAGAAGAAAACAATCGAAGAAAAAACTGAAGAGACTCCTCAACAAGCACAGGAGGTAGTAGAACCAGTCGCTGAAGCTGAGGAAAAATTAGAAGAAAAGGAAGAACCAACAGATGAAGAGATTCAAATGCCGACAAAGGTTAAGAAGAGGCCCAAACTTCTGATTAAAGAGGCTCCCGCGGAAGAAGAGGAGATTCCCTCTGAAACCAGTGTCGATGTCCAGTTAAAGAAAACGAAACGTCCTTCTGAAGAAGAGCCCGTAGAACTAATATATGAAACACATCGAGAAGAAACAATCGATATCGAGGCTACATTAGAGAGCTTGCCACAAAAAATAGAAGAGATGCCTAAAAAGCGCCGTGAGAAGCCCAAAAAGAAACCAGTGAAAACGAAAGATGTTCCTGCGGAAGAACCAACCCCAACTGAATTTGAAATTACTGTTAGCGAAGGGGATGAAACCGTTCACCTGGATATGAAACTGATCACGGACTCTCGAGAGCAGGAGCGACATGTGGAGGTAGTATTCGGGGAAACTGTCGAAGAGGGTGGAGAGCCTACTTCTGAGGAACCGTTCCAGGCAGCAAGTCCCATTCTACGTCCTGTGGAACTTAAAGGTAACACTTCACCTAATATATCACTCTTAGAACCGCTTCAGCTGACCGCACGAGCTTACACTGCACTCCAGACCTACTTAAATCTCAATGTAAAGCACAACGGTGCTTTACTGTGGCTAAGCGTGACCTTATGACTTTAACATGCCACGTGGTAAGGCTAGCCTAAAGCCAGTATGATGGTCAAAACAGTAAAATTGTCCTCATCCACCCCTAAAACTGCACACCAGCTGTCTGCCACTCCCATGGCATTCTCCCGGGATCTTTTCTGCGGTTCTTGATCACTCCGCTGTTATTAAAATGGTTGTGTGCAAACTAAAAGAGCTGATTTTATCATAGTCGTGCTCCGTGCATATCAGTCGATGTGAAGCAACTCTGTGAAACTCATAACGGTGCTGGGACTGCTGGCAACCGCATTAAAAGCTAGTGCAAAAAATGTAAAATGTCCTTGCAAGTTGTAACCTGGAAGCACAGTGTTTTAAAGTGCCTGGCCTCGAGCTGCTACTAATGCTATGCTGTTTTTACCTCGCCTCTGGTCTGCAAATGCAACCGTAAGTGCTAACTTAAATATGTCTAGGGATGTTTCAATATTTACTTGCTTTTCGCATACAATTGGTGAGTACGCATGAATTCTAGCATGCATTGCTGAACAAATGCTTCATGATAAGGGGTAATAAGGTTTTTTTAAATATGGTGTTTAGCGAAACGAGGGTTTTCTTGCATTGCATATCTTCCCTTTCTCCGCTTTCATGTAGCGTTGTAAAGGTTATAATGTAAATGTTATAAATGTGTAGTGTTCACGATACCGAGCACTGCGGCTGCTGCTTGCTTTCTTTTGCACTTCGTTGGACATACGCATGAATCCATTCTGTACTGTGCACTGTACCGCATCATATCAGCATGTGTGCATGCAGATCAGCCAAACTGCATTATTGTTGAACTGCATTCGTGTTAGCCGCACGCCTGGAATCTGTCTCCATTGATCACGTTGCACTTGTAGGTTTGTGATCATGTTTCCTGAATAGCACATGCACTGTATGTACTTGCGTACGGCTCATATCGCAGCTGACGTTTCATAGTTCACGACCTTGTCTCATCGTGCTAATTCTGACGTTGCGTTCTTCGAACAACAGAAATTGCTCAGGAGACGCCGAAACCTCAAGTACCTGAAGACACTACAGTAGAGCTAGAGGCCAAGAGACCCACAAAACCGAAACGGAAAGAAAAGGACGTTACAGAGAAAACGGTGACGCTGAAAAAGCCAGAACGACAAACCGAGGAAGTCCCTGAAGAAATGAAGGAAGACATCACAGTTGTACTGGAAGGAGTTCCGGAAGAAAAACCAACACAGGAGATGCCAGTAGAGGTGACCGTCACAGTCGAAGAAGCACCTGAAGAGGCAAAACTTACCATCAAGAAAAAGAAGCCGAAGGTTATAGAAGAGGCACCTGCTGAGGAGGCTGTGACTCTGAGAAAGCCTGAAGAGAAACCTGTCGAAGAAACTCCTGAGGGAGTAAAAGAGGATATCACCGTCACCCTTGAGAAGAAACCGGAAGAAAAACCCAAGGTCGAGGAGGCTCCAGAAAAAGTTACGGTCACTATCCCTGAAGTACCCAAACCAGAAGAACCCCAGGCTCCTGAAGAGGCAAAACTTACCATCAAGAAAAAGAAGAAACCGAAAGTTACTGAAGAGGTTCCTGCTGAGGAAGTTGTGACTTTGAAAAAACCTGAAGAGAAACCGGTTGAGGAAGCTCCTGAGGGAGTAAAAGAAGATATCACCATCACATTTGAGAAGAAACCGGAAGAAAAACCCAAGGTCGAGGAGGCTCCAGAAGATGTTACAGTGACAATCCCTGAAGCTCCCAAACCAGAAGAACCCCAGGCTCCTGAAGAGGCAAAACTTACTATCAAGAAAAAGAAGAAACCGAAAGTTACTGAAGAGGTTCCTGCTGAGGAAGTTGTGACTTTGAAAAAACCTGAAGAGAAACCGGTTGAGGAAGCTCCTGAGGGAGTAAAAGAAGATATCACCATCACATTTGAGAAGAAACCGGAAGAAAAACCCAAGGTCGAGGAGGCTCCAGAAGATGTTACAGTGACAATCCCTGAAGCTCCCAAACCAGAAGAACCCCAGGCTCCTGAAGAGGCAAAACTTACTATCAAGAAAAAGAAGAAACCGAAAGTTACTGAAGAGGTTCCTGCTGAGGAAGTTGTGACTTTGAAAAAACCTGAAGAGAAACCGGTTGAGGAAGGTCCTGAGGGAGTAAAAGAAGATATCACCATCACATTTGAGAAGAAACCGGAAGAAAAACCCAAGGTCGAGGAGGCTCCAGAAGATGTTACAGTGGCAATCCCTGAAGCTCCTAAACCAGAAGAACCCCAGGCTCCTGAAGAGGCAAAACTTACCATCAAGAAAAAGAAGAAACCGAAAGTTATTGAAGACGTTCCTTCTGAGGAAGTTGTGACTTTGAAAAAACCTGAAGAGAAACCAGTTGAGGAAGCTCCTGAGGGAGTAAAGGAGGATATCACAGTCACACTTGAGAAGAAGCCCGAAGAAAAACCCAAGGTCGAGGAGGCTCCAGAAGATGTTACAGTGACAATCCCTGAAGCTCCCAAACCAGAAGAACCCCAGGCTCCTGAAGAGGCAAAACTTACCATCAAGAAAAAGAAGAAACCGAAAGTTATTGAAGAGGTTCCTTCTGAGGAAGTTGTGACTTTGAAAAAACCTGAAGAGAAACCGGTTGAGGAAGCTCCTGAGGGAGTAAAGGAGGATATCACCGTCACACTTGAGAAGAAGCCCGAAGAAAAACCCAAGGTCGAGGAGGCTCCAGAAGATGTTACAGTGACAATCCCCGAAGCTCCCAAACCAGAAGAACCCCATGCTCCTGAAGAGGCAAAACTTACAATCAAGAAAAAGAAGAAACCGAAAGTTATTGAAGAGGTTCCTTCTGAGGAAGTTGTGACTTTGAAAAAACCCGAAGAGAAACCGGTTGAGGAAGCTCCTGAGGGAGTAAAGGAGGATATCACCGTCACACTTGAGAAGAAGCCCGAAGAAAAACCCAAGGTCGAGGAGGCTCCAGAAGATGTTACAGTGACAATCCCCGAAGCTCCCAAACCAGAAGAACCCCAGGCTCCTGAAGAGGCAAAACTTACCATCAAGAAAAAGAAGAAACCGAAAGTTATTGAAGAGGTTCCTTCTGAGGAAGTTGTGACTTTGAAAAAACCCGAAGAGAAACCGGTTGAGGAAGCTCCTGAGGGAGTAAAGGAGGATATCACCGTCACACTTGAGAAGAAGCCCGACGAAAAACCCAAGGTCGAGGAGGCTCCAGAAGATGTTACAGTGACAATCCCTGAAGCTCCCAAACCAGAAGAACCCCAGGCTCCTGAAGAGGCAAAACTTACAATCAAGAAAAAGAGGAAGCCGAGAATTACAGAAGAAGCGCCTGCAGAAGAAGCTGTGACTTTGAAGAAGCCTGAAGAGAAACCTGTTGCAGAAGCTCCTGAAGAGGTCAGAGAGGATATCACAGTCACGCTTGAAAAGAAACCCGAAGAGAAACCCAAGGTCGAGGAGGCTCCAGAGGAAGTTACAGTGACAATCCCTGAAGCTCCCAAACCAGAAGAACCCCAGGCTCCTGAAGAGGCAAAACTTACCATCAAGAAAAAGAAGAAACCGAAAGTTATTGAAGAGGTTCCTTCTGAGGAAGTTGTGACTTTGAAAAAACCTGAAGAGAAACCGGTTGAGGAAGCTCCTGAAGAGGTCAGAGAGGATATCACAGTCACACTTGAGAAGAAACCCGAAGAAAAACCCAAGGTCGAGGAGGCTCCGGAGGATGTTACAGTGACTATCCCTGAAACTCCCAAACCGGAAGAACCCCAGGCTCCTGAAGAAGCGAAACTTACAATCAAGAAAAAGAGGAAGCCAAGAATTACAGAAGAAGCGCCTGCAGAAGAAGCTGTGACTTTGAAGAAGCCTGAAGAGAAACCTGTTGCAGAAGCTCCTGAAGAGGTCAGAGAGGATATCACAGTCACGCTTGAAAAGAAACCCGAAGAGAAACCCAAGGTCGAGGAGGCTCCAGAGGAAGTTACAGTGACTATCCCTGAGGCTCCCAAACCGGAAGAACCCCAGGCTCCTGAAGAAGCGAAACTTACAATCAAGAAAAAGAGGAAGCCGAGAATTACAGAAGAAGCGCCTGCAGAAGAAGCTGTGACTTTGAAGAAGCCTGAAGAGAAACCTGTTGCAGAAGCTCCTGAAGAGGTCAGAGAGGATATCACAGTCACGCTTGAAAAGAAACCCGAAGAGAAACCCAAGGTCGAGGAGGCTCCAGAGGAAGTTACAGTGACTATCCCTGAAGCTCCAAAACCGGAAGAACCCCAGGCTCCTGAAGAAGCGAAACTTACAATCAAGAAAAAGAGGAAGCCAAGAATTACAGAAGAAGCGCCTGCAGAAGAAGCTGTGACTTTGAAGAAGCCTGAAGAGAAACCGGTTGCAGAAGCTCCTGAAGAGGTCAGAGAGGATATCACAGTCACGCTTGAAAAGAAACCCGATGAGAAACCCAAGGTCGAGGAGGCTCCAGAGGAAGTTACAGTGACTATCCCTGAAGCTCCCAAACCGGAAGAACCCCAGGCTCCTGAAGAAGCAAAACTTACCATCAAGAAAAAGAGGAAGCCAAGAATTACAGAAGAAGCGCCTGCAGAAGAAGCTGTGACTTTGAAAAAGCCCGAAGAGAAACCGGTTGCAGAAGCTCATGAAGAGGTCAGAGAGGATATCACAGTCACGCTTGAAAAGAAACCCGAAGAGAAACCCAAGGTCGAGGAGGCTCCAGAGGAAGTTACAGTGACTATCCCTGAAGCTCCCAAACCGGAAGAACCCCAGGCTCCTGAAGAAGCAAAACTTACCATCAAGAAAAAGAGGAAACCGAAAGTTACTGAAGAGGTGCCTGCTGAGGAAGTCGTGACTTTGAAAAAACCTGAAGAGAAACTGGTTGAGGAAGCTCCTGAAGAGGTCAGAGAGGATATCACAGTCACGCTTGAAAAGAAACCCGAAGAGAAACCCAAGGTCGAGGAGGCTCCAGAGGAAGTTACAGTGACTATCCCTGAAGCTCCCAAACCGGAAGAACCCCAGGCTCCAGAAGAAGCGAAACTTACCATAAAGAAAAAGAGGAAGCCGAAAGTTACAGAAGAAGCGCCTGCAGAAGAAGCTGTAACTTTGAAGAAGCCTGAAGAGAAACCGGGTAAGGAAGCTCCTGAAGAGGTTACAGAGGATATCACAGTCACACTTGAAAAGAAACCCGAAGAAAAACCTAAGGTAGAGGAGGCTCCAGAAGAAGTTACAGTGACCATCCCTGAAACTCCCAAACCGGAAGAACCCCAGCCTCCCGAAGAAGCGAAACTTACCATCAAGAAAAGGGCAAAGAAACCGAAAGAAGTAGAACCAGTCGAAGAAACTGTCACGCTGAAGAGGCTGCAAGAAACGGTGGTAGAGGAAGCGAGAGAAGAGATTAAGGAGGACGTCACAGTCACGCTGGAGAAGAAAGTAAAGAAAAAACCAAAAGTCGATGAACTTCCTGAGGAGATTACTGTCACTATCCCTGAAGCACCACAGCCGGAGGAGCCACAGGTGCCAGAAGAAGCTACGCTTACCATTAAGAAGAAGCCAAAGAAACAAAAAGTGACGGAAGAAGTACCTTTGGAGGAAAGTGTGACACTGAAGAGGCAAGAAGAAAAACGTGTGGAAGAGTTGAGTGAGGAAGTAACAGAAGACATCACAGTGGTTTTGGAAAAGGGAAAAGCACCAAAACCAGAACAAGAAGAAGTCACTGTCACAATCCCAGAAACACTTCGACCAAAAGAGTCAGAAAAAATTGTCGAAGAAGAAGCCAAACTGACCATAAAAAAGAAGCCCAAAAAGCCAAAAGTCACGGAGGAAGCCCCTGTAGAAGAGAAGGTGACGCTTAAGAGACCTGAGGAAACACCAGAGGTTGAAGCACTGGAAGATGTTACAGTCACGCTTGAACAAAAACCAAAGCAAAAGCCAAAAGTTGAAGATGCAGCGGAAGAGTTAACGGTAACCCTTCCAGAAGAACAGAAGCCTGTCCAGGAAACCATCGAAGAAGCTCAGTTAACAATAAAGAAGAAGCCTAAAAAGGTGGAAGAAGAGTCTGTAGGGAGCGTTACTATTAGGCGAAGATCAAGAAAATGGTCACAACCAGATGTTGGTGAAGATGTGAGTGGCGAGTTCTCCATACCCTTCAGAGCTCCATCCCCTGTTCCAGAGAAGCACGAGGACGTGCTGGAAACCTTCCAAGTGACATTACCTAGTAGGCGTGGTACTTTAGCCGAAATATTAGAAGAACAAGTAACAAAAGTACAAGAAGGTGTGGAGATCAGCGACAGTTTAGATGTCACGTTGCCCTCCGAGAAGCCACCTCCCCAATCCGTCGACATGGCCGGTGAGTATCATCCTTTTGTAATCGCAAATCTTGTCTGTGATGGTCTTCTAAAAGCAGGCGTGTACTCTAGCCCTATGCATCTATGAAGATACGTGCTTAGGCACAGTACATTATTGTCGTCACTCCAGATTGCGGGTGCTATCCACCACGATCTATGTATCAGAAACCAGACGCGTGTGGTCGGAAAGGCTGCCTGGCAAAAGAGAGTAAAATGTAGCCGGTCACTTTTTTGCACACAAAGTCCATGTAGCAGCCTTGTTGTTGAACAGGACGACGATGCATGCGTTTTCATCTCTTGCAGAGGAGATTGCCTTGAACAGCAGTGCACCAAAGTCAAAATACCACGAGCCCTTCGTTTCATAAGCGGCTAAAATTTAGCAATACGGCTAACCTAAAGTGACCACATTCCTTCGACCCCAAGACGGGACGTCCGGGCTGCAAGGGGGTGCTGTCAGTCAACGTACCTTTTTATTTCGCCTACAATTTGTGCCGTTATTTTCTTTTTCTTTATATTATATACATTTTACGCACGATGACAGGTTCCGAGGCTGAAACACACAGCAGACGAACGCAATGCAAGCCTCAATGTGCCTAAGAACATGAACAAGTAGCGAGTTTTTGGTACATCGGAAGAACACCACGAAGACGATACGATAAAGGAAGCTACACACTTCCCGATCTAGTAAAACTGGCTATTGAAATATATCAGTCGTCGAAAAAGCCAGGAAGCCGTGGGACTCGAACCAAGCACCTCTCGATTGCGGGCGATGACTTACAAAGGGCCTCATTCAACTAACGGGACACTCACTCTTCACATTCTCTCCTACATTTCTTCTCACACACACACACACACACACACATGCATACAACACAAGGCATATGGTGAACACAACGGGGAGTAACTGTTGAGTTGAGTTGATAAGAAAAGAAAAAAAAAATTGGAGAAATAGGCACTCATTACCAGAGACGGCTACTCCAGATCACTTAGGAAAACAAAAATGGCTAACTACAATAAGAACAATGAGTGATAAAGCCCCTCAGTCAGTCACGATGGAAAGTTTTTCGACGATCGCCATATCTCGATTGTTCATGTTCTGAACAATATGCTCGGAACAATAGCTGAAAAAGAACGTCACCGAGTCTACTCGCTTTAGGTTAACCGCAAACCTTGGAATGTTGATGAATATTTCAATTAATGATGTTTGAAAACTTTTTTTTTTTTGTTGTTGTTGTTGCAAGTCAGGTATATAGTACCTGTTATTTTCTGAAATCTTTGTGAATCAGTGACAATAATATTCTTAATATTTCCAGATGCACTGAAGGTTGTGCTTCGCCAAGGTGAGTGGCTTTTTTTTTTTTTCGTTAATCTATACAATGTCCGTCTCAAAAGACATTGTTAAGATCCTGTCAGACCCTAAGGGTCGTTCAATTTTTGTGCGGTCCTCATAAAAGCATATTCTGGATCAATTACAGAGGCACCCGAAGAAGAGACGCCCGAGCTCACCGAGACGTTCAGTGACACGGTAAGCTGTTCACCATACCGTTTATGTACAGATACATATTCATATCCAAGCTTATGCGATTATTTCCTATTTAGGAGGTGACCCAAGGGGAAGTTATCCGACTCATTATCAAGTATTCTGGAAAACCATCGCCTACAGTGAAGTGGTTCAGGTAAGCGCAACATCCCCCTCTTCGCAACGTCATTACTCAGTGTTTTATAGACATAGTTTATCGTTGAAAGAAAAAGGACCGAGAGACACGGAACAAGAATGACACGACAGAATTCTTGTTCCGTGTCACCGAGTCCCTTTTCCTATAATTGTCACGCACCAGTTAGTCTGGTGCATCCTGTCTCTTCTTTCGATATTTTATCATGTACTGTTTCTCTATGTACTTCAGTGCACAGTTGTTTGTGTGATATTTGTCTTCTAGGTGGTTTGCAACTTCACTTTCACATCGACTGTTAACTCGAACATAGTTCTTGCATCGTTTCCCTCTTTAGCTTGTTCATCCTAAGTCTTTAACTAGCTGTGTGCATTTATAGCTATGGTGCACCGTAGCCATAGTTGCTTTCGCGCCACTAAAACGTCAAGTCATGGTTCTACAAGAAGCATTCGTGTGTAACTGACCAGTGTCCTAAAAGGGTTACATTGAGGTACACACAGAATCGCAATTAAGCGTTTAATGTTTTAGCTCCTCTGAATTTGACCAGGTGTGCAGCAGTGCGATTGCACCATCTAAATGATAATGGTCCAACATCGCACTTGGACTCCCTCAATGGCAGGTTACAGGCACACACACACCAGACGTACTGGAAAGTGTGTCTAGCATCGTCTGTCATCCACTAGCTTGCTCGTGAAAGTCGTTGCTATTCATTTGAGGTGTTGAAAGATGGAATGAAATGGAATATCTTCTTGAACCACCGTTCCATTAAAACTCCCACTGTTTCCAGGAATTACAAACGAATCGAGGAGACACTCAGCATTACGATCACCACTACCGAGACGTCGTCTATTCTGGAGATCAAGGAATCTAAAGTAGACGACACGGGGACCTATTCATGTACAGTGAGCAACCGCGCTGGAGAAGTGGAACATTCCGCAAAAGTTACAGTTCAAGGTGAATACCGTATGTCTAGCATTCTGAGCCCTATAAAGATAAATCTTGACCGACTGTCTTTCAAAGTATTTTCAACCCCCCCCCCCCAAAAACAATGTACCTTTGGTAGTGCATTTGGGAGAGGGAAACGGGGAGAGGGAAATCACCCTTCCGCATGTAAAATCCCCATAAAACGATGATGAGTATAGCTAATGGAGCATATCCTGCATCTACGCCATCTTGCCCCCCCTAGAACCCCTCCCGAAATGTTTTTCCGACTATGCCACTGCTGGTCGATTCCTTTTGCTGCTCTCCCTTCCCGGTTGATTGGCTTCTTTCCTTGTTTTCCACCGATATTTTTTGCACAAGACCATTGGTTTCCCACTTATTATAACGTGCTTTGTATCCAAAGAGACATCAGGACCTCTTCAGAGCGCGTCTCGCGAAATGTACCCCAGTCGGATGGCTGGAATCCTCTACGTGTGTGCGTGGATCAAGGTGTAATTTTGTTACCGGCGCGCACAAAGCTGACGTCACATTTCTCCTCTGCTTCCATAGGCGTTCGTCGTCAATTTGTCGAGAAGTTGCAGGACGTCGAGGTGAAGGAGACCCAAGTGGCCCTGTTCGTCACAAAGACCAATGATGATAACGCTCAAGTGACCTGGCGCAAAGACGGCAGACCCTTGGAGATGGAACCAACCAAGTATGAGCCGCTCTCCGAAGGGCCCTTCCGCAAGCTGCTCATTAGGAACACGACCTTAAAAGACGAGGGCGAATACACGTGCGTCATGGAAGAGCAGACAACATCGGCAGAACTCGTGGTCATTGAACTGCCTCCAGAAATTGTGAGCCCCATAAAGGACCAGACAGTGGCTCGCGAAGACACCGCTACGTTCTCGGTGGAGCTCACCAAGGGTGACGCTCTCGTACGGTGGTTTAAGGACGGTAGGTGACGCGTGTGTGTGTATGTTCATTGACTCTTGTGTATGACTCACGTTGTTTAATAACAGGCAAAGAACTGCAGTTCAACGAACGCGTTAAGCTTCAGATCGATGGCAAGCGACAGACTTTAGTCATCACTCAGACTACCGTTCGTGACGCCGGCCGTTACACCTGCAAGCTGGGCGAGCAGTCCTGCAGCGCACGGCTTAAAGTCGAGGGTAAGCATTCGTCCGCCCCGCTCGAGCAGGCGCCGAACGAACGTACACTTGATCGTAAACACTCATCCGCAGCTCCATCTGTCGAGTTCACTGCTAGACTACCAGATAAGACAACCGTTCCCCAGGACACCGATGCAATTTTCGAGGTAGCTTTGTCGCAACCGGATGCTGACGTCGTTTGGATGAAGAATGGTGAACCCATTCCACTAGACCAAAGGTGACTTTTGTGCTACTGTCGTTATATATAGGTAGACTTGCAAATCTCATGGCATCGAACGACAAACAATCACAGAAAGAGACGTGAAACTAAAGAGGTATTTTTTTTCCTCCCAGATTCCAATTTATTAGCGAAAAAAATGTTCGAAGGCTCGTGGTTCCCTGTGTCGACAAGGATGACACTGCCGAGTACACTTGTGTTGCTGGCAATGCCAAGACATCGACAGTCCTTCACGTTGAAGGTTGGTGTTTGCTCAGCGTGCGGTCGTCTGATTTGAGAATCGTAATTTGCAAACGATCGTACGGTTACTCCTCGTTATCTTAACGACTAGTGCGGAATATAATGACTCCCCTCTGCACGCAGACGCCGAGGCCCAGTTCACGCTTCGGTTACGTGATGTGATCGTCCGAGAGAGCGACACCGTGACTCTCTTGGTGGAAGTGTCCAGGGAAACGCTGGAGGTTCGTTGGCTGAAAGACGACGATCCTCTTCACCCCACGGAGAAGGTAAGCGACGCCACTCCAGGTAGCTGGGGACCGTCGTGCGGCGCTCTGGAACGGAAGCATCCACGATCAGTGATTGAGGGGAGGGGGAATAGGTGTGGCACCCGTAATTCAAGTTTTACAGCACGGATGTAACGTACACCACAGGGTGCTCGATACGGGCGAATTGGTTGCCGACCTACCCGTATTGGGCAGTCTCAACAGTTTCAGGGAGGGAAGTCCCTGTCTGCGAACTGCTTCAAAGTACAGTAGAATCTCGATGATACGATCACGGATGATACGAATTTCGGGATGATACGAATTCTTTCCCGGTCCCGGCCGGAATGCCTATTCTTCCCATGTATTAGAGTTCGGATGATACGAACGCGTTATCTTGCCTCTACGGATGATACGAATGAGCCGAGGATGCGAAAGAGGTCGTTCCCCCGTGACGCGAGAGCGCGCGAGTCAAGCTGCTGCGTCTTTCGAAAAGGGAGTGCGATCCTCACCACGAACTCCCTTACATCATCCCAAGCAGCACAATGTACTGAAAGTCGAGTGCAATAGGGGTGGACGGTATGTGTCTTATCATTGTTCTTTAGTTTCACGAGTCTGTTCAAGGCCTTCCACCTACCCGTCCACCCCTATTGCACTCAACTTTCAGTACATTTTGCTGCTTGGGATGTAGCGCAATGCAAGCAATGACTTTCCTTTTGGTGGTGGTGGTGGAGATAAGATCAAAGCGATTGAACGACCCGGAACCTTCCCAAGCAGCACAACGTACTGAAAGTCCAGTGCAATAGGGGTGGACGGGTAAGTGGAAGGCCTTGAACAGACTCGTGAAACTAAAGAACATTGATAAGACACATACCGTCCACCCCTATTGCACTCGACTTTTAGTACATTATGCTGCTTGGGTTATCACCTTATCTCTGTTTTGACCTTTTTACCCCCTTCGCAACAATAAACCGCGAAGCTGTGTGACATCGCTCTGGCGGAAAACAGCGACCAGAACCCCAGAACACGTGGAGGGAACATATCAGGACAACTTGTGGCAACATTACGCGTCACCATTCCGCAAGTCGGCTTCACCTAACGCCTGCTTGCTTTAGGAGAAGCTCGCTTTGGACCATTGTCGCGCGACTCGCGGGTGAAAAGCACGTGGTACGTCTTTTGAATCATCTCGCCTATTTGGGCAGCATTGGCCAAAAACGGAGACACAAAAGCGTTACAACAGGTACCCGGGTTCGAATCCCGGTGCCGGCTGTGCTGTCTGGGGTTTTTCCTGGGTTTTCCTCAGACGCTTTCAGACATATGTCGGCACAGTTCCCTTAGAAGTCGGCCCAGGACGCACATTCCCCCAGGGCGTGAGTCGTGACGTTGCCCACATACGTGAGGCCGACAACGGCAAGCCCTATCGCCACCACCACCACCACCACCACCACCACCACCGACCTCTTTCATTGACAGTAACGCAAAAAGGAACAGTCACTGTCTATTTTCTTGCCTCAATTTTTATTTTGGTTTAATTCGTTTGATACGAATTTTTTCCGCGACCACGTGAGATTCGTATCATCGAGATTCTACTGTACTCGCTTTTTCCATCCCACAACATGTGTAATGAACCTTGGAAACGCCATTTCAAATCTTTCCGAATATCTTCGCACAGAAGGAAGTTGATGAGGATTGATGATTGAGCGGTTTTATGGCGCACAGGCAACAGGCTATAGCAAGAAGGAAGTGAAGAGGGCAGAGAGTGATCAACTTCGATATACGCTAACATGCCCTCGTATGGGTGCAAGGACGTTAGTGATGTATTTGAGATTCTGTCGGAATACTTGTTGAACTTCCGGACTTGTCTACCCTAAAGCCAGTGGACAGATTTCGTCTTCAGGAGGTGGGGAAGAGTTGATTGGC
Source organism: Ornithodoros turicata (assembly GCF_037126465.1). Taxonomy (NCBI): domain Eukaryota; kingdom Metazoa; phylum Arthropoda; class Arachnida; order Ixodida; family Argasidae; genus Ornithodoros; species Ornithodoros turicata. The sequence goes on from NC_088201.1 coordinate 5,987,798, forward strand.
CATCGTATGGTAGAGGATAATCAGAAATTAAACGCGCACAGGAGCAGGAGCGTCCTTGAAGTGCTACGAACTCGGTGCTACGAACGTTATACTGGAAACCTTAACGCACACACCATTGGCTGTGGCTATGGCTCCGCATTGCTCGCGTTTTATGCAGCTCAAATCGTCACAGTCGCGTGTCCATCACGCGTCTGCGAATCACATGTTTCGATTCTAAACAGGTCTTCGTCACAACTGAGGGCAAAAGCCGAAAGCTGATCATCCGCGAAAGTTCCGTGGACGACCAGGGCGTGTACTCCTGTGTCCTGAAGGACAAGAAATGTTCGTCTACAGTCACAGTGCACGGTGAGTCTTGTCCTCCTGCGTTCAGAGCCGACTGGCTGCATGCGCCATGTTAAAGGAGCTATGAACTGTACCAAGCGAGCCCGCCGACCATGTCGGCTCCAAACGGCGATTTCAACGTGTTGTCTGTGACACCTTTTGTATAGGTGAATTTGATAGGTGCGTATCTTCAGCACATAGCACGCTCTTAGCCAACCATCTTCCCGAATGACAACGGTCTCGCCCATGATTTGTTGATAACGAGAGGCGGATCCTATTATGTATCTATTATGCGCGGCTACAAAATGGGCTACGCCTCCCATTTTCAACAAATCAGAGACGAGAACGTTGTCATTCGGGATGATGGTTGGCTAGGAGTGTGCCACGTAGTGCAGTTCACCTTGAAGAGGGTAAAGCAGAACGTTATGTGTACCTCCGCGTTGGGTTCTGATTGGGTGCTACAATTCTTCAGATGACGTAACGATGGATAGAGGTATCTGGACGGCGGTGCGTCTACTCGCCCGAATACGAAAGAGAGTGCGCTTTTGTATTAACGCTGCACGAGCTATGAAGGAGAAGAATTGAACAATAAATTGTAACTAGAATTACGAAGCGTAGAAGAACAATATTACATCTATTAAACCCGTAGCTAAATACATACCGATAGGAGTTCTTACCTCCTTTAAAATCAACGATGTCATTTAAAAGTGAAGTTAAATTGAAGTTCAAATCAATCAAATACCATTCCAACCAGCTCCCCCACGAATCAACACTGACAAACGTCAAGTATCTGCCAAGAAAGGGGACACCCTCAAGGTGGAGATTCCATATTCAGGCATTCCCCAGCCAACCGCGACATGGACCCTCAATGGTCAGCCCATCGAGCCGCGTAAGGGCAAAATCGCCACGGACTTGAACCCGGAGACGGTAAGTTCTCTCTATAGGCATCCATAGGTTGCGGAAATAAAATAAAGCGATGCTTTCAGGCCACCCTAACTATCCAAAAGCTCGACGATCCGGATACGGGTCGCCTCACGCTCACCCTTCGAAATAACTGCGGGGAGACCAGCAGAGACTTTACGGTAACCGCTCTTGGTAAGTTTTTTGTATTCCACCTTCCCTGGTCAAAGGATAAACGGCTGCTCCGTCTCCCTTTAGTTCCGCCCTCCGCTCCGGGGACTCCAGATGTCTCCGACGTGTCCGACACTGGTGCAGTAACGTTGTCCTGGAAGCCACCTGCAACGGACGGAGGTTCTCCCGTGACGCGATACGTCGTGGAGTACCGCGACCGGAGCTCTTTACGGTGGACTACGTGGTCGAACGACGTTAAAGAAACGTTTACCCGATGTAAGTTCTGTTCTTTGCACTCTGATGTCTGGTCTCCAGGAACATAACTGATGTGTGAGCAAACGAAGAAGTGTTCCGTACATATAGAGGCTGTCCATTTTTATCCTTTACAGATATTTAATAAAAACGCTATGAGAGAAGCATAGCATGTCAATTTTGCAGTTGAGTTCTACGGCCAGGCGGACATCCTCTCGGTAGAGTATGTGACTACCAGAGGACTAATTACTAGGGGTGTGCGAATATTCGAGTCCTCGAATTCGAATCGAATATCAAACGCTCGAACAATTCGATTCGCGAATCGAATATCCAATATTCGATTTTTCGAATACTCGACTATTCCACGAATATGAACGACACAACCCGAAAGTGGGCTTCATCTGATGCCTCCGTGCGTGAGGTGAAGCCTGCTTTACGAAATTGCCCTTGCTGCAGGACGAACACAGGCGGGGCGGTGTTTAGTTTAGTGTTTAGATAACGTTATCCAAACTTAGTTTTGTAGACATCGTCTGTGGAAGGGGTGGCGCCCCTCCCACATGCAGTTTAGCGGTGCCTACGGGGGACTTTGATTTGATATTTGTGAGGTTGCCTTTAAAAAGTTAGAACTCTCGAATAATGACTACAGCCCACGAACAAGAAGGGTGTCTTAAAGATGTCCTTTGCATCTAAAATTTCAGTAGTGCAGCTTCCTCGAGTGAGAGCAAAGAAACTAAAGGGTGTTCATGGCAAAGCTGAGGCAGGATGCCAATTCGTTTGTTTCACAAATGGCCTGTGGTTGTCTGAAACAACTACAGCCTCATCCGTATAACATGCTACTGCCTGACATAGAATTTTGAAATGAAGGTAACCACTCCAGTACTCCAGTAAGTGTATGCTCACCTGAAAAGCAGGAAGCACTCTGATGTAAAATTAAAGAGTAGGGGCTTTAAACAGAAGGATTGCATGTCTCTCTTGTGACAGTTAATGCCAGAGAAATTACACTAAAGCCATAGGCCACAAAATGGAAACTTTTAGTGCGAAAGTCACATATTGTAAATTTTGCACGAATATTCGATATTCGATTCGGTATTCGGAATTTTTCCCCCATTCGATTCGATATTCGATTCGACATATTCGGATTCGCACACCCCTTCTAATTACCTGAAATTCGTTAGCTCTCTAATTATGAAGTTTCGGTCAAAAGCGAGATAGCAGAATGGGAGACAATCCTCGTTGAAAGCCATTCTATCTTTTAAAAACCCTGAAACGAGCGCGTGCCCCGAAATATCCATCGCCGAATTGCTCTATGCAAATCAGCCGAAACCAAAAAAAGCACGCCTCATGGACGCATCACCTTCGCCTTAGGGCGGGGCCGAAAAGCACCTACTCCAATCACATCATTCGCTCCAAAGCACGTGGCCCTCTGGCGTGGACTGGGCGTGGACTGAGCGCTGTGCTGCCTGCGCTCCTGGTCACCGCGGTTTCGGTTTCGACTCATTTGCATATCAAAATTCGGTGATGGATATTTCAACGCACGTGCGCACACTCTTAAAAATGAACTTCACCACATAGCACGCTCCTAGCCAACCACCATCCCGAATGACAACGTTCTCGCCCCTGATTTGTTGAAAACGGGAGGAGGAGCCTATTTTGTGCCATTATGCACGGCACAAAATAGGCTCCTCCTCCCGTTTTCAACAAATCAGGGGCGAGAACGTTGTCATTCGGGATGGTGGTTGGCTAGGAGCGTGCTATGTGGTGAAGTTCATTTTTAAGAGTGCATTTCAGGACTTTTTGAACATGGAATGACTTTCAACGAGGATTGTCTCCCATTCTGCTATCTCGCTTTTGCTCGAAATCTCCTAATTAAAGAGTTAATTAATTAATTGTTGTACGTAATTAGTCATGTAGTTACATACTTTCTTCGAGAGGATGTCCGCCTGGCCACATAACTCAACTGCAAAAACGACATCAATGCTGCTCTCATAGCTTTTGATAAAAAACCTGTAAAGGATAAACAAAATGCCTTGTATATACAGGGTGTTCGCGCTAACTATGGACGGATCTTTTATATATGGAGAAATAATTTTTTTCTCAGTCCTAAGTCGATATATTAATTAGGTTTCGTTAATTAAGTTTTTAATTATTCGAGATAGAATAATATATATAAAATCTGTTTCCCTCGGTGCGCTGATGCCGCTGCCGTTTTCAAAAGAACGCTCGAGACGATTATCGCGCTACGAAATGGCCCCGAAATAACGGTTTGAAGCGCTCCTTTTACCCTTTTCCCTAAATGCGAGGGAGAAAGAACGCTGCCGCAGCGCACCATGCGGCGAGGAAGAAGTTGAATTAGGAGAGAGAGAAGAAACACAAGCGTCTCGAGCGTTCTTTTGAAAACGGGAGCGGCATCAGCGCACCGAGGGAAACCGATTTTGCATTTGCGCCGAGCTTCTATCTCCAATAATTAAAAACTTAATTAACAAAAACTAATTAATACATCGACTTAGGAGGTTGCTGGTGCCCTCGTAAGGTGTGGCTTTTGGCGTAGGACATATTATATCGCTTATAACTAGGGAGTGACTTTTTCGGGTTAAACCCGATTCCGCCCGGTTATGCCCCCCCCCAAAAAAAAAAACTTACCTCCGACCAATTCGGGTTAAACCCGATTTCTCCCCAAATTCCAGTCATTATGAAATCTTCAAGTGATGTTTCCACTGAAGATGAACAAAGGTTGCCACGTGTAACACATGTAAGAATGGCTCACTTACTTTCCAAGCAATACACCCATGTGTGTCAACACTGTCTATGCCTTCGGAGATTACCGCTGGAAGTTCACGATCCCGCAAAAAAAAAAAAGAGAGATTAGGAAGGACTTAATATACAAGAGGAGAAACAAAAACACCCGATAACACCAGAAGGCACAATTATCGCCCGATTTCTCCCCGAATTACAGATTTAAAAAATAGCGCCCGATATTTACCCCCCGAATCTGAGAAAGGCATTTAACCCGAAAAAGTCACTCCTTGCTTATAACTGGGGAAAAAATTATTTCTCCATGCATAAAAAATCCATGTATAGTTAGCGTGGACACCCTGCATACAAAAAATACACGGGAAAAAAAGAAGTCGATGCACAGTGAACCCTTGTTATTATGACCATGGTCGTTCCCAAAAATTTTGGTCATAATGCGGAATTGTCATATTAACGGGGGGCATTTGCAGAGGTTTCACTGCATTGTCCCCCAGGAGTAGTGTCGTAAAGCGCGTATGTCAGATTATCGGGGGTCATATTAACGAGGGTTCACTGTATACGTGCAGAGCAAGAGAAATTTGTAGCCGTAGGGCAAACATATTGCGCTTTTGCCGACACGACGGCATCTGCTACGCGCTGCTATACGCGTAGTTACACCCCGGTAGGAGGAATTGTCGCAGGTTGAAGAAGACCTGCCTGCTGGGCCCAGGTTCCATACTGTTCCGTCCCAATTAAGCGATATGAGAGGCACTGGGGGATCTCATGAGAATCTCCGCGATTATGCGGCACACACTGGCGAGGCGTCAATGCGAACTAGATACCGGATACGGTAGAATCATAAACCGGCAGGCTACAAGTAGGGTTGCCACCTTTCGTAGTGAAAAATACCGGCTGAGGGAGAGGATGTGGAATAGAGGAAAAGGAGGAAACGCTCGTGGAAAAGGGAAAGTGGGTGAGGGGTGGACGAGCACACACACGTAGAGAGAGTGTGTGTGTGTGCTCGCTCAAGATAATACGAGGAAACATGTTCCTGTGTGTGGCTGTATCTTTGATGCTAGAAATAACTGATAATAATAATAAGAATGAATAACTAAGAAAACGACTGGTGACTGCGGAGCTGGGTCTGTGTTCCAGATTTATTCAAGCTGTAGTGGAATGTTGAAGGGAAAACCCCGTAAAAGCTCTTACGAAAGGTCTTGAGTCACAAATACCGGCAAAACGCTGCCGGTATCACCTTCCTACCGGCAACCGGCAGAGCGCCCAAATAACCGGCCGTGCCGGTATAATACCGGCCTGGTGGCAACCCTTACAAATATAATAGAAATGTAGACAATTCTCTCGCGCGTCTAGCGATTCAAAATGACGACTGCTCGGCAGCATATTTATCGTCTTTATTCCTCGGCTGTTGCTCCTCTTTCTGAGGACGTACATGATATTCGATATAGGCCCATATAGGTTCACATAAAGAGTTCGGCCGGGTCTCTTCGGAGTCACGCGGCGGACTGGCGCCGTGCTATTCCTCTTCGGGTTAAAGTGCGCGAGTTTGCACGCTTACAGAGAGTTGCAACGCGTGCGCTACACCCAGCGGTGAGAACTTACCAGACACACCGTGTACGCCGTAGACACATAGCCTACAAACACGGCTGCTTTCAAAACACGCTACAAAACGAGATTGGAATTTACGGGATACACAACGTACATGGTAGAAACTTGGAAGACACGCTTTAGACTGGTGAAAAACTCATATGTGCGCTTCATTCGACCTACAAATTGAAACCTGGAAACAAGCAAGATATGCTTCTTTCTCTCTCCTTTCTCCAGAAACTGCACTGGCTTGTTGATTTATTGTACCGTTATTTTTTCTTTTCTTTTTTTCTATGTGCATTCCTGATCGAAATATATTGCGTGTTTCCCCGCAGTGACAAAGCTGAAGCCCACGCAAGAATATTCTTTCCGCGTCACTGCTGCGAATGAGGTGGGACCGGGAGAACCTTCACCTGGTACCCGTTACGTTCGCTTGGAACCTAAAGGTGAACTATTCAGCAACTCATAGTGGCCAAGCAATCATTGGTGTGCCTCTCTTTCCTGCAGGTGGTGAGCCTCCTGTCATCCTGGAGCCACTGAAAGACCGCGCCGTAGGTCAAAACCAACCCGCAGAATTGACCTGCAGAATTGGCGGCCAGCCCATTCCCACGCTCAAGTGGTACGTAGATCTCCACTAATGTGTTCCGCTCGCATCACTGTAAAATCATAACCCGATGATTACCAGGATGAAGAACGGCAAGGACTTAGTAATGATCAGCAACCTGGCGGTAGAGTTCAAAGATCAAAATGCGACGTTGAAAATCAAAGAAGCGACGGCGAAATCTGTTGGAACGTACACCTGCAAGGCAACCAATCATTTGGGATCAGTAGAAACCTCGTGTGCACTTAACGTTCAAGGTAAGCGTCACGTATACACTGTTGAGAAGTCATCATGCTGTGTTGCAGTCTCTCTTCATAAGACTGATTACTACTGATGCCACGTGCATTAGTTCGAATGCCACGCAGAGTCGAAGTCAGCACTATAAAAGAGGGATATCGTCGTCACCACATGATTCAGTTCGCTTCCTGAGACGTTAATGAATGTGATAGTATTGTATTTGTTGTTGTGTGTTGATCAGTGCAGCTGCTTCGATGAGATCCATCATTTGTCCACCGAAACTTGCGTATGGCATTGATTAATACCAACGCACAAACGCTTACAGATCCTCCATCAGCAGAATTTGATCCTGTACTACGAAATGTCCGCAAACGGAAGGGTGAAGAGTACAAACTGGAAGCCCGGATCCAAGGCTTCCCAACTCCTAAAGTCGTCTGGTACTACAACGGGGCACCGTTGGCACCGACACCGCACGTCCGCGTCACGGAACGGGACAAAACGGTTACTTTAATCATCCACAGCATAGAAGGCCCCGACACTGGCGTCTACACCCTGGAGCTGAGCAATCCCGCTGGAACAGTTACTTACGACTTTAAGCTGCGGGTTCTCGGTAAGTGGCGTAGACTTAAAACAGTAGACATCTCTGTACTTGTAAGGTACCCTCGCATTCATCCTTGTGTCCTGCGTGCTACGAACGTTTACATTTTCATCTCTTCAACACGAGGGCTGTCCAGTTAGTATCACCATGTTTCCACATGGAACGTTCTCAGAAGGCGATCACATACCAAGTGTTAGGAAGGATTTTAGTTGTTTATTCCTAACCAAGTGTTCAGAGGCGGAGAGTTTTCATTTTCCCAGGGGGGGCAAGGGCGCACAGCGAAATAAGTACTACTCTGGCGGGGGGGAGGGGGGTTATGTTTATTAAGAAAAAAAGAAAGGTAAGTCAGATGGATGTCGGTGTGTTATTCCAAAATTAGAGTGAAATGGGGAAGACAAAAAAAGCAAACAAAAAGAAAGCAAAAGAAAACAAAAAGAAAGCAAAAGAAAACAAAAAGAAGGAAAGAAAATAAAATTGAAGAACACAAAACTAAAGCTGAAGAATCACACACTCTGGCGGGATCTTATGATGTATGCAGAACTGGTATAAAAATAAGAGGAAGGAAGAACAGAAAAAAGAAAAAGAAAAACAGAGAGAACGTAAACAGTGAACATGTGCACAACTGAAGGCATTACGCCTTTGAAAACTGACTGCAAAAGGAAAAAAATGCATTGAATCATCGGTGTTTGACCCGAAATGCGCGCAATATTATGAATATGGTCAATGAAATGGAGCAGCGGGAGTTGAACCCGCTCCCAACGGATATGCGTTCCGAAGATTCTACCGTTACACCTCACTGGCAACTGCTGGTACCTTTCCGACTGCTTCGTTTCATTGATCTGATTGCTTTGGGCGAAATTCAGGCTATGTGTTGTGTCATCCTCTGTGTTTCTTCGCCTCACTTTCTACTGTGATAATGAGTATGGTGGGCGGATACATATTTTACAAATTGCAAGATGCATTTTTGGGGTTGGTGTCTCTTCGCTCTTTTGCCCCGGGCGCGCCGAGCCCCAAAGGTTGGTGTCAGTCTCTTAGCGGGACTTCCCGGGGGAGGCGGCGCCCCCCCTAGTTCATGTTCCGGGGGGGCAAGGGCCCCCGCGCCCCCCCGCAGTCGGCGCCTATGCAAGTGTTACAATGTACTGCTTGCGGCATACTTGTCTGAAATCGACAGCTCGTGTTCTGTATCTGAAATCTCCAGGTGTTGCGAGGTTATTTCTCCTATCTACTAGAATCGTGTGGCATACGGCCCCTTCCTACAAAACAATATTGGTACAGCGGCTTCGAAGACGACAAAACCAAACCGGGCTGTTGAACAGCTGATTGAAGATTTCAGTATATGTCGCGAGCAGTATTTTACACAAGTCTAAGTCGCTGACATGCCCTATACAAGCGCCAGCTGATAGCACTGCACTGCATTTCGTTGCACACAGGAAATGCGACCGTCCCTACGGACAAAACTTTTCCTAAAACCATTGTATCCGCCACCTTGCCCTCGTTGGGCTGCCGCCCAGTGCTTTTCACGGAGAACGCAATGCGTTGAGGACAGTTTTGAACGCGTACTGCACTTCGCACTCCACGTAGTCGAAAAACTGCAGAGTTTAAACCCACGACCCCTGCCAAACACGGCGGGACCACGGTTCGTAGCAGCCCAGAACAAAACAAAACCCACCTGTTACCGAGGGTACGGAAACACGGTTTGAGGGTAGGCCAGAAAGGTTTATATTACCCGTACCGATGGATCTTCATTATCGTTACCGCAGTGCAGAACGACCTTGACTCATTTTGTAGCATTGGTTGCAAGTCATGGAATTAACTTCCAGTTGGAAGTTCCAGGAGTGCCTGTGCTTGTCCCGCGTTTCTACCGCGTGCACGTTTTCCTGCACTCTCAAGGGGGTAGCTGTGTTATTCGTCTTCACATGATGAATAAAAGCAGCGTTTGTTTCTTTGTTTCGAAATAAAATAAATAAATAACAACCACTTGTAACCACTTGTAACAGGTCCTCAAACCTGAAGAAGTGCAGCCTACTGCACGAAAGTCTTGTTTTTTATGTATATAGTAAACAGTTGATGCTCTTAACCGTCTTTGTTATTTTTGATTCTGCATCGCCGGAAACTTGTACATTGTTTTTTCTTCACGTTCTACGATTTAGAAATAAACACAGGAAGTGACACTTAGGATGCAGCCCAATTTTAGAGTCAATTTTAGTGTTGCAGACGCTTAACTATAGGAGAGTACTCTCATGTAAGGGAGTGCTCATGTCACTGATTATCACCTACAGCAAGTGTAAAATCATTCAGAAGAAAAAATGCTAAGGAAAGGGGGAGTTCTACGCCGTCTTTCGACGAGAATGGGGTCCCAGCATGCACGTTGTGCACTGTATATATAACACATTACTCGTATTCTATGGCAGACAAACCGGGAGTTCCCCAAGGGCCGTTGCAGTACCAGGACACGACAGCAAAGAGTATACCCTTATCGTGGGAGCCGCCCTTGGACGATGGAGGATCCACAATTACTCACTATGTCGTCGAACGATGCGAAACACCACGGACTGTCTTTGTCCAGGTAACAGACGCCATGAGCTCAGTATGTGACTTTATACAGATTTCTACAAAAATCTTACAGGTGGACAAAGCTGACACCGCTACTTACGTGGACAAGACCGTTCGGGAGGGCGCCGAATACCGCTACCAGATACGAGCCGTGAACGAGCTGGGCGCTAGCGACCCCCTAGTCGGAGAACCCGTCACAGCCTCTAGCCCTTATGGTAAGTTGTTGTTAGCACGAGTACGCATTCATTGAGTGAGTTCTGAATTGGGCGAAGAGATGCTCCTATGATCAGTGGCGTATCTAGAGCTACCTGCGCCCATGGCAACATGGTTAACATGATGTCCTTGGGGATGCGTTTTCGTGTGGTCCGCACTAGGTTTCACACTACAACCTCCCTAATGGCGGGTGCTTTAGATCATTTATGAATGTGCCAGGTTGAGTGCCCGACCTGACCCATTCACACCCGACCACATAATGGCGCCCCTGTTCACCTGGCGCCCATGGCACCTGTCCACACCTGCCACACCCTAGATACGCCACTGCCTATGATGCTCGCGTGCAAAGACACTGCATGCTACCTCTCAGGCGCATTTGCCGGTCTCAGCGTTGTTCAAGTATCAGCGCAACACTATTCTGGAAATCCGCTCGAAGAAACCACTCTCCAAAGTTCTACGTTACGAGACAACGGCGACCATGAGCGCCACAGTGGTCTGTGGGTTAATTTTGTCCACCTGAGGGTTCTTTAACGTGCGCTAAAATCTCAGTAGCCCATATTTAACGTCACTCGCAAAGGACGACGTGTCCAAGCAACTTGTACCACGAAGCCTCAATGTTAAATTGTATGATTCGTAATTTCAAATCAATTAATGCATTATAAGTAACTGATAACTGTAAATAATAATTAAACTTAATACCGCGAATGACCGCAGCATATGACCGAAGCAACCAAAAGAGGATCGGCACCCATTTTGTGAACGGAAGACCGTCTGCTACAAGGTTCAGGTTTTCCTACTTGGAGACTTTTGCACTTTCGCTAATACAGATTTTGCGGAAATTCGTGTTAGCTGTTTGAGGTAACGGTGGTTCCGAGAACGTGGACAGCCAATTCGGTTGAAAGTGAATTCCCGCGTGCGGGTCAGGGCCCGCAGGCTGGTACTGCTCTTCACCACCGTTGCGCACGGTCGCTTTTTTGCGGCGTATTTTAAATTCAATTTCCACGATAATTATGACTCTGTGGCGTAAATTACTTCGCATGGTGCACCTTAATGGCAAACTTAACAGTTTTATAGGAAAAAAACTGTGCGTTAAAAATGACTTCTGTACTACACTCTTAAAAATGAACTTCACCGCATAGCACGCTCCTAGCCAACCATTATCTCGAATGATATCGTTATCTGCCCCGATTTGTTGAAATCACGGGGCGTACGCCTTTTCTGTGACAATTATGAACAGCATAAGTGTCACAGAAATGGCGTACGCCCCTCGTTTTCAACAAATCAGGGCAGATAACGATATCATTCGAGATAATGGTTGGCTAGGAGCGTGCTATGAGGTGAAGTTCATTTTTAAGAGTGTACTTTAAAACGTTGACAAAATTTAATTGCACTTAAACCTTGCCAGAACGACCGACCCCACCAACAGCACCGCTGGAGATACGTGTGACAGGCCCCACTTCGATGGACCTGTCTTGGGGCAAGCCCGAATGGGACGGCGGTTCTCCACTGCTGGGCTACACGGCTGCCCTACGCGACAGCACGAGGAAAATGTGGATGGAGGCGAGTCGCAGGCGCTGCCTAATTCGGGCTCTGCCGATTTCGCCATTGCTGCCGGATATCAACTTTTAGGTTTTCCGTAGGTGGGACAAGTGGATGCTGAAACGCTGCACCTGCACGTACGAGACCTACAAGAGGGCCGCCAGTACCAGGTGCGAATTCTGGCACGAAATGCCATTGGATTCTCGGACCCGTTGGAGTCGGAAGAACCGGTCACCATTTTACGGCCACCAGGTATGCGAAGGTTTTTTTTTTTTTTTTTTTGTGAATTTGCACCTACACAGTGACAGCGCGTACGCTACGAAGTTGTTATCTGGTATTAATAATGCGTCAGTGCTAGGACCAAAACGCCAGGTTCCATCCTTAGGAGCTTGTGCACCACAAACCACGAAATCAATACCGCCATCACACCTTTTTTTCCAATGAAAAACTCTGTGTGGCACTTTGACTACTAATGACACTGAGCACAACGCCGCGTACGAGAAGACGTAGCCAAAAATACACCGGACCTTATTTGTTCTGGTTCTTGGTTGAGAAGCGATAAAAACCGGGCTGTTTGGTGGTACATCTAAAAGCGATAAAACCCCGGTGCAGGGGACACAAAGAGACAACACAGACGAAGCACTGACTGACAAACAACTTTAATGGCAGGGACACATCTTAAATATTGGCCTTGGCTGCCACTAGGGGTCGGGTGTGCAGTTGGTATATTTAAGATGTGTCCCTGCCATTAAAGTTGTTTGTCAGTCAGTGCTTCGTCTGTGTTGTCTCTTTGTGTCCCCTGCACCGGGGTTTTATCGCTTTTAGAGGTCTTCGTTGAGCTTCGTTGAGCTATCTCTCGTAGATTTCCCTGGAGCGGCATGTCAGCCGTGCCCAATTAATGAGACTGAAATTGGCAACGCCGTTCTCAAGAGAGTTTTCTCCCAGGGTTCGAGGAAGAAGGCGTAGCAGCGGCTCCGGCCGGGCGAAGACGACGACGCACCGAAGAGGTGTCGGACATGACATGTACGACAGAAACGTCGTCCTCCTGGATGCGGGAAGCCAACGTCGAACCTCTAGTACGCAGCTACACGAAACACGTCCTAGTCAGCAGACATGAGTACTTCTTCAAACTGTGGCACTACGCCGACACCCTTTTCAAGTGATCATCATGTCCTGCTCATCGAGACTGTGTGTGGGTGTTATCAATGAACACTATATTTCACTTGTGAATGAAAGAAGTCAAATCGGCGCCACGTATGGCGCCAAGCGCGCATGTTGCTAGATATGAATTGTTTCGGCACCGAACTTCTCAGTCCCAACGGCGCGACTGCAGTACTTGAGAGCTTATATCTTTCCTCATATCTTGCCAAAGCTACTGTAGAAAACTATAGTTTACTACACTGTAGAGCTTAGTGTGAACTTTCCCGTTGAGTGAGTGGGGCGTCTGTATCCCCCCTCCCCTCCCCCCGTCGGCTGCACTGGTGCCGTTGGGGACTGTATAACATAAAACAAAAAGCAGGAACTGGTACACCGCAGAGGTAATCCTCACACATTTACCAATGTGATCGCTGTAGTGCATCAGTTCATCCTTTCCATGCCCTTACGTGCCAATAAAGAAGTGCCGGCACAGAAACTCTAGATGTTTGATCTCGACCAAGGTGTATATCCCTCTTCACGGTGCTCATACCTTGTCGATGGACATGTTCGTCCTTGATTTTGATACTTTTCGGAACATTTGTATTGTGCGCTTCAGGTCAAGGCACTGGAGAGTTTTAGCGGACACGAAGAAAGATGCATGCACTGGTACGCTCTTAAAACGGTGGCACTTTTGGAACACTATCACTAAGCGTCACTTTTTTTGCAACAAAAGTGACGCTTGGGTCGAGTGTCGAATATTCACGCTTGTGGCTGTGACACCTTAGACATGTGTTACAAGATTTGTGCGAAATGTCACAGGTCTGGATGTGTCACGATTTGGCAACTGTGCTGCACTGAGTATTCACATCATCGATGCGTCACCGATGCTCAAAGCAACACTAGTGCAGTATCCTGGCACATTCTAGTCCGTAGGTATTACCCATTCATGCTCAGCTGAGTTAAGACAGTGACGTCACACGGGAAAAAAAATTTTTGTCTATTCTACAACAAAATATAAACACACTGGTCAAACGAATTGTATTGCATAGTAACACTGTCCGTGTTATAAACAGGGGATCCTCGAGATTGGGCCGTAAATGCACGGTGGGAGTTAGTCCTGGCAGGTTCCTGGTTGGGGGAAATTAGACCTCAGGGTATTGTTATCATCAAAAGACGCTGCCGCGAAGAAAAAATTGCAATACCTGAGTAACTTCGTTACTTTTGCAGAAACGTAACTATCTGCAAAAAGTAACTGTATAGTTACTGTTACTCCTTGTAACTTGTTACTACCCAAGACTGCTAGAAACTTACCGATAGACTCATGCTTGACGAAAGGGTGCGCACACATGATGCACCGGCGAGCCCAGAGGACGCAAAGTGTTGTGTTCCTACTCGTCTAAGCCAAGGCCAAGTATTCCATCGAGTCGTTCGTGCACATCTCAAGGCGTGTTCCGACAAGGTGAACGTCCCAGTTAGAGCCCTGCGCGGATGAGATGTTTGGCATCCGCATCCGACCCGCATTCGCGCACACGTTATCCGCATCCGATCGCAGCATACACAACAGTTTACATCCGATCCGCAAAATCCGCACGTTTAGAAGGACGCGTAGAGACCGCCGGAAGTTGGTATAATGCATGTCATGCATGGCATGCAGTTGGTACCGCATGTTGGTATAATTTCGGATGCCTCCATGCTGTCACGGAAGGACTCACGACGAAAAGCAAAGGTAAACGTTTCAACAAAAGCGATATGGGGAGACTTCGCGTGGAACGCTACCTCATTGGTGCTCGCGCGGTTCGAGACGCCAGAATGCCTCCTCTCCCGGCAAGCCCTATCACCAACACCTCCTCTCCCGTCTTGGCCGTGCATGAGCAAAGGCAGGACACTGGCAAACCTGGCAAAGGTGAACCAGAGCATGCGCTCGCTGTCGGCGCGCAATACAAATAAACTGCTGGTGGAAAAATTACAGCACGCGATATATCCGAGTCCGATCCGCCTAAGGGGTTGTGAATTCAAATTCAAATATTACACAAAATCATGTTTGAAATGTAGATTTATGGGTGCCAAACACCTCCGTCGAGACCCTTTCACGCTGCGCTCCCGCGCCACGGAGTTATGGCAGTTATGGCGCTTTGAATATGAGGAGATAGATGAATTGGCTCGCCTCCTCCTCGCCCGATCTCTGTATGATGACGTAGTACCGAGCGCGCCACGCATGGGAAGGGGTTCCCCGGGGGCCATGTTCGTTGGTCAAGCAAGCCTCTTTGGTCAAGCAGCCGTCTCAAGCAAGTTCCCATGGAAGAAGGAAAGCTTTCCTTCCTTCATGGGAGTTCCCGTCTTCATGACGACGCCTGTAAACAGGGACGCGTCGAGCGCTGGGACGCGACGCGGCGAAGAGAAATCAGCGGAAGGGCTATGACGTAGGGCCAACTGGTCATGGCGTTACTTCCCGCCGACTTCATGGAGCTGCCCGGCACCGTTTGGCGCCACGGTCGGCGGGGGCCTCAA
The DNA here is from genome assembly GCF_037126465.1 of Ornithodoros turicata. Lineage (NCBI taxonomy): Eukaryota > Metazoa > Arthropoda > Arachnida > Ixodida > Argasidae > Ornithodoros > Ornithodoros turicata. The sequence continues at coordinate 6,003,163 of NC_088201.1, forward strand.
AAATTGGAGATTTTTAAAACTCTGTAGCATAAAAAAATAATAGGAGGTGGGAGGTGGGACTTTGCGTACGGGGTGCGTGGAGTAAGGCGTACAGACTCTGCCGGAGACAAAGTTCTATCCGTGTGGTTTCTCAACCCCTTTAACCGTTCCGCTGCCTTCGCATCCGATCCGCACACCTCAGTAAGTGCTAAATTTTCATCCGAATCCGCAAGTATCTTGCGTATATCCGCTTCCATCCGCGGATGGTGCAGGGCTCTAGTCCGAGAACTCATAGAAACTTGTGGAAAACGCCATTTCCAGGAATGGGCGCCGGACGGTAGCAATCGCCCGCGCGTTCGTTGCTCAGACTGTCGGTCGTCGGCCTGCCGCTATCATTGTTTGCAGACGGGTAAACAATAAAAATATCGGGGGTCACTCACCAGTGGTGGCCACTAGCAACGGCCACATCGGCGTTGCCGTTCTAGCGACTGAGATTGAATCTCAGTGTGACACCAAACGGTCAGTGACCAAATCTACGTGTCTGGAACCTATATGGAGAAGCGAATTGAACGGTCTCTCAACCAACCAATGCCCTCTGGAACCTTCTAAAGGACTTCTGAATCACGGGAAAACATTCATTTCTCGTCAAAAGTAGTTTCAAAAATATTTGAGAGGCATGTGGCTCTGCACATCTCGGGATGGATCGTTTGGTGCGAACACCAAGTTTATGGGACTGCGTGCCTTTGGAGGCGAAGGGTGGAGCATAGGTCGGCGAATTCATTTATGATGACCTTTTACTGACCTCATTTTTCATGGCGAAAAAATGGAACCCGAGAAAGGAACGGAGTAATCCTCTGTCCCTTTCTCGGGTTCCATTTTTTCGCCATGTACCAGCTGGCCTGCACCCTTGCCCTTTTGCCATTTTTCATCACATCATGGAGAATGATGCGAGGTTCAATGATATGGGCTATACGACGAGGTGACGTGACACCGAAGTTGAACGAAGGGCTATCGTCTGATTATTCTGATGTGATGTTGAAGTTGAATGAAGGGCTATGACGTGATGCGATCGGTTTTGAAGTTGAAATCAGTGTGATGTTGAAGGCTCATGCGTGAACAATGGCACGTCAGAAAAGGCCGTACTAAGCCACGTGAAGGCGCGGTCTGCTATGCACGCTTTCAAGCACACTCTTAAAAATGAACTTCACCGCATAGCACGCTCCTAGCCAACCATTATCTCGAATGATATCGTTATCTGCCCTGATTTGTTGAAAACGGGAGGCGTACGCCTTTTCTGTGACAATTATGAACAGCATAAGTGTCACAGAAAAGGCGTACGCCTCCCGTTTTCAACAAACCAGGGCAGATAACGATATCATTCGAGATAATGGTTGGCTAGGAGCGCGCTATGCGGTGAAGTTCATTTTTAAGAGTGCACTCAGCTGTCAACAGAGGGCGCAACATTGCGCAACAACCCCAGTGCGCGAGCAGCATACCCCACCGGGCCAAGGTGTTGGTCGAGAGCCACGCTCTTAAAAATGAGTTTCACCACATAGCACGCTCCTAGCCAACCATCATTCGGAATGACAACGTTCTCGTCCCTGATTTGTTGAAAACGTGGGGCGGAGCCTATTTTGTGACACTTATGCTGTTCGTAATTGTCACAAAAAAAGGCGTATGCCTCCCGTTTTCAGCAAATCAGGGAAAATATCATTCGAGATTATGGTTGGCTAGGAGCGTGCTCTGCGGTGAAGTTCATTACTAAGAGTGCAGGGCATGCGCGTACATATGCCGTACACTCTTAGAAATGAACTTCACCACATAGCACGCTCCTAGCCAACCATCATCCCGAATGACAACGTTCTCGCCCCTGATTTGTTGAAAACGGGAGGAGGAGCCTATTTTGTGCCATTATGCACGGCACAAAATAGGCTCCTCCTCTCGTTTTCAACAAATCAGGGGCGAGAACGTTGTCATTCGGGATGATGGTTGGCTGGGAGCGTGCTATGTGGTGAAGTTCATTTTTAAGAGTGTACCAGTACACTACCATCAGACTTCCCCAACCCCATAACCCACTGAGACGCGGTAATGGAGGTGAAACGTGGCACCTCTCACCTTTTCTCCAACCACTGCCAGGAAATCCAAGTAATCAGGGGCGAGGAGGACGCCAACGCGATAACCCAGCAGCGGACACACCGACATACACTCATACACTAGACTTCCACTTCAAAACCGATCACCGACCTTAGAACCTATTATCGGAATTCAACTTCAGTTTCAATTTTTTTTAAATTCAATTTCAATTCTATTATTAGTCATGCCATACAGAGTATACAGTGGGGGCCCCGTAGCATAGCTATAGAGGTGGGGCCTCCCGGAAACAATCTGAATATCATACGTGGCGACAACATCAGAACAAGTCATCCCTGACCTTCCATATAATGTGCATCCTTATATTGGCCAATATAAGGATGCACATTATATGGAAGGTCAGGGAATATACTGTCACAGTAAGGGAGAAAGCGCAAGAGGGCAAAAGAAAGAAAAGCAAACAAAATAGATAAATATAAGAAACAAAAACAACTGTGAATCAGCAAAAATGGGGCACTTATGAAGGTGAACAGCGTAAGCGCAAAAGCCCATGGGAGAAACAAGACAAATAGGTGAAAAGGCTAATGTGCATGAAAATGAGGAACTAATTCATAACTAATTACTAATTAACTTAATAACATTAACTAATAACTACTAATTCAGAACCCATTATTGGAATTCAACTTCAAAACCGTGATGGGATCTGAAGTTGAAGTCAATGTGATGGGTTTTGAAGTCGAAGTCGTTGAGGGCCTTTGAAGTTGAGTCAGTGTGAGCTCAAGGGCTTTGCTTTGAAGTTGAAGTCAGTGTGATGGGTTTCGAAGGTGAAGTCAGTGTGATGGGTTTTGAAGGTGAAGCGATTGTGATCGGTTCTGAAGTCCCTGTGAAAAGTTTTGAAGTTGTTTAGCCGGTGCATGACATTCGCGTACGTGTCGTGGGTGGAACTTATACGAATACATGCGTGGACTAAAAGATAAATGTGGGCGTGGATTGAGCGGATATAAACGCTTAGCGTTTCGTGTCCGGTATGTGATGGCGGGTGAGGGCATACCCCCTCGTTGTGTGTGCTTGCTTTCCGTGGACGCTAGAGAGGGTAAGTGCCTGGAAGTAGAAGTACCGCGTGACTTTCGTGCATGCTGGGGAACGGAAGCGGAGCCGGAAGCACTGTACTATAGGCAGAAGCAACATGACTTAGGCATGACCTTCAACACTGCACTAGGTTGCAAATGTAAGCGCACTCGGGTTGTTGTGCATGATGTAAAACCCCGAGACAAGGGAACACGAAGGGACAGACACAAACACGAAGAGAGACTTCGTGTTTGTGTCTGTCCCTTCGTGTTTCCTAGTCTTACAGTCTTCCTAGGTTTTACATCATGCATCATCTTCACCAGCTCGCTTGCTTCCTAGCCATTTTTTTTCATTTTCGGGTTGTTATGCCTGGCTCGCTCTCTAGCAAAAAGCGATAGGGTGAAGCGGCTGTATATGTAAGACGGCTGTTTGTGTTTTACGTTCTACGTGCTTTTGCGTAGAAGACTTTTGTCCACACAGCAGTTTTGCAGTATGGCTTCATGAGGGGGCCTATCTGTATGCGTACCCTGTTTGTGTCTGCGCTTGTTATGTTACAAGCAGAAACAGGGGCGGATATCTAGGATTTTCCCGAGGGGGAGGGGGAGGGGGGGGGGTCCGCTATGGACAAGTGCCACGTGCATGCTGGGATTGGTCCATTGAACCCTATGTGCAAGTCTAGAATTGAGGGGGAACGGATTCGCTGCAGCAAATGTGGTTGCCAAAAAACAGCTCAGAGACAATTAGCGAGATCGTTTATTACGATCTTTAATATAACGACAACTCCGATAGTACGATCAAATTTCTCTTTCCCCTCCAGCTTGCCTATTAGTATACACGTAAACGGGACTTCCATAACAACGATGATCGTGAAAACGCTTGCTCGCATACAGCGATGAGAATTCTCCCGAGCGGCTGGTAAAACGTGCGAAAAACGAGATGCCATTTTCAAGTTAAAAGGGAAAGGGACCTTAACGATGCTTTCAGTTGTGACACTTTGATCATTATATTACGCACTCAAAAAAAAACAGAACTTCACCGCATAGCACGCTGTGCGCCAACCATTGCCACGAATGATAGGGTTATCGCTCCTGATTCGAGGAGAGAGGAGGGCGTACGCCCCTTTTGTGACAATTTGGATATATGATAATTGCCACAAAAAGGCGTACGCCCTCCTCTCTCCTCGTATCAGGAGCGATAACCCTATCATTCGTGGCGATGGTTGGCGCACAGCGTGCTATGCGGTGAAGTTCTGTTTTTAGAGTGTGCACCCATACTGCAGGCCAAAGTGTTAGTGTTTTTTTTTGTTTTTTTTTATGTGCCGTAGTTATAGCGAGATACTTCAACACGCTCCCTATTCGAGCCCTGACGTCAGAGGCTACGACCGTAAGCACGTGACCTCTATCGCTGCCACCTATACTCTTAAAACGGTCACTGCTATAATAGAGGTAAAAAATGTATACGCGTTTTTACACCTGAAAGTAAAAGCTCTAACTATAGCGTATAATCCAGCATTGACGTGATGCGGTCGGTTGTCAAGATCAAAATTATGTCAAAAATATACCGCAATTAATTCACAAAGCTGCTCTTTCTCTGCGCTGACTATACGAGGTAATCTTTGTGCACAGAGGTTTACAAGATAGGGTGCAGGGGCGGATCCAAACCCTCGGTTTGGGGGGGGGGGGGCGGTTCCTTTGTCGGAGCGCGTAGTGGGGAGGGGAGAGAGGGAAATCCAATGTATAAACTGACGTTTTGAGAGGCGATCGCCCCCACCCTCCCCCCTGGATACGCCACTGAGAGGGTGTGAACACTTCGTCTCGCGGCAGAAACCTGAAAGTACCGCTGACACATGTGCACACAGAACCGTCATAGCGTTACCTGCTTACGAGTAACAGTTTGTTTACGGGTTACATCGACCAGTGTAACCGTCTCAGCGGCGGTGAATCGTCCATGCACCTCATCATCATCCAATGTATGTGTGTGTTTGTGTGCGTGGTTACATCGAGCGCGTTGGGATCGTGTAACTCGTGTGCGGGTGATCATGACGCTGCCTGTATAACCTTTGGCCACCAGAGAGTTTCGTCTAAGCTCGTTACCATTATGTAACCTCTACAGCAGGAGTTACCCGTTTTCAGAGGTAACGTGAGAAGTGACCGTTTTAGGAGTGTACCTTTTACTTGTATAGGGGTAAAAACGGGTGTACATTTTTTACCTCTACTCGAAGTGACCGTTTAAAGAGTGTATACCTGTCGGTGATGTTTCCCTTGATTTCACAACAACACTCTTAAAAATGAACTTCACCACATAGCACGCTCCTAGCCAACCATCACCCCGAATGACAACGTTCTCGCCTTAGATTTGTTGAAAACGGGAGGAGGGGCCTATTTTGTGCCGTGCATAATGCAACAAAATAGACTCCTCCTCCCGTTTTCAGCAAGTCAGGGGCGAGAACGTTGTCATTCGGGATGATGGTTGGCTAGGAGCGTGCTATGTGGTGAAGTTCATTTCTAAGAGTGAAGGGCAGTTTAGGTATTGGCGTTTTTTTTTTATTTGTTTTTTTTTTCGTGTTAGCGCCGTGTTGGTGGGGGGGGGGGGAGGGGGTTATTGGCAGTGCCCAAGTTCTACAGTAGGTCTATTACTCCCTTTGTTATAAAACTTGGAATACAACAGTTTCATCTCGCGCTCACGTTTTTCATCGATGCGGCTTCGGGAAGTGTTTTGAGGAGGAAAGCTGAACGGTTTCTGTACCGTTGTTGCCGCGCAAGACTTTTGTTACGAAGTACGGTATGTACCCCGGTGTGGATTAGCGGACATATAGAGTCACTAAATAAGCTTCGCTTCAGAGTATCGACACTGAGGTCCAAGGGAGAGCAGGAGCGCCATCTTGTTTCCGCACCACACCGGTACCATCCCCAGTCGACGATCAAAGACGGCTAACATAATGCTCGAGACTTCGTGTTTGTGTCTGTCCTTTCGTGTTCCCTAGTCTCGGGGTTTTACATTATGCATAATGCTCGCTGTACACTCTTAAAAATGAACTTCACCGCATAGCACGCTCCTAGCCAATCATCATCCAGAATGATATGGTTATCTGCCCTGATTTGTTGAAAACGGGAGGCGTACGCCATTTTTGTGACACTTATGCTGTTCATAATTGTCACAAAAAAGGCGTACGCCTCCCGTTTTCAACAAATCAGGGCAGATAACCATATCATTCTGGATGATGATTGGCTAGGAGCGTGCTATGCGGTGAAGTTCATTTTTAAGAGTGTAGGTTAGAGAAGCGTGTGTATTTGTTACGCGATAATCCATGTATTGTCCACCAGAGCGTCCCGAAGATGTCAAGGTGAGCTCAAGGCCGTCATCTGCTGCTTGTAAACGAAAGGAACATTTCGCCCGCGCACGATAGATGGCATCGTGCGCTAACGTGCGCAGTGCGCGTGCGCGTGGGAAGCATGGCGCGGAAACAAGATGGCGCATGCTCGCTCTTGGAACTCAGTGTCGCTACTCTGAAGCGAAGCTTAGTTAGTGACTCTCAGCGGACATGCGCGTCGTCGCAAAAACAGGTGTCGTGCGTGCCGTGAACGAGGTGCGTGATAAGGGACAAGGCAGTTCGTGAGTGCGATGATGATGATTGTGGCTTCGACAGTTTGACGAAACAGCGCGATGGACGCAATCTCAGGAGATTGGGAAACTCACGTGGTCGCGGCACGGGTTATCTCACCGTTGAAACGAACTTTAATGGAATGTGACAAAAAATGGCTTCCATTGAGCTAAATGAAATACGTTCTTCCGTCAAACGTCTATGTTCAATGGCATTCTATACTTGAACCTTCGTAAACCCGTTAACGTGATCTCGACTGGTGATTGCCCGAACGCTCGTATATAACGGTACCCTGATATAACGATCGGATTTTGCGTTCCGTCACTATCGTTATAAACGCCCAGGCAGCACACTACCTTGGTCCATTATTATCGGGACACTGGAACTACCGGTCCTATAAAGGACCATGTTTATCGTTATTCTTCCAATCATTGGTGCAGCATGGGAATATTGGTCCAAGATTGCCAACAACCGGTCAATATTGACTGGTCATTAGAAATATGAGAGAGAGAAGCTCTTTTATTGGTATTACATACGGAATTCCGACTTATCATCAACAAATGAACATCATCATTTACATAAGGAATGACCTTGAGGGATCAGACGCTATTCGCGTGTAACTGATCCGTACTCAATCCGTATGGTCGCCATATAGCCAACAAACAGGCGATATTGGCTCAACATGGGCAATATGGTCTATATATAGACGAGGACCAAACAATACTGAATCGAAGCGGGCAATATACGGGCCGAATAGAGCCTGCGACCAAGTAATATTGACTGTAAGTGGGCAGTGTGGTCTATATAGGCGTCGGCAAAACAATATTGCCTGAAAACTGGCAACATAGTTTTCATAGAGCCGTCTGCCAAACAATATTCCGTGAAAGTGGGGAATACGATCTACATTATGTATATATCGGATATATGAGGTGCCACTATTGGCCCAATTTTGCAACTGCGAACTGGTCCAAGAGTGGGCGAGTATCGGCACGCCTGATTGTTGCTCAGGTCATGGCCACTGTAGTTCCCGTACTGTACCAATTCGGCTGGTACTGGCATACAATCTATCCAGTATTTGTCCAGCGTGGGACCCGTACTAGTTGTACAGCCACCTTGTTGTACAGCAGGATGCCAATATTGGTCCCAGACTGGCCAAATGTTGGCAACAATGGGCCAAATATTGACGTCCCCTCATTCAGACACCATATTGCCACTGCAGTTCCTACAGGATGTGGAAAGTATTTCCGAGTACTTCGGTACGTAATAGATTGTCACAATACAGATGACATATCGAATAAGAAACTGAATAGCGGGTATACTAGAGCACCAGAAAAAAAAAAAATTCAGAGTACCGGCAGCCTTTTCCCTCGCCGCCGCGATGGATATTGCCCGAATCCACCCACGTGACCGTGATCCGCCATATACGTTATGTTTATTTATTTATTTCGTTATCTCTCGTACATGTAATTGTCTATGTCCGTATATATGTACACACAGTACAGTTTCTGTACCGTCCAGGATCGTCTGCACAGGTAATCTTATACGCGAGTTTTACATAAAATTGCATTTGTCGCAGAGCGTTAACACAGCGGGCCCATTTGGCGTGGAAGGAAAATGGCGACGTTGCCTGGTTACGTGAGGCGATGCTAAGTCAAGCCAAGCAGTTGGCGGTACTCTGAAACTTGTTGTTCGAGTGCCCTAGCGTGTACGAATGGATACCACAAGTATTCGCTCCAACAAACTTTGACGATTTGCATTTTGAGTGGGTTAAAACGCAATAATCACACCGTTACGCAATCGTTCTGCAATGAACATGGTAGGGATAGACTTTCTTTCTTGTCGGGAATCCTGACCAGTATGACGCTTTGACTGGTTGGATCTATTGACTCGCCTGTCACGTGACCGGTTGGATCTCCTGCCTCGATGGACCTCTTGACTCGCCGGATCTCTTGACCGGGTTGGAACTCTTGACGCTTTGGATCTTTTGACTCGCCTGTCACGTGACTGGTGGGATCTCCTGACTCGATGGATCTCTGACTCGTTGGATGTCTTGACCGAAAGCGTCCCTCGCACTGGGCTTGCATTTATGTTCTGGATCTGTTCTAATGCGGTGGCGAATGCGCGGCTATAAAACGGTCGTCGGGGATTAAAACTACTGAACCCTGGTGAGTATTGTTTGAAGCGCCAAAATAACAAGAAGCCTGTGGTGTGATACCCAGGGCGGGCGCCTTGTGCCAGAAGTTTTCGTGTTCTTTAGGTGAGCTTCGGGTCAGGTTACGGTCAGAACGTAAGTCAGGTCATAGGCCTGCCAGTGACGCGGGAAACGCTATAAAAAAAGTAGAAAGACCGGGAATGTGATAACTACACTGGCAAACCGGTACTATAGGATGTGGTCGTGCCAATATTGACTTCCCATTTATCCCATATGGGTCCAATGTGAGGCCAATATTGAGCTGCTTCCTGGGCAATATGGGATCTACATTGACAATATTGGAGCTGAATATTGGAGTGCCAATATTAGGCCTTGCTTGGGCCGGGTTGCAATGGTAAAATTGAGCCAACACTGGGAATCCGAGATAGCCAATATTTGGCCAGCCTGGGACCCACATTGGGGTACTGCCTAGGCAGGCTCGACTGTACCTTTCCGGGTCTCTACAGTGACGATGATGAGCCAACTGGAGGAAACGAAGGTACCGCGTTCACAGTTTTCGTACATATGTCGAGTAAATACGAAAGGGGGTGCAAGTGAAATAGAGGAAAGAAGTCTAGTCCTGAGTCAAGTCCCGTCTTCTTGTGTTTTGTGTTCCTGTCCCTACCACTGCATCAAGCTTAAAGGAGACTTCGCAAGGATTCGAAAAAAAAAAAAAAATAGGTGAGCATCATACTGAACACGGACCGCTCCCTCGATACCGAATACAACATTCGCATTCATTTTGTGCGAATAATTAATTCGTAAGTGATGACAATACCAAACCGAAACCAACATGCAAAGCGCACAGCGCGCCCGGAGGAAGATACTGTGACGTCACTCGGCATTGTCGTCTGCTACGAAGCTCGCATTCTTCTATGCCGGATGACGTCGGCAGTGTTGCTTTCAGCGCCCTCTTGCTTCACAGAGACGAAGCGCTCACTTCGTAATAATTCGCTCGAATAAAATCTGCGCACTTTGGGAAAGCGATATTTCGTACGTATGTTCCTGACACCGCAAGGGTCACTGCTATGTCACAATCGTTGGGTGATTTTGTTTCGGAGTCCCACTTTAAGGAAGTGATACCATCAACAGAAAAAAAAAAAAAACGAACACACCATCACGCAGAAATAAAGCACTTCGAAAGCTGTTGCCTGTGTTTGTTTCACCATTGTCAACCTATCGAATCTGCAATTTTCCGCGGCCCCTACAAAAGTGTCACCGAACCTTATTGCCTCAGTGGTTTATCCAGGATATTACGGTTATGTTGTGAAAGCTTTGCTTCATTGCAAACATGTACCTAAAGCTGAAATAACAAGACCCCCTCCCCCCGTAGGGGGTGCACAGGATAGAAAGGCAGGGGAGGATCTGGATAGATCACTGCGTTGCCTCAAGACTCATGTAATAGTTTGTCGTCTGCAAACAAATGCAAGAGGCTGATCGCGGCTATGCCATGAGTGTCTTCTGTGAAGGTCGCTCTCGGACCTTACGGGCATAAGATTATGCATATCTTTGCAGGCGAACGCGCGTCACTAAATGCGGATATGGTGACCTCGCGCAAAAACTTTTTTTTTTCTTTTTTCCCTCCCTTCCGAGTAATACATGTCAGCCAAGCCAACAGACGAGCCACTGACGCCACACTGACTCCGAATGGCCCAACATACGGTTCGACGAAAAATGCTGCTTCGTATTTATTCCTGTGTATTTCATTCTTTTTTTTTTATGTATCTTCGATTTTAAGCAGACGATCTTATGCCTGTTGCGCAAGATGCAGGGGCACCTCAACCTCCCGACGTACACATGCCAGTAATGCCTGGATCCGCAACGCGGAAATGGAAACGGACCGTTAACTTTTGAGGTTGCCATGTGGACGGTGCCCAAATGTAAAAACGTGACTGCATCTGCGTGCGGATTGGCCTCTCCGACTCACATGACATCTGACGTTGACACGTGCGCGGGAGTGACGTACTTTTCCGATGTATACGTCTTCGCCCGTGCAAATTACGATGTGTCGTCTGCTTACATTTCTTTCATGCCTTGGTCTAGAGCACTCATATTCGCGATCTAAATGTGCTCAATTTCAGGAAGTCCTTATCGTAAACAAGTCGCGGAACGCTTGGCAAGCACTTGGCACAATGTCTGCGAAGGGTTTTGCAGAGACAGGAGCGTCTCGTCCTATTCGACGTGAGCAAAGTCACGTTCGAAGAGTGCCTCGTATCCAGTTGCAACTGCATTAGACCGACATATGCCATATATGAGCACGTTTCTTGAAGCCGGACACTGAAGCGAAGGTGCGTTCTTGATGTGCGTTCTTGGTGTTTGAAAAACCCAGTGATATTTTACTGGGTTTTTCAAACGCATCACGTCTCTCTGCGTGTTATGTAGTTTTTTTTTGTTTTTTTTTGTTTTGTTTGTTTGCGAACCTTATTTACTGAGTAATCTATCCCTATCACAAGGAAGAAAATATTTTTTGTGATATCCGTTATCTGAAGTATTTGTAATTTTACAGTGGCCTTTATAGATGGTTTCGTATTTGCCTTTTGTCCAGTGGTTCGCGTTCAGCCGGTTTAGCGTGTTGGATGCATAATTGTCGTAATTGCTTCCGCTATCTTACAAGTCAAGAAAATTCAAAGCTTTTTTTTTTTTCAAGCAAGCAAAGCAAATTTTTCTTTGTCCAGGCATAAGTGTCTGCAGTTCTATGCAAAGTATGCAGAAGAAACAGCAAGGTTAAGAGCTGCACGAAAAGAAAAGAAAAGTTCCTTATACTCAGAACAAACACGCATTGAAGGGGGATGGGCTTTCTACTACTTTGGCACATCAATGTTTAATTATATGGTTATATGATATACGTAGCAATTATGTTACTCATTTCCCATCTCCCATAAGCCCTTCACATTAGATTATATATTACGCCCGCGCGGTTTCAGATTATTATCAGAAGGCGATGCTGCCACTTTAATTCGGAAATGAGAGCCAACTATCGCATGCTACGTGGAAAAGAGCCAACTCTGATACGGGTGCATTTCGTTCCCATATCGGGGATACATACTATTCATTCTGTTTCCCTCCTCGCCCGAGGATAAATGGCAGTTTACTGTAACATTTTATCAACGATCCAATGACCACTGCAATGGCATTATCTAAGAAGGTTGGACAAGTTTGTTTTATAATCGTCAGTTTTTATTCAGTTGCACGGGCTTTTGAACCGTTTGAACTTGGCGCCTTCTAAGTACCAAAACTACCCGCTGCGCGTCGCGTTATTTCATTCAATATTCCGCAAGGCGATACGAGAGAACATATGAAAGAACAAGAGAAGCTATAACTATGTATACCCATGATCCAAACCTGTCAGACTTCACGAAATCCGCCACATACCGCTACGTTTGTAGGTCATACGTACGTAATGTGCACGTGGTAATATGTTTGATATTTGCGCAATCTTTGTCTCGTATGCTCGTATGAATCTCACGTACTCACGTATGAAAAGTTTTCCTCTGTCTTCTTTTTTTTTTAATTGCCTGACAAAACAAAACCTTAAAATATCTCGTACGTTGCTCTCACAAGCGTTGTAGTTTCTTACAACGTCGCTAGTGGTCTGAAGTAAAAAATTAAAGAACCAGGTTCTCTAACCAATGAATAGCCTCCGTTCTCGGTGCATCCTTTCAAGCCGCCATTTTACCCCACCCAGCGCGGATACGGGGACTATAGTTTTATTATTATATTTATACTAAATATATTTATAGATACATAAATATTTATATTTCGGTTAATTCGCGAGTGTCTTAGACGGGCTGAAATGCGGCTCACCATGCGGCATCATCCTGAGCGGTTTTGGAGAGGATAATCGCTTACTTGCATAACATTGGCATGTGTTTTTTGGGCGAGACCGGGCAAAATTTTGCATCGACCTAGGGCTGACCAAAAACGAGGTGGGTTCAACAGGGAACCCGCCGTTGGACCAAACTGCGTTCAAGCTGGAACTGATGGAACTAGAGAATATTGTCGCCAACACGGTTTACCTGAAGGCCAGAGAAGGTTGGTGCATTAGCTTTCTTCCCCGGCCCTCGGGGGCCCTGCGTCGCCGCAATTTGAGCGCGCGTGCATATTAGGCACGCGCATTTCGTCAAGAACTGATAGTTGTTCTAACCCGGTAGGCGGCCCAGACTCAAACAAGGGCAAGAGCAAGAAATGGAAGAAGATACTCCAATTCCCCCATATCTCACAATGCGTCTACCTCAGGGACCAAATTGGTGAGTGTCTTCGGCAGATCTGAACGTTTGATCGTTTCGTATACCGCTACGTATGCTGTAGCAGATGTTTCAAAATTGCAAGTTTCGAGAAGTTCCTGCTTCGAGTGTGGAATACAGGGAATGGAGGTGGCGCAGTAACTCGTCGCCACCAGTTTTAAAGAGGTTATTGTGCTTTCCATTGAACTTCTGTTGCCCGTATATTATTATGTTTCAGTTGATAAACCATGTTTCGTTTCACACAAATAATCGTATCAACAATTTGAAGCATTTCGTCGATCCGTCATGTGCGAGTTTGGTTTTTTGACATCTCCGATTGTTTTTCGATTTCTGATATGTTTGATACGATCGACTTGCGTTTGGTGTAGTTACTGTGAAGAACCTCACGAAATTGAGCTCTGTGGTCGCTGCTTTGGCTGCACGAAAGCGGAAATAGGCCATTGAGCAAGAATGATGCGGTTCAACATATGTGTTTGACAGAGTGAGCCCGGGGACTTGCAGCCTTGAAACCATCTGTAGTATTGGACGAACGTTCCTGCTTTCTGATCACTGTCGTTCAGTCAGTATAAACGAGAGAGATTGGAAGGAGCAGATTTTCATTTGGTAACTTTCAACAAACAACAAAAATCGTTTAGTGGTTCCAGCACCAGTTCGTGAACAATTTGGCACAGTACAAATCTGGTTAGATAGGTGTTTGGTGCATATGTATGTTCAGCAGTTTACTTCACAAACATAATAAATACGACAGTTTAGACGTGGCGAGAAACTGGTCGAAGCAGCATTTTTACAACGCGTGCCGAGTGACGCGTCCCCCTGTGGTGCTCTTTATGAGCAGCTTTAATCGCAGAATTCATTTTTCGGTTTGCATAAGAGCGCCTCTTGGCATGGTGCTAAGTAAAATGTCCACCTTTTGTTGATCAAAGCATCACGTGAAAATCACTTAGGGAGATAATTTGCCGTTCGTTGAAACTCGATAAAGTTACTTACTTTTTTAAGTATATTTTATACGGTTATAGTATCTTGTACGTTGCAGCACTGTTTGGTGGGCGCCTGGAAATTTTAACAGTTGGCGTTTATCCTGAGCGTATCAGTAAGCGTAGCTTAATAGAAACAGCCTTTCAGGCACAAAAGGAGGCACGCACGCCCCCATAAAATGCCCTCATAAGAGGGGTCAGGCAGCAATGAAAACAGCTCTAGTCAAGAGGTGTGCAACGTTACGTTGCACTCAAGCACTTACTAACCCGTTATCTTATCATTAAGGAGTGTAAGGCACAGTGTTTTGTGCTGTTCATAGTAGGCCTCGCATTCATTGCGATTGGCAACATTTTATTTTTTTTTGCGTTGTCATAATCTGCAAGGCATTGTAGATTAGCAGCACTGCCGTTTAGCGCTTTGTCAACTGCTTGTGATACCGTGTGATAAGGCGCTTCACTGCAGGATCTGCGCATGCATATGACGCCTGCAAATGTGACGGTATGCATTGTCCAGCCATTACACACCGTGCAAATAGCGTACGATGTAAAGAAATGGCCGTATCATTTTTCCGCGTAGATCCTGTATGTTGTTGCGCTGCAAGCACTGACGGTGGGGAGACGTGCAAAGGTTATGGATCAAAATTTATGGATCGCTTGTTCGCACAGGCTAACGGGGTATCTTCATAAAGGGTGTTATAAACCTCTGGCATCATGTACTGCTTGCTCTTCTGTCCGACTTATTACAGTAGCGTAGCACAAGCATATTCATCTTTATCTCCTTATGGGGATTTTTCCATGCCGTGTCGCTTCCGCTGCAAGTTTTGAGCGTTTGAGCTGGTTTTGTTGATTAGTTTTTCCATCAGTGGAAACGAAAAAAAATCTGTGGAGGGGCATGCATTTCAGTGGTTGTAGATGACTCAAAATCCTGACGATGGAATGCTACGCTAACGTGACATTGTACAAAACGTTACTTGAAGAATGTATGAATTTCCATTGTTTTGCAACGTAGCACGTTGCAGCCCCCGTAGCTAAAGAATATCAAATTTGGCAGAGAATCTCGTGCGGCAGATCTTATTGTGCAGAGCAGCTCCGCATAGATACAGGATGACAGCGGCTATTCACAATTGCCCGTTGGCGTGAAAAACGCTCTCGTTTTCGAATGCCATATCCTGCTCCCTATCTTGACAACCAGCATTTGCGTTATCTGGGCGATTGTGTTCTCTCAGCTGCTGTGAAATGCTGCTTCGAATCTCATTTCTTTTTTTTTTCCTCTCTCTTCTTTTTTCCTCCGTGACTCGGTGCATCATAGTTGCCTTTGTGCCAGAAAATGCGAAAGGCCAGTGTGCTACATATTCTGGAAAATAATTTTAAGTGCTCCAGAGTAGGTGGCTCCACTTTGGTAGACCTAGTGTCTGTATTGATTGTAAGAACTGTTGATTTATATGCAGTACTCACTGTTATGTGTGACATTGATGATGACAAATGAGGTATTAAAGGGCCACTAAGCTGTTGCCACAGAGTGCAAGCAGAGGTTTCACTGTGCCTAAATATGTACGAGACTTATCCAGGAGAAGCCCAAGTGCTTTCATTTGTTTCTCATTATTTCCCGGCCCTGTCCCGTATGACGTTTAGCGTCGTTAGCCAGTCCCAGGAATGTCAAGAATAATGCGCACAAACAAGGTTTTTCCAATCACTCTTTAAGATAGGTCCCGTGAACAGTAATGTCCTGTGCAATACTATTGCACACGTGATTGTGTAGGAGACGGATTAATAAAAGATTAGAGAATAAAAATCTGCCTTGTACTAAACTACTTCCTTTTGAACAATTTACCATGAACCCCAGAAGACAAGTCAGTGATGATATCCGAGTGTTGTGGCTCGTTTGAAGACTAAAAGCCGGGATTTAGAAGTCCCGCAGGAATTCAGCATTAGGAATCCTACGTCCAGCACTTTGCGTACTCCCACAGAGTGTGGTAGAAGACTTTATTCTATTAAAATAAGACATTTTCTGAAGCAAAATTCTGGTTTGGAGCGTCTCATGTTCTGGCTACCCGGATGGTCTTGCTACTGGTGTTTGGCTGTGGCAAGAGAAACGGGTTTATTTCTGACATGGCTGTGCTTCCCAAAACACATGCAGTACAAGCGCAAACACGCTGTTGCATCTGAGAAAAAAAAAAAAAGATTTATGTACAGATCGATGAAACAGCACATGGGCAGGCAAGCTGGTGGACAAACTTCATTGCAAATAATCCTGAGTACTGGGCAAACTTGTCGTCTTCAGTGTTTGCCCAGTGCTCAGGCTTGTTTACTGTGGAATTTATGCACAGGCAATGCCTCCTATATCTGTAATGCCTGGCAAGACGGTCGCTCCATACTTTAGCGCCCCTTTCCTGTTCCTCCTCTCCCGCGGCCCCCCTTTTGCAGCGGCGGCGCTAGCTCCCGAGGGTCGCAAGAACCGTCGTCTGCTATCGGTCCGTCGTTTTTCGAATTGTTTCGAATGTTTTCAAAATTTTTCGAATTGAAGTGCTTCTTCTTGCAACGCGAGGATAAATCGTGCCTGTGGACGACTGCTGCTGCTGCGTTTTTATCACCCAGTGCGTATCCCAGGGCTTCCGTGCCACCAGACGGGGGGTCCCCGCATACTAACGCGGAGAACGGGGAGCCCGCTGACTTGACAGGCATAAAGATACAGGAGGCATTGGCACAGGCTAGCTGAGGTGTCATAGGATGCGAGGCACAGAAATAATGAAGGCACAGATTTCGGTGATGAAACCTGAAATTTGGAGAGTATTTTTAAGAGAGACCATTTGCTACGAGGCACCAGTGGGTGAACGTGTCCCTCAGGGTGCCATCATAACCGCTTTCATTTGGTTGTTTTCTGACACACAGAGATCTCGTACGGGTATGTAGTAGAGCAGCAACCGATCGGGCGGCTTCTGTTCCGGCAGTTCTGCCAGACACAGGCCCAGTACTGCCGCTGCAACAACTTTCTCGATGCCGTGGTGAGTGAACGTTGACGACTAAGCAGCTTTCTCTCTCTCTCTAACTCTCTTTCTCTCTCTCGTGCTAGTCTGCTTCGCGCTTGTCTTGTATAAGTATATAGTATATATATATACAGGGTGTCCACGCTAAGTGTGAACAGATTTTTTTTTAATTTCTATAACACTTTTTCCAAGATGAAATCAATTGCAATATAGCATATGCTGAAGGGCACTCCCTAGCAGGGCATTAGCAAAGTCCAAAGGCAATGTCTTAATTAGCTTTCATTAATTAACTTTTTAATTATAAAAGCGACAAAGTTGTCCCAATGAGAACATCTGTTCCTTTTGGTCACCTGATATCGTAGCCGTTTTCAGAACAAAAATCCGTTCGATAGATCGCCCGCAAAAAATTCGTGAAGGAACGCCATTTTTTTTCTTTATTTTGTTCATTGCGCTTCTTAGAAGACTCGTATTTCCTTCACCCCCAACGGGAGAGGGGGAAGGAGCACAGTGCCGCCTCATGCGTCGAAGATGAGCTTTAACTTGCGGAAACAAAACAAAAACAAATGTATCGGGTGACTCTATCGGAACTGGCCTTATCTTGGGTTGCATTTTCTGTTTCCTTTTAATCTTTTTCCAGGATGCGAGAGGCGATAGTGTGCTCTTTCTCCCTCTCACATTGGGGGTGAAAGAAAGACGCATCTTCCAAGAAGCGCAATGAACAAAATAAAGAAAAAAATGGCGTTCCTTCACGAATTTTTTGCGGGCGATCTATCGAACGGATTTTTGTCCTGAAAACGGCTACGATATCAGGTGACCGAAAGGAACAGATGTTCTCATTGGGACAACTTTGTAGCTTTTATAATTAAAAAGTTAATTAATGAAAGCTAATTAAGACATTGCCTTTGGACTTTGCTAATGCCCTGCTAGGGAGTGCCCTTTAGCATATGCTATACTGCAATTGATTTCATCTTGGAAAAAGTGTTATATATATTTTTTAAAAATCTGCTCACACTTAGCGTGGACACCCTGTATAACTATAGCGTGTCTGCTCCAATGATCATTATCATCATCATCACCTGCTCTAGCTGCTGCTTGTCTTGTTTTGTCTGCGGGTGCAACTATTGGGAGTGTTTATCAGTTTTGAGAAACATTTACTTTCAGAGGAGAATTGGTTCAAAGTTTACTTCCCGCAAATGGTAATGATCAACGTCAGAGATGGCGTCGCACAGAAGGTTCAGGAATATATACAAAACGGTGTAAACGAGTGTAGATGCAGTAACAATAAATAGGTGGGTCGAACTGCAAGACACGTCGGCTGATCAGTTTATGGCAACTGGTGAACTTGATTCGGTCAGGAATTGCAGAACGTAGAGTTGCAAGCCTCGATCCCACCTCAGTTCTTTTACTGTGTGTTTTGATGAGTAACTGACCCAATTTTTCTTCGCCTCATTGCAATTCCCTCTCACCTCGCGCTAATGAGGATGGGTGTACCCACTACTGTCGTTGTCGTGTGTTCGATATCATTGGTCCAGAATAATTTGTCATCTCAACCTCATGAGGGTGAGGACAGCCGGTCTGACCTCACCTCATTGACCATGCGGCTCCTCACCCTTACAAGGTTGCTGGTCCCGCCGTGAAGGCTGTCCTTGAGATCGTTACCTGGCCGTTGGTGAGACTTAAATATTGAGTTTGTAAGTACGTAAGTAAGTAAGTCTCCAGTAAGCTTGGGGAACAGGTGCAAGTCTGATGGGGTATGATCTGATGAACACAGTCGATGGTTGACCACAAAAAAAAGCTGCAGGAGTGGATGGCAGCCGGAGTGGATGGCAGCCAGAGTGGTGGCGCATTGTCCTGATGGAACCAGGATCCTCTTTGGGAATATACAGAGTCGTTTGACCTTGTTGGCGTCCCACAAGCCATGAATTAGGGTTTTGTAGCACGCTTTCTTAAGGCCAGAAAACTGTGGCCATCGCTTTGCCTACTGACGGAGCAGCCTGAACCACCTTCGGTATTGGGGAGGAGAGGTGCTTCCATTGTTTGGACCGGGGCTTGGATCTCGTTTCGTCCACAGTCACAAAGCGGGCACGAAAGTCCGCAGGGTCCGGCCTGAACAGTAGGAGGTTGTCCCTGGATGTGGTGTTCTTTTTTTTTTTTTTTTTCATCAGGCATGAGCAATCTTTGGACCCGTCCGGCAGCTATCTTGCGCGTATCAAGATATCTCATCAAGGTGCATTGCACCGTCCAGATGCATGTTGACTTGGCGATCTGCAGTGGCCACATCGTGCAGGCCTGTCAGGACGAGGCTTTGTCTTCGCGGCTGTCCTAGCTTGAATTCTGCGGCCCGTTACTTCACTGTGCTGCGGGGCGTCCTCCCCCAACATCGCCACCATGTCCTGGTGGACGCCTGCCAGAGTTAGGACCTTCCAAAACAAATATGCTACGATTGCGCGTGCCTTCATTTTCTTCATTCTAGCTCAGCTGCTCCGGTCACCCATTGCCCGCAAGACAACCGTTTAGCACGCGTCTACCATTTCTGGTGGTGTCAAGTCTGGAAGATTGCCCATGTCCTACAATAAAGTTTTGTGTCAGGCAGAGAACTTATGGACA
Organism: Ornithodoros turicata; assembly: GCF_037126465.1. Taxonomy (NCBI): domain Eukaryota; kingdom Metazoa; phylum Arthropoda; class Arachnida; order Ixodida; family Argasidae; genus Ornithodoros; species Ornithodoros turicata. The sequence continues at coordinate 6,022,902 of NC_088201.1, forward strand.
CCCCGTGTTGGTCGTAGTTAATATATTTAATCCAGCCATCAAGTCCATGCCAAGTAAAGACCAAGATATGCCAGTACTTTCAGTATTTTCGTTGTTTGTCAAATCAACTTTCTTCCTCTAAAATCGGTGTACTTGCCACGGATACCTAAACTCTGCACCCCCCACTCTTTGCTGTGTGTCCAAACAGCTTTCACAACATCGCAAATGCAGCATATGTGGAGCATACCAGGAGTGGACAGGAGTGGGGGTTTGAACCGCAGGAAAATGTGGCAGTAATACTTCATGTTCTCGAGCGCATCAAACCTTGATATACTTGGAGGTCTTAAAAATAAGTGCATGCCAAATCAGTCGTTCGTGGAAATATGCTTCGTTGCTGTGAACAGATGACTGTACAGAATGACTTAAAATATTCTTTGTGCTATCAAAAGTAGGAATGTACCTAGAATTTGACATGAGGTGATGAGGTAAATAAATAAATAAGAAAAGCATCTAAAACCAGCAATGTGTGCACCAACAGGAGGGCCTTCTATTTAACTTTCATCATCACAGGAGTCACACACAGAGAAAGGTAAACTAGAACGCATTAGATTTGCATAATTGTGGAATTTGAATACTTATTCCGGTTACCGGGGCTTCTCCAGCCCCCCAGTTTTTTTGGCAGTGCTCTGTCCACAATTTTTGTCTATTTTTGTCTAGAGCAATGTGCTAGCATATATGGTGGTGAATGCAGAGGTATATCAAGCCTTGTGAAAATTCTCATTTGATTGTCTTCAGGTATACTGTAAACATATTTTTATTCACAATGTATTAGTTTTCGCTAATCGCGCATTCAGTCATTTGCGAAGTTATTCGTGAGTATTTAACTTCGCGATTCCAGGGCTGTTTCCTTTCGTGGGACAAGCTGTGTTCGCGAGTACAATTTTTCGCGATTTTTTAGTCTTCGCAAAATTTGCAAATATTAATGCATCGCGAATAAAAATATGTTTACAGTAATCTGACACTTAAGGCATGCCAATGAAGTTCGTGCCAACCGTCGTTACTTTGAACCCCTCGAAATATTGTTGTATGAAATTTTGAGGAAAGACAATGTAATTTAAGGATCAGGGTCAGTTTGCATTAGAGTAAAGCAAAAGCTACGAGTATGACACTCGTTCTCCATAGCCATCGGGCATGTGCTGCGCATGTGCTGCGCATGCAGGAAGTGTTGCCGCGACCACTGAGAATGGGTCTGGGACTCTCACCTAAGTTTTATGCAAACTGGCCCCGGCTTTTAGCCAAAGTGTCAAGTGCCTGTTACTTACCAGGAGGTGTATGAGCTTCAACTGGATGAGGATCGAGCAGGGGCGGCACGGGATGTCTGGGCCAGATTTCTGGGGGACGAGTCAACACAGTTTGTTGATGTAGTCAATGAGGAGCTGGTTGCTCGCTGCAAGCAAGGGCTCCCAGAGGCTTTCAAAGACCTCTTTGCCGAGTGCACCCGAGCTGTCAAGGACTTCCTTGCGGGAGATCCATTCCGACAGTTTGAGGCCAGCATGTACTTTGACCGGTACTTGCAGTGGAAATGGCTGGAAAGGTAAACGGGTTTGTTCACTCGATTGATTGATTGCATTGCATAAAATCTAGTTTCGTGCAAGTTTGCTCTGAGGAAGCTGGCAGTCCCAAGCTCCGCTACGTGTCACTAAATGCATCCTCAAATGTGTACAACCTACCTCTCTATGGCCAGAAATCTCTGGAAAGAAAAACTCTGTGCAAGACTTAACTCACTTCCAGCTTCCCCCAGTGTAGTTCCAGGCGTTGTGTAGTCTTGTCTCACTGCTGCGTGCAAATAAATGTACAGGATGTTTAGCCCTAACGTGTTAAAAAAATAGGATTTAAAAAATCTACTTGACCGAAAATTATGGGGTCAGTGCTGTTTATCTCGGGGGAGCTGTTGCCATGACCTTTTTTTTTTTTTTTTTAGGTCTGAAGAAATTGAATTTTTTTATTTGAACTCCAAAATTTGCCAAGCCAACCTCATTCTTCTTCTTTTCATTCTGATTCTTTTTGCCAAGAAACAAAAGGCACATGTCAGATTAACATCATTCCATTGCAAAACACGTTCCTTCTACAATGGTAATGGGGGGGGAACGCGTGCAAATTGTCGACCGACCTCCTTTCTGCGTCCAGTCAATGGAAGATGTGTCTGAAGGAAACAGTGACCCGTCTCTTCTTGTTTACTTTTCACTGTTGTTTCAGACAACTTTGCATTGTAACCATGCTGCCATTATCAGCAGAAGCGTGGGAGAAGGTGAAGTGAAGGGGCAGGTCTATGACCTCTTCGCATCGCTTCTTGAGAAATCTGAGCGTGTCCAACACTTTGTGCACCTAGAATTGACGATTTTCACAATGTTTTTCGGCTATTACCATTGTAGTAGGGAAGATTGGGGGGGGGGGGATGCCTTTCCAGTTTCTGGCAAAAAAACAAGATTGACTCCACAAATTTAGAAGTTCAATTCAGAAAATTTCTCACGACTTAAAATTCAAAAACTGCTAGGAAATCATGACAAAAGCCCCCCCCCCCACACACACACACACACATAAATACTGCTGACCCCCCCATAATTCTCGGTCAAGTGAAATTTTTCATACGACCTTCTAACATGTTGTGTGAAACAAAATCTTTTAAATTAGTCTGAAACATATTAATTGGCATTGGCCGGCACGTTTGGTGCTAGCAGAGCAGTTACACGCGAATTTAAAAATGATCAGTCCCAGTTGTTGCTAGAATTTAACTCTTCGAAATATGTATTCAAACACGCAAGTTGTTTTACTTAGACATGTTACCACATTTTACGCTTGGTACCGTCCAACAGCATTGCCGCCATTCTGAGCCGTGTAGCTAATGCTATTAGGGTACATTTGTGAACCAAGTTAGACGCATGGTTTTACCACGGGGAAATCATAAAGCTTTATGGCCTGGAGCAACACATGGAACCCTTGGTATAACTTCGTTTGTTTTTCTGAAATCGTTCGTTTTCTGAAAAGTTTTCGGGTTTTACCCGATTCTTCCCCGAATTTGCACCCCGAATTGAAAGTTGCCTCTTTAGGGTGAAACCCGATTTTTACCAGGCAAATTGCCCTCTCTGGGATGTCTGTAGGAATGCGCACCCACTTGCTTGTTTGGCAGATAAATGCAGTTACATCACCGTTTGTACCAAACTGCTACAGTTAGTTCGAATAACTGAGCCCGATTTCTCCCCAGTTTTAGCGTAATGGAAGTTGTTTTTCACCCGAATTCGCACGAATTTAGTGCGCACGTTTATTTGCCCGATTTTTACCCCCCCAAATTTGGACAAAAATATTTCCCGAAAACTTCAGGCTCTATTCATCCTCAGTAAAAGGTGTCTCGATTCTTCTTCCAGCCGACCCGTGACAGCCAAGACTTTCCGCATGTACAGAGTGCTTGGTAAGGGTGGCTTTGGCGAGGTATGCGCCTGCCAAGTACGAGCCACCGGGAAGATGTACGCCTGTAAAAAGCTAGAGAAGAAACGCATCAAGAAACGTCGAGGCGAAACGATGGTGCTCATCGAGAAGCAGATCCTGCAAAAAGTGAACTCCCGCTTTGTGGTAAGTGTGTGTGTGGGGTTGAACGTAAGAGCGGTTCTCAAGCAGGCCCGTGTGTGTGCTAGGACGCGGGTTTCAGGAATCGACCAAGGGACGGAACTACGGTTGCCACCTTTCGTAGCGAAAAAATACCGGCTGAGGGAGAGGAGGTGGAATAGAGGGAAGGAGGAAATGTTCGGTGGGTGAGGGGTGGAGAGCATACATAGAGAGAGAGAAAGAAAGAAAGAACAAGCGTACTCTCTCAAGAAAACAATGATAATACAGTCAACCCTCGACTTATGAACCTTCGATTTATGAACACTAGCACGAGGAACCAAACTTTTTACATGCATTTTTCCCTCGTTTTATGAACCTCGATATTCGAATAATGAATGGAATTTCTGGGAACCAACTAGGAGTTGGCCAGCGTTTTTGCCCTCAATTTATGAACGGATCCTTCCGAGGCCAACAACAACCTTCATAGGGATTATTCGTGGTCTTTTGAATGACGCCTGAATGGACAAAACGTTTTCCAGGTATTCCATCCTCTGTTCTTAACCCCTCCAAATCCGAACAACAAACGAGTTTTCCACAAGTATTCCTGACCTCAATTGATGAATAAGGTGTCCGCTGTCACCCGGAGATTAATAAACGTAGGTTAAAAATCCCAGAGGTAATCCGAGACCAGTTGAGTGCGAATGTGCTGACATCTCTTCTTTCCAAGATTAACACAGCGGAAGGCATAGTCCAAAGCAAAATTAAACAATTTAGTATTGCATAATAAACGGAGTGTGAATGCGCTAACACATGTTCTTTGTGAGATTGACACAGCAGAAGGCATGGTCGAAAGCAAAATTACACAATATATTGCATTATAAACACAATCCCAACTCGGAAATACTGTTCCATTTGCTCTATAGTACTCACTTAACAGAATTTTTTATTTATGAATCCCTCGATTTATGAACGATTTTTCGGGGAACCGAGGGTGTTCATAAATCGAGGGTTGACTGTAATAATAATGAATAACTAAGAAGATGACTGGTGCCTACGGAGTTGGGCCTGTGCTCCAGATTTATTCAAGCTGTAGTGGAATGTTGAAGGGAAAACCCCGTAAAAGCCCCCATGAAAGGTCTTGAGCCACAAATACCGGCAAAAGGCTGCCGGTATCACCTTCCTACTGGCAACCGGCAGAGGAAGCAAATAACCGGCTGTGCCGGTATAATATCGGCCTGGTGGCAACTCTAGACAGAACACACAACAAGTGGCTGGCGAAAGGTTGTTGTTGTTGTTCCTTGTGTCGAAAAAGAGCGTAGAATAATGTCACACTCTGGGACACCGGAGACATTGTTTAAGCTCGGATGAAACCAGAACGCGTTTATTTTAAAAAGCCGTCTTCCCTTTTCGGCCTTCCATTCTTCGTTTGTGCCCTGCCACATGATGGGTGTTTCCCACTTGCAAAGTGTGAATGTGTGCCGATTTCAGCAGAACTGTCTACAGGGTGTCCCAGAAAACGTGTCATTGAATTATAATAAAAAAACTACGCCGCCTCGAATCATGCGGTCAAAGGCATTTGTTCTTACTAGGTTTTTGCCAACTCCTGATGTCAATGTCATGTATCGTAAGTTTAATTATGTAAATATTTGCGAACTGAACTCCGAAATTTGCCAAGTAAAGGTCACTTTTTTACCCCACCAATATGAAGAGCGTGCCGAATTCACTCACGTTTATGATGATTGACAGTGATATTCGGAAGCTATCCCATCGGAAAAAAATAGCCGAACATCATGCTTTTCGTAGCACCAAACCATAACGCGCTACGACTTTTTGAGCGCAATCGCTCTCAGTCCGACGAAAGGAGGTTCCAAACCCAGCCCACAGAGTGATAGTAGAAAATAGAAGTTCCTGAAATTGGGAGAGGGAAAGTGCGATCCCAGCGAAAGTCTGACGCGATAAGCCACACCTGTGCTATCTCTTTCTGCTTTGCAGGTGTGGGCTGGGTTTCCAACCTCCTTTCGTCGGACTGACAAGGATTGCGCTGAAAATTTTGTCGCGCGCTAGCTCCGTAGAGCATGATGCTCGGCTATTTTTTCTGAGCCCCTGGATATCCCTGTCAATTGTCATTAATTTCAATAAACTTGACACGTGCTTCACATTGGTGGGGTAAAAAAGTGACTTTACTTGGCAAATTTCCGACTTCAGTTCGCGAAAATTTACATAATTAACCTTGCGTTACACGACCTTCACATGAGGAGGTAGCAAAACCTTGTAAGAACAAATGCCGTTGACCGCATGATTCTAGGTGATGTAGTTTTTTATTATAATTCAATGACACGTTTTCTGGGACACCCTCTATATAGAAGGGGTGCAGTTGGTCCACAGTGACAGTGCAGTGACTTTACCCTGATACAGGGCCCGCAAGAATAAAGCCATTAACTCTTCCGCTTTACGACAAACGGACACGTGCTAGCTTTGCTGGGATGCACTTTTTCATCACTATACCCAGGCACAGCACTTTCTGCTGTTCTCATCACAAATGTGATTTCTGGAAAGCTAGTTCCAAACGTTTTGTCGTGGTCCGTACCATAGTGACTTTGTTTCAGTGAAATGGAGAGAGATGCTTTGTAGGCAAAGCATCAGAGACTTGAAAACAAAGGTCTGAAGATAGTGAAAGATTGCTCCTCTAGGCCTAGGTTGGTGTCCAGACGGGCTCTCGATGGACGATACAGGGCGAAGATAATTTGACTTTGGATGGGAACGCAGGAAGGTGGAGACGCCGCGGTTTGCTGGGCACAATGTTGAATGTAAAATTACTTTTATCTGCACATTTTGAATCTGATGCTTCATGCACCCAATCCACAATGGTCTGTCAGTATGCTGATGACATGAATATTTTACTGCCCATCACCACCTTGAGTCACTAAATTAAGGTGTTCGGAGCAGGGACTGGAACCGAAACAAATATTGGTTCAGTTACGGTTAAGGTTCACCTCTCGAACTGTGCAAGGAGGTCGGTTCTGGTCACGGGCTTTCTCCACTTTATCTGTTACGGTTACCGGTAACCGAAGTAATAAAACCGGTTTGTTTTCGGTTCCTACTGCGAACATGTGTCCGCAGCATATACACGACCACGTGAGTAAACAGGGCTGTAAAGTGCATGTCATGAAGAAAGAAGAAATTTTGGTAGTTATTTTAGCAGTAACACGCAGCAGTGGTGTGCTGCAACTATGCACTTATAAGGAACCGAGAGGCTGACTTGATTCGTCATCTTCAATGTCTGTTGTCACTGAGAGGGTAAATTTGGGGGAAACTACCTGGAAAAGGAGATGACACCTTCTTCAAGCGAACCCTGGCTCGTAGAATGTAACAGTCTGCTAAGGCCGCCGTAAGCGCCTGCATGGTTCCGTCTGCATGATGTCATGCTACCATAATTCAAGGATTTGCCCCAGCGTTTCTGCTCTGCAAAGTGGGAAGATTGTGGCAGGAGAGATGCAGCACCTCAACGTGAATATTGTCGTAAATTTTTGCTAAAAATAAGATCGCGTGCTCTTTATGTTTTAATTTTTTACGCGCTGAGGAGAGGCCAGATCTGTGCGTCTCATTTGGCATACATCACTGAAAGACTGGTTGGGAAGATTCCCCACTGTCTTACACTAGGCCTCTCGTCCTTAAAAATGGAGCAAGCTTGATCGTGCTGACAAAGGCCGAGTAACACAGAATGTGTCTAGCTTATCGTACAATATGATCAAGCTTTGTCGAAAGCATGATACGTCGCTAGACCTCCATTGTGGCAGTAGCCGAGTGATAAAGTATCTGCCTCACAACCTGAAGGTCCACGGCTCGAAGCCCAGCGGGTGCCGATTTTTTCTTCCATCACTTTTCAGAGTGACGGTCGAACATGATGTGTGACGTGACGAAAACTAGCATATAAGGTGAACCCTCTTTATTATGACCCCCGTTAATCTGACATTCACGCTTTATGACCGAATTCGTGGGGAACGGTTTTTTCCCCATGTAAATCCTTCCCGTTAATATGACATTCCACTTATCGGACTATGACCGAGATTTTTGGGCACAGCTGGGGTCAAAGACTTTGACAAAGACCCTTTGAGTGGCTGCTTAAGTTTCTCAGGAACAAAGTGACACAGTTAAAGTGGGGCACAAAGGATTAGGGTGACTCAAGGCGTTGTTGACCTCGAGATTACTCATACCTCTTCTCGGATTGCTAAAGCAGTGAAGCACTGAAGGTTGCCTTTATTGTTTTTTGAGCAACACAATGACATTAATATAGTTTGCGTGATCAATAATACTCTTGTACAGTTAGAAAAGCTGATCACTGCAAGCTACTCCAAGCAGTCATTGCTGACAGACTTTTTTATTAAATAAATTGTTGTACAGCATCATGCGTACGTTTTGTTCTGCCGTGCATGCCCTCTGGTCCCCAGTGGACCGCTTTCTCGTTATTATGACAATTCGTTTTATGACCAAAATCTGCGGGAACGGAGGCGGTCATATTAACGAGGGTTCACTGTAAACACATTCTGTGTGTCTCTGTGAGAACAAGCTGCATCAAACTGGTAGCGCGGAACTCATCGCACATGGCCGACATTCAATGTAGCATTGGGCAACGCTCATCGGGTACGAGTTTGACAAAGACCATGCCGGCGAAAACAAATTTTTATCGAAGTGCCCGTTGACAGGCGGCAGTGGTGAGTGGCCATGTTTAAGTTTAGGCTGCTCTCAACGCGCCCAAATGAAGCATACGTAACCAACAATTTTTTACAGTGTTCCAGTATCGCCTATGTGATAAATCTGTCGATGTCAGCGTGTATACCTCTTACGTAGGGCCTGACTTTTTAGGGTTAAACCCGTATCCGCCCGATATTTACCCCCCGAACGAAATCTGTAAAATTTGGGTTTAACCCGAATCTACCCGAAAACATCTCGGTCGCGTGGCACACTCATAAGCGTGCATTAAAATAAAGTTTGATAACATTGCTAAACATTAGTTCCATGTTAAGACAAATTTTTATTAAACAAAAAAAAAATCACCCGAATACACCCGAATTCCTGACGACAGAATATGCCGTAACGGGATTTAACCCGAATACACCCGAATTTTCTAATGAAAAATATCACCCGATATTTACCCCCCGAATTTGGCCAAAAATAAAACCCGAAAAAGTCAGGCCCTACTCTTACGCTGAAGTTGCAGCACATTACTTTCGCGTGCTTCACGGGAACCGTATGTTACAAACCCGCAACCGGAATCTTATTTTTATATTCCGGTTTCGGTTCATGGGTGACGAGAATTTCTGCTTACGCACCATTTTACGGAAAGTATGTCGAGACCCACTCACTTCAATAATAACGTCAAACATTTTCCTGTGACCAGGGGAGAATGTAATAACCTGTGGGTGCTCTGCAGGTGAGCCTGGCATACGCGTATGAAACGAAGGATGCCCTCTGCCTGGTACTGACGATTATGAATGGAGGTGACCTCAAGTTCCACATGTACTCTATGGGGGGAGAGCCCGGCTTTGAACCACACCGAGCACGTTTCTACGCGGCCGAAGTGACCCAGGGACTGGAGCACCTCCACGCTAAGGGTATCGTCTACCGGGACCTCAAACCGGAGAACATTCTTCTTGATGACCACGGCCACGTGCGTATCTCTGACCTGGGGCTGGCTGTTGAGGTGAGTCCTTATGTGGCGGCTCAAGGGGCCGAGATGGGTTTGTGCTACAAGGAAGAGTTCTTGCTAGTATTGATGTGTTCTTGCAAAAAGCAGTTGGATTATCTTTTTTATGAAAGCGAACTCGAGTGTTTTATGAAGCGAAAAATGAAACTGCTTTGTAATGACCATCGGTGAAGGTTGTGACTAGGTACTAGCGTGACGCGACCAGGAACTGCGACACAGAAAAAATCATAAATCTGTTTAATACCAGTGGTGAAAAGATGAGGAACTCTGGTCAAGCAGAATCGGAGCATTGCGGAGATAATGGATAGGATGCAGACTTGAACTTGGAACACCAACGCTTGAAACAGTGGGGGCAAAGGATGCCTGAAAAATATGATGAAGCAATCAGGAACTAGGGCAGCATGTTTAACACCGGTCGGTACCCGGTCGAGGCCCATTGGATGGGTAGTGTTCAGATAATGTATCAGGCGACACTCTTCCCGTTTTCGCGTGTTTCCGGAATGGAAACCGGAGCGGAGAAGAACAACGCGAATGTTATCAATACAGTAAATCTCGGTTATAACGAACTCGACGGTCGCGCGCAACCCGTTCATTATATCCGAAGTTCGCTATAAATGGAATGGACAAAAAATTTGATCCAAAAGGCCAGCAGTGTAAGAAACATGAGTCATGTATGCCGTTCATTGAAAATACATCGTTAATGGTGCCTGTTTATACACAGTTGCGGAGATCACGGCGTTTTCTAAGTCATCAAGGTGGTCCAGGTGGGCCGCGGCGAGCGCCTTCGCGTACACAAAATCACGGAGCGAAGCAACGTACTTGAGTGCCTCCGCTGTAGTTAAAAATGTAAGAAGGGGAAGACACTGTGTCATCATCATCGTCATCGGAAAGTTCGTTTGGCGGCGGGCGCACGTCGGCAATGATGTCCGAATCACTGAAGTCCGCGACGGCCTGTGCGTCGTCATCTGCTGTCGCGAACTCCTCGGAAGACTGACAGCCGTCAGTCAGATTCGCAGCCGTTGCTCTGTCCCAAAGTTCTGTGTCGCTATCACGCACACCAAAGTCCACTTCACAATCGGCGTCTGTAGCCAGTGCCCGATGAACAAATCCAGCTTTTCTGAAGCAGTTTCGCAAAGTTTCCCGCTTCACCTGCATCCATGATGCCTTAATCATCGGCCAAACGGGTGCACGTGCCGCACGTGCAGCGCGCGCTGATGGTGACAGCGCATTGGCTGCAAAGCGAGGTCACGTGCAAGCGGCGCCTGACAAATCCGCGGGCGTCTGACGTCGCGCGCTCGCCTTCTCCAGTGGTCGAGGGAGCTCTTTCGGTCGCAGTAACCAAAGGCTCCCCGGCAATTCATTCATAATAGGCGGGGGCAATTTCCATAGACTCAATACAAATTTTGACGGTCGTTCGTGAGGCATTCGTTATAACCGAAGATTCGTTATAAGTGGGGCTGTTATAACCGAGATTTACTGTAGTGTGGCCGAGACTCGAGAAATGTTTAGAAAACAAAGTTATACCTTGGTTTCTAAACCTTTCCACTCTTTCCTTTTCCAACCTTTCCATCCTTTTCCTCCCTTGACCTGTGTTACGCTTGTTCTGTTCCAAAACTTTTCAGTTTTGGAACGCAGCTTTTGAGCTCTTCTGGTGTTTGTGTGGTTTCGCTCTCTTTTCTGTATGCTTAGAGCCCCGAGCTTTACACAAAATTTTGTAGAATTGGCCATGTCTCATGGAACCTGCTGTTTCCCTCAGAATCGCGTGTTTTTTGCGAAATATTTGACATATTGTGTGATTACGTGAGGAATTCAATCTATCTTCGACATTTTCGCTGATTAAACCCGATCAGTCGTGACTGCAATGCCTGATGCGACTGATACTGCTGGCATTTACACGGCTGAGCGTGCCACGATGAAAGAAAATTGTAACAACAGGAACGCCCGGAGAGAAATTGTCACGAGTTGAGGCTAATTTTTTTTTTGCACACTGAAAAATTATGAAAGACTGCAAAAGCACATAGGACGAGTCCGTAAGCGATCTTGGGGGGGGAATGCTGCAACATTTTTTTGCTCGTTTTCTCTTGTCCGTGGATCTGTAAATCCCACTTCATGGAGATGTTAACTTTCAACGGTAGAAAGCTAGGGGCTTTAGGTATGACACAACTATGGCACTGGACAACCACATTTGGAAGGCAACTGATGCACTTGCGGTAGCATTGACCTTTACTCAAACTAAAAAAAATGAGGAAAAGATTTTCAGAGTTCCTAACATGTATCGCATCTGTTCTAAACAGAGAACAAGTGTACGAAGTTGGGGTAGTTGGTATCTTGACATATTGTTGAATGTTGAATGAATTGTTGAATGTGTGTTAACAGGGGGGGGGACAGTGGATCTTATTCGTGTTTCAAACCTGTTCGTCGTAAATGCTTTATTTTCCTTGTCTGTCCCGAAATAAATATTCTGTCAGTTGTGAGTAAGCAGCCGTGGTGTCAACTTCGCTCTTCCTTGTGTTGTTTCTTGCTGCATTCAACAATATGTCTGAACAGAGAAAATTGCCGTGACTTTGAGTGTGAACATATTGCGAAACAAACAAGGAGGTCTAAAAAAATGTGTACTTGGGGACAAGCATCTGCTGGATTTCTGGCGCTTATTTGAGCAGCCTCCACTCGTCATTCATGCCCAGCTTATCGCATTGAGTACAAATTACGCCGATACGATTTCGCGTATAATTATTTATTTATTTAATATATATTTATTATAACGACAGGTGCCAGAAGACGACGAGGGCGTGCGCGGCCGCGTGGGCACCGTGGGTTACATGGCCCCCGAAGTGATTGAAAATGAGCGGTACACCTTCAGCCCGGATTGGTTCAGCCTCGGCTGCCTGCTGTACGAGATGCTCGAAGGGCAAGCACCCTTCCGCGCCCGCAAGGAGAAGGTAAAGCGAGAGGAAGTCGAGCGGCGGGTCAGGGAGGAGCGGGAGCGTTACTCACCTCGCTTCAGCGAAGAAGCAAAGGACATCTGCCAGCGTCTGCTGTCCAAGAACCCCAGCACGCGCCTCGGCTGCTGTTCGGCGCGCCGGGGAGCGGTGGAAGTGAAGCGTCACCCCTTCTTCAAGAGCATCAATTGGAAACGGCTCGAGGCAGGCATGTTAGAACCTCCGTTTGTTCCCGACCCCCACGCCGTCTACGCCAAGGATGTCCTCGACATCGAGCAGTTCTCCACGGTGAAAGGGGTGAACCTCGATGCGAGCGACGATTCGTTTTACAGCAAGTTCAACATGGGTTCAGTTTCCATACCGTGGCAAATGGAGGTGAGCAGTGAGTTGTAGTTTTTGAGGCTTGTTTCCAGTGATGGCCAGTAGTTAACTACATGTAGTTAAACTACTAGTTAAACTACTATTTCGAGTAGTTAACTACAGTAGTTAGGTTACTGCAGGCGCCAACTACTTCCGATTTTGCCGCAAGCTTTACGGCACGATTGTGCTTCCGACTTTTACCTTGGGGCTACTTGTTTGATGACAACGGAGGTGCAGAACAGTTGTGCTAAAACGCGGCCCTCTCCGATCTCACGAGCTCCGATTTTTCTTCCGCAGATGATCGAGACGGAATGCTTCAAGGAGCTGAATGTGTTTGGGCCCGAAGGCGCACGGCCCCCGGACCTCTGCTGGGAGCAACTGCCCGCCGAGGAGCGGCGCGGCTGCTTTCCTTTCCGCCGGAAGCCCCGCCGCAGCTGAGCCCCGGGGGGGCCCGCCCCACTATGCACGCGACGCTAGTCACGACATTCCTAGTTCAGGCGACGTCTATTTATTTGCTGGGCCCCGTGTCGTGGGTAGTGGTGAACCCACCCCTGTGTGTGTGTGTGTGGTTGTCAGTGTCACCGTGCCATTTTTCATTTTTGTAAATATTGCCCCCCTCCCCCCTCATAGTACGCGAGCCCCCTGGTGTCAATAAAGATGCGTCATGCGAGGTGCCAACCCGTTGCGAGCGGTGTTCCGCCGCTGCTCGTCGCAAGTTGATGTCGCCCCATTCTGAGGCAGTATTTTTATTTTATTTTTTTCATAAATTTTTGTTCCAAGAGGCTATAAATCGGGAGAAGGGGCTGTACGAGGGAAGGTTTTTTTTTTTTTTGCGTGGGCGAAAGGCGGCGCAAGGGTCAAGGGCGGGCAGACTCTCTTGACGGCGGCAAGGCGTACTGTTTGCACAAGAGCCAATGAACAAGCACCCTCATTATTAACAGTGTGATCCACGCACAAGACTTTGCATGTGTGGCAGCACAGACGTTTTTATTTCTTGCCATTACGCCACACGTGACATCTCCTTTTTCTTTGGTGCCTCCTCGAGGACGCGCACTTTTAAGGGAGTTCTTGATACTCTCCAACATGTTTACATTTAAGTTGTCTCTCGTGGGTTTTACACTGAGGGTGTGTCCGAAGCGAATAGCATCCGTAGCGCGGGCAGGAAGCTGTCCTTAGGGAAAGTGCAAATACTCGTGTCCAGGCGCACAGTGTTGTTATACTGCAAAGTCTGTATCACTTTGATTTTGGATTGGGGTCTGCCCAAGTGATACTGTTCATGTTCATGCCAAAAAGGGGAGGGATAGTAAGGGAACAGACAGGGGGTGGGGGGCATTCGCGTTAACCTAGCGCACGAGATCTACAATATCTCTCTCTCACACTAAAAATGACCTTGTTCGCGTTCTCGTGGGCGATCTCAACGATGTGATCATTTTTCCATAACGAATGTAGTATATCTCCGAGCCTATCAAACATATTGCGCTCTCGCTCAGCGCGACCCTCGCTCTGTAGCGAAGAACGGCAGATTTTTTTTTTTTTGCCGACCGGAAACCGAAAGCGCACATCTCACGTCGTCGAAATACTCTGGAGCGAGACCGTGGGAGCCGCCTGCATAGCAGACGCCTGCTGTCTGTCGCAACCCATTGGACACACCCGAAGTACATTCTCTCTGTATGCTTGAGGTTTGTTGTGTGTGGTTTGAGGAAAGTGTGTGCCCTGTAATATATACTGTGATTGCGCAAAATTTTTCTTCCCCCCCCCCTACCTCCCCCCGCCCTCCTTTCCTCTCCTAAGTTTCCCCCGAGTAGGAATGTGTCACCTGAAGTGTGTCTCCAACGTTGGCCCAAGTCTTGCACACGTGTGGAACGTGCAACCCAGAGACTTGAAAACACATCAAGCATAATTTGTGCAGAGACTCCGCGGCACAAGTTTCAAGCACCGTTCTAAACTCTGTGAATTTTCCCGGGGGTTTTTGCAGGAGTTTGTGTGTGGGGGGAAAAAAAAAGTACTCTTGGAGTCACTTTGTGCAGATATCTGTGGCCATGTTCACAACCTCAATTAGGAAGGAAAATTCGTACTGCCAAAAATGTGATGTTGCTCCCATTGAAAATACACATTTCAATTGCATATCTTTGTACCACTTCAATTTGGCGTCCTGATTGTTCTTGCACAGCACTGGCCGTACACACAGACAGGTGAACAGGCACATGAACGGGGACAGAAACAGGTATCACGCACGTCATAAAAAGTACGTGCCACATGCAACGGAGTACCACATTATTGGGTAAATAAGGCCTGCCTCTACAAAGCCTGGACCTGGCATGTTTTTAGTGAGGTCTAGGGCAATATTTCTAAGCATCATCACAAAGAGGAAAAAGGCAACATCTTGCTCTAGTCCACCTAATCCAGTGTAAGTACTTATACATGCAAACCTTCTTGTAAGGAAAGAGAATATCTGTCTGACAGTTCCTATGTACAACTTTTCAACACATGATGTGCCTGTGAGCAGGACACCAGTAATTCAAACCGTTTATTGACAAATTTGGTTGCAAGAATAATCCAGGAATATCTACTGTATTGTGCATTTGGCGTAGTTATTGTCATGTCAGGATCAACTACAACAAGGCTGCACTCTAAGCCATCTGTACATACGACACACATTGTAATCCGTTGAAACCAGAAGTCTGGAGAGGTCTCGTAGCCAAACAAAATTTTGAATTTTTAAAAGTTGTCGAATTTCATTTAGTAGCTTCTGGAATCTGGGAGGGCGTGTGGGGGGAAACTTGTCCCGAAGTTTTATACCAGATTTTCTATGTGAAATATTCACATTCTTCTGGATCATGTACATGTGTAGGCAGCATGAATCATAGTTGCTCATGTTGGAAGACTACAAGATATCGTCAAGCTTGCCGTGGACTTCACAGTTCTAAAAATCTTGTTGGGATTATTTTTATAAATGCCGTCAAAGTGTTAGAGACAAAGTGAACTCTGTATTGCATGCCCTCCACCTGAAGAGCCAGCTATAATTTTCTTCTATGTTAGCTCAAGGATAATGCGTGTAATTAGGATGTTCCTCGAAATGTCCACCTACTGCAGTCTGTAGCTTTTCTTAGAGGGTGTTTCAGAGATTCTACTGCCTATTGCAAAGAACTGCAGGCATGAGGGAAAAAATGACCACGTGCACGGAACTACTGTTCCACTTTAGTATTTCTGCGTAAGTTACGTGTTGCACAGTTCTCCCAAGGCGAAGAAGGCGTCCGTGTCAGGTTCAGTCTTCTAGTATCCACGCGAAACGTGTAATATTAGTCCTGTGTACAGCTTGAGACAAGTTCACGGCACTGGAGCATTTCTGTATCGGAGCGACCCCCTGGTAGCTATCTGGGGGTGACCGGCTATGCCATCCATATCAATGTGTGTGGGTGCCGTCTCGTGAACTCTTGTCCCAAGCTGTACACAGGGCCATCTGCAAGAATGATTTATGAAAATGTCCCACTGGTGCTCACAAGTCAGTCTAGAACTGGGGGTCGCGTGTTTTCAACTTTTGCTTTTTTCGACGTAATTATACGTTCAACATCATGTCAACAACAAAATTCTACATTTCATACAAATTTTGGACTGGAACAGATTAAAGGGACAGTCCGGGACAAACGAACTCTTCTGTTTTTGTTGCTGTTTCTTCTCACTGCATTTTGTGTGTAATGTTGCAATCGGTGGTTGCAATGCACGATGCAAGCATAAATTACCAGAACCTGTGAGAACAACACATATATTTAACTCGATTTTATCGCGTCATCCTCCCTTGCAATAAGCACAAAAATATGTCGAATTGTAGAATGCTTATGTTTATCCGGTTTATCCATATTCCATATGACCATGCATATGACAAGTGTGACGTCATTCATCTCAGCGTCGCAGCAACGAATCCAATGAGCCAATGGGATTGCACTGGTTTTAAAAATGTTAGCCAATGAATGGTCACCATTTTAGCGGGATGGCTCTCAATGGCGTGAGAAGATCCGTTTGTTACTGGTGGTCACTGGGCTATCTCAAAATGCAACGTCTTCCATCATTATAGGCATTCAGCTGGTAAGTGCATCGCGTTTATATTATGCTTCTGCTACTGCAGCACAGAAATACGCCAGGTTAGTGACGCCTGCATGGAACGTCGTGTATATGGCTGCTGTTCAGTCGTTTCAAACCTTGTGTCGACCCACATTACTGGATTAGCTTATTTTCTTGCTTTCTCTTTGATAGGTGCAGCTTTCAGCCGCGTTTCTAGATTGTCGGCATAATGCCCGATGGCAAAGACTCCACAAATGGTGGCAGTGAGACGGATGAAGGCCGACCTGACGAAGAGGAGAACCGCAGTCGTTTTGGACGCCTGCGAAAGCCTAGCCGGAAACTCAGTGACGTGCTCGTCGACACTGGTCTACGTGTTACAAACCGACCACTGGCACAAAATGGCAATGGAGTGTCGCAGAACAGCACTCCGAGCCCAGAGGCCGCACGGACTAACAAACGTGGCCGTAAGAAATCAGTGGGACCGTCTCCTAAGTTAGCCAAGCCCGACGACGAAAAAAAGTATCTAGTGGGCGATTTGCTGTGGTCTAAAGTGGGCGGATACCCGTACTGGCCCTGCATGATATCGTTCGACCCGGTGGCTGGAGTTTACACAAAGCTTGCGCGCGGACAACACCGTCTTTACCATGTGCAGTACTTCGGCGTGGAAGCCGAGCACGGCTGGACGCAACCCGGTCGCATCTTTCCTTTCGAAGGCCTGGACCCGTATTTGGCCCTCGGTCACGCCGTCGCCATGCCACGGAAACGACCTTCCTGGATGGTAGCAATAGAAGAAGCCACGGCTGCATTACCTCTGTCCCGCGCTCAGCGCAAGCACCAGCTCACTTTCGAGTACTACGAAGGAAAACGACGCCGACCCCGTAACGATGTGGAGAAGGCTGCTACAACTCCAGCTGTTCCAGCAGCGGACACAAAATCGGCACCTCGAGGCGATATCTGTGGCGTATGCGAGCAGACTGGAGCGGTTTTGGCCTGCAGAGGTCCCTGTCACCTGCGTTTCCACCTTCAGTGCCTCGGCTTGACCCAGTGTCCAGAGAGCTTTCTTTGCGATCACTGTAGTACGGGTGAGTTACACACATACTGTATGTCCTGCTTTGAGAAGTGCACAAAGAGTCGCCTATTGACTGGACTGCATGTTGTTAGTGATTCCAGTGTGTACTGAGGCAGTCCACAAAATATAGGCCTTGGCAGCAGTCAGCAGGTATGCAATGTATCGACGTAAATCTTGTGGCATTCAACAATATGACAGAGTTACATCAATGAGTTCCGATTGTAAGTACTCAAACGTCACCGTACCAGCACTGGACAGCTATCCAGAGCTGGTACGGTAAACACATACACTACTGCAGCCAAAGAGCTTCGGCTTTTTTTTTTTTTTTTTTTAATATACTTTACATCAATCAATGGACGCCACACAGTGACGGGATTGGGCATTTCTGACGACTGAAATCTGAAAAAAAATGTCTGCGCAGTGTAATAATAGTCACGTATTGAGAAAGCTATGAACAAATGTGATGCAGGATCTGAAAATTTGATTCATGGCCACTTTCACATCAATTGTGACATGTCATGCCACAGGCCCATAGTAACCCAGTGTAATCCATGGGCTTCCTTTGTGAGCCTACTTAACATGAGAAACGCCCTACAACCGGGGCCATGGTCTCTGAATTGCATCTTTCTCTTTGTCGTACGTCCATTAATATTTGTAGGATTTGTCTGGGGGGTTAGAGGTTCCCCCAAGTCGTGCCGGGTAAATGTAAAAGATGATTATTTGCATCGATTTGAACCTGCATTCCAAGTTTATACAGTGAACCCTCGTTAATATGACCCCCGATAATCTGACATACGCGCTTTACGACCATACTCCTGGGGAACAATGCAGTGAAACCTCTCCAAATCCCCCACGTTAATATGACAATTCCACATTATGACCAAAATTTTCGGGAACGACCATGGTCATAATAACGAGGGTTCACTGTACCTCTTTTACGCAGGCATCTCCCAGGAAGCTCCCACTGAACTGAATGGCAGTTCATGGGTGTGTTCTATGATGAGTTGTGCACTTTCAGCGCATATTTTGTATCCTGTTGAGTTATGCGAATAAGGCACATAAATGCCAGACATTCCAATACAGCCTCTAACTGGTAATCCACATAAAGTGGTTGGTAGATGTATATAAGTATTTATTGCGTAAGGTCCGAACTTTTCGGTGTGGTGCCTGAGCATTAGGAGCGTATCTTCCTGAGATTTGGAACAGATTTTAACATATTACTTTTGACAGGTCAGAATTGCATGTCACTTAAAAAGCGTTAAGACTCGATACTTGTTGTGGCAGCACACAGCAAACATTGCGCTCAACAGTGTTCTAACGCGCAATTTTTGCTTAGATGTTAGCATTTAAATGCAGGTGTGAACGTACAAATGTATGCATTTTGTCGATCACTCCCAACTTGCTCACAGTTCATACACACACGCACATCGATGAGAGCTAATGTCTGAGCTTTGTAGACAAATCAAGTTTTGAAAAAGTTTTCAGAGGGTGACAAAAAGCTTGAATTCGAATCAGTCCCTGATACAGTCAAACCTCGCTTTACGAACACCCTTCGTTTCTCAGAAAATCGTTCGTAAATCGAGGTCCGAGGTGTGCAGTGCACAAATACCTCACAAAACCACGGGAAATTGATTTGAATAAGTTTTATTTTTGAAAATACTGCGAAATTGTGCTTCGCACCATACTTTCTGCAGGGTCTATCCTGTTTAGAAGAGATGACAGGAGTCTGACACTTGACTCATCCACCCGGTCCTAAAAGTACCGTATCGCGCGCGGATGAGACTGTTTCCAACGGCAAATATCGCGCTTGTCACCGGCTGTTAGGACTGAACGCCTTCTCTTAGAATGGCAAGATTTTTCCATCTCGGAGACCTGGTCCAAACTCACAACCGTTCGGCTGTAAACCCCGGAATTATTCTTTCAGGAAATGGTGAATCATGTTTGTGGAACATAGTGGCGTTGGGACATTGTATATTTGACCTTGAGTACTGAGGAACTTTCAGCATGTACTGAGGAACTTTCATTATCCTCCGGTCCATTGGCCTGTCCTCTGTACGTTCATAACGCCCGTTCGTATATCGAGGTCAGAATGGCTTGGCTACTTTGGGTCCGTTCCCTAATAATTCGTTCATAGTTCGGATATCGAGGTTCGTAAAACGAGGTCAAAATACACGGAAAAGGTTTGGTTCCCTGTGGAGCCGTTCGTAAGTTGAGGGAATTCGTATATCGAGGGTTCATAAAACGAGGTCCGACTGTATATGGTGTGGTAAAGCCAGTGCATATAAGCCTTTTGTTGCATAATGCTGTACCACAGGACTATTTGTGTTTCATTGTGTATTCAATTGTTTCGAAACGAGACGAAGGAATTGTAAATATTGGGAAATCTCTTTATTTGGATGTTGAAATAACCACACTTGGTACGTGCATTTCCCAAGGATGAACGAGAGGTGTCAAATAGTGCACTTCCTAAATTGGATAGCAAACCATAGTGCATTTGTAGGGTTCTTCATTTTTGGGTTAAACCCGATTTAACGCGATAGTCCCCACCCGAACAAATTTTCAAGAATTCTGGTAAAACCCGATATCTACCTATCTATCTCGGTAAACCGTTGGAAAAGTGAATCATATATCAGCAAAGAGAGCTATTTCCGACAACCAGTGTTTACAGCAGTGGCTCGTTTCATATGCCTTTCGTTTGACCCGAAAATTCCCCGGTGACATACCGACAGAACCGAAATGGCGCTGACAAGCTGGTGGTGCATGACTGTGAAGTAAGACCGAGACAAGGAGTTCAGACAAATCCTCGTTTCATATCAAATCAGAGATCATATCAGACATATCAAACAGAGCCCGATTTCTCCCCAAATCCTAGTGTGTAAATAGCACCCGATTTTTTCCCTCCCAAATTTGAAAAATCATAAAACCCGAAAACAAAGAACCCTATGCGTTTGCCGTTGTAACGCTTGCCTTCATCCTTTGTGCTAGAGTACTAGCAGTGATCGGTTTTTTGGAGCTCGGTCCCTCTGTTATCAGAGCAATAATTTCAGAAAGTGTGTATTGCATCGTTGACTATTTTGTTGGCAAATCGAGCAACACTTTGTACACGTCCGTGTGATTACCTGGACCTCAAGGCTCGCTGCTGCACAAGGCCAATGTCCTAGTAATCACGGCCTCTAGCGGAAGATTTTGTGCAAATTTGCGGGACAGCTGTCTCGTTTTATGCACAGTGATTGCTGTGGGGTTGCGACACTTTGTCTCAAATTATCCCAGATTAATGGTTACGTGCATCAAGGTGAACCTGCATTCCAAGTTGTACAGCAAATGGGGTAATAGACGCAGCGCAGAATACCTAAATCCATCGGCCCCTGACATCACTGTAGGCGTCTCCGCCAGTGAGGCAACGGGCACTTATCAATACCAAAGGGAATGCCTGCTCCTCTGAACTTGACGTGTCTGTGTGTTATTTCATCGAGTACAATGCATGAAAAGTTATTCTTTTTTTTTTTTTTTTTTTTCTCAGTACACTGGCATGCATGATGTCATGATTAGGGCCTGATAATTTAGGCACTAAGACGATGGCGTATAGTCCCACGAAAACACCAAAACAGGTAGTGAGACGCAAAAATAGGCACGTTTAATCTGGTATGCTCTTTGGCTTTGTTGGTGTTTCAGAACGCTCCATCCAGGAAAACTTGCCCGTTTAAAGGCTACGGCATCGTACAAGTTTGACTTCTGGTACACTAGTGCTGAGGTGGCTTAGAACCACGCTATATTGAACGATACTTTTAGTTCTCCGCCCTCGGTGATCTTCAAAGGCCTAGAGAGGCCGAATCTTTTGATCAAATATGCATGAACCCCTTCTAGAAAACCAAGGTACTGAAGGAAAGTAAACTATTAAAAAAAACGCAAACATGCAGAAACAAAAAGCCAAATGTAGCACCCAGCATGAGCCAGAAAGGCGCACCTCTAAAAAGGGTTGCTATGGCACCTAAAAATGTTAAAAAAGGCCACAACTCAACCGAGTAAATAACAAGGCAGAGAACCCCTAAAATGTCACATTTAGGCGTTTATAGGTATTTTTAGGCAAGTGGATAACATTCAGAGTCCTAGTCATGATCTGTCAAATTGTCTTCAATTTGTGTGGTGAAAACCTGGAGGGATCTGGTGCATAAAAAGACTCCAGATTTGTTTTCATACACCAAGTAAAACTGCTCACTCCGATGCACACTGTCAATAGCCTGTTCTCCCAATTCCATGAAACGTTAGTGGGTCAGCTTTTTCTTTCTTTTTTCTCACAATTCATTGAAGAAAACTTGACCTGAAAGGGGTTTGTTTTCTTTTTTTTAATCCTCCAAATTGTCAAGCATCTCCTTGATTATCTCAAACATGCACCTCACAGCCACTACACATTTTCCAATCAAACCACTTCAAGATCTGTTATTTGATTTGCCGTTGTATTGCATGTACCTGTTCAATCATGCTATGGGGATTATTGTGTGCTCTCTCTAGGAGTAAAAACAATGTGTAGCACACTCCAAAATGATTCTACGACCCACAGTGGCATCCTGACATGTCTTTCTTGCATCCTCCGTGAGGAGTATGTTTTAGGGGGTTTTATGTGGAACGTTTCGCTTGTCTCGTGTAAAGTCTCAAAAGGGGGGTTTCCACAACGGCCCGCCCCCTGAACCATAATTAATAGATGACCCCAAGTGTCATCTCTCTCTCTCTCTCAATTGCATACATTTTGTGCATCTGAGTTTTTGTCGAGAGGTCTAGCTTTAGTGGATGTTAAAGGGGCACTAAAATGCAAAAACAACTTGCTCTCAAATGAAAGCCCGTGTTTCAATTGGTGTAATTCAAACAAAATTTGTTCACACAATGCTACTGTTTAGAAGAAAAACTCGAGAACAGAACTGTCTTCGGGGGCAACATCCAATGAGGCAGCAGGGGAAGCAAGTGCATAGCTATTGTGCGTGTGCGGATTTGGAACGGGTCCGATAGTAGTGTTCCTTATATGCGCGGCTTGTTTCCTTATATGCTTGTTTTTGCACTTTAGTGCCCCTTTAAGCATGTACACATCACATGGAATGCACAGAAAGGAGGGAAATTTCGAGGTTGCTAAACGTAAAACCTCATTACACTGTACATGCATGTTATAGAGTCTAGCGCAGAATCCATACTGATGCTGAATATGCGTATTTTTTTAATTGTACTTACATAACAAAAAATATTGTCTGTATATGAAATTTGAAGCACTCGCACCCCCTACACAAAACTGTCGCGGAAAGAAAAACTGACGAGAGACAATTAAAAGTTAATTTCATGTAAATGGTGTTTCTGGAACAAGCCTAAACTCACAGCCCCTTACGATTCACAGGACTCCAACCATGCTTCGCATGCCAGTCAGCCACCGACACTGAAAAGTGTTCCCTCGAAGGTTGTGGCCGCTTCTACCACGTGGACTGTCTTCAACAGCTTTCTTTCCTGCCCTGCAAGCGCGAACCCCTCATCTGTCCGCAGCACTCGTGCTTTGCTTGTGCGTTAGACCACAGTACGATGTCGGGCGGCCAGGAGACTGTGCGCTTCAGCGGCAAGCTCTTGCGCTGCGTCCGCTGCCCAGTGGCTTACCACGGCGCTTGTCTGGCTGCCGGTTCGCAGCGGCTGGGGCCTTCCCAGATCCTCTGCCCTCGTCACGTGAGCGCGAAGGCGTCCTGCATCAACGTCGACTGGTGCTTCTCGTGCGGCACGGGCGGACGTCTGCTCTGCTGCGAGGGTTGCCCCGCCGCTTTCCACGAACACTGCCTCGACTCCGTTCCCGAGGGTCCCTTCCTGTGCGTCGACTGCAGCTCCTGGAAGCAGCCTCGGCACGGGGACGTCGTCTGGGTCAAGCTGGGCTGCTACCGCTGGTGGCCTGCGAAGGTGTGCATCCCGAATGATATTCCCGCAAACATAGCGGCGCTGGAGCACCGCGAGCCCGGAGATTTTGCCGTGGAGTTTTTTGGTTCGCACGACTATTACTGGACTCACCGTGGTCGGGTGTTCCTCTTCGAGGAAGGGGACAGGGGTGGTCCCGCAGCCGGAGGAGGCAGAGCTCTGGAACGGCTCTTTGACAGGGCTCTCGAAGAGGCCCGCGAGGTGTGGGAGAAGCAGCAGGAGGCCCGCAACGAGTCCACCCGCCCGGCTCCTTTCAAGCTCATCCGCGTGAGCCGGCCCGTGAGCCGGACCACAGATCGAAGCGTCGACGAGGCACCTCTGGTGTGCAACTGCAACGGAGACGATCCCTGCAATACTAACTGCATTAATCGCCTGCTCTTGTACGAGTGTCAGCGAGGACAGTGTCCCGTAGGAGATGCCTGCCAAAACCAGCGCTTCCAGCGACGGCAGTACGCGCAGTTGTCCGTGGTGCGCACCAGGGGTCGGGGGTGGGGCTTGCGCGCCGACGAGCACCTTTCCAAGGGCACGTTTGTCATCGAGTACGTCGGAGAGCTGATTGACGAGGGTGAGTGCGAGCGCCGCCTGGCGCAGCTCCACCAGGAGCACTGCACAAACTTCTACTTTCTTACCGTGGAGAGGGACCGCATCATCGACGCGGGCCCCAAGGGGAACCTGTCCCGGTTCATGAACCACTCGTGCCAGCCCAACTGCGAAACGCAGAAGTGGTTCGTCAACGGCGAGACCCGCGTCGGCCTCTTTACGATTGAGGACATCGAGAAAGGTGAGCATTGCATAAAGTGTCTCCTCGTTTATTTTTCAACATGGCGTGTTTTGATCGCAGGCACAGAACTCACGTTCAACTATAACCTGGACTGCCGCGGCAGCGAGCGGACGCGGTGCCACTGCGGAGCCAGCAACTGTAGTGGATACCTAGGTGTACGGCCTGCAAAAGCGGCCAAACGATAATAAAAGGCATAAAACACTAGGGCTGGAGGCTTGCATGACACAGGGGACACAGGTCCTGCAGGTAGAGCCACTTGCGTAGACATACCCCGTGAAAGAAGTGATTGCACCGTGTTACGCGGGCACTGCGGAGTTCTTGGTAACAAATCGCGCACACATCGTCCAAGGTTCGTAACTGCTGAGACGTGGCCTCGGGTAAGGCGTGCAAGCGACGCTGGGCGGCGCGCCGTCGTAAGCACGCCTTCCAGCCTGCCCGACCTTGAGCCCAAATGTTGAAATACGCGTGAAAGCACATCATGAATGCACGTACTGTTCCCCGAGATTCAAAAAGAAAGATCCATGCCCCGTTGAGAAACAGGAACACTCCGCACACAAACTCTGCGATGCTGCCCGTGGCACGCACCCAGTACACATAGTCGTCCAGCCGCTCCCAGAGGGCATCTGGTCGTCTGGCGTCTGTCCAGAAAAGCAAGTAAAGCGTCAGCGAGACGGCCACCTTTATAACCAATTCGGCGCCAAACGCTGTAACCGCAAGGAGCCAGGTGCTCACTCCGTGATTCCGCCACAGGGTACCTACAAGTATGCAGGGGGCCGCAGCAAGGGCGATGGCTAGGGCCAGAGCACGCGCGTGGCGTGCAGCTGGTGCTCCACCGGCAGCGGCGAGAGCTATGAGTGTGGGTGCTAGTCTCGCGTGCAAGGCGTCCAAGAGCGCTGTAACTAATAGACAGGTGTTACGGTACAGACGAGCCAGGCGGCCTTGAGGCTCGAGTCCCGCTAGACCAGTCTGCAGTGCCAGCACTAGAAAGAGAACTGCAGCCAAGGTACCGAGACCACGTCTGGGGGGTCCTTCTAGGCCTGCGGCGCTGTGAGCCAGGGCCCCTGCAGCACGACCCGCTAGTGCTACCATAGCCGCCATGCCTAGGAGAGCGACGGGAGAGTCGCAACCCCGTGCTAGCAGTTGCGCTGCCCACTCAGCCGGGTCACGGAGAAAGGCCGAAACCCCACCCAGGTGCATCGCGCACTGTGCTAGTCGCAGCGTCCAGAAGAGACGCAGAACCTGTGGGGCGTGTAGTCTGCCCCAGTGGTGTTCAAGTAGAGCTGGGATGCCTGCATGCCGGACTACTGCAGTTGCCCAGCTGAAGGCTCTACGGGCTGCTGGTGCTATGCGAAACACGGCAGCGGCTGCGAGGATAGCCAGTGCTGCTACTGCCGCTGCTAGTGGACTTGCGGCCCACGGGGTTGAGCAGATTGTTGCTAACGTCGGAGCCAGCAGACAGAGTCCAAGCGCTGTTGCACCACGCGTGCCGAGCCGTTGCGCGCATGCCAGGCCCGCAGCTAAGCTCAGCTGCACCGCATAGTTTGCGCCCGTATGTTGCAAAGCACCACGATCCAAACGCAAAAGCTCCCGTATCAGAGAACTCCCTCGCAGCGAGGTTGCATATCGAGCGAAGGCTTCATTCCAGGCGTAGGACCACAGAACTGCTCCCGCACACGCTAGCCACAGGTATGCTTGCACGAGCTGTTTCGTCTGGAGCAGGGACACTGCCAGTGCCACAAGAAGAGCTGCGATACGACAAGCGCGCGTTTGATCACGCATCAGAGACACTCGCATACGAACTCACCTTGGAGATGAATTGCTCCCCAGAGGACCGCGTCCCAGGACGCACTGCTGTGGGGCTCGGCTTCGTCGCCGTGTCCCAGCAGAGCGTCCATAACAAACAGCGGCGGCACACGGAGCGCGACGTCTAGCAGGGCCCAGACCCGGCCCCGGAGCGACATCGGCCTCAGTGCGAGTGGAGGCGCTCCGGCAGCAAGTGTGAAAGGAGGGTGCTTGTGGGGTTGCTTGACGACCAGGTGTACGGCCACTAAATTCGGTTTCGATGGTACGTAAGGTGACCCCGTTCGTAATAACTTTCACGATATTTTTCAACATGTGCATACAGACGAATTATTTTTGAAGGGAAAAAGAAACGGAAAAGGCTTTGTGAAATGTACCGACTAAAGTTGTAGATAATCTGCGTTTTTATGTAGATTAATAGAAAATTTGTGCTTCGAGTCTGCAGGAAGACCGACAACAATTTCGGAGGGCTTTTAACTTTTACTAACACTTCGGTTACGAGTATACTACTGTTATTCGAACTTCTCCCAAATTGAAGTGCATATAATGGCCGTGTCGTGAAT
Source organism: Ornithodoros turicata (assembly GCF_037126465.1). Taxonomy (NCBI): domain Eukaryota; kingdom Metazoa; phylum Arthropoda; class Arachnida; order Ixodida; family Argasidae; genus Ornithodoros; species Ornithodoros turicata. The sequence goes on from NC_088201.1 coordinate 6,049,690, forward strand.
TGCCGTGGTCAACTCATTTTTTTGCACTGTCACCTCCATGTAAAAGTGTCCCACACCATCAACATCCAGCCTCAACGAACAAGCAAAGCATACTGGAAGTGAAGTATGCTACTGGTGTTGTATTGTCTTCTGTGACGTAGCACAGAATCATGAAATTGAGGGCGACGCGCGCGCCCGTCATGTGATTTGCCTGCCGTCCGCTCTGCGGCGCGCGCGCGCTTGTTCTCAGGACGCAACCAACCAAGCCGCTTGTAGTCTGGCCGAATGCAGTTAAAAGATGCGTCAAATGCTGCAAAATAAATGGTCAAAACATTGATAGTATAAAAAATAGGTGGTTTGCAAACTGTTTTCACGTGGACAAAGTCAAATAACGTAAACCGAGTACTGTAGCATATCTGCCAACTGTTGCCGAGATATTGCTTTTATTATTATTATTACTTCAAAAAATAATAACTGCGGTAAGTGACGCAGAACTTTCGAACCTGTGGATCAGCCTCTGTGCAAACCGACTGGGCTAAACAGTCTTTCAAGTGTCCTTTCGAAACTTCCCGTTAAAATAGAGAGATTAAAAAAGAAAAAAAAAGAACCGGTCTGATAGAAAATACTAGAAATTTTATACAGCGGTCAAGTTGAACTTTCACAATTCGGAAAATACTAACTGGGGAAGATACCTCGATCAGCTTAAAAGTTGGCCCGATGGGACATCGAGCCTTTGTTACCTGCTCAAAAGGGGACGTTTTTGGGGTTTCAAATAGTATATTCTTCTTTTTCCTTTCTTTTTTTTTATACCTCCGTTCTGTAATTAAACATTTCTCTTTCGGCGTATCGATGAACATAAAATCTGGTTTATGTTTTGCGATGCTCGTTCACCGTGTGGATTGTCTCTGCTACACAAACCCATGTGCGCTATGCGTCTACACTGTTTTCACAGTTATATTTTGAGAGAATGAAACCTTTTAAAACATCACCTTCACCCTGTGGCTGTTTCCCTTTTCTGTTTATTTCCTTTGCAATACATTGAACTGGCCTGTAATGTTATGATTGGAGTCAGGCGCCGATTTATTTTTGTTACGCTTTGCTGAGGCGAAATGTTATTTACAGGCCTCGGAATACGGGTGCAATATAACGCCTCTTTCCTTCCTTCCGTGACGTCAGGAAATGTTGCCCAGAAGCTTGTAATCCTTGTCCGCTGTCTTTGCTGATGTCATTCAATAGCAAAAACGTCATTTTCCTTCAGTTTGTCCGTGAGAGATCGTAGCAGACGACAGTCGTTGGTGAAGACGTGAAGTCACACGATTCGGTTGCAGACGACGAATAACGATTTGGTAGAGGGTGAAGGGGGTGCAGTGGGAGATTGTGTTCTTACGGCTGAACAGTGGCCGCACCGGGTGACGCGACGAAAGGGGGGTGACGCGCCGCACTCGCACTAAAACGCTCACGAGCGCTGCTCTGTGTTGTGTTGTCCTGGTTGTTGTGGTTTCAGCCCGCGCTTTTAGTAGAATGATCCCTTTCTCTGTGGACCGATGACGCCCAAAACAACATGAGGAGCCCTCGGCGAGCGCGTAATTTTCTTTTTTCCTCTGCGTGTGGTATAAAATAGTTATTTATCGTATGTCGTCTGGTATGAAAATAGGTCGATTATTTGGAAGAGGAGGGAGGGAAGTTGACGCAAAGAGCTTCCGCGCCTGTTGACGCGTACCCTAGTGACGTCACTGCGGCTGAAAAAAAAAAAAAAGAAAGAACGAAAAGGAAAGTGATGGAATCATAACCTCTGGGAAGTGCTACCTATCTGCGACTGAGATAACGTGCACTTGACAACTCGGTACACAATCCGCGGTAGAGAACGGTGAGTTTTAGTATATCGTATACGCTGTCGCGTTTGCGCGCGTAAGGAATAGCCTGGTGGTTCTGCGCAATGCGCAAAGCTCTGTTTATGTCTTGCGCGTGCGCAGGACCAACAACGCTATCCCTTGCGTACGCACTAATTTTCGAGTAGGGTACCCATGCACTCTGGGGCCTCAAAGGAATAAGAGGTCGTCACTGTGCATGCCCTCGAAGCAAAACAGTTCATGATAAAGAAAAAACGTATAAGAAAGAAACAACTGATTTTTTCCTTCTTCTACTTTTTATTTTTTTATTTAAACCGGAATTTACCCAGCTCTGGTTGAATTCCGTAGTACTCTGCTCGTCGCCATTGACGGATCTCAGATATGACGAATTTATGATCCGTGAAATGAAGCAGACGTCTTGGTGCCTCGTTGCGTCCACCGTTAAGTATTATCGCGCCCAGGAAAGAAGTTGACGTTGCTCACGCCGGCACTGGCAACAGCTTTTGGTATTTTGAGCATCCGCAGGACGGAGAAGAGTATGGCAGCTGAAGATGTAATGTGATCGCTTTTCTCTTTCTCTTTCTCTCTCTCTCTCTTTCTTTTTTCTTTTTACTCTTTATTTTTGCATGCGTATCGGTTGCATTGCAAATACATTTATTTACAGATTGACTGAGATAAATTCTTACTGGCACAGAAGCTGGAAGGATGTCGAATGTCTGTTCGGTGGGACATTCTAACCAGAGATGTCTTTTTCTTTTCTTTTTTTTTCCTTGTTCCTTTTTCTTTTTTGTGGGCAATACAGGGCGTCCCAATTAAAAGCGTTACACACGCAAACGAGGTGCTAGTTTGTTTAAGCTTTGAAAAAATGTTGAAATTATATAATATTAGAGTAGATGGGTGTACTTTAAAAACCAGAAATGTTGTACATGTACATTTGTGTTTTGTATACAGCCAGCATAAATACATATATAAAACGTGACAAGCAAACGAAAATCTGTAATAATCGCTGGGTGTTAACTATACATGAATTGGTAATACTGTAACTATGCAGTATTTTCTGGTATCCTTTTCTGGGTAAACACCCCATATGTGTTGGCCGTAAAAGCTATGGGGCCATTTCAGATATTTTGAGCGGATAATGTGATGTCCTCGTACAACCGAGACCAACTAGAAAGCGATAGATAGCGAAATATTAGAAAGCGAAAGATGTTCGGCGAGCAAAAGCCACAAACTTAGCCGGAAGTGTGCGTAATATGTAATGCTTAATCTGGGACGCACTGTATTCCGATCTATGGCGTAAAAAAAAAAAATGTTATAATAAGCAACGGGCTCGGCACGCCTTGCCACCACGCTGACATCGCACATCCACAAACTGGGCATCATTGAGCAAACACCGTTCATGTGTGGCAACTTGGTGTGGTACCACCATCAGGTAGCAATTGCCCCTTCACTCGGCTACTTCTAAAAAATAAAGCTTTTGGGGAACGTTCATTTGGCCGTTATTGCCTTCGGGTCGTGCTTATCGGCGTCTTTGTCGCCTGCTTTGTCGTCTGCTTTGTCGTCGAGCGCGTCTGCTTTCGAACCGCGGCGCGGTGGCGCTGTCGGCGACTCGGCCATCATGAGCGCCGGGTCGAATCCGATGCTGGTGCCCAGCTGCATGCGCGCCCTCTCAAAGATGGCCGACAGCTTCTCCTGAACAACGTTGATGCACATAGATGTGAGGGCGAGGCCGAACAGGAGGTAGATGAACGTGGCCATCATGAACATGGGGTGGTCTGGCACGTAGTCGCCAAACCCAATGGTGCTCATGGAGATAAAGACAAAGTAGAAGGCTTCGTGGAAGGTCCACGATTCCCAGATGGTGAACAGGCAAGCGCCGATCGTCATGTACAGAGATAGTAAGATGAGGGCTAGAGAGACCGGGAGGTTGAACTCGTCGTCCACCCCTTCGTCTTCCTCTTCCTCGTTATTGGGCTCGGCTGACTTCTCGACGTCGACGTCGTCGGATTTGCCGTTCTCCTCCGGTTTGGCGTCTGGCTTGTCGCCTTCCGAACGTAGGTAGGCCGGGTAGGGCACGTAGGCCATGGTGTCGTTCACCTTGCGCCAAACGAAGGCGACGTACTGCAAACCAGGAATGACGTCATTTAGTGCACAGCTGGGGGAAAAAAAAAAAAGCGTCGCTGATAACACCCATTAGTCATATACCTGTGTGTATGAGGTGTTTCTATGTAACAAAAGTACGCTGAGAAGTTGTTTTCAACTGGCTCCATATCGCACACTGTTCAGTTTAGAGGCAGTGCTGACTGATAAGTGACAGTCCGAGCATATAGAGTACTATGCAAAGAAAAGTTCATACAAAATACGGTATTTGTAAAAAGGTGTGGTGACATCTTCTTAATATCTACGAAAGCACAATAACAATCGACACTAACGCACAAAAAAAGAAAACCGCTCTTGTTGAGTGCTTGTGTCGTGCAGGCGTCACGATTATATGTCGCTAATTAGTTGTTTACAGCAGGGTTTGCGCGGCTTTATTTGTCCTGCTAGAGCAGCTTGTGGGGACACTACCACACCTTGCAAGACACGAACCAGAAAAAGAGATCACCACGATGAGCATACTACGGCAGCGCATTACTATGACCTCCTCTTTTCGTTTATTTATTTATTTATTTTTTTAATATATATTTTATAAGTGCTCCCCGAAAAAAAAAGAAAAAAAAAGAGCCAAACGCTGCAGAACCAAGGTTTTGATTGTGACCGCAGGAAAAGAAGCTAAAGATAGATGGCACTTGGGTAACGGAAACGCACAAGAGCTGCTTCGATGAGTTCTTGTAACAGCTACTTCCGCAAATTGGCTCTTTCCTTTGATGAGAAACAGAGCCGTCCCGATGAGAAATGTAACCAAATGCTAATGAAACTGGAAGATTTTAGTTTAAAAATCGGCTCTGTGGATAGTCAACAAACCGGAGTCATGTCGCTTCTGCGATGGACGACATCAATGTCGAAGGCTACTGGGATGACAGAAGCAAATAACCACTCTGTGCCCTGCTTTGAAGTGCTCTAAAAAAATGCTGCATCTAAAGTTGTGTACAAAACATGCTGGAAACGCTGCTCCCAGTTTCTCAACGCATACCCAGGGAGTACCCATTTTTACTTTTACGTGATGTTTGTTTGTGTTTTTAGGGATATGGATGGGGGGCTCTACGGAGGCGTTTCGTATTCGTGGCTGTTGCTAAGCGAAGGGTTTCGTAATCGACGAATGCTTCCTTGCATTTGGTGGCGGTTACAGACGATAGTCTGCATCAACTAGAGTCACTAAATAAGCTACGCTTCAGAGTATCGACACTGAGCCGCCATGTTGTTTCGGATGACCTCCAGCCCCACCTTTATTTTGGCAGTAGAAATAGAAGAAGGTGAAGTTCAGCAGCGGAAGAAGACAACACTTCGAAGAGCGCTAAATGGATGGCGCTGGAGGTCATCCGAAACAACATGGCGGCTCAGTGTCGATACTCTGAAGCGTAGCTTATTCAGTGACTCTAGCATCAACGACATTCGTTGTTTTGCGGAACATTCACGACAGTCTATAACAGACTAATAGATTTGGGTTGAAAATTGATGAGACCATCCGCCGTAGGCGTTTTACTAGACGTGGTTGTAGTGAATTTTGATCTGGTGAACGTATGGGACGACACTTTAAAGGAGCTATGAACCAAGCCAAGCCAAGCTTTAAAGGAGCCAAGCGACCCCGCCGACTGTGTCGGCTCCAAACGGCGATTTCAACGTGTTGTCTGTGACACCTTTTGTATAGGTGAATTTGATAGGTGCGTATCTTCAGCACATATAGCACGCTCTTAGCCAACCATCTTCCCGAATGACAACGTTCTCGCCCATGATTTGTTGATAACGAGAGGCGGAGCTTATTATGTATCTATTATGCGCGGCTACAAAATGGGCTACGCCTCCCGCTTTCAACAAATCAGAGACGAGAACGTTGTCATTCGGGATGATGGTTGGCTAGGAGCGTGTCCACGTAGTGAAGTTCATCTTGAAGAGGGTAAAGCAGAACGTTATGTGTACTTCCGCGTTGGCGTCTGATTGGGTGCTACAATTCTTCAGATGACGTAACGATGGATAGAGGAATCTGGACGGCGGTGCGTGTACTCGTCCGAATACGAAAGAGAGCGTTTTTGTTTTAACGCTGCACGAGTTATGAAGGAGAAGAATTGAACAATAAATTGTAAATAGAATTACGAAGCGTACACTCTTAAAAATGAACTTCACCACATAGCACGCTCCTAGCCAACCATCACCCCGAATGACAACGTTCTCGCCTTAGATTTGTTGAAAACGGGAGGAGGAGCCTATTTTGTGCCATTATGCACGGCACAAAAATAGGCTCCTCCTCCCGTTTTCAACAAATCTAAGGCGAGAACGTTGTCATTCGGGAAGATGGTTGGCTACGAGCGTGCTATGTGGTGAAGTTCATTTCTAAGAGTGTAGAAGAGCAATATTACATCTATTAAACCCCTCGCTAAATACATGCAGATAGGAGTTCTTACCTCCTTTAATGCGAGAAAGAGAATACGTTACGCTGGTGGCTATTGTGGAAGAGAGTGAATGTGTTCTAACCTTCGTTAATTTGACCGCCGTAACATGTAGATTTAAAAGTCAATGGTCATTTACGTGGACACGCTATTATACTTCATGGTATGTTTCATTCTACATGCATGTATATGCTATTGTTTCGCCATGTGCCAGTTGCCATACAGCTATAGTGTTTTTTTTTTTTTTTCGTTCTGCATTCTGGTAGTTTTATCGCGCAAAAGTGTACTGGGCGATTGTCGATGTTAATTTTAGGAATGTGGACACATCGCGCGACACTTCTTTTTACTCTTCGTTTTGTATTGGAACACGTCGAGGAAAGCTGATATATATTTTGTGGCAAAGTATTACGTCGGATAGTACGAACGAACAACGTACACATTACACTGCGAGAAAAATTTCCCTAATTTTACTGTACAAGTGACTGCTAACCCTGTTGCAGTTCTGGACTGGGCTTTCGCAGTTTAATATCCCTTTAATGTAAGTGGCTCTCTTTTCGCTTAAGGGAGCTGTGTAGTGTGCACTCGAAACGAATTTTTTTGCAATAACTACTTTACGGCACATATGCCGGCAACACAGTTAGCAGTCACTTTCGTGTAATATTGCGTTTTTTTTTCTTCTTTTTTACAGTGTACGCGTACGAGATATGGTGCTTAGAGTAGTCCAAAGAGCATAGCCTCGAAAATTTTCTACACCTCGTACCAATCTGAAACTCGACATATACGCGAATAAATGTGTCCTCGTGTTTTAAAAAGGAAATCAAACTGAAAGAGTGAAAATCATCGGGTTCACAAGCCTCGCAGACAAGCGAATAAAACGAAGTCGTGGCATGAATTGTCAAACTTTTGGCTGGGAGCGTCGAAAAAAAACGCTGCTTTCCCCCAATGCAAAAGCGGCGCTCGGTGCAATAGCGTTCTTTTTTTTTTTTTTTTTTTTTTTGCGGAGCTCTGGATGCTACTGACGTTGCAGAAGCTGTCTGATATTTTGGCACTAAGCTCCACGAAACTGCTTCTAACCTTGAGATCTGTATCCAAATGAAATAAAGGAAAACGTCTAACCCAGAACTCTTTTAGACGACGACGATGTCTTTCGGATAAATGACTGTCCCACGAGCGTAGCAAAATAAACAGAGGAATAAATCTGTCGTCTGCTTCGTTGTTTGCCGCACTACCGAGAAGCGCAGAGTGTGTGCAAATAAAGTACACATCCACGATGCATCGCGTGCGCAAACGTTTTATCTGCAAACACCCCGCGCGACGTTTCATATACAAAAAAACCTCCCGTATAGATATCCACTCGCGAAAGTTCTGGCGAGACGCCCCAGTTTTTTTTTTTTTTTTCTTCACAAACTTCCAACACGCATACAAAATAGCTTTAACCTACACTCTTAGAAATGAACTTCACCGCATAGCACGCTCCTAGCCAACCATCACCTCGAATGATATAGTGATCTGCCGCGATTTGTTAAAAATGGAAGGCGTACGCCTTTTTTGTGACACTTATGCTGTTCATAATTGTCACAAAAAAGGCGTACGCCTCCCGTTTTTAACAAATCGGGGCAGATAACGATATCATTCGAGAATATGGTTGGCTAGGAGCGTGCTATGCGGTGAAGTTCATTTTTAAGAGTGTATATTGCCTACCTTTCCTGTAAATAATCTATTTCTGACACTCTATGAGCTCGATGCGAATTTCTGCTGGCGTAAATCGGGGTTAAACCACATTGCGGGTAGGCCGCGTGTTATACACATTTTATAAATAACCCGCCTTCTCTATATATACAGCGCATTTCTCGATATCTGTTGTGGTAACACAACGGGAGGGGAAGCGACGCCCAATTTAGCCCCCGAATGCGCGCAAACTGGCGACGCGTCAACTAGGCCGGCCGTGCCTTAAACCCCACCTTATCGTCGGATTAATCGTAGAACGGGGAGTATATACGTTGTTGCTAATTGCCTTTACGCTTTCAAGGTGGGCCGTCTGAAATAAGAACTAAACGTGTCAAGGTTGTGAAACTGTCGGGACCATATACAAAATACGCTTTAAAAAAAAAATCGTGTTAGCGCCGCGAAGCAACTGCACTCTTAAAAATGAACTTCACCGCATAGCACGCTTCTAGCCAATCATTACCTCGAATGATATCGTTATCCGCCCTGATTTGTTTAAAACGGGAGGCGTACGCCTTTTCTGTGACAATTATGAACAGCATAAGTGTCACAGAAATGGCGTACGCCCCCCGTTTTCAACAAATCAGGGCAGATAACGATATCATTCGAGATAATGATTGGCTAGGAGCGTGCTATGCGGTGAAGTTCATTTTTAAGAGTGTGGGGCTATGAGCGGTGTACAAACGTGGATAAAGGACAGCATTTATTTTATTTTATTTATTTATTTATTTATTTATTTATTTGTTTATTTCATATACTGCGGTCTCTGTGAGGCTATATAGCAGGAGCAGGCATGCTTGGTTACAAAAGTTATTCGCAGGTACTTCCCTTATAGCAGCACACTCTTAAAAATGAACTTCTCCACATAGCACACTCCTAGCCAACCATCACCCTGAATGACAACGTTCTCGCCTTAGATTTGTTGAAAACGGGAGGAGGAGCCTATTTTGTGCCGTGCATAATGAGCACAAAATAGGCTCCTCCTCCCGTTTTCAGCAAATCAGGGGCGAGAACGTTGTCATTCAGGGTGATGGTTGGCTACGAGCGTGCTATGTGGTGAAGTTCATTTCTAAGAGTGCAGGTAACCTGTTCCATTCATCGACTGTATGAGGAAAAAAAAACTATATTTAAAAACATCTACACGTGAACGCGTAGGAACAATGTTCAATGGGTGTGAATTCCGAAGACTATATAGACGGCCGTGCAGACGTAAAGTAAAGTTCGTGGGGTATGTTAATCTGTTTATGAACTATGAAATGCAGAAAAAATTTAACCTTTCAAGGGCACGCCTCTGGCGCAGTGGAACCAATCCCAATGAACTCGGTGCGAAAGATGGAGAAAACTGACTGTCGTAACGTTTCGTAAGAAATTTAACTGCCTTACTTCGAATCGATTCCAGAACATTAATGTCAGTGTTGAAATAATGGTCCCAAACGACAGAAGCGTGCTCTAAAATTGGAAGGAAGAAAGAGGAGGGGGTTAGTATGCGTCCCGGACCGACATTCGTCTGGAAAATCTACCGGAAAACCCAGGGAAAACCTCAGACAACACATCCGCTGCCGGAATTCGAACCCGCCTCACCTCCCAGTCTCGGCGTGGAAGGTGATCATCCTAACCACTACGCCACACGAGCTGGTCGTACAAACTACAAAATACACTCCAAGGGGGGGGGGGGGGGGGGGAATAGTGATTTTAATCATGATTGATTGATTTTGGGGACTAAATGGAGTGCCACAAAAATTAGGTTGTCACGGAATGCGGACTACATTTCATTCGCGCTTTATCCTCACAGTCCTGTGTATTTAAATGAAATTAATTAATGAATTAAACTGTTACGTGAAGTTATAAAGTCCTGTGTCATGCATAGGGCACCGTTTATCCAGAAATGAGCCACTATTTCTTTCTGTGGGGTCAGAAAAGTGTTTAATTACATGGCGTTGTTGCATCAAATTTCCGCGGACTATTTGCATTCCTGGGGAGGGGGGGGGAGGGGATTTATTGGCAGAAAAAAAGAAAAAGAAAGAAAAGAAAGAAGAAGGGGGGGAGTAAATTTCAGGATCAGGGGACTACAATAGGTAAGTGCAATCTAGGGAGTCTGCAGGTTCAAGGTTAGAGTGTTGTCGTACTAAAGCCACTCTGGGGAATTCATGTAATGTGTGGTGAACGTGATATAACGTAATGGTTCCCCATTGGGGAGGGCAACGCTTGTGTAGTGGCTCCAGGGAAGGTGACGCTCCCACATGGACAGTGTCATCACTATGCCCATGTCCAAACTTCACCTCCCCTATCTGTTTTTATTTTTTTTTTTTTTTTTTTTTTCACTCCTAAGTTCTGCACGAAAGAAAAAAAAACAGAGAGAAAAATTGGCAATACCTGTACAGACTAACTTCGACGAACCGAAATTAAGAAAGAAAAATTCGGTTAAATTATGAAAGCGGTGTTGATCAGAAGTAAATAGCGCACTTTGCGTGGTTTTGCTTTTTTTTTTTTGCACACACACACTGTTTGTTTCGTCTTTTCATTTCATTTCATTCATTTCATTTATTCATAACCCAAAGGCCCTATAAGGGCGGTCTTGCGTTAACACAAGAACAATAAGCGCCTAACATCACACGTTGACAACGCACGAAGGGCAGTCAGTTGACTCAAGATAGATTGAAGATCAGATTGAACTCAAGATATGGACAGCAACAGAAATAAAACGAACATTTTGGTCGATGTGTTTCACGCGTCAGTTTTACAAAGTTCACTGTTTCTCACGCGTAGGTAAGAGAGGAAATACAAAAAAAAAAAAAGGCCAACGCTCGACATTTTCTTATTGTCTATGGTTTAATTTTTGAAACCTCATGTTAGCACCACGAAACAACTGAAGCCATATGTGCGGTTTGAAGGAAGGTGTGGGACATGAGGTTGGTGCAACTCCCGAAAGACCTGTGCGGGCATTCGGCTGGAGCTTCTCCCAGACACCTCAACAATTTTCATTGTGTAACGAGTAATAGAAAAACACGTCCACGTTTATTATGCCTGCCAATCTCATCGCTTCTCTGAAAAACCATCATCGTAAGCCACAACTAGACTCGTCGAAAAACCCAGAGCCTCGCCGCCGTTTCCTCGCAATTTTGCCCGCTAAATTTAGCGACTTTTCTCCAAATTCGACAGCTCTGACATCCTTCCCATCGTAGTAACAGATGTCGTCTGCCAAAGTCTCGCTCAATTAAAATACAAAACCGCAACGGCATCGATGCCTAATTTTAACGCCTCTATTTTTACTTTCACATTTACTCGCGTGAACGACATGCTAATGTTTGTTGAAACAAGGTGTTACGACCACGGCTTTACCACCTGCAGTAATGTTTTTCGACAACACGGACATCGCTGCGTGAGCGTTACAAACTTGACTCACGCAAGGGCCAACGGTTGCGAAGCCGACAGACATCGGCCGCGGAGCAGACGATGAAAACAGCTCGCCCAGAGGGTAAAATAAACAAGCAGGCGAAACGACTCCACGCACTGCAAGATCCTAACGAGTCGGGGCGATACTCTGTTTATTGAATCCTTTCTTTCGCACGTGCCTCTCGCAGCCAGCTTTTTTTATTATTATTATTATTATTCTCCAAGAAGAACTCAAAGGACTTAAGTAATAAGAGATTGTAGAAAACAAAGTTCCTGCATTGCGTAATGGAGATGCAAAGTGCCGCTTTTTGTGATAACGATAACGATGACCGCATTTCGCACGTATGAGCAGGACGAAATCTTCTTCGGGAGGTGAGGAAGATTTGATTGGCTGCAGAATTGGGGGGGTAATCGGTGACGGGATGAGAATAACGCCTGTCGCTTCTTCTTGAGACGAGGGTGTGGGAAAACAGATTCCAGCAGATTCGTACAGATGGAATTCGTTTTAGCACCCTCCGATATACAGATGTGGAAATTAAAACATTAATGCGAAGACGAACTCCTAACGCAAAGAATACAACGTTGCACAAATACGTCAAAAGAAGCGGTCCGAGCTTGGGGCACAAACGACACAGACTGATACCGTGCCTAATTTGCGTCCCAAACTCAGTATTCGATATGAAAGTAGATTTTCCTCACGAATCTCGTGTATCTGGAAGAATCTAAAAAAAAAAAACTCCCGATAACTTTTTTTTTGGGGGGGGGGGGGGGGGGGGAGGCGATGAAACGGGCCAGAAAGTAGGAGCTTGCACTGTTGAAGTCCTGTCGTTTCGTACAGAAAAGACCGCATAAATTAGCCCTTTGAAAGAATTTAAATTGAAGGCGTCCAGGTTGCGTTAATTACCTCTGTAGCGAATCCATAAAAAGAGAGGCGCCTTTTCTACGTCGTCTTAAAGGGCACGCATGCTGTCATTACAAATACTTGCCAGAATATAAACCTCCTTATTAGCTCCATGGCACGAATATCTGAGAATGCAGTTGTGTCACCACTTTGGTACATCTTAGAGAAACGGAAAGAAAGAGAGAACTACGTTGCACTACCCTACACTCTTAAAAATGAACTTCACCTCATAGCACGCTCCTAGCCAACCATCATCTCGAATGATATCGTTATCTGCCCTGATTTGTTGAAAACGGGAGGCGTACGCCTTTTTTGTGACACTTACGCTGTTCATAATTGTCACAGAAAGGGCGTACGCCTCCAGTTTTCAACAAATCAGGGCAGATAACGATATCACTCGAGATGATGGTTGGCTAGGAGCGTGCTATGAGGTGAAGTTCATTTTTAAGAGTGTACGGCGTCCCACTGGACGGCGGGGGATGATATCCTACCTGAATGGGCGCCTTGGCCTCTCCTTCAACCTCGGTGCCACGACGCTTGCGCCGGCAGCGTCCGGTACGATAGAAGTGCTTGCCCCAGACGAAGACGGCCTTGATGCCCCGAGTAAAAAGCTTGCCCAAGTCGGCCAGCACCATAAGCAGCAGCGGAATACCAATGAAGGCATAGAGGACAGTGACGGCCCTACCAGCGAGAGTGCTCGGAGCGATGTTACCGTAGCCTGTCGGGGGGAAAAACAGCTATTTCGGTCAGGATTTCGGGTGACACACGTTCGTCGCTCACCGATCGTAGTGAAGACTGTGCCGCAGTAGAAGAGGGCACCCCAGAAGGACCACACTTTCTTCTCCGAGTGGGTGTATATGGAAGCCTCGTCCTCTAGGAGACGGACCTGAGACTCGAACTCGCGCATCCTCTGCGTGACGAGATTCTTGAACGCGTGCTGGTCCATGGCGGATATCCTGGCCATGGCCAAGACGTCGACGATGTACTTTCTCATGTTGAGAATAGTTTCCTTTTGGCGTTGCTCGAAGGGGGCTTCGATGAGCTGGAAGATGGCCGCTCCGAGGGCCGCGTACGCCAGAAGAACTAGCAGCAGGAGTAAATGAGAGAACCAACGCTGCGAAAAGGACTTGATCGCTTGCGCGCACCGCACGGCACAACTTTTTGTCTTGTCGGCTGTCAGGTTCACAATGTGCATAGGCCGTACGACGAAATATTGGGGCGGCCGCGATGGATCCGACTGCCAGCTGATCAGCGACGGCTGGCTCAGGAACGGCGGCCGCCGGCCCGCTCGGGGCGACGGGGTCCGCGACATCCCGCCGTCCGACACACTGTGCGATCGTGCTGCCCAAATCGGGATGGAGCCCCCTAACGACGGGCGCGCCGTGCCGCGGCTCGGGCACCGAGCCAGGAACGAGGGCAACCCACCTCACGAGGGCTGCCTCAAGCGAACGCAGTGTTGTTCATGGTTGACCTCACTGCGATCGACACAGTTTAACCAATTCTTCGTGCGAAGAGCATTAGCGTATGTGCGGCTGCTCCATATCGGTGCCGGTATAACGTGGCCACATGGGGAAGAGGATTTATTCGCTTTCGTCTCTCCCCCCCCCCTCCCCAATGCACTGCAAAATGTATGAATTGGGGAGAGGGAGGGGAAGCTACGCCACTGCCGAATGGCAACAAACTAATGATGTGTCGTGATGGGCACGAAGTTGAGATCCATTTCTTGGAAATGGGAAAATAGTGCGACATATAACACCAATTTGAAGCAGCTTACACTCTAAGAAAAAAAAGGAGTACTACTTTTACTCCTTTTGGGGACTAAATGCATTGCCACCAAAAATAGTCCCTTTTGGGAGTAAATGAATGTCACAGAGTGGAGACTGCATTTCACGCTCTGTTCCAAGAGTCCCAGGTACATAATTCGTGTGCAAATCATGAAAATACTTTGAAGCATACCGTCAACCGTGATATATCGAGTTATATAAATCTTGCGCCATACATAGTGCACAATTTGCGGAGAAAGATGCGCTAACTGCTTCTTACTCTGTGTGGCTGGAAAATTGCTACGTTGGCTGAGTTATACAGCCTTATGCCGTTCAAATGGACCAAGGGCACATATTTACGTAGACTGTTGCATTCAGGAGACCGTTCGCGAAGTTTAGTGACAATTTGCAGTCCTCGGGAGTAAATGTCGGGACTAAATGTCGGGTTAGGGGACTAAAATAGGGAGTAATTGCAATCTAGGGGAGTAGAAGCTGCAATTACTCCCCGTTTTACTCCTTTTTTTCTTAGAGTGTAGACGGAAGCCGAGACAACAGCCTCCGTGAAGCGTGTGAATTTAATTTCATTTATTTTATTTTTTTTATTTTTTTCAATTTTGACCAAGGCCTTCGCCCGGGAGGAAGAGTATAACCCCACGAAAATGTTTGTTTCATTTCAACGATATCGACATCCCTTCAACAACCACCGCTCCTTCCTCTCGCATCCTCGGAAATTATTCTACAACGAGTTGAACAACGTTTTATCATACCCCCACCTTTTCGTTTCTTTTTCAACAAATTGCTCCCGTCAATCCTTCGTATCTTTGATCTTTAATCAGTTCGTGTACGTTAGTATAATAATTTAACTAATAAATTATAATATATTATATATACCAGTCAACCCTCGATTTCTAAACGGTTAACCTCCCTGGAAACATCGTTCATAAATCGAGGACTCGGACTGTACATACAATATAGCTATTAAAATAGTTATGTATTATGTAATTATAATACGTATACATTACTATACCGGGTGTTTGTCCAATGATCGCCTACAAGATGCGCACCGCGTGAATGACCGGGAGGCGCTCATTATTTAAATAAAAGTTCAAATGAGTTTCGTGAAAAAAGCTAACTTCTAAAGCAGGGCGCCGTCGGCATTAAAATGGGTACTACCCCTTTTGGGACCTTCAGTGGACACCTTTTAGAGAAAAATCTGCCACCGAAGCGGGTCATTTGTTGCAGTAATTAATTGGTTTCGGTTTACGCATTTTTGTCGCGGCTGGTCGCGGCGAAGCGCAAAAGGACGTAATTCATTGGTGTAATTCATTGGTGTAAGGGCGTAATTCATTGGTGGACATGTGCGTGAAAGAGCGTCCTTTTGCGCTTCACCGCGACCAGCCGCGACAAAAATATGTAAACCGAAACCCATTAATTACTGTAACAAATGACCCGCTTCGGTGGCAGATTTTTCTCTAAAAGGTATCTACTGAAGGTACCAGAAGTGCTAGTACCCATTTTAATGCCGACGGCGCCCTGCTTTAGAAGTTAGCTGCTTTCACGAAACTCATTTTAATTTTTATTTAAATAATGAGCGCCTCCCGCTCATTCACGCGGTGCGCATCTTGTAGGCGGTATTGGACAGATACTTGTAAAAAAGAAAGTTATTCGATTGGTGCACCGGTTCGCGAATTATTTAGCCCGGGGATTTAACTGAAACACCCGGTATATATTATATGCATACATACATTATGTATGTATGTATATAACGGGATGTATTTTTGCTCAATTAAAATTTTCGAACGGATTTTTCGTCTTTCAATTCTAAGCGAAAAATAAATAAAAACAAATAAATGCCCGAATTCTGTTGTTCGGGAACGCGCACACCGTGTAAATTGTTCGGCGTGCCCTTACGAACGAAAGAACCATGCCAGAGCCCTGCACGGACCAACTTTTCCGGGCCTGACTCGGGCCTTCATATTTTTATGCAGGCCCGGTGGCCCAGTGAGTAGAGTCCGGCGCGGCACGGCGTCTAAGCGAATAGAGCCCGGCCCGGTTACTCGGCGAGTAGATCCCGGCCTAGTATTTCCAGCTGTGACGTTCGCGTTTCTGGCGCTTATCAAACAAATTTATAAGTAAATTTTATAAGAAGAGAAGACAAGGCCACAAACATGCAAGTGCTGGCGGTTTAACACCGTAACAGCACGAGACCAAATTAAGTCCTGAACGCACGCGGGCATGGGCGTTATCGTTCCACTATCAAGTTTTTGCGGAGGTAGAGGATGCTGTCGACAAACTCCTTCTCCCAGTCCCTAACCCTGTGTGCAGTGTGATTTGCTTGTCTTTGCAAATATAGGGTGTTCAAAATTAAGCTTTCACGAGCGCTACGCAAACACAGTGATGACAGGAAATAGGATGATAACTTTACGCTACTTGTGTAAGAAACAGGTGCTGCTAATTATGTAGCACCTGTTTCTTACTCAAGGAACAGAAAAAATAGCACCAGTTTTCTTCGCCTTCTTCGCCTATTTATAAAGTGCTAGTGAAAGCTTAATTTTGAACACCCTGTATATGCACAGGAATGACGCAAGCCCGTGATGATATGAACTAATAGTCCTCCATTGTGTGGAATTAGCTGTGTGACCCGGCCGAGCCTGACTCTCGGAAACATGTTTGTCGGCCCGGCCCGCGGTTGTGGCGTATTTTGACGTCCCGGGCCCGGCCCGGAGCACATAGCCAATAACAAGCCCGGCCCGGGCCCATGCAGGGCTCTAAACCATGCGAATAAGATTCACACGCAATAGCTGCACATTCCTGATGTGAATCTTACTTCTGTACGCTACGGTACTTCTGTACGCTATAGGGTAAGGTGGGGCAAGATGAGACACGGGGCAAGACGCGACATTTTTTGCCTCACGCCGCCTGTCTCAGAGACGCGTTGCTCCATGTGCTTGAAACTTTATTCATAGGTGGCTCTGCATGTCCGCTTTGTTGCACGTGAGAATTGTCCGGATTGGTGTATGCGTTGAAGAGAGAGAGAGAAAAAAAAAAATCGGTTACTTCAGCCTGCAACGTAAAGACCCGCCAAAAAGGCGCGATTTTCTGCATTCCTTTTTCTTGTTATCTGTGCAGCAGCGTTTCGCAGGCTTATTCTGTCAATGCAATTGCAAGACCACATCCTATTTCTGTATTCATTCATCTTGATATATGCAAAATATGGGCACTCTTGGTTATCCGCGGTGTTGAACAGAAAAAAATAATGCATCCGATGATATGCACGGGGCAAGACGCGACAACTTAATGCAATTTAAATGTAATGCAATTTAAATTTAATGTAATTTAGAAACTGATAAGTCATCTATTGGGTGTCTTTATGCTTGTTCCTCAGAGATTCCTTTTTTTTTTTTTTATATTGCCTAGGATTTTCCAGCTAATTTTCCAGTGTCCTAGGATGTTTCCAGCAAAGCAGAAGCGCACTCAGAAGCGAGCGACCAGCGACACATCAGACTGGCGGCGGTGCCTTGTTTGCCAAGGACGGTGGAGGGAAATAGCACCGGGATCTGTGTGGTTTTATTGCACATCATGTAGGCGGTGGGCTCAAGGGGGCTGTGTTGGTTCTTAAATTACAAAAACTAATTTGTATAGTTCATTAAAACGGCGTGTCTCATCTTGCCCCACGCGATGTCTCGTCTTGCCCCGAGGGTTGGGGCAAGATGAGACAATCTGCATTTTTGAATTTCTTGTTCCGTGTTTATTTTAGAACAGGCTACGTCTGTTCTGATTTATAGATCAGAAGCTCCAGACCTCTGAGAATGTGCCTATGGCAAGTTTTTTGTTTTTTTTTTTAGCACGAAAAATAAAAATTCCATATTCAATTGCAAATTTGTCTCATCTTGCCCCACCTTCCCCTATGCCTATAGAAACACGTATAGGCCCGAGAAACTTCAGTGGCCGTCATTTTCGAAACTTTTGCCACACGCACCATATACCAAACTTCGGCATCTTTAGTGTCTGCGGAATTTCGGAAACCGATGAACGGCGAGCATTTTTCGGCCAATGAAGAAAATGTGGGAATCAAGGCAACTTCGCGGCTGGATAAAAATGGAAACACGACTATATTTGCTCCGCGAGACTTCATGCGCTGCGTGAAGTTCAGGACCCTCCTGACGCACTGTCCCACGCACGCAAAACCGGTCCGTGTGGTGAAATTTTACGCACCATTTCACGCAGTGAACTACGCACATCTTCAAATTATCGATATTCCAGAGCAAGCGTTAAATCTATCACTTGATCCTATACAGGGTGTTTCACCCAACGTGTAAAAAAATCGTATTAGAAAGTCTACGTCTAAAAAACATGGGGTCAACACTATCTCAGGGGAGCTTTTGCCATAACTTCCGAGCACTTTTACCGATTTTAGGTCGCGAGAAAAAAAAATTTTCTGAACTAAACTCCAAAATTTACCAAGTCAGCCTCACGTATTTTTTGCCAGCAGGCATTTACTCTTTGATTTGTTGGATTTGTCCCATACTGTTGTAACATAGTACATCCCACATTACAATGGTAATAGCTCGAAAAGAAAGAAAGAAGGAAAGAAAAGCGAAAGCCGTTGTTTCGAGGCGCGCAAATTGTCGGCCGAGCTCCGGAAGAAAACGACCCTCCCCACTCTTCCTGTTTCCTTCTCACTTTTGTTTCAGATAACTTTGCGTTGTAAGCCTGCTGCAGTCATCAGTAGAAGCATGGAGAAGGAGAAGTGAAAGGGCACTTCCATGACCTCCTCGCATCGCTTCTTTCGGAGGTCTGAGCGCGGCCGACAATATGCGGACCTCGAAACAACGACTTTCGCTTTTCAGCTATTATTATTGTAGTACAGAATGTATTTTGCAATGAAATGGGGTAAAGCTGACATGCGCTTTCAGTTTCTCGCAAAAACAAATACGTGAGGTTGGCTTGGCAAACTTCGGAGTTAAATTCAGAAAACTCAATTTCGCGCGATTTAAAATTGATAAAAGTGCTCGGAAGTCACGGCAAACGCTCCCCTGAGATATATGTCGTTGACCCTATACAATTTCAAGACACGTAGATTTTCTAATATATATTTTTTTTAACATGCCAAGTGAAACATATGCGTATAATTATAGTTGGGAGTAGATTTACGCCTTGATTCGTCACGAGCTCCCGCGCGAAGGCTAATCCGATATTTTTATCTAGAATAATATCTTAAAGTGCCGATACGTGGCGTTCGCACCGCGCTAACGTGAAAAATAACAATAGCGCGCTCCAGAGTCCAGAACGACTATAATGTTAGTGGGATATCTCTCCTCAACCTGTCCCTTCTGGAAAATACTGTTTTGCAGCTTGATAAATCACACGAGGTGGTGGTACTGCTGAAAGAGCTCACCGTTGTCGACCTCACAGAGGTGATGGGCAACATCACGACTAACGCTATGGGGGAATGTGCGTCCTGGGCAGACTTCTATAAGGGAACTGTGCCGACGTATGTCGAACAGCGTCTGAGGAAAACTCAGGAAAAACCCCAGGCAGCACAGTCGGCACCGGGATTCGAACCTGGGTACCTCCCCGTCTCGACGCGACGTTTGAGCGGGCTTCCGTCAACCTCCGCCAATGAACTCTAGTTGTTACGTTTCGTACTTCCGCTAATTAAGCGATAAATCGTGAAAACATCTTGTCGAATGACTGGCGACGTAAGGGATCATAAATGTCAATGCAGCAGCATTCCCAATCCCTTACCCTCTCCACAATTGTCTACATAAAAAAAAAAAAACTATTACTTCCTGCCCTTGCCTCAGAGTGTGACTACAAAACTTAATACGAATGCTATGCACTTACCATTCGTGGAGGTAGTGGAAGCACTACTGAAGCCTCACAATGCCCAGTTGTTGCGCATTCCCGATTAAAGTGTGGCAGTTGATGATCCCATCCACTGATGCCTTTTGATCAATTGTCATTCTTTAATAGTGGAAGAACAGTGCACACTGTGCACAACTGGGAATGCAAGAGGTCAACTGACCCCCAACCAGTTTCGCGATGCAAAAATTGTGGTGGAAATTCTGCCAGTCGTGTGTATGTATTGCAGCGTATAATCCAGCAAATATTTGTACAGCACCAGGGCAATGGCACTTCTTATAGGTGTAGGCAGTTGCGCAGCCAGGACAATATTTTGGGAGGGGTTCTATGGGAGATTTACATGGGGAGGAGGAGGAGGAGGAGGAGGAGTTCACCCCCTTTTTCCTTTTCTCAAATGCACTACAAATTATAGAGTTGGGGGGGGGGGGGGGGTTGATGATCCGAAGCTTCCCTGGTTATGGCTTTGGGCATAGGTGTTTTGTCTGCTGCCTTTCCGTAGTCTCATTCGACAACGGCACTCGGCACATACCACAGGTGTGTCAAGGAGGGATTTTACTCCTCTTACATTGACAACCCTACCAGAGAGAGCATTGTATACGCCATCATTACAGGCAATCCAGCAGGTGCAACAGTAGCTCCACTACGCAGACGCCAGATCACACCACTTTGGGTTTCTAGGGGATTGTTGTCTGCACCGCTAAGACCAGAGGACTTAGAGGTAAAATATGAAAAGGCTAAAACGTAACACGTAGGCAGTATGTGAAATAGTGCCGGAAAGTATCCGGATAGGAAAGATTGGCTTTCTAGCAGGATATAAACCTGGTTCGTACATTAGATGCATGTTGCCTTCACCAACGATATCCCCGACACATGGATATGCCGATGTGCACAACCTCCATAATACAGCGTACATTCTCTAGGTGAAAAGAGAGTAAACAGAAACTTAGTCAGTGCAGAAAGTCAAGCAAGTCAGTCAGAGTCGATGTTGAAAACGGGCATGTAAAACGAAGACTTCAAGAGCTTGAGCGTGTCTGTGTGTGCTGTCATTCATCGCTCTGCATGATTGTCAACATGGAAAGGGAAACTTATTGTGATGTGTAACCGTTGTATTGTCACTGTAAGATATTTTAGATACTTTGTCCCCTTTTGTCACACACACCTTTTATTTGTTTAAGGAGGGAAGATACGGTGGGGCCAATCGACGCCCAACATCCTTCACACTTGATGCTCAACCAGATGCTTAATGGTACACGAGTTCCAGCAAAATTACGCACTTCAAACGTGGACAATGTTTGCGTGCCACACAGGAAGGTTTCTGTGCTGTTACCAGTGCAAGGAAGTCATGCAGACTTGAAATCTTCCGAACACCCATCTTCCTTGTGAGGTTCCTCTTGTAATTGTTTGTCCTGCAGTATTTCTAACATGTTATCACCTTCCAACGGCATTCTAAAAGTAGCCTGTGTGCCGTTAACATGACTGGCTACAGCAGAAGTCGTTACACAGAAGTCGTGAGTGCTACAAACTGTATGCAGAAAGTCTGTACGCAGAATAATTGTTCTGGTTTATAAACAAGGGTGGAAGATGGGTACATTTTCATCCTGAGTGGTTCTTCCTTTTGTGACATGAAAGGACATGTGGTTCCTTTGAGGACACAACTCAACTCAAGGACTGAAATTTCGTTAAGATCACACGAGAAGTACAATACTGTGAGAGGCAGCTTGACTAGGTATTATATTTTAGGACGTCTGGCTATACAGAACCAGGTATGACTGTGGGCTCACAATAGTGGCTATAGCTCAAGCATGCAATGAACGATGGTCGTCTAAGATCGTTCTTCAGATGCCTCTTGCACATCTGCGCATCTTATCCAACCAAGCTGCACTTAAATCCATCTTATCTATCAGAAAATATGGAAGACGTTTGGTCTGACTTTTTTCGGGTTGAACGCCTTTCCCAGATTCGTCGTGAGGGAAAAAAATTGGGGTCTATTTTTAAATCTGTAATTTGGGGTGAAACCGAGGCTATTGATGCATTCGGGCCATCATCAGGTTATTTTTCTTTCTTTCTGTCCGGCAAACGACCCGCAGCTAAAGTGCATATATTGGTCAAACCTGCATACCTCACACGATTTACAACAGCAAGCACCACATCTACTAACATAAAGTGTGCTTCGATGGTCTACTGTCGCACTCAAGTAATATTTCCATCAGGCATGCGTACTAAATAGTGCACGTGACACCATTTGATGTGCGATTAGAATTCGGGGAGAAATCGGGTTTAACCCCAAATTGGCCCTAACCAGATTTGGGAGGGAATAATCGGCGGAATTGGGTTTAACCCAAAAAAATGTCAGACCCTAGATATATATGGAACAAGGCAAAAACAGAATGGTGAGGATCACTTGTGTGCAGTGTTGTACGTATCGCCGTTACAAGTAACGCCGTTACAGTAATCGATACTTTTTCGGTATCGGAGTGCGTATCGCGATACTTTCTCAAGTCGGTATCGGAAAAGTATTTCCGTTACAAATTTATGGTAAGGCGATCTCCGTATCGTTACCGATACAGATACTTTTAAGAGCCCCACGCTTACTTCACCGACCATATTTCTCACTCTTATTCATTGACAATGGTCCGCCTAGCCCTCGACAAGAAGCTTTACCACAAGTAACCGGAATTATGGAATTATACCAAACACGTGTTCACCGTTTTTCTTTGAAACTGAGGGAAATAACCACGCTGTGTTCAACAAAAGAGTTGAGGTCAACGAACAGAGGTTCAAGACTTTGACAGTGCGCTCTCGCACTGAGTCACGCTCACATATGCTGTGGCATTGTTAACTTCGGATAGGATTCCTTGGTCATTGGATTCCCACGGTACGTGTAGGCCCGACACTAACGTAATTGTCACACTGGCCTCTGTCAGCTGCCGGAGAGACCGCGGCAGAAAACGATTTCAAGAACCGGCTATTGATAAAAGTCAAGCCTAACGTTTCCGAGCTATATATGAAATACGCTGTCTTTTCACCGCAAAACTGTTCACGTAAGCGATATTTCTATGTTGCGTCATCTCCGTATTTCAAACGAAAGTATCGCCCAATGTATCGCGTTACTTTTTTTAGTAACGGTAGCGGTAATCCGTTACTTTAAAAAAGAAGTATCGGTATCGCGATACCATATTTCGGTAACGGGTACAACACTGCTTCTGTGTTTCCCTCAGTGACTCCGTCAGTGACATCAGCAAAGATCACCTACGCTCGTAGTGTCTGGATGGTTTGAAATGAAACTTTAGATTGGAATCCCACAATCAACGGAGATGTAATAGAATAAAACACCAGTTCTATGTACAGGAAGGCAGGACAAGAGACCTCTCTGCAGGGAAAACTGCCAGGCACAGAACAGCCATCGTTAGCAAAAACCCGCGCAAAACCATAATTAAGATGTGAAACGACAAACTTTCTTTCCACACATGCTCTTTTTTTATGCCTCATTGGTTTCCATTAGTTTTACAACAGTGTCTTCACAGAATGAGATGAAAGACAGAGAATCCACCTGAGCAGCAGAAGCTACTCCGTACTATAGAAACTGCTGTCATATGAAACATCACCAATAACACGGGCGAGAGCAAAGAACCTCTTGGCGCGTGATGGCCCTCTAATGCCGGGTCATATTTGCACACGGTGTTGGTATGTATGTTCAGAGGCTGCAAACTCGTACCAAAAAGTGAAGCGCGGTTGTTAATCCACTTTGGAGGCACAGTGTACTAATTAGGCCACGGACAAGGAAGACATACAGCAGGCGCTCGAGATTATCCGAAGCATCGGGATGAGCAGTTGGGCTAGTTGGTGTTGTTGCATACGAAACAGAGCATAATGAACACAGGAAAAAAGAGAAGACTTCGCAGGACAGAAAGGTGGAGAGGTCCTTTATCCCACAATGAATCAAAACACACTTCGTTGCAGGCAGTTCATGAGAATTTGGACTGATACAATAAGAGATTAGAACGAGTGAATGTTGACAGTGCTTTTTGCTTAGCGAGCCACTGTGAGTACGTAAGCAAGCCATCACTCTTTAACAGAGTATTGCCTCTTGCGACAATACGGTTTGAAAGGGCATGTAGCTCGTGGGAGGGTCTCTCATTGCTCTGCCTTATGTTGTCGCATTATGAAGAAGCACCTTCAGTTGCTGGTGCACACCTGTTGCCTTTCCTGTTCCCGTCTCCATTAGCGCTTGATGCCTTTGAGATGAAATACACATTCTCGAACTTGATTTCTCCAGGAAATGTTAGCATTATTTCACAACCCCTTTTTAAAAATGAACAGTCTGCGTTCCCTGGCGGTTTTCTCGGCACCAAGTTGATGTACGTCTCTGCAAACAGGTTCACGTGTGTACATTTAGCAAGATCACTCCACAATCTTCTCCAGTTGCTTTTTCATTTATTTGGCGCAGACCTTCCAAACTAAGACAAACCAAGTCTTTCATGTACACAGCATCCAGAGCACCTTTGCGTCTTGACAGCTCCAAATTTGTTTTCTCGCTTTCTTCGAACAGGAGGGATGATATTAAAAGTGGAAAGTTACTATAACTGATAAATGCTGTTCATAATATGCACTTCGAGCAACATTACAGCATGTACCATGAATCGACTTGGTTGTTATAAATACAATTCCTCCATATTTCAACGTAAGACTATTCTAAAAAGCAGACATGTCCCAAGGAGCTCACCCAATGTAGAAAGCAAGATAACGAAGCCACAGTACAAGGTATTCAGGATGGAACAATTCTTGCTGCGAGAAAAGACCGATTCAAAAGTGAATTAACCTAGCATCGGCGGGGTTCTGTTCAACGGGACAGTACGGACATTTTAGCTTGGAACCACTCGCCAGCTTATGAAGTGCGTCTCGAGAAATCACGTGGCCACAGACGAGCCGCATGGGTGGGTTGGCGTCGGTACTCTGCTGGCGCAGGATCGGACAAGCGAACACAGAGTGGAACTGGCGTCCCAGACGGATCTCTATCGGCAGTTCATCGCGAGAGCTCCACACTCCTGCCACCTGTCGCTGGACCATCACCTGCTTGATATTGAGAAGGGCAGGCAGGGCACGGCTGCCTGCTTCGAGGCACACTGCCAAGGGGCTCTCGACAGAGAGACCCAACCTCGCGCACGCGTCCCTCGTGAACGCCTCACAGGCCTCGGCCCAGCGTGCGGGTTCCAGAAGAGACGCGTAGGGCGATCGTTCCAGACCAGCACCTCCCGCCGTAGGGCCTCCGCCCCGCAGGAAAGCCAGGCTGCCCATGAGAGCTTGAAAATCCCGCTCGTGCGCACGTGCGAGTGGGGCGAGGTGCCGGCGTGCATACGCGATGGCTTCGCGTGCCGCGCCACGCTGCAACAGCCCTACGACCTGGAGCCGGTGTAACTGGAAGGGCAGCGCCGACACATTCCCGTCCTGGCTGGGCTGCGGGTCCTGGTGCCGCACGACCCACTCTAGCGCGGGCCCGAGGTCGCGCCGTTTGAGCGCGTCGAGCACGCGGTTGAGCTCGGCGAAGGGTTCCTTGTGGGCAGATTCGAGGCCTGCCTCGCGCGCCAGTTCTTCGGCAATATCGAGGAGGCCCTGCCGTAACAGGTGCTCGGCAATTACCTGGTTCAGGGCTGCCTTTTTTTCGGGGCCCTCAAACACGTCCTCGCTGCTTGTGGCCCAGAAGTCTGGTACAAAGTTCTGTGGTGAGAGACAAAACAGTGAAAGTTGGGTTTCATTCTTCTAATCTTAGTTAATCATCATCATCATCTGAGTGGTAGTGTAGTAAAAAGTGTTTGGTTTTCTGTTTTTGTCTTTTCATGCACTGCAGTTGCTTCCGATTTACACTTCCACTGTTCAAAGTCTGGGTGCTGCCAACATCTATAACTCTTTACTTCATCATCCTACCATTTATATGCCAAGGGTTGTAGCAGTCCGCGGACGACCAGAACTCGCCTACAAGTTTAAGTGAAAATTGAAACGAGTGAATTAGACTAGGCATGTGCTAGATTTTACAAATTTTGAACCTGCTTGTTTATCATGCAAGCAATTACAAGTACATCTCACAGTTGAAACGTGTGTTGTTACTGCGACGTGCTTACACACAGCAATATATATATGGTGTTCCTTCGTATTCATTACAGGCTTTTTTTTTAACAAGGAAAGCTACGACAGCAGCACAGATGTAGTTTTCGCAGGTGGGTTCTACAGCACTAGGGAACTACAAGGAGAAGGGACAAGGCGCAGACTTAGCTGGTGAAGCACGATGATGAAGGGATAGCCTGAGACATGACACAGACAATGCCTGATATACTTGTGTGGGGTCGTCTTCTCCTTCATCCTTAGGTTTCTTCGTTTTCGGGTTTTATGATTTTACAAATTCGGGAGGGAAAAATCGGGTGCTATTTACACACGAGAATTCGGGGAGAAATCGGGCTCTACGATCTCTGTTTGATATGTCACCGGGGAATTTTCGGGTGAGACGAAAGGCATACGAGACGAGCCACTGCTGCGACACTGGGACGAGAAACAAGAATCTTTATATTTCCGCTCGGAACTGGGATAGTGAATGACCGTGGTATTCAAACACTTGCCAGAGCTCCACAAAGGCTCGTCTTTGACTCCTACAGGAGGGGATTATAAAAGGAAGACAAATAAGTTGTCACAAATAGCTCTCTTTGCCGATATGATTTTTTTTTCTCGAAGGTTTGCCGAGAACGACAAGTTGAAGGACCGCAAGGATTTTCGGGTAGATACTTTTGAACTCTTGAAAATTTTTTTTTTGGGGGGGGGAACTATCGTGAAAAATCGGGTTTAACCCACAAACGAAGAACCCTATTCATTCTGTGTCTCAGGGTATTCCTCCATCATGTGACTACAAGATGTCTGATTACACAAAATTCATTAATCAACTCCTTAATCGGGGAATTTTGGGCAAAAGTAAGATTGCAGAGGACTGTTCTCCCACTCTGCTGTCTTGTTTTTGCCCGAAATTCCCAAATTTTACGCGAGTAGTCATCTAGTAGTTACGCACTCTCTTTCAGAGGATGCCCGTCTAGCCATGTATAACACAACTTCAAAAATGACATTACGCTGCTCTCATAGTTTTATAAAAAAAATCTGTAATTGATAAAAATGAACACCTCGCATTTTCTGTATTTATTCCAAATACATTAAGGGACTCCACAGGGCTCTGCACAAAGTGGTGAGCCAAGTCATTTTGGTAGAAAATAAAAAGATCCGAGACAGCGCAACTTATAGAACATAATGTGTACATAAGAACCAATAACAAGCCTGCGTTGAAAACTTAAAATACATATACGTCACATATGGAATATTTAGCTGCGTAATACATAAAGAAATATATCGTAAAAAGTTGAATGTAAATACATTAAATTGTTCAACATAATTACATGTGATAGATATGTATATCGGACACTGCAAGGTTGAAACGACTCCAAACACAGAATTTTCTCCACCAGTTCGGAAATTCTAGTGAGATCATGCACGGAAAGGAACAGTGGCATGACGAATGCTTCATCATACACAGAAGGGTGATGAACCTGTCAGCACGGTTTGGTGCAGGTTCTACTTGGTTAATTGGGTGGTACGCATGTGCACTAATTTTGAATTAATGTACACGAGAGAAGATATATGAAGAAAGTATCCAAATGTAAATGCAAAAAATGTTCTCGCGATGGTTGATATGAAGACTGTTGATCCACTTTGAAATGTCCGAAAGTTAAAGAGATTGAGAAACCATCTCTAACATGTGTTTAACGTACTGTTTATAATGTTGTAGCCAATATATTCAATACACAAATCCATAGTTGTATCCTGAGTAAGCTGCTTCTTTGATAACATCTACATAAAAAAACACTTTTCAAGGCTCAAGAGACTGAGGAAGACATCAAACAGGGAATTTTTCTGCAGAGGAGCTGACAGCTACCCTCAGCAGGTACGCCTCGCACATTCCCGTGAACAGCTTAGTTTTCTACGATAATACATATTGTGTTTGTGGGGACTAAGGAAAAAGGTGGTCCTGTCACACAGCCAGATTTTGGTATGCAATAAATTCCAAATGCGAGAGCAGGTCAGCATAGGACTTTGCTCGACATATTCGGGAGGCAAACTCCTGCATGATTAATCGTTTCACGACCAGAATTGAAGCTAGCATGCAGGTCACC
Organism: Ornithodoros turicata; assembly: GCF_037126465.1. Lineage (NCBI taxonomy): Eukaryota > Metazoa > Arthropoda > Arachnida > Ixodida > Argasidae > Ornithodoros > Ornithodoros turicata. The sequence continues at coordinate 6,077,911 of NC_088201.1, forward strand.
GGTAGAAGAAGCTGATTGTGCTCCATGCAGATTACCCGTCCCAAACCTGTGCCGAAAGTTGTCAAAGGTTTCTTGCATTTCAGACACTCAACAAAACTGGCCTGTAGTTAGAAAGGTCACTATTGTGCAATTGGAGAGGCATCTGCCCTTTATAGTACAGCTTCTGTGGGTGCATGCTTACGCAGCTTTCAGGAAACAACAGGTAGGGCAGAAAATGCAGTGGGCTTAGCACAGTAGCTACCCTTTCGTTTCACGTGTTAGCTAATTGTACCTTGTCGGTACTGAGGTACTTTCCCCCCCCCGATTCCTACTGCACTGTTACTGAATTTTGGATCTCATTCTGGTATGCAGTGTTTCTTTATTTCTGTACCTAGAAAAGTCCACCTACTACATTACAAGAGTACATTTAATGTTTTCTTATCATCAAATAAGCGCGGTATATTAAATATTACGGAACTCATCTGGCTACAGGCGGACGTTATGATGCTGGTAAGGATACTGAGATAAATTTGTTATTTTTGCCAGCACTCAAATATCAAATGCACTGGGCAAGAAAACGGGAAAAGGCTCAGGGTTACTGTATACCAACAGCTTTCCAATGGTGCAAACTTCAGTTAGGCATACAAATACACCGCACAAAGATATCTGTTTTTCCATTCATCGTTCACAAGACCCAAATAATTTAAGCATTCACGGTACTTAATCATTTTCTTTTTGTTTGATTCTCATGGAAGAATCTAACAAATTACGTGAAAATACGCCCCATAATTACCTTTCTAAAGCTGGAGCAAGTAATACTGAAAATGAGTGGGGGTTTGGCACCCATCCTTTATGTAATTTGTTATAGCTTCGCTAGCTCACTGCACCCATCATCATATATGGGCACACGGAACAGATGTTCCCGTTTACGCTAGCAGACGTGATCCTATAGTCAACGAAGATACACGAAGATTACCAGATCGTATTTACAAGCAATATGCAGAGTTCAGGTTCCCTCAACACAGCTTGAGAGTCAGACCGACTGTCACTCAAAAATCATCACACTAGGACTAGGCAGGTTCTGAAACTCGCTGCCGGCTCACCTTGTCAATCGCCTTTCCTACTTTTGATACCGTGCCATGAAGATCGCGATGCTCCGCAGCGATGGCACTGGTCACATCACGGATTTTCTGAGCGCACTGTGTAAGTGCAAGCGAAAGTTTGTGCGTTGCTCGAACATCAATCTCCGGGGACTCTGCGTTCACCGACAGGGAAGTTATTACTGTTGCTAAATATGCTGTGCCTACGTTGTGATGCTTACCTTCTCCTAGCTGGCGATTTAAATCCTGTACGTGATCCATGAGCTCCGTTAGTGAATTTCTTGTATGCTCCTGGAGCGCTCCAAATTTGCTCAACACTTTGTCCACTTCGCGTTCTACGGCTACACATGACTCCATTGCGCAGCTGGTATACTCGGACCCTAAAAGTTACAAACTAGACGACTCCCAGCGATATAAAATGCTTAAAGCATGTCTTTCCTCGTATATCAGTCGGTAAATCAGAAAAGACCATCCAGCAACAAAACAGGTTGTACTGCAAAGTCACTCAGATTGTATTCTCACCAGCTGTTATGACGATGGCGATTACAGAACGAGCCACGAGCCGAGCGAGCCACGCAGCTGTTCGAGATGTGCATCACATCTCGTGGTGCTCCACGACAACGGACAATATAATGAACAAAATATGTATTGTTCCACATAAATACAATAAAACCCCATTCATACTTAGATCTCGCTTTTGCCGCATTCTTTCATATTGTGCAACGAACGCTACCGCTACAAAGTCCACCAACAATGTGGCCTGCGCGCGCGCCTTGGTCTCCTCTGCTTTCATTTTGTGCGTTCAAAAACACGGCGCGTATCATTTAATTTGATCGTTACATAATGAACGAGACAACACTTTACCGTTTCAGCGTGCCTAGAATACAATCGGCATTCAAGGTCGGCCAAAGGCTGTCAGTTGAGCCTGTCCAGCAAGTTTATAAGGAATGAAACGATAGCAACCCAAGTCTTCGCTCAAACGACAAAGGTAAGAATGTATTTAATACACAAAAACACACATGACCGTGATTGGACGTCACATTCGTTAAACCGTGTAAATTACGCAAGGTGACCCGTGACCCTCGTCGGAATGAAAGTTTCAGTCGTCACCTTACAGATGGGGAAAGTGAAACAAGTGGAATGAGGGAGGGGCTGCGTTGGGTCGCACCTGTTACACGATATTGCAAAAGAATAGGGTTTACGCGCACGTATGTCACCGAAACGTCGCAGAATTGTGTTTTATACATAAACTAAATGAATACACTCACTAATAGATACTTACCTGCGGAATAATTGACAACAAAGCCAACTTTCCGTTCAGCAGTGCCTATTGCGCTTGCATAGCAGCGCTCGGGAGAGGAGGCGGGAGAGGGGAGACGTTTGCAGATGTTTGATCATGGCAGGCAAAAGCAATTTGCTTTGCCCGAATTCATTGTGGAAACAATATGTAACAATTTTTCTCGATATTGACTCAAAAAAACAAACATTTGTGTGTGTAACACAATTATTAACACATTTGGCAGTGGAAAATCAAACAGGTGTTTGAGTTTCCACAGCACGAAGGGGGGGAAAAATGCTCAAAGAGTCAACAGTTTGCCATATTAGTGAACTGGGTTTGAACGATGACTGGTGACAACACCTGTTGTCGGTTGGGGTCGACGTAGCTTTAGAACTTTGGGGTAACTCAGAGAGAACGGAAACGTAAAGAGAAAAGTTGGCAACTGTTTTCCCAACTTTTCTCTTTGAAAACTCAAAGGTGAGAAATGAGAGCAGGATACAACTGAAAGGTTGAACATAAAGAAACACCTACGACAGGGTCACTGCCTTCAAAGTGTAATCTGACGGCAATGTCCCAACAGCGTCAACGTGTGTTTAGCCAAATTCCCTCATGTGGATGTAGGAATTTGGCTCAAACACATCAGAATGGAACAGATAAACAGGAGCTCACACACAAGTTGAGGCGATGGAGGAGACTTTTATTTCTGGGTGCGAGATGGACTTTGTACAGTGCACTATGTACAGCTCATAACCGAGGTCCAGCCTCAGCAGGGATGCTCTTTCTTGAGGCGATGCTTGAGATGCACCTTGGCGTGTCGCTTTTTCTCGTCACTGCGGGCAAACTTGCGACCACAGATGTCACAGGAGAAAGGCTTTTCACCGGTGTGGGTTCTGATATGCGTGGTGAGATGGTCGGACCTCGAGAAGGAGCGCATACAGATACGGCACTGGAACGGCTTTTGGCCGGTGTGGATTCGGATGTGGCGGGTGAGCTCGTCCGAGCGTGAGAAGCGCCTGTCGCATCCTTCAATGGGACAGGCGTAGGGCCGCTCGTGGACAGGAGTCTTGCTGGGCCGGTTCGGGTATTTCCTGGGCTTCACTGGCACAAGACGGAGAGGTATGGGGCTGTTCTGGTAGGCTTGGCTCAGAATCTCGTGGCCTTTACTTGTTGCCTGGTTGTATTCAGCCAGTGTGGCCGAGGGACCTTCTTCGCGCGGTTCGCCCCACGGCGGGTATTTGGTATCCTCGAAGACTCCGGTGGGTTTGAAGCCATCGAGGGAGCCCACGAAGGAGTCGGGCGCCACGGGGACCGAGGGCTCGAAGAAACCCGGAGGCTCGGGAGGACAGGGCGGCCAGGCCGCCGCAGCGGTGAAGGTGCCGCGATAGGAGAGTCGCGAGCCGCCACTCAGATCTGGCAGGGCTTCGGCTAGAGAGAGGGACGGCGAAGGTGTTAGTCGAGGGAGCCCCCGATAACATGGGAGTGTCAGCTCACCTGAGATCGGGACTGGGTCTGGGATGATGGCATCTGTGGCGAAGAAAGTGATCAACTCGGCCGTCGTAGAAGCCGGGGTGTGGAGCGGGTCATCGCCGGCGACGGCCTCAGGTCCGATCATAGAACTAGGCGCCTTGAACGATTCGAAACTTAGGTTGAATTGTTGATCAGCGCGGGGCAGCGCTTCCAGACCGTCCATGATCATGACGGCTAGCGAGCCCCCATCAATGTGCGGCGTACGCGCTGGGGCCCCCGCTGCCGTATGAATGGGCCCCCGGGCGGGCGCCTGCCTTATTTGGAGAGCCGGAACCGGCGCTAACCAATCGGAGCGTACACCATCCCTGACGCGCGCGTGACGTTGCCTCCATTCACTGCGCCGCCTTCTGACGGTAAAACGGGAGCCCGCGTCGCAGCGCGATGCCCGGTCCCGCAGAAATTCAGTTCGAACCCATGTTCACGTATGCATATGAGCCTACAATAAACATTTTGGGTCCTGGAACCCGACGAAGGGCCCTGCGAGGCCCTGCGGGTCGCAGATCGCCGCCGCAGCCATCGCGCGCTCCATATTTGGTCAACGAGAGTAGCCGAACTTTTCCGAGCGCGACGTCATGTTGACGTAGCCACGCGGCGCATTTACGACGGATCCCCATGACGACGGAGGCCCCGCGCCGTGAAGTCTCCACTCGCTTACGCACCACCTGCTGCCTGCAAGCCGGACAAACGGAGAGACTGGTGTCAGCGAACCTGGGCGTTGGAAGACCTGCCCGTTTAACACACTGTCTCGACGTGTTCGACTCGGCTGTCAACAGGTCGGGGGCCGAAACCCGCGTCCATTGAGAAACAGCTCTGACATCATACGCGCGTTTTACGTCAGAGGCGACGTACGCAGTATTGGATCGATATACTCCTCGTCCGAACTTGCAAGCGCGCTCGGGGCTTGAGCCGCGAGGCCGGGCGAAGGAAAACCGCGCGTGCGCTTCGTGATCGCAATCGCTACCGGCAGAGGTCGCGGCGCCGCCGCGATGGAGGTATACTGGAACGTGGCGAGCGACTGGGAGGCACACTACAGTGGAGGCACAACACATCAGTACACATGCGGCCGCTCGGGCAGATAGTGTGCTAGCAACACGACCCTGTGCTCACTCTTTTTTGCAAACGCAGCACCAAGAAATATCGACGCATGGAGGAGAACCACGGTGCACAGGGCGTCCGCTCGAGCGACACCCTCTACGGACGGTCTTCCCGACGCGACCTCCTCTACCGCGTGCCCTGGGGAAAGCTCGCGGTTGCCGCGGGTGTACTCACGCTCGTGGGCCTGCTGTTCACGGCGCTGGCGGGCTCCCCCCTGAGACCGCGCGCGCCTTTTCACTTTGGCCTGGTGGTTGACGCCGGGTCCAGTCACTCGGAGCTCACCCTTTACAGGTGGGCCCAACCAAAATTCCGCGGCACGGGCCGCGTCGAAGAGGAGTCGCACGTTTCTATGGAGGACGGAATCTCTTCCCTGGGACCCCGAGCTGCGGGAAGCGCGCTGGCCGCCTCCATGGGACCCATCCTGTCTAAGGCTCCCGCCAACACGCCGGTCTACCTGGGGGCCACTGCCGGCATGCGTCTTCTCAATATTTCCAACCCCGACCGTTCCGATGCCCTCTTCCTGAGCATCGAGTGCTCGTTGCGCAACTTCAGTCTTCGCCAGGCCTCCATACTCACCGGCCAGCAGGAAGGGCTCTTTGCCTGGCTGTCTGTCAACTATCTGCTCGATGCCTTCCTGGACGAAACTCCAGAGACATTGGGAGCCCTGGACATGGGCGGTGCCTCGACGCAGATTGCTTTTCAGGCAGACACGCCCAATTCCATCCACCTGAAACTCTACGGCCGAGACTACGGTGTGGCGTCTCGTTCTTACCTCTGCTTCGGTGTCAACGAAGCCATGCGCAGGTTTCTGGCCCGGCTCGTGGAGCAGGGGAACTTTGCGACCACGGTGGAGAGCCCGTGCCACAATGAAGGCCTCAGCTTTAATAGGTCGGCGGATGACCTGTTTGGTAGCCCTTGCACACAAACACGGGCCACCATCCGTTGGCTTCAGAATAATGATGGAAACACGGTGAGTGCTTTCTATGGGATGGTTAGGGATGCTCCTAAGGGTGGCACTCTCATAAAGCCCGTAGACCGGGTGGCTTGACGGCGGAAAGAAAAAGATACATTATATTTATTGTTTATTTTGCTTTTATTATATTTATTATATATTTTGTTTATTCATTATACCCATACTCTTTTCTACTGTTCTCTCCGATACTTCCAAGATGAAATTAAGTTACTGCCAACCAGTATCTCCATTAAGTTAAGAAGTCAACTTCATAATAACGAGAACATGTAACTGAAGAATAATTGCTTTCAATTGGAACCATCCTTTGAAGGTTGCCTCTTGAAAAGTTTGATCTTGATCCTAGTTAAGGACTATTTTAATCAGTTTCTTTGTTAGCTCGTGGCATTTGCAGCGAAGTTTGACAACAACCGAGGTCCTACCTCAACTGAGCGTAGGAACTTAACCTGCTTCACCGGCTCGCTTGCTTCTTAGCCATCTTTACCCGCTTCATTTGTTAGTATGCAACATTTTTTTACCACGTGCCATCTCACACTTGCAGGAAGCATAGTACAGTGTAATTCCTAGTAGTACTTGGGCATGTTTTCATTTTAATTTACGCATTTTAACCTGGCTCCTTCCTTTCTTCTCTCTGGAACACAAACTTGGCAAAAATTTCGCCATGTGTCGTAATTGAAGAGAATCGTTGGGTTCAGTCGCCCTTGAGAGAGCCCAGGAAATGACCCCCCCCCCTCCACTTTATTTTCCGTTCAACCTGCACTATAATGACCCGTCCTTTTGGAGGAGAAAAGTACAAACAGCACGGTGGCAGTCCCACTCAGAACGCCCCCAGATCATGTGGGGTTCGCAACACGCGTGTGACTCCTTTAACGCTGTAGGGGATGCCGTCCGACCGAGCGAAAGTTCTTCCTTCGGCCGTTAGGTCGCGTTCGTAGGGGGAAATAAAATATAAATAAATAAATAGACCAGGCAATGAACTACGGGGTGTGTCAGGCATGGTAGTCTCTGCATTCTGGAGTTTTCCGCGCACATGCGAATACTTCGTAACATTGTAAACTAGTAGCTAAATAAAAAGAAAAGCTACTTTAGCGGAATTCTTTTTTTTTTTTTCAGCGAAAGAAACTTCGCTCGGTGGTATTTATTGCATAAGTCGTTCCTTGCTTTCGTCTTTCTTTGTATCACATGTTACTATTACACGCTCGGCGCGCAAAAAAAAAAAAAAACACATCTGCGCGATCAATTGACTCTGAAAAGTTGCTGGTGAAATGAAAGTAATAAATTTACAGAAATTGTGTATCCAGCATGCGCAGTTAAGTTCTCGATGGGATGGTCGGTAAACGTGTTCGCGTTGAATTAATAGGAGAGCCCGGTCATGGCAACTGGCTTTTCTGACTGTCCAAGAATGCTTCTGTCGCGGTACTTTTTTATCTTTTTTTTTTTTTCATGCACAATTATTTTCTAGACTGCTTTGTTCTTTTCTCTTAAATATGGAGACGAAGTTCGAGATACGGCCGTTCTTCACTAAACTGCTTTCTATCAATGCTGGGTTCTTGGTTCGAGCCAGCACTGTCAACGCCATGCAGTTGTCTGTCTCTCTTCTCTGATCTCCATCTCTTTACGTTTTATCTTAGCCTTTGTTCCACCACCTTTGTTTGTCAGTTCTGCGAGGCTTGTCTGCTTACACGATTATATGCCCCGCTACAGATATTAGTGACGTTTATTTGCATTCGTAAAATGCAGGGTGTTGAAACATGATAAACCAAACGCAGAAGAGACGCAGACGGTCACGTGATTGGTTCCGGTAGGTACAGTACCTTCACGTCGACGTTATACCTTCTAAAAACGATAAAAAATAAGAAAAACAATGTAGGGTACAATTTATTCGCTTTTAGATGCATTACCAAACAGCCCAATTTGCAGTGATCGTCACTAACTACATCTACAGTAGTTTAACTGCACTGGAAAAAATTTCACCGTAAAAAAAACGGGCAAATGCAAGGAAAGTTGCCTGGCAAACATTGGCCGTTTTTTTTTTTCCTTTTTTTTCCTTTTTTTTTACGGTGGCCCCGTATAAGTTGTGCCCGTGAAAACATACTGCATTGGCCAGTAATTCTAACAGGCATACGCCGTGTAGCATTACTGTGCTGTGGTCGTTAAAAAAACTGCATTGGCCAGTAATTTTAACTACTAACTACTTCGCGATGGGGTAGTTTAACTAGTAGTTTACCTACTTTTCAGGGGAGTAGTTAAAACTGCTTTAACTACTGCAATGTATTTTAACTACATCTATAGCTACTTAACGTTGTCCATCAACACCAATCCCTCGTAGTGTTCTCGGACACCTAAATATGAATCACGAGCAATGATAAACTTTGGCTCAAGCCATTGCTACGATCGCCAAACACAAAGCTTGCGGCGGGATTCTTTTTGTGCCTACTCGATAAACTAAGTTGCAGAATGATTTCGCAGCAAATGAGGCTTCACTAGACAAGTAAAGCTTGCGGCAAAATCGGAAGTAGTTGGCGCCTGCAGTACCCTAACTACTGTAGATAACTACTCAAAATAGTAGTTTAACTAGTAGTTGCCACTACATTTCTGCAGGTAGTTGATAACTACTTTTTAACTACAACCAGGTAGTTTAACTACGTGTATTTAACTACTGGACATCACTGCCAATTTGTAACTTCATTTATACACCTTACACACCATTCATCCATCCACAGACAGCACTCCACTCAAGAGCTGCAGGCACAGGGGTGTTTCTCCGCCAGCGGAGAATGTAGTTCGCACACTGAGAGTGTCGCATCCCAGAAGGCGGGGATAAGCCGGTGGATATGTTTTGTTCGCTTTAAAAGCGTGCAAACGTGCTCGAGTATACACATCCGACGAGTGTTTTCGCAACAAGAACAGTCTACGAGCAACAGTTTTGAAGCAATGCGGGCGCACTATGTTGTGGATCGGAGACGTCATGCGCCTGCTTAAACCAATCACGGACGTCTTAAGATTTGTGGGCGGAGTTGACCTGCAGGAGTTAACCCGTCCCGAAGTATATACGTAGTTCCTGTCGCATCACTCAGTCTGAGCCGGAAGTGTGCTCGTACCGGAAGTCGAAGAAGAACTGAGCCAGGAATGAACCTGAACCAAATTTGAACGTAATTTTTTTAGAAAATCCTTCCGCGCCATCGTCAAAGCTGGCAGATATTTTTTCTCCGTAGAACCTGCGTTTAAATTTTAAGTTACACCAAATCATGTTTCGGCTGCTTTTGCGTGTGAAGAATAAACCTGATATGTATCCTCCCTACCTGGAAAAAAAGAAAGAAAAAAAGATACTGTGTAGGCCTACATGAATATTCCATTGTATATTTAAATAAGCATTGGAGCGTCAACGCCCGCGATTTCGCAAACTATAGCTTCTGACAAAGCGGCATCGCTGCCGGAGCTCCGTCAAGCCAACCTCTCTTTTCCCCCATAAACAAACAAACAAACAAACAAGAAAAAAAAAGAAAAAAAGCCAAGCTTTCAGGAATACGTCTGGTCTTGAGACATGAAACACGCTGAGTTCATAAACAAATAGGCGAACAAATCCGATAGACGAGATGTGCCTCAAAATGTGGTCTCCGGATTATAATCGTAGTGGTTTACAGAAAGAAAAAAAAAGAAGAAAAAAGATTACGATTAAATCGAAACTACTTTGTTATGTACCGCTATTGCAATAATTCGTCAGTAGGCATTATGTAAATGGTGCCTCGAAGTCCGATAAACCTACTCGGGCAACTATGATCGTCTAGCAGTGTAGCCAATACGTGATGTCACTGCAAATCGTTTTCACATGATATGTCGTCCCTTTGCCGTTCGCTAAAGCAGTGCGCCTCTTCGCAAATCAGACTCGCGCTCAGCCACACCAATCTCGAATCGGTTCCAAACCTGTGTCCTCAATCAAAAGAAAGAAAGACCGTTCGAGGGTGCCTTCCTGTCCTCGCGTTCGGATGCACTCTACGTAACAACGGACGCTGTTAAATCTAATCTAAGCTATTTCAAAGCTATAGCGCAATTGGCTTATCACGTTTTAGAAACCGTTACACGAACACCTTCTGCTTTCGAACTAACGTAGTTACTCGACCGTTTGCTTCAAAAAATAGAACCTAAAGGCTGTCGAGCCCCGTAGGTTCCAATGGGTCCGTTTTACCTCCGTGAAAAACACGGACAAAAAAAAAAGTTAGTGTGAGACCGGCCTAAAGCTCGCAAAGAATGATTGTCGTCTGCTACGATTCGTCGTTGCAGGCGGTTGCGTTCGCCGGGCAGAGAATGCGATCGCTTCGCGTGGCATATGATTGGCGGGATTTGCATAGTGATGACGTCAGCGCGAGCAACAAGTGAGCCATGGCGAGACATATTCGTGAAGCAGACATGGAAGGTTTTTCTCTTTTCTTTTTTTTTTTTTTTATCATAGCTGGAATAGATTATTCATTCGCGTGAACGTCTACCTTTAACTTAACGCAGATTTTCGCGAAATACTAGTGCATCGTCGCCTTTGCGTACGTAAGGTACTGTAGCGTAGTGGTTCTGCGCAATGCGCGAAGCCCTCTTTTCCTGCTGTCCTCTCTCCATCTGTCCACGTCTGTGCGCCTCTCATAGCCACAGTTGCTGCGCGGCGCTAACGTGCAATTACAAAAAAAAAGAGTTCTATTGTTTGCGCGTGCGCAGAACAATAGAACTCTTTTCCTTACGTACGCAAATGCGATGGCGTACGATGCGCTAAAACTCGCTACTATTTCTATTATTATTACTACTCTACTATTACTCTCTTATTACTACTTACACTCTTAAAAATGAACTTCACCGCGTAGCACGCTCCTAGCCAACCACCATCTCGAATGATATCGTTACCTGCCTTGATTTGTTGAAAACGGGGGGCGTACGCCTTTTTTGTGACACTTGTGCTGTTCATAATTGTCACACAAAAAAGGCGTACGCCCCCCGTTTTCAACAAATCAAGGCAGGTAACGATATTATTCGAGATGGTGGTTGGCTAGGAGCGTGCTACGCGGTGAAGTTCATTTTTAAGAGTGTACTTATTACTATTATTACATACTACCGTTACCTGATCTAGTTCGCTTTTGGTACCTGAAGCTAGTGTATAAAATAATAAATACCGGGGAATATCATGGCACAACAGGGTTTAATTTGTGCCCTAGAAATAACAGGAGTGTACAACGTCTTATTTTCAAACCTTTTCGAGCAAACAATGTTTATGGGAGCCGGTTGCTAGAAAGCTATGGTATCAGATTGTGGAATATGCTGCCATCCGACTTAAAATATGACAAGCATTTTGTGCGCAGCTTACGTCGCTATGCGATGAACAGCTCAACCATTCTTTCATCTTAATTATTTTGCTGTAAAATTGTAGTGTAAGTGTATGTGGATAATATTTTTAATGTCGTTGCACTGCTTCTCAGTGTCTTTCTATCTGACTGTGAATTAATGTTATTGAGGATGAGCTGTGGGAGTCAATACTAGCCTGTGCTAATGACACCCATAATTTCATCCCTAAGCTTTGTATTTAGTCATTTTAATTCCATACTTCAATAAACAAACAAACAAACAAACTAATTACTACTACTATACGTATTACTACTCTTACTATTACTCGCTATTATTTTTTACTAACTCTTTCGAAGGTAGCGCTACGAGGTGCCGTTTTCGGGCGCGCAATAATTGCAACACGACGCGAGAGCGTCGTGGAAGCGCGTTGCTTGGACGAAATTGATAGTGCTATCAGCCGGGAAGTAAACATGGCTCCCAGTGTCGAGCTCGATATCGAACCCTTGTCAAAGCGACCGGGAAGCGAGTCGCTCTCTAATGATTTCCGTTCGGGGCTCCATATATTCCAATGTACCTCCCGCCACCCGTTGCTACGAGACGCCACGAAAAATGAAATCTCCTCCGTGCGCGATGGAATCCTCTAGGTTGACAGGCGTCCTTGTATCGCTTCTCCTCAAGTTTTAGGGGCGCGTTCGCTTCTAATGGAATGTCTGGCGTCCATATGGTTGTCACTTTGCTTTTTTATGTATATATATATATATATATATATATATATATAAGCAGGAAAAATCAGAAGACGACAAAGAGCTTACAGGAAAACACAAAGGGGAGTTTATTAACACATATAGGGATAGGGGTCGACGTTTCGGCAGTCAGCGCTGCCTTCGACGGGACTGGGGTGTTTTCCTGTAAGCTCTTTGTCGTCTTCTGATTTTTCCTGCTTATTTCATTCTCGTGGTCAACCGCCCTCCTAAGCTTCTAATCTATATATATATATATATATATATATATATATATATATATATATATACTGCCTCGCAGCAGTGGAATTGTACCAACTGTGACGACACTTTTGTAACCTTTTAAAAGACCTTGTACATAGATTTTCGTCTCAGTCCCGAAGAAGGCGGAGCTTCCGCCGAAACGTAGACTTCCCCAGACCCTTAGTTTAAATGCCAGCTTAATAAATAACTTCCCCTACTCCCTACTTCAGTCTCTGGTGTCTTTTCTCCCCTATCTATATTCAACATCCTGGTCGTTCGAACCTAAATTTTGTAGCGTATATATATATATATGTCCGGCGAAGGATTAATTTTACACGTTAGAATGCCTATTCAGCCACTTCATTATGGTTTATTCGAGAGTCGTTGCGCTGGACTCGCAGCACCAGCGGATGCTATTATGTGATCGATTTTTCGCGCGATATTTATAGAAGGGCTCTGGATGTCGGCGAAGCGTAACCTTTTACGTTGCACGTGGAGTTATTTAAGTTTCAGAGTGTATGGCTTGTCTGTGTGTGTGTATTGTGTGTGTGTAAGGGGTGTGTGTAAGGGGGTAAGGGGTGTAAGGGGTATCACCGAAAAAACTTGTTCGGCTTATTAATGAGAAATTAAAAACTGCTTCGCGTTGGACGAAAGAGTCGGCCTTTTAGGACCAGATAAAACCTTTTCCCAACGGATGTTATGTGACCCCTAAAACGTAGTTGTATCCGAGCTCGTTACAACTACATGCGGATGTTCTGACGTTGACACATCATGGACGAATCAGAATATATCACATTGACAAAATACGAACAGAATTACAAGGAGAAACAGCTTTAGTAACTCGTATCAAGCTATCGGTGGTCTCACAGAGGAACTTGTTCACTCGTTCAATCGAAGATACCGGGTTCGAATCCATCCGAAGGCGACAGCGATTTCGTGGCAGAGCACAAGGTGCTCCGGTATATGTAGTCTTTATGTTATTTCGATTTCGTCGTCGGTGTTATTTAGCGAGGCTGATTTTAAGGACATTTGTGGTTGTGGAAATGGCCCGGTATGGCATAGCTCATGTTCTTGCGAAGTCACATTATTAGATTGCTCCTGTCAAGGCTCCTCTATTTTGAGACCCCCAGCTCATCGCAAACGCGAGGGGAGATATGGGTCTGGCGTTTCTCTAAGAGCATTTCCTATCGTTTGATAAGATTTGTGTCCGTCGCCCAGACACATCTGAACCCAGCTCACCACTCTGTTGCAGTGTAACGAACAGGAATGAGTAGGAAGTAAATCTTTGGGCTTGCTGGTATACTGCATCATACAACGGCAGAGCTCGAAAATGAGTAGGAAGCTTGTTTCTCCCACAAATTATTCTTGAACTGTGGAATTCAATTGTATCGACTAAAGGAGTATTAACGCGTCTTCCGTTATTTTAATTGTCACTGTTGGAAACTCTCTACCAGTGATGGCCAGTAGTTAAACTACCTGATTGTAGTTAAAAAGTAGTTATCAACTACTTGCAAAAATGTAGTGGCAACTACTAGTTAAACTACTATTTTGAATACTTAACTACAGTAGTTAGGTTACTGCAGGCGTCAACTACTTCCGATTTTGCCGCAAGCTTTACGGCACGATTGTGCTTCCGACTTTTACCTTGTGCTACTTGTTTCATGAGGACGGAGATGCAGAGCAATTGTGCCGTGCATGTGTAGTAAATCTTCACTTTTATCACTGCTTGTGATTCATATTTAGGTGTCCAAGAACACTATAGAATGGGATTGGTGTTGATGGACAACGCTAAGTAGTTAGAGACGTAGTTAAAATACATTGTAGTAGTTAAAGAAGTAGTTTTAACTACTTCGCCTGAAAAGTAGTTGTAACTACTGGTTAAACTACTCCACCGTGAAGTAGTTAGTAGTTATAAAGTACTGTAGAAGTAGTTAGTGGCCATCACTGCTCTCTACACGCCTCCATCAGTTGATACATCAATCGACACTTCTATATGACTATCTATCGGCTTCTATCTATGGCTTCTATCGGCTATAATGTCGACAGCCAACACGAGGCATAAGACGTCTGCTGAACTTCAAGCTCAACAAAACTCTACGGCCGAGTGGATACAACATCCGCTCGTTGCTGGTATACAGTCAAACTCCTTTATAGCGAACACCTTTTTAACGAAAATACCACTACAGCAAATTTTTTTGCGGTCCCGCTGGAGCCCTATAGGTCCAATAATGGACATCCTTTTTAACGAACATGCCTTTACTGCGATTTTTTTTTTTTTTTTTTGCTGCCCCCTGAGTTTCGTTGTAAAGGAGTTTGACTGTACTTCCGAGGTCGTTCTAAATACTGTGGCTGTTCGAATCTTACCACCGTGTCTTCCCCGCATGGGTTTCACACTCAAGTCTGCCCTGGACGCATACTTAACCCCCTCGCCATCTGTCCACGTCTATGCTCATAGCCACAATTGCTACGCGGTGCTAATGCGAACATGTCAAACAGCGCGACGTTGATAAGAAATGGTGTTAATGGAAAAAAAAAAGGAAGAAGAAGAAGAAAGACAAAATGGTGGTGAAAAGTTTGTAAGCCACGTGAACGACGGCGGTGTCATTCGCAGGTTGCGAAAGCTTTTTGGGCGAGGCTTCGTCAACGCGGATAAGAGCGTTTACCCGTTCAAAAAGACGCCTTCGGCAAAATAGACAGGAATTACGTGGCAACTCCGCGTTAATATCCTAATAAGAATTCACGCTCTTTATCGATGGCGTCATAAACAAAAAAGTATAAGCGTCATAATTAAACTCGTGGCTCCGATGAGGAGGTAAACCTTATTCCTTTCGCCAAATTTATGGTCGCTCTTATAGCAGTCGCCGAAGTTGGCCGACGTGTTGGCTAGAAGCAACTGTATGTGGTGTCGGAGGATGGCAGGATCGAAGCAGCCTCGTTCAAAGTTGCGGTTGGTTAGCTAGCGCGTGGATGTGCAATATGTGTGGTGTGTAATTAAAGGCCACGTACTTGTCAGACGCGGAAACCTATATGGCGCGTTGTAATTTTAATAATAATATAGGCGTTGCGATTTTCCGTGGCTGTCGACTATAGTCTGCATCGGCACAGACCGGGGCCCGCTTGCACGAAGCTGTTTGAGTGAAATACTCAACGAGTTTCTCGCTCAGTGCACATTGGGTGCACTAATGCTTGAGAGAAAGACTCGTTGAGTGTGAGAGAACTGATGTTCTGAGGCAGGAACAACATAGAAAGGGCAAATATATACAAGCCTCACTCGTTGAGTGTTTTACTCGAAGAGTTCCGTGCAAGCGGAGCCAGGTGCGAACGACCCTCAACGTGTCGACACCTCCGATTGCCCTGACCATGTGTATAGCATGAGGTCCTAGACCAGATCCCCCCCGTCAATCCTGGATCAGCCCCTCACAGCGCTTACCGTGGTCTTGTATCTCCCGCTAAGCATCATACGGTGCATAACCGTAAGTATTAGTGGCAACTGCTTAGTTGCCATTTCTCGGTGTGTAGGTTGTTGTTTGAAATGTACCTAGTACATTAACGAGCAAAGTGCTTACGCGTTCTTGTTCACCATGCGAAATTAACCGCCGATGTAAAGAAGACGTCTGTACATCGCTCATAGCCGCAGTTGCTTGGCGGCGCTAACACGAATTTTTTTAAAAGCGTATTTTGTATGGTCCCGACAGTTTCACAACCTTGACATGTTTAGTTCTTATTTCAGACCACGACCTACTAGATTATAACGACAATGTCATAATCAGAAACCCTTTGAGGAGCCCGTCCGCACGATCCGCTAGGGGCGCTGCTCATCGGCACGCGAGATCTGCATCACGATTGGACGATGGAAATTTGAATTCTGAACGCGCAGAAGCGTATGTACGACTACCGTAGCAGACGACAGCGATAGCTCCTATGAAAACGCATAGAATGATGATGATAATCAACCTCAGAATGAAACATCTTCCGTGGAATATCCACCGCTTGTACAGAAATACTAAGGTAAGTTGAAGTACAAAGTATTGTAGAAGTTGAGGAAGCAATAACTGGAACGATGAGTAGCGCCACCGCTACCTTCCAAAAATGCGGCGCTGGGAAGGGGTGCCTATGACGTGGTCGTTATAATCTAATAGGTCGTGGTACATACCCATATTTAAAGGTTAGTACACTTGTCTGTTCCTGACGGTAAGCCGATTTCTTGTAGTTTAACGACAGTGAGATTGGCTTCGTCTGAATTCCCGAACGACGTCGGTTTGGTCCGACAGACGCCTCTGTCTTTATATTCGCTAGAAAAACTACTGGCTGCCTTCATTACACTTTATATAATGGGCGTGTATTGCAATGTAGTCCTTTTTTTAGGTCATTAAACCGTTAGACGCAGCCTACGTTGTTCTACATTTCCTCGTTTGGGTAATTTAGTGGCACCTAAAAGTACAGGGAATTTACGGTGTTCTCGGAAAACCGCCCTGTCTGAGCAGGGATGGGCATAAATACATTTTTAGTATTTAAATATAAATACAAACTACGTTGTTGAAATAGATATTTAAATATTCTGCGTAAATACTTTTCAATATGAGTATTTAAATACAAAATATAAATACAGTATTTGCATACCACAACTACTACTATAAATACTGTGGGGAGGACGTCATCTGGAATTACAGAAATTATGATGACGATAACAACAAATCAGCGAGGAACAATAGCATTTATTTGTTAGATTATCACGGCGATGTGAATGTGCGGCTCTCCGAACTCTGCTTTGGCTTTCTTACCGAAACGTCAAATGCAGGGTAACTACAGGAATATGAGTCAGTATCTTGCGTATTTAGGTGTATTTATGAAATATTTACAAAATAGATACCCAAAAATTGGTATCTAAATATAGTTATAAGTACATTTTTCGAGTTTGTACAGAATATAAATACATGTATGTATATTTTAAATACTATTGTACTTACAATGTATTTAAAATATACATACACGTATTTATATTTGGTATTTAAATACAAACTCGAAAAATGTATTTATAATTATATTTAAATGCATACTTACAGTGTATTTAAATACTGCCCTTCCCTGGACACGTCGGGCTATGCCGCGTATTTCCAACTTCTTGAACTTCCATTGCCGAAAATACTGAAAATCGACAAAAACTGAAAATTTTGCTTTGGCATCCAGACATGGGCATCGAGTAAGCTCCGATAATCCCCCGAGCAAGAAGAAACGCCTAAAAACAGAAAAGAAAAGAAAATAATTGAAATTTCGGTAATAAATTGGCAGTCCCAGGACGCAACACGTTTCAATGGAGCTGACAGATACAGCAAAACACGCTGAGCAAAGAAAAAGTCTTCTCACTGAGTTCATTTGATTTCGTTGATTTGGGCGCTGGAGGGCTTACGTGTTTGTGCTGTCCATGTCTGCAGCCTGCCTCGGCAAAGAAAAAGCTTCCGCTCCAAACTCCCATCGCAAACCCTACATGTGCATATGCATTAAACAGCATATGCTCTTTTTGTTCAGCCAGCCGTACACATTTGTTGCTCGTAAGGTTCTAGACGGAAGAGATGATGAGACAATTATGAATAACTCTAAATCTGGAACAGACATCTTGAAGTAATGTCGTTGAAATGAGAGAGTGGTGGTCTACAAAACGGCCACAATATACAGTAGGTGCGTTACGTTAATACGCAAAATTAACATGACAATGAAAGATGAAAGTCACTGAAAAGGTTAGCCAGCTGTAGGGATCGAACCCACATCTTCTGGATTGCAAATTGAGGCTTTGTTTGTATCTGTCCCTTCTATGTTGTTCCAGCCTCAGAACATCAGTTTATCTCTTGTTTAACATGACAGGCAGAGCGTTAAACCACAAGCACCTAACAAGTATAATAACAGGCAGTGCTATGTGTAAGAGTTTCTTGGAGAAAGGCGTGTTAAAGAACTACATTTATATAAAAAAACGGACGAATACAGGATTCACGTAACAGCTTCGCTGCTAACGTGTATTTGCTTACTGATCCTATGCAGCAACTTGGTGGCAGTGTTGTTCGGACAGTTCATATCTGAATACTCGGCAGCACAAATGACGGGACGGAAGAACAGATACGACGAGGATACCTGCAGACTTTCGTTTATATACAAACAGAAAACACAAGCAAATGTCACTAGATATACTAGATAGATACACATTAGATATACAGGGGGTTTGCTCTGACGTCTCCATAAATTTTGTTTAAAGCGAGCGATAAAAGCCAGCTACTTGACTAGAAACAGGTGCTACTAGTGAAGCAGTACCTGTTTCTTACTCAAGTAGCAGAAAAGTACCACTTGCTTTTCTTTTATCGCTCGCTTTAAATATAATTTCTGGACACGTTAGATCAAACACCCTGTACATTCATATATGAGCTATTACTAACTTCCCCATTTTATTCCTCTGGTTGTTCAGACAGAACACCCGTGGTCGTCCTCCTCAAGCGATGTTAAAACACGCTTACAGCCATTCGCTACACAAAAAACACCCGGTTTATGCGGTTGTGATTAACGGGTACGTTGATGTATACAGTCAAACCTCGCTTTACGAACACCCTTCGTTTCTCAGAAAATCGTTCGTAAATCGAGGTATTCGTAAATCGAGGTCCGAGGAGTGCAGTGCACAAATACCTCACAAAAACACGGGAAATTGATTTGAATAAGTTTTATTGTTGAAAATACGGCTGTCAGGACTGAACGCCTTCTCTTGGAATGGCAAGATGTTTCCATCTCGGAGACCTGGTCCAAGCTCACAACTGTTCGGCTGTAAACGCCCGAATTATTCTTTCAGGAAATGGTGAATCATGTTTGTGGAACGTAGCGACGTTGGGACATTGTATGTTTGACCTTGCCAGCATGTACTGAGGAACTTTCATTATCCTCCGGTCCATTGGCCTGTCCTCTGTACGTTCGTAACGCCCGTTCGTATATCGAGGTCAGAATGGCTTGGCTACTTTGGGTCAGTTCCCTAATAATTCGTTCATAGTTCGGATATCGAGGGTTCGTAAAACGAGGTCAAAATACACCGAAAAAGTTTGGTTCCCTGTGGAGCCGTTCGTAAGTTGAGGGAATTCGTATATCAAGGGTTCATAAAACGAGGTTCGACTGTACATCGTTTGAACTGAGCCATTTGGACGAGCTTTAGAAATAATGGCCCATAAAAAGATAAGTCAAAACTTTCACCGGCGTGATTCAACAAACATACACCTGCTGGCCCGGCGAAAACGCTCAGTCGAAGGTCTCGGGAGTAGCCAGCCCGTTTTTTTTATATCTCGGGTAACCTCTCCTTGAACACATTTTTCATTTTCATTTCATTTTTTTCATTTTCATTTTTCATTTATTGGAACATTTGTAAAAACCTGTACATCACAGGGTGGCCAAAAAGCAGCAAAAAAAGCTGCTTGACTAGGGCACGACCCTTTATCACTCATCATTGATAGTTATATCAAAATCTAGCCGTAGAAAAACATATAAAGGAACATATACCCGAAATGCATGCACTGCACATTGGAAACAAATCAGCATAATCAGCTACACAATGCACCACGTATGCTTAGTGTCCTTAGGAAGGACAATGACACGTCATTAACGTGCAAATTCAGTGCGGAAAACCTGTTTAGTATATGTGGAAGGCTATAGGTTAGCGACTGGCGTCCGTAATCTGTCCTCAACTTAGGAATCTTCCATCTTGCAGTGTGGCGCGTACGCTCGGTGAAAGATTGAAGTGAAAAAAGCGATAGAAAAAAAGGTATTATTTTGTTTTACAGCAGTTACATATAGGTTTTTAACACAAAGTAACTATATAGGTTTGTTGCCTTGATGATGTTAAGTGTAATGAACAGTTCGTCAGTGTGACTGTCGAAAGGTACATCAGCTATAATTCTAACAGCGCACTTTTGTGCTATGAACAAACTATTAATGGAAGCCTGGGTTCCCATTTTAAAAAGAATGAACGAAAGAAGAAAAAAAAAGTGATTCACTATGAAAGTTCACACTTCCTACAACCCTTACTGCAGAACGGGGATTCCAGGAGGGGGGGGGGGGGCTAAAATGGAAGACTGCGTGGTGATTCGAGTGATGCGTAACGCTACCCAGCGTAATTGCGTATACAGGAAAGGAATTGTTCCCGCAGAAGGTCATCTCCCGTCCGTTTGCACGCCCTAGTATACCACGGTGAACCAGAGAAAGTTTGTAATCGCACAGGTGGCTCCTTGTGGGCGCCTTGGAAGGAAGCGTTCACTCCACATATGGTGGTGATTCACCTCGCGGAGAGCGCCCCTCCGGCTGCTCCTATCCATTTGACGAAATGCGTTGTCAGAAAGAAGATAGAGGATCGTTACGTGTGGGCGGGGACCAACATTATCCGAGGGTATCCGCCGGAGATTTTCGTACGCAGATTGCGATTGGGGGACATTCAGTGCTGTGTCGTGACGAGTTGACTCGGAGGAAGACGTGTTCTCATTGACCGTTCGTAGGAACGTGCAGGTTATCGCGTTGTTTTATAAGCTTGCAGAAACCTTCGAACCTTTTATTTGCGAGTTTATGCACACGCGCATGGTCTAGTTAGTACATATAATTAACCCAGTTAATCAATATAAATGAGATGTATAGTACGATTGACGACAACGATGTAGTATATCGACTGTGAGATATGTCAGCGCCTGTTTCTCGATGACGAATACAGTCAAACTCCTTTATAACGAACACATTTTTAACGAAAATACCACTACAGCAAATTTTTTTTGCGGTCCCGCTGGAGCCTATAGGTCCAATAATAGACATCCTTTTTAACAAAAATACCTTTACTGCGATTTTTTTTTTTTTTTTTTTTTTTTTTTTTTTTGCTGTCCCCTGAGTTTCGTTGTAAAGGAGTTTGACTGTATTGAAATCTGTTGCGTGGTGAAGGACTATATCTTTACAACAAGCACTGACATAAAGGGGGAATTTCTGACTTAACGAGTACGTCAAAATAAATTGTTGACGAAAGAATCTGGACAGTCTGTCTTTTCGTGTATCATAATTTATCTATTATTGGTCATAGGTCAAATCCAGCAGGACTGACCTTAGGAACCGGAGTCCAAACAGTCGGGTGACTCGCCTCAGTATATACGCGCGCGGTTCTTGCGCGGGTTTTCAGGTACAGCAAAGGAAAGCGGCAAGGTGCCCGGTACGGTAATGGGTGCTACGGGGACGCAAATAAATGATACAGCGAAGCTAATGGTGCTACGGATCTAACCAGCTATGCCTGTGGCGCACATGATACGGCCTTGGGAAGGAGGCCATAATGATACATGCGGCTTCACGCCAATTTGTTTGTTGCCTCTTGCAGGAAGCAGAGTGGGGACCTGAGATTCTTTTTCCACGATTTTTCTGCTGGTTCATTTTTCACGATTAATATTCGCATTGTTTATACGCGTGTGCACATCGTGTGGGAAAGAAGGCGTGTTTGGGGTTTCGCGTTCTCTCTCTCTCTCTCTCTCTCTCTCTCTCTCTCTCTCTTTTTTTTTTTATTGGGAGTTTATGCACTATTCCGCATATAATAGATTATAGTTAGGGCCTGACTTTTTAGGGTTAAACCCGTATCCGCCCGATATTTACCCCCCGAACGAAATCTGTAAAATTCTGGTTTAACCCGAATCTACCCGAAAACATCCGAGTCGCGTGGCACACTCATAAGCGTGCATTAAAATAAAGTTTGATAACATTGCTAAACATTAGTTCCATGTTAACACAAATTTTTATTAAACAAAACAAATCACCCGAATACACCCGAATTCCTGACGACAGAATATGCCGTAACGGGATTTAACCCGAATACACCCGATTTTTCGAATGAAAAAGATCACCCGATATTTACCCCCCGAATTTGGCAAAAAATAAAACCCGAAAAAGTCAGGCCCTAATTATAGTGTACCCTGTTATCTATGTTTCAGAGCAATGCGTACTTATCGTATTGCGTCTATCTTGGCAAGGTCTGGGAGCTGCAGAAAGTCTACAGGCCTCGTTCTGGACAGTCGAATAATCGAGCGCAAAATGCAAAAAAAAAAAAGAAAAAAAGAAAAAGACAGTGGAGTTACTTAGTACATTACTTCTCGTAATGTTCTAGAAAGGAAACTGAATATTCTGACAAATCAAAATTTCCGAAAATTACGTTAGTTTGTTTTTACTGCGAAAAAAAAATCGCAATCCTAGGTACGTTGCGTTCTCGCAATTCCCCCTTCCATCTAATAGTTGACGCGGAGTACGATCGCGCGCTGATGATGGACAACTTCGGGTTGCCGTCGGGTTGGGGTCCTCAGTTCGGTCATTAGTGCAGGGACGAAGATTAGTCTCTACTCCTATTTCCCAACTCATTATCTCGTCCTTTCATCCGTCCCGAGACAGTTACTCGTTGTGCTTTAAATCCTTATACCGGGCGCATCTGGACACGTCTTGGATGTGGAAACAGACAGGCACACAAAGTTGCCTCGTTGTGCAGATAGCCACAACGTTTTCGTATACGATTCCATCGTTAATTATCCCATCCCGCGGGTAACAACGAGGTTGCTCCATGCTCAACAAACAGTGCCTTTGGGGTTGCAAGACGACATGCCAAGAGTTGCCAAGGGTGCCGGCCGTGAACTGCGCCCCAGCTCAGGATCAAGGAGGGATGGATAACTTTTTTGTTTTGCTCCTGACTTATTCGCGTGCCACAATCGCGGTGATCGTAAACAGACGTGATGTAGACGTGCCGGCATTGGCGATAATGTATGCGGGCTTCGATGGGCGGTGCTGAGCATATTTTTTCTTCACATTCTTCGGGGTGACTTTGGTTGCCTTCGCAGAGTTTGGTGACGCCAGAGAGTATGGCATATACAGTCAACCCTCGATTTATGAACACCTTCGGTTCCCCGAAAAATCGTTCATAAATCGAGGGATTCATAAATCGAAAATTCAGTTAACTGAGTACTATCGAGCAAATGCAACAGTATTTCCGAGTTGGGATTGTGTTTATAATGCCATATATTGTGTAATTTTGCTTTTGACCATGCCTTCTGCTGTATCAATCTCACAAAGAACAGACATTAGCGCATTCACACTCTGTTTATTATGCAATACTAAATTGTTTAATTTTGCTTTGGACCATGCCTTCCGCTGTGTCAATCTTGGAAATAAGAGATGTCACCACATTCGCACTGGACTGGTCTCGGATTTCCTCCGGGATTTTTAACCTCCGTTTATTAATCTCCGGGCGACAGCGACCACCTTATTCATCAACTGAGGTCAAGAACCCGCTTGTTGGTCGGATTTCGAGGGGTTAAGAATCGAGGGTGCAATACCTGGAAAACGTTTTGTCCATTCAGACGTCATTCCTAAGACCACGGAATTATCCCTTTGAAGGTTTCTGTTGACCTCGGAACGATCCGTTCATAAATTGAGGGCAAAAACGCTGGGCAACTCCTAGTTGGTTCCCAGAAATTCCGTTCATTATTCGAATATCGAGGTTCATAAAACGAGGGAAAAATGAATGGAAAAAGTTTGGTTCCCCGTGCTCGTGTTCATAAAACGAGGGAATTCATAAATCGAAGGTTCATAAATCGAGGGTTGACTGTAGATGCATGTCAGCTGTTGCACGGCAAACTGCATAATGTGAAAAGCCCGGGCACAACTACAGGAACAGGACGAACACACCACTCAAACTCTCTCAAAGAGAGGGGGGGGGGGATTTCACTCGTGCGGAGCTCGTGTACCTTCGCCGTTCGAGCCCGGAGAGAGATGGAGGAGGGCATGTCTAAACCCCCTGATCCGCCGTACGGGACTTTGCACTGCCAACACCACCTCGATAGAGAAAGCCTGCGCGTTCGTCGCAGGTGACGCAACAATTAGGAGTCAGCCAATCAGGATCGTGTTTTCAACGGCCGTAGCCAATCACGAACGTGCCTTCAGCGGTAATGGTCACGCAGACGAAGCACCGTCGTCTGCGAGTTGTGATTGAACGCCCTCGCGTACTAAATTGGAAAACTTGGAAATAAATGGCAAAACGGTCTGAGTCTTTCTCAAAACTGATTTTCTGGAAAGCGCCTGGCACGTTAAATATTTAGGTCTGCAGGGTCCAGGTGAGCTGCAATCATTTGCGGGTTCTTGAATTCGCAGAACGGAGAATCGCGGTAGCAGACGAATTCTGCAACTTAATTGAAAGAGGGAGAGGAGGCGATGCGCAGGCTTTCTTTATCTAGGTGGTGCTGGTAGTGCGCACAGCACTACGTAGGTAGGGAGTGACTTTTTCGGGTTAAATGCCTTTTGTCAGATTCGGGGGGTAAAAATCGGGCGCTATTTTGAAATCTGTACTTCGGGGAGAAATCGGGCGATAATTGTGCCTTCGGGTGTTATCGTGTTTTTGTTTCTCCTCTTGCCTATTAAATCATTCCCTAATCTTTTTTCTTTTCTTTTCTTTTTTGTGGGATCGCGACCTTCCAGCGGTAATCCCCGAAGGCATAGATAGTGTTGACACACCTGGGTGTATTGCTGGGAACGTAAGTGACCCATTCTTACATGGGTTACACGAATCGGGTTCAACCCGAATTGGTCGGAGGTCAGTTCGGGGGTGAATAACCGGACGGAATCGGGTTTAACCCTAAAAAGTCACTCCCTATAATAACATAGGATGTGAATAAAAGGAAGGGCTTGAACGGCACACATGTGTGGATAATTTGGGGGTTCGCGGATGCGGGGAGTGCGGCAGACATTCCTGAGTACAGAGTGTCCCAGAACGCACTGGAACTCGCAATACTGTACTGCATTTTACATTATCACGATAAGGAAAAAAAAAAGTTGTATTTTTGTAACCTACCTTCCTGGCCTCATACATCTGATCTGACTCTGCTGTGATTCACGTGGACGGATGGGAAACCTAATAACTCTGTTTGGTTTTTATTTTTATTTTGTTTTTTCTCTCCGCCATCAGACATTCACCTTTGTCGGGAAGAGCAGCGGGCAAAAGTGCTACGAGGCTGTTACGGACATGATGGGTCCTCACGGATGTCACCTGGTCTACAAGGAATGCGTCGATCCCATGGTTCCTGCCGTGCCCACAAATCAAAAGTTTGTGGTAAGTTGGGTCTGTACTAGATTTTCGACGGAACTAAAGAAAAAAAGAGTTACGTAAAGGTACGCCACTAGAGCAAGATGTGTGCAGCCATCACTAGGGTGCAGTTCTGTGCGACGTCCCGATTTCCTTCTGGAAATTGAACGTTTTCAAGTGGATAAAATGCCGCACAAGTAAACATGAGTGTAACAGCCGATGTTCACAAGGTGGAGCCTCAGTTGAGAGTACTCAGTGAATCCAAAATGATTTGTCCAATTGCGTCATCCGTGCTTAGAAGTAAAACCGCCACATAATATCTTCGTCATGCAGATTGTGTTCCTTTCAATGCATGCATGATATGCGGTATACTCAATATGTGTGCAGTGACTGTGAATGTTTTCCATGCTCACCTCTAACCACAAAGATGACGACATATATAATAACTCTTTAATGCTTGATTGGGTTGGGTTTGAGCTGTGTTGTGAAACCGCCTCTCACGGTGCATTTGTACGGCTTGTTTGCCACTTGAATATTGGAATCCAGCCAATCACAGGCCATACAAAATGACTATGTGCTCTTACGAAACCTTTAGTGCTGCACAGGGCACTGTATGCCATCATCTGCCGGCAGTGAGCATTGTCCAACCAACAAACCATTGCAGCAGATGATAACTGTTCCAGGTTCTTTCAGCAAGCACATTGCATTCTAAAGGAGATCACAAACCGGCTTTGTCATGTAGTGGCAAAGCGGAGCACAGGATGCAGTCATGTATAGTCAGAGTATATACTTCAACGAGCATACTTCGCTTACCTGTTCCTGGAACAAACATCAACTACATTGAACCAAACACGTGGAATTGGCAAAATTTATTGTTGTTCCTAAATTAATAAAATACTACGTGCAAGAGGGTAGAAACAGTGTATATTGAAATCTTCTTTCAGGTATGTTGGCACATATCCAACATATTAAAAGTGCTAGGCAGAAAACTCTCGAGATGACCAGTATTGTTGGCATCGAAACGTAGGGGCTCTTTGCCTTTAGAGAAGGGGGGGGGGGGGGGGGGGGGGAATGTGAAAAGTAATATGTTGTTCATATTACTTTTTTCTTCTTCTCGTTGTAGCACTTTTAAGATGTAGGCAGACACACACACAGATTCGATCGCTGGACCAGAGTCGCATCTTTGGTTTTCGTTTCAGGCTTTCTCGGCGTACTACTACCTCATGAAGGCCCTCAACTCAACAAACACGTCCATGGGAGGATTCCTAAATGCATCATATACACTGTGCTCCAGCACCTGGAACGTAGCGCTCACAATGGGCATCCCCAAAAAGTACCTCCCAGCATACTGCTTTCAGAGCATGTACATGCACGACCTCCTGGCCGAGAAGTACGGCTTCACAGCCGACACGTGGCACAACTTGGCCTTCCTGAAGCACGCTCGGGGCTTCAACGTTGGCTGGTCGCTCGGCTTCATGATCAACGCCACCAACGCCATTCCAGAGTCTGCACCGCCGAAGCCGATGATAACGGGCGCCGCGCTCGGCGTCATGATCTTCCTCTGCATCGTGCTCTTCCTGGTTTCTGCCGTGGCCGGCTTTATGGCGCGACTCCACAGGCGTGCGCACCAGTACCCGACTCCGTAAGAACGTCGAACGAGCCGGCCCGGACGCACGGCCGCGCTCTAGGCCGCCAGGTAGACGAAGGCGGAGACGATCAATGGCCACGACAGCGTGAGGTGATGACCGCCATCTTTGAACTCTTCATCGACTGTACAGAGAAAGAAAGTGCCTTTGAATCAGTCACCGTGTGCCAAAGTTAGATGAGAGATTGTTTATTTTTGGCTGTTATTTTTCCTTTTTCTTTTTTTCTTTTTCAGTTCAGAGTTTATGCCCATCTATTTGGGACGTTGTTGATTTTCGAGCAATGGTTTAGGGATGAAATAGCAATGCAGCGCGTGTATAAGCATTTTATGCACGGAGCTGATGTGATGAGCACCGTGTGATGGGGGATCGCGCCTCCGTGTCTGTGCCTTGTATCTGGGGGGGGTTTGCTCATTTAATCTCCCGCATAACGTGTGCCTCTGCGTAATACTCTTTACTGCCAGTGATATTTGTCAACTCATACATCTACGCGTACCTGGAGATACAGACACCTCACTCTCTACTTTCGTGTGCAATGTACACATTTTTCGGTAAACCTAACCAAATGCTCAGGCAAGCGTGTTTGCTGTACGTTTATCTTGCTAGGTTACGCGTGGGCATTCTGCGGACCACGACGATTTTGTAACGGCACAGTGCTGGACGACGGTTTACGGAACACGCTCCGGCGCATTCCTTCCTTAGAGTGGTGCAAAACATGTGCCCAGGTAACCCAGTCGCCTGTTTGCAAGTCCGCACGGTACCATTCGCTGCCAGCATGTTACTCTTAGGAAGGAATGTGCCGGAGCGTGTTCTATAAACTGTTGTACACCACTATAAAATGTGTGTATGGGGGTGGCTTGAAATGTTCCTAGAAGTCTGTAATACTATACGTACTGATGCTGTACTGATACTGCCAATCTGCCTCCTGATGGCGTGTAGCGATATATGACATTTTCATACTCTCGGGGCGGGGAATGGATACGTAAAAGAAAAAGTATTATATGTGTGTTCCTGTACTCAGAGCCTGTACTTACATTATGTTATGTACAAAGTCCTTGTAGCCATAGTTACGCTATCATAATATATAGCCCTTAATGGGGCTTACAGTATTTCATAATAAGCAAATAAAAGGTTTTAAAGATGTTGATTAAGCCGTAGGTTAGCGTATTTCTGTCATTTGTGTACTACTCAATCTTGCCATTAATTATTGAGTGATCATTTACGGATGTGCAATGTCTTACGGCTTCTGGACAGAAGTTTCTGTATATATTACATAGGTACCACATTTGAGCCGCGGAAAACACAATAACATTTCCTGCTATCCAAGTGAAAGTGCTGGCGATCATGGTTACCAGCCTAGGGAAAGAAACGAGGAAAATTTGGCAAATTTAACGGTTTGAGGTGCAAGATATTGACCCAGTAAAATAATAAATGGGTGTCGTTTCAAAGACCTCTACTCTCGCATCAGTTCTGCAACCCTAAGCCAAATTTTCACGAAGCAAGTTTCAGAGGGGTTCGCCAGCTTGTGAGTTCATCCTGATAATTTGCGAGATAAAATATGGCGAAAAAAAATCAAGTTTTTGCCCTTCCTTGCCTTCGACATGTCCACTAACTGAAACGATTTGTTAAAACTAGAGCCTCGTAAATTCGTGCAGAAGCTCAGTTACGGCCTCAGCTGCGAGAGTCAAACACCTTTTTAATGAAGAGAGGATAGAGAGGTAGCAAGCGAGCTGGTGGTATAGATCCATAACTTAAAAACCCGAGACAACCCGAGAGTGTTGTCGTTTTTTGTCCCCTAGTCTCGGGTTTTTAAGTTATGGATTTTTAATGAAGTTCAGGGGCTAGGTTCATTACAGTAGGTGCCGTAGTAATGGCTAAGGATGTTTAATAGTTTGCGGGTTCTGACAGCAAAACTTATAACAAACATGAAGCCAAGGTTGAAATGTTTAAAAGAGTGTTTGAAGCCATGTTTAAAATCATGTTGTTGTTTTGCTTCTCTCTCTCTCTCTTATTTATTACAGAAGACACAGCACAAGAGCTACTACTGTTTCCTTTTCTTTCTTTTTTTCATTGTCAAGTTATCTTGCATGATTTGTCCTGACCGGTCACCAATAATGATGGTAGATTTCTGGTCAAGTGCGCTACCAATTACACCACGCTGGCACACTGATGGCAGAGGGCCTCTTTGCAGTGGCTTGTCAGGTGGATACACAGTTTGGTAAGTGGCTTTTGAAGAACAAAAGTACGAGAATTATTGAAATACCGAATTTGAACTTTCGGGTAATCGTTTTTCCACAGAAGGCAACGACAAGAAGGTTTCGGCGAATAATTGGTGTTCCTTGGAGAGGGTATTGTGGGCGGATCTCGCTACGGTTTACCTGAGTAGCGATATGGCGCATAATAAAGCAGATATTCTAATTATAACGGAGCTTTCCGGAGGTGAAAATGTGACCTCAGGGCCCACGGAATTTATGGAAATGAGGAACTTCCATGTGCACAGCCATTCGACATCATTTTCACCCTTTTGTTTTCAGCGCATCTATCCTACGGGGTGTACCCCCTTAAAAACACGCGAGAAAAATGTAGTTTTTGATGAGCCACCAGTAAAATGAGATTCCGAGCCAACACAGTGACTTCTGAATGCTATTCTAAATTAATTTACAGTGCAGACAAGCCAAACACATTTCGATTGCTACTAATCGGGTAGGAGGTGAAATTTTACCAAAAATAAATACTCCACTATTTATAATCCAGGGAACCCCCTTGTGTCACGGAGACTTGGCAGAGGTTGTATAACACTCGCGGCGGCGTTTGGGAGCTAAAAAAAGACTTCTTTCCAATTGCTTTGTTTATTCGAACCGCCAGTGTTGAAAGGGGTTCCGTTGTTGCGCGTCGATTATCTCGGTCAGCTGTCCTAAGTCTGAGCAGAACTCCCGAGGCTGGCGACTTTTTGTCCCTGTTATTACTACTACGTGATTCGTAACGAGATATATGTTGACTCACGTGACTTGCAGGGCTTGTAATACGTCTTCACCAGCCGGAGTCCCAGCCGCGTCTGCTTCCGCACACTGCCAAGCGTCAGCAGGTTTCCAAACTCTATCTGGTTACGGTGCGCTTCGGAGCCTGGATAGATGTAGCTCGGTTACGCGTAAGTTGTAATTACTCCACAGCAGCACAGACAGGAGAAGGCTACCTCCGATGTTACTGGGCATAGGTGATGCATCGTCATCATCAAAAAGTCGAGTTACCATGCGACCAGGACAAGGGTGGATCCAGACCCTCGGTTTGGGGAAGGGGGGGGGGGTTTCTTTATCGGAGCACGTAGTGGAGGAGGGGAGAGAGGGAAAACCAACGTATAAATAGGGAGTGACTTTTTCGGGTTAAACCCGATTCCGCACGCTGTTATTCCCCCCCGAACTGACCTCCGACCAATAGACGAGTTCAGTAAATTCCCAGTGCTCTTTGCACACGCATTGCACCCTGGGTGCTTGCTGAGCGCGGGAGCGAAGGATAATCCTCCACGTTTCGCTTTCGCTGACCTTCACACGTTGTGGGCAATTGACCGCTAGGGAAGTAATCGGAACAGTTTGGAGGCCACCGCGCGTTTCTTTCGTATTAGTAAACTCCCACAGTTCAAAGCGACGCTGAGCATTCTGGGGAATTTCTGAAGTCGTCTATGAAATCCTCAAGTGAAGTTTCCACTGAGGACGAACAAAGGTCGCCACGTGTAACACGTGTAAGAATGGGTCACTTACGTTCCCAGCAGTACACCCACGTCTGTCAACACTGTCTATGCCTTCGGGGATTACCGCTCGAATGTCACGATCCCGCAAAAAGAGAGATTAGGAAAGGACTTATTAGACGAGAGGAGAAACAAAAACAGCCGAAGGCACAATTATCGCCCGATTTCTCCCCGAATTACAGATTTTAAAATAGCGCCCGGTTTTTACCCCCCGAATCTGAGAAACGCATTTAACCCGAAAAAGTCACTCCGTATCAGTATAAACTGACGTTTTGGGGGACGTCGCTGGACCTGGGCGAGACGTCATTTCAAGCTGCAAGTGGGCGTTCATCGGTCTAGATCGAACTGACGTTAGTTGAGCTCTTCGTGAATTCAGCTAAAGGGATGGTTCATTACATTATACACGCGTTGTACGGAACTGCCAAATTATGGAGGGGAAAAAAAAGTGTTTTTCTGCGTGCTGTAGTCTGGGAGATACGAACGCACTCCGCGTCCAGCTCTGACCTCAGAGGACCTCCCGCCGTCCATGTGTTAGGTGGGGCTGGGCTTAGTGGTGGGCACCGGGCTCCAGCCAGGGTTCAGGAAGGGGGGTCCTGACGAGTCAACGACGAATCGGCTCCAAAATGTCGGGAACCCTATCCTGAACCCTGGTTGCAGTTTGCAGCACCAAACCAGACATATGGATGGCACACTGCTCAACCCTTTAGCTACATGCCTCACAAACTCGCTCATATCTCCATTGTTGTGAGATGAAATGGCACGTCAGACGTAATACCCTTGAAATTTGACTGATTTACGTGAGCCAAGGATGGCCTGCGCTCAGTCTATACGCTAAAACCGTCCGTTATTCAACGGATCAGCCACACACATGTGCCAGGTGAATAAAGTGGCGAGGAAAAAAAATTACCGAAGAAGTGCACGGTGAGCTGAGTGCATTGGCCATCGAGGAGATCATGTTCCGCCTGGGCATCGGCTTCAACTAACCAGTCTGTCATGTTCAGCATTTGACGCATATGGTCCATGAAGGTTCCACTGCAACAGAAAAGTGTGTCTCCTTCATGTTTGGCGTTAGAGAGACGCTCCTAGTTGCCACAGTGGTGCCAGGAGCTCATAAGCAGGCCACGGGACTTTATGCGCAAAAATCTGGCAAAATGTGCATGCAAATATGCGGCGAGAAACGTCAAAATATGCAGAAATATTATGATGGCGGAAATGTTGCTCCGGAAGCTTTTGCGTAGCTTGGGACTGTATAAATACGTAAATTGTCTATATATATTGTCCATGAATGATAGTGTTCAACGTTCCCACAGAAAGGTCCGTCTTTCGAGCCAGTTCGAGACATATTATCCGTCGGTCCTTGAGGATCAGGCGCTCCACAACTTGGATGTTCTCAGGAACTCTGACACTGGGCTCTGAGCCGCCCCGACCAGGATCGTCCTGCACTGATGTACGGCCGTCTCGGAACCATTTGCACCACTCAAAATTTGCTGTGCTGCGGCTAAGTGTATCGTGGCCATACTGGGCCTGAAGTCTTCTGTGAATTTCAGACGACTTTACGCCTTCATTCACGAGAAACTTCATGACAATTCGCTGTTCGATGTGCGCACTCACCTCGTTGTCGGCCATCTTGTCTAGCACGTGTCTTCTGTTTTCCACAAACTTTGGACGACTACGTGGTGAACGCGGAGGCCTGTCGCGTGTGAAAATGATGAAAAAAGAAGTAGCGCGAGCCATTTGTACATTCAGGAGACAGAAAGTCCCGGTTTGACTTGAACGCCCCTCGTATATGTAAAAACTTTTTACAAATGAAAATGCACGTTCCTCATTTGAAGTTGGAACCAGGAAAAGGTAACGGAATCTTTTCGTTACCCTCTCCGTTATACTAGCCCAGCATATTTTACTGTTTCAGACTCCTTACTACCATTGTTGCTTTCATTTGCGTTTTCCGTAACCCCCCTTCGTCCGTAATACCTCTACTATAGAGATAGTATAGTCGGAAATCTATTTTAAGGACTTTAGGGATGTGTGCACGCAACATTTATTCAAAAATACAGATTTTTTTTCCTTGTTAAGCTACATTACATTTTCTAAAAAAGAAGAATATGCCTTACAACACTTTCCTCCTTTCAATTTTGATTAGCTTACCCGACATGGCGGCCATTAGGAATAAGCTTGCTTGTTCAGTGAGGTGGCCAATTAACGGATATACTTTTTATTAACTGTTTAATTAGATGCTTTCAGGGAAATGTGAGATAGCAGAATTGGAGGCAGTCATTATTTAGAGCGACTGTGTTTCTTAAAGATCCCGAAACGCTCACGCACATTGAGATATCCGTTGCCAAATTTTGCTATGCAAATGAACCGAAACCGAAATTATGCGCATCAGAATCGCAGGAAAAGAAGCGTCCTTGGCCCACGGGCCGCAAAGCGGTTTATCTGGCTGGCAGATCAGCGCCTACTCCAATCGGTTTCATCGCTCCAAAGCACTTGGCCCTGCGACGTGGAATGAACAGTGCTCTCCTTCAGGGACTGAAACCGGAACAGAACCAAAAACCGCTTGGGGGGAACCATGGGCGTTCCCATGATTTTT
Source organism: Ornithodoros turicata (assembly GCF_037126465.1). NCBI lineage: Eukaryota > Metazoa > Arthropoda > Arachnida > Ixodida > Argasidae > Ornithodoros > Ornithodoros turicata. The sequence continues at coordinate 6,111,237 of NC_088201.1, forward strand.
TCCAGAAAGGGGGGGGGGGGGGCAAGAGTGCAAACCCCCACCCCCCCTTCCACATATTTTTCTGTAGGCGGACGTTACGCACTGTGTGGGTGTTCAGAGGTTCCTATCATGACATCTGAGCACAATCATTACGACCTATGACTAAAGTGCGCACTATTTTCACAAGCGATCTTGGAGTTCGGGGGGGGCACGCCCCCCCCCCCCTTGCCCCCCTCTCGGTACGCCCATGCTTGGAACCCAAATTTTTGCAAGAACCGGAAGAACAAGAAGATACGAAGGCAAAAAAATAGGCGATGTCAAGTTGCCGGTGATGAGTTAATCAAAGAGTGATATTAAACGGTAGGAGCAACTTATTTAGTTACACACATGGTAACAAGGCTTTCATGCACGAGACTGCAGCACTTCTTCAGGTTACCTAACAGGTAACCTGAAGAAGTGCAGTCTCGTGCACGAAACTCTTGTTACCACGTGTAAGTAAATAAGTTGCTCCTACCGTTTAATATCACTCTTTGAAAATATGCTTTCACGGAGTCACAATAACTAATATTGACCACGGTATACGAAATATATTATTTTTCACGAGTAAAAGCCTATTTAGATTTAGTTTTAGTTAGTTGATCCTGAACGAAGTCCAACCCTTCACAAGTCTGTGCCTGTAGATATACCCCGTTGGACCAAGGTCGATATAAAGAGTATATGTTGTGCCGTCCACGATATGTGATTCGTTCCACCTCCGGAACACATCACGACGCATATCAAGCGTGAAATTGGCGCACACATCCCGGCTTCTTTTCATTCATTATTCCTGATGCACTGACATATACAGTGGCACTTGTGGTAAAGTGGCCTCATCTCGTATCGTCGTTGTCTGAGTGGGGGCCCGTCCCAACGGGTGGAAATCTGCGTGGAAGTGCCACATTCATCTGCCTATTATATGTGTTGTTGTTGCCGTATCTGTCGGTTCCTTTTTGTGAAATGCCGTTTCCTCGCTCGTAATTTGAGCTGAAATCGCGCGCTAACGATGCATTCGGCCGTTACCGGGGAAACGTAAAAAAGATGTTTCTTTTCGGCAACATCGCACTCGGTCGCAAACACACGCGTGTGTTTCCACCGTGTATTTTGTGTACACATTTATACCCGTAAATTAATAGCGCCGTGAATTAAGGACTTGGTTTTGAACGTACAAGTTGCAGAAGACACTGTTGCAGAAGACATGTTGCAGAAGACACTGTTGTGGATGTAGCGTTTCTGTGTTTACTGGGTGCGCTAGAAGCCAAAAGGCGTTCATTTTTATCCGATACAGATTTTTGTAATAAAAAAAAGCTACGAGAGCAGCATAGATGTGGTTTTTGCGGTTGAGTTCTACGGCCAGGCGGACACGTACTCTGGAAGTGAATATGTAACTACCAGATGACTAATTACCTAAAATTCATTAATGAACACCTTAATCGGGGGATTCCGGGTATAAGCGAAGCGGTTGAAAGCCACTCCATTTTTAAATAATCTTGAAAAGCGCACGTGCGTTGAAATATCCATCACCGAATTTGGTTATGCTAATGAGCCGAAACCGCGCCGATCGGGAGTGCAGGGCACGACCTACTAGGTTATGACGACCATGTTGTAGGCACCCCTTCCCAGCGCCGCATTTTTGGAAGGTAGCGGTGGCGCTAGTCTTCGTCCGATGCAGTTATTGCCCTTCCTCAACTTCTACAATACTTTGTACTTCAGCTTACCTTAGTATTTCTGTACAAGCGGTGGATATTCCACAGATGTTTCATTCTGAGGTTGATTATCGTCATCATTCTACGCGTTTTCATAGGAGCTATTGCTGTCGTCTGCAACGGTTGTTTGTCTGCTACGGTAGTCGTACATACGCTTCTGCGCGTTCAGAATTCAAATTTCCATCGTCCAATCGTGGTGCACATCTCGCGTGCCGATGAGTAGCGCCTCTAGCGGATCGTGCGGACGGGCTCCTCATGGGGGTTGCTGATGATGGCATGGTCGTTATAATCTAGTAGGTCGTGGTGCGGGGAGGACAGCGCTCATTTCACGTCAGAGGGCCACGTGCTATGGGGCGATGCTGTGCCGTGTACTAAAGGGAGCCTGGCCATTAGGAGGAGCCTAAAAAAGAGGCTCGACGTGTCAATCAAACTTGGGCGTATTTCATTGGTTGCCTTTTTTCGTGGAGGCCGCACTGACACCAAAATTTCTCCAAAATGGAGGATGGTGCTTTGAACGGCGAAGCGGAGATTTCGTGACAAAACATTTTCACTGACTATACTTTAGTTTCATACTGTGAGTATATATCCTCGTGTACGCATCTGCAAAATCAGCTTCAACTTTTGCTCCGCCATCATTATTTACGCGAAAATGGGATATTTCGTCGCTAACGTTAGGCCTAGTCAAGACCGCGATCCCAAGAAAATAGCAAGAAAGACGCACCTGATACATAAGATTCTGCATTATATCGTTGAATTTTATTTATACATATATATCTTTGCGCATTTTTGATTCAATCTACTTACGTTACGTGATTTCAAAGTTCATACCGGCAACCGTGTGCTACGAAGAAGTGGTTCTACCGCTCTCCTGGCCAGTCACTTCTGCCAGCAACCATTTCTGCAATTCTGAGTCTTCCCAACATGCCTCTCTCCGTGCAGATGGCGTTGATAAAAGTGGGCGCAAAATCCGCCATTTTGGTCTGTCACCAGTGATATCCGTTTCAATCCACATCCATCAGTTTTCTCCAAAATGGTGGCACCCAGTAAATAAGGGTGAAGTATAAGTACTAGATGGATGTAATAATAGACAACTGTATTTCGACCTGTGATTGGCTAGATACCTCGAAAAGTACATGGGTGGAGCCTCAGGTATAGGGAGGTCCCATCAATGGTCAGACTCCCTTTTAATACACGGCACTGGGGCGATGGAGGTGATTGGAGTAAGCTAGGTCGGGAAGCCCAGTGACCGTCGGCGAAGGCCACGCGCTTCTGTGGTGCGCGGTTTTCGGTTTCAATTCCGCTGCATAGGGAAATTCGGCTGTGGAAATTTCCCACCACGCGCTCGTTTCAGGACTTTTAAAAGATTTCTCTTAAAAAAAGAAAAAGGCTTTCAACGAGGATTGTCTCCCATTCGGCTATCTCGCTTTTGCTCGAAATTCCCTACAGTTGACACGTCTTGTAGTTACATACTTTCTTCGCGAGGCTGTCCGCCCCAGAACCCACCTGCAAAAATGACATCTATACTGCTATTATGCTTTTTATGAAAAAAAAAATGTAACGGATAAAAATGAACACCAACGCATACAATAGAATACCGCGAAACTAGAGAAAATCAAACTGTCCGTACTGTATAGCTCTTGGTATGAGAGAGTCCGCATCCGAAACTCACCGCTGTCTGGTCAGACGAAATCTCATGTTTTCTTCTCCGGTTTCAGGCTATTTCGATATCGTCATATTTTCTTCGTAGAAACGAAAGACCAATTTCGATAAACAGTTTTATTAATGATCGGAAAATGATGCTAGCTGATTCTTTTGAGTCTTTGAGGATATCACGGTCTTAATTGTATTTTGCATTAATTATCTTCAACTTTTGGTACTGTGCACCAATTTAATACGTGATGTGTGTAAATATTGCTGAATAAGAGAAAAAGCGAAGAAAAACGAATTGATGTAAAAAAAAAAGAAAGAAAGAAAGAAAAAGGACTGTTAGGTGGTCGGTGCGTAGTGCGTACAAACATGTGAATCCTTCCTGAAATAATGCTCTTTCACATCAGAAGTTCCGAGTGGGTCTCCATTCAATGTTCAATTGGGGACGTTCGCACCGTTACCATGCTTCACCTGTTCCAAGAACATAGCAAATCCAGCGAAAATGCGCTATTTACTATGCCCTGTATGCTGTACCATCCATAACGAACCACGTGAAGGACGCATAAGAAGTCTCTCATATTTCTAGTCTGTCTCTGTTCTTTTTTCTTCTCCTTTCATTGCAGATCAAATGTGAAGGGGCTGTCTTGGTTTCGAAACAAACATTCGTTATGCGAGACATATGCATCCTGCTTAAAATTCGAAGCACGGAATGGCGCACTGGCATTGCGAATGCTACAAATGTCGTCTGCTAGGAAGAGCCGTTTCTTTGTTCTCTATTTGTTGAGGCGGTTTTTGCTCAATGGATGACTTCACATGGAAGCGCGTTCTACGAGACAGGCTCACCTTGAGAATCCAGGAAACTTGCGAACGGCTACATGACGCACTAGATGGATGTCGGGCAACAGGTTGGCACAGGCCACGCGAGCGGGGTTGCCGTGGGCTCCGGAGATGATGACGCTGCGGCCCAACACTGCGAGCAGACACTCAATGGATTAGCGGCTTCCACGACAGTGCAAGCAGACGTCACGTCTGCTAGCATTCGTAACCGTCTATAAACTTGCGAAGGTTAGTGTTTCTCGTGCTGGTGTTGCTGCATTTTTTTTTTTTTTTCATAAACAGAAAGCACATGTTGGATTTACCCCACCTGTACTACAAAGTACATCCCTACTACATAATGTAAAAGCCTGAAAAGTCTGGGCACACAGAGGGACGACACGAGCATACGACTCAAAACTGCCTAGACTCAGGCTTTTACTAGAGTCACTAAATAAGCTTCGTTTCAGAGTATCGACACTGAGTTCCAAGAGCGAGCACGCGCCATCTTGTTACCGCGCTACGCTTCCCACGCGCACGCGCACCTCAGGCGCATTTTAGCGGATGATGCCCCAAGCAGCACAACATCTTGGGCTAATATTGGACCAATATCGGCAATACTGGCCCAATCTTTGTCCAATATTTGGCCGACATTGCCAATATCAGTCCAATATTGGGCCAATATGTTGTGCTGCTTGGGGCCATCTCTCGGGTATAGTGAACTAGAATAAAGTATTTATTTTAGTCCACTATATCTCGGGAGTGGGTGAAATGTTCCTTTGTTCCTTTCTCTTGCAAGCAGCTCATCATCATCAAGGTCCGACGGCCCTGAGCTAACCTTGGCATCCTCGGGACGCTCTGGTGGACATTGCATGGATTATCGCTCAACAATCATGCACGCTTCTCTATCGCACAGCGAGCATTATGTTAGCTATCTTCGATCCTCAAATGGGGATGGTACTGGTGTGGTACGGAAACAAGATGGCGCTCCTACTCTCCCTTGGAACTCAGTGTCGATACTCTGAAGCGAAGCTTATTTAGTGACTCTAGCTTTTACATTATGGAGTTCATCCATACGCCATATTGTCAGGTCTGGCTGGTATTGTCGCCAGGGCTGGCCTGCATATACGCCATATTGTCAGTTACATCCCTACTACAGTGGTGACAGCTTCTGCTGATAACGGGAGCATGGTTAAAACGTCACAGATATCAGGGGGGGAAAAAATTAAAAATCGGTGAGACGGAAACAGGAATCGGTGGGTTGCCGTTTTCGCTCTTTTTCTTGTTTTTAACTATTACCATTTTAGTATGGAGCGTATTGGGGTAAATATGGCAGGCATATTCGGCAAAAAGAAAAAATCATATAAATAAATTCATAATTTGCCAAATCAACGTCGGACGTTGATTTGGCAAATTTCAGGGTTCAATTCAATAAATTAAATAATGTGTTTAAATTAAAAATTGATAAAATTACTCCCAGTACGCGGCAAAAGCTCCCTACAAATAAATGTTGTACAGATAATTTTCTTTGTGCATCTCTTTAGTTTGTTTGTGGTGTCCGTTGGCCAGACGCGCTGTCAACCGCCAAACAAAAAAAAGTATGTTTGCCATGAGGCAAACATACCTAACACGTAGGTAACTTTACGCAGGTAAACATGCAGGTAAGTTCTTCGTTTTCTCTTTTTGCTAACATCTGTGTTCCGTACACGACAGCATCGTAACAGCAGTGCTGCAAGGTCCGCTGAAGGTAGGCATTGGCATGTTGCTCTATTGAATCACATAGTCGTGTTACGACAATGTCTTCCAGGTCTTGATAGAAACATACTCACCGTACTACTTGATATATATAAAAAAAAACAGCGAAGTCAGTGGAACAGCGTCTGCAAGCGTTGCAGCAGTTCAATGAAACGTACTGCCAGCGAAATTTGGTTACAAGCTTCGACATCACGGATCTCCCTGTGAAAATTAAAGGCGATCTTCTCAAGCTTGACACAGTACTGGCATGGGCCAAAGGCAGGGCACATATGGTGAGCGATACTTGTGGTTTTTGGGATGCATGGTTCCTGTCTAACGAATTGTACTTGTTAATCTTCTTTTCAGATCGAGATGTTGTCCCGGCTGGGAGAGAAATCAATTCAAGAAACGGTGCGGCTTGTGATGAACAAGCCGCTGACTATAACAACGTAGCATTGCTCAACTGTCTAAGGGGCACTCAGCAGAAGCATAACTTCTCCACTTTGCGACTACATTCTTGCATTACAGTGAACCCTCGTTAATATGACCACCACCGTTCTCGCAGATTTTGGTCATAAAGCGAATTGTCATACTAACGAGAAACGCACAGTCCGCTGACCTCAGAGACCGCTTTGTTCCGGCCATTCTTAGGTGCACAACAGCAGCAGCAGCAGCACCGTGTGACCTGGTCTCGTGGTCACTGCTGTTTTAAGCACTACAGTGCTTTGGCCGTCCCCAAAAGCGCAATGAGTCACTCCGAGGTGAAACAACATCAGGAGTCATCCCAAACCTTGGCGTCCTATACAGTGAACCCTCGTTAATATGACCCCCGATAATCTGACATACGCGCTTTACGACCATACTCTTGGGGAACAATGCTGTGAAACCTCTGCAAATCTCCCCCGTTAATATGACAATTCCGCATTATGACCAAAATTTTCGGGAACGACCATGGTCATAATAACGAGGGTTCACTGTACTTCCAACACGTGTCACCCTCTGCCTGATGTATGTGTGTAGCCTCTCCCTGGGGCTACTCTGCGGGTCATGCGACGTGGTCATAATAACGAGAAGATAATACCTTTGTTTGACCCTACTTGTGACAAAAATATCAGTCATAGTCCGATAAGCGGATTGTCATACTAACGAGATGGATTTACATGGCGGCGGAATGGTTGCCAAGAAAAGCGGTCATAAAGTGAGTATGTCATATTATCGGGGGTCATATTAACGAGGGTTCACTGTATTGGTGATTATCCTGGTGTTCTCGGACGCTCCTTTGCCGAGCCCGTAGTATAGCGAAATCAGGCTCCTCATCACTAAAGGAGACTCCTGGACGCTACGGTTACGCTTATGCGCAGTAGATGTGCTTCGAGGCTATGCATGGTTCAGGTACTCACCGCAGGGGGACGTGCTCATTGTGTGTCGCGCTAAAAAAAATTAGCTTCGTGCATTTAGGTTTAATACCTGTAACACCTATACTAAATTCTCCCTCTCTTTTTACAGAGGTACTTCTAAAGCGGTACCCAGCATCGACAGAGAAAGACATTGGCGGGAAACTTGGTCGCTTCCTTGCCGGGGTGCCAGACCGAGAAGGGGACATGAAGCCCGCAAGAGGGAAGCTACAGCAGAGGCCGGGAACAGCGAACAAGAATAGAATACTTGCTGCGATGAAAACGGCGAACAAGGAAAGAACATCTGCTTTTTATCTTTTTAAAGAAGCAAATATTTGTAGAAGTACCGAAATAAACTGTTCCAAGCATTTAGAAAGGCCTTGGATGTATTTATTTCTTAATGTGGGGACTCTAGTCACCCAAAATCATCACCCAATCACCCAAAAAACCTAGCATCCCGAGCGGCAGCTACACTCTAAGAAAAAAAAAGGAGTACTTTTACTCCTTTTGGGGAGTAATTGCATTGCCACAAAAAATAGTCCCTTTCGGGAGTAAGTGCACGGGAGTAAATGAATGTCACAGAGTGAAGACCGCATTTCACGCGCTGTTGTAAGAGTCCCAGGTACATAATTGGTGCGCATGCATGAAAATACTTTGAAGCAAACCGTCAACCGTGATATATCGAGTGATGTAAAATATTGCGCCATACTAGGGCACAATTTGCGAAGGAAGATGCGGTAACTGTTTCTTACTTTCTGTGGCTGGAAAATTGCTACTTGGTCTGAGTTATACAGCCTTATGTCGTTCAAATTGACCAAGGGCACATATTTACGTAGACTGTTGCATTCAGGAGACCATTCGCGAAGTTTAGTGACACTTTGCAGTCCTGGGGAGTAAATGTCGGGACTAAATGTTGGGTTAGGGGACTAAAATGGGGAGTAATTGCAGACTAGGGGAGTAGAAGCTGCAATTACTCCCCGTATTACTCCTTTTTTTCTTAGAGTGTAGAGTGCGCGAGCTATCTGTATCAAAATCACGTCGGGGAACTGTCGGGCATGGGGTACCCATGGCCAGTACCGGGCCAGCACTGGTGCGATGTTGCAAAATGGATGACTCCCCGGTGCCGTATACCCCGGTGGATCGCCAACCCTCCGCCGGTATCGGTCCGGTCGAATGTGCTGCTCGGGGTACCACTTGCTTTTCTTTTATCGCTCGCTTTAAATATAATTTCTGGACACTTTAGAGCAAACACCCTGTATAATGTCAGAAAAAAGTACAAGGCGTCTGCCGGTTACTGTCCACGCACATGACCCATTCAGCCACCGCGCTGTAACATTCGTTCATAGTGGTATTTAGCTAGACGAACTGCCTCAACTTCAAACTCGAGCTGTCGAAGTCATTTTTAATGCAATTTTTAGCCACAGTTCCCTGTAAAACTTTCAAAAAACGGCAGCCACTCCCCGACATTTTATCGATGCGATCCGTTATTTCATGAAATGCCTCGGGAGGATACTATAGACATTTTGAGAAACGCCTCTGCTTTTCGCCCACACATTTGATGCCTACACTCTTAAAAAAAGGGTGTACTTTAACTCCTTTTTTTGCCACATATATAACACCCTCTTAGAGAGTACAATTACGCTCAAAAGGGTGTCTCCTCACTCCCTCAAGAGAATAGCGTAACACCTTTCTCCCTACTGGAGAGTAATATTACTCCCCGGCAGGGAGAAGGTGTTACGCTACTCCCTTGAGGGAGTGAGGAGTCATCCTTTTGAGCGTAATTGTACTCTCCAAAAGGGTGTTGTATATGTGGCAAGGAAAGGAGTTAAAGTACACCCTTTTTTTTTAAGAGTGTACATCAGTCAAGGAAGCACCGACAACTCAGCCATCATAACTTATCGTTATGTGTTTGCTATGTCCATGATGAGGACCTGTAGAAGTTCAGCGCATATTGAGGAGGACGACGGTGCATGTGGACCCATAAATATCTTAATCTTAATCTCCGTAAGATTTCTATGTGTGGACCCGCACGATGGTTCGATCGTCTGCTACTGTACGTCACATACTCTAGAGTCGTCGCTTTTTTTATACATATTTTTACATTTTTTAATTTTTTTTTTCGTCAATGCCGTTATCAGTAGCAACAATATACATAGTTGGTAAAATTCAATTTCTAGCGCACGAGTTTTGGTTAAATTATTTGCAGTATATGGAAAAAGCCTTCTTAAAAATAGCGTTGCCATCATGTTGTTTGTTTGACAAAAAAAAATGTTTTGTTCTTTCTTCTTTTTAACATTTACGTGAAATCTTTTATGTGTCCTCACGAACGACATCCTTGTAGTGTTGCTAAGTATCTTGAGTTATGCGAGATTAAACAGCGTAAAAATTCATAAAAATTCGAGGCTCTTGCGGCCGTTCTTGCGAACAAGAAACTCATTCATTCACAAAACGCCTGCAAAACACCCGTAAGATAGTTTAAAAAAACATACAAACGAACCATTCAAAACGCGTCAACAGTCATAAAGCGTGTTCCATACGTCATCATTTGAATCTGTAGACTCAAGTTGCAAGGCACGATGATTTGTGTCCAAGCAAATAATACAGAGAGGAAAACGCAGCAGGACAACCTTGAACTTGCCAATGTTACCCACTTTATGAACGTGCTGCGACTATATAGTAACTTGCTGTGACTTGCATTGGAGTTTCCTACTTGAAGCGTGTTAAACTGGTAACTCACCCGAAGAATTTCCCACCAGGGGCAAGTTGCTGTCAGCGAAGACTGCCTTGCCGAAGCCTACACGCAGGGAGCCGTGTTTTCCTGTCAAGTCCCCCATCTCGCAGCGCAGCGGTTGATCTGGAGCGCAGGTCTTCTTGTAACCATCCTAAAAATAAACGTTCAACCTTATACTTGTCACTGTCCCGTGGAAACCTTGTCCTTGTGTGCAGGAACCTTTTAGACCTATTTGAACTTGCATGTGAATGTACGAACAGTGTGCAGTGTTCCAGGAAACGCACGCTTGTGTGTAACGTAGACTGTAAAAAAATGGGCGAAGAGCGAATGGCTCGAAATGAGAGTTCAAAATGATGGCGTAGAATGTGGTGGCAAATCGGTTTGATTCGGATCGGCAGATCCAGATTCCCACTCGCACGCTGCACAAATTGATAAATTACCGAGATGTCGTGGGTATAGACATCACGACAGGATGATTCTGCGCAGAGCCATATCTTATTATTATCATCTTGTCTTATCTTAGGGTATCGACCTATTGGGTTTGCGAACAATTTGAATGCGTCGTAATTGAACTTGACGACTATCACGGGACCGCGAAAAGTATATACAGTGAACCCTCGTTATTATGACCATGGTCGTTCCCGAACATTTTGGTCATAATGCGGAATTGTCATATTAACGGGGGAGATTTGCAGAGGTTTCACAGCATTGTTCCCCAAGAGTATGGTCGTAAAGCGCGTATGTCAGATTATCGGGGGTCATATTAACGAGGGTTCACTGTACAGTCAAACTCCTTTAGAACGAAACTCAGGGGACAACAAAAAAAGTTCGCAGTAAAGGTATTTTCGTTAAAAAGGATGTCTATTATTGGACCTATAGGCCCCAGCGGGACCGCAAAAAAAAATTTGCTGTAGTGGTATTTTCGTTAAAAAGGTGTTCGCTATAAAGGAGTTTGACTGTACGCACCTGGGTGTCTCGTGGAGGCAGCGTAATGTTTTGAATTTCTGTCACAGCCAAAATTTAGGCAGCCTCATGGAGGCATCGGTTGTGCGGTATCATATTTACTCGCCTAATTCAATCGCTATCTCGTATTTACTCGTATAACTACAACTATCGAATATCAAGGACGTTGATCGGATATGAGTATTTTTCCCCCCTCTGCAGTATACGTTCTACAAACAATCGCTGGGCAGCAACCGCATGACATATGCTTAGGGAGTGACTTTTTCGGGTTAAACCCGATTCCGCCCGAATATCCCCCCCCCCCCCGAACTGACCTCCGACCAGTTTGGATTAAACCCGATTTCTTCCCGAATTCCAGTCACTATGAAATCCTCAAGTGAAGTTTCCACTGAAGACGAACAAAGGTCGCCACGTGTAACGCATGTAAGAATGGGTCACTTAACTTTCCAAGCAATATATACCCAGGTGTGTCAACACTGTCTATGCCTTCGGCGATGACCGCTGGAAGGTCACGATCCCGCAAAACAACAACAACAACAACAAAACAACAAAAAGGAGTGATTAGGAAAGGACTTAATTGACGAGAGGAGAAACAAAAACACCCGATAACACCCGAAGGCAAAATTATCGTCCGATTTCTTCCCGAATTACAGATTTGAAAATAGCGCCCGATTTTTACCCCCCCCCCTCCCCCCCGAATCCGAGAACGGCATTTAAACCGAAAAAGTCGCTCCCTACTGATATGCTGTTATTCTTTCGCTGTAGTTTTCATCGCATAAAATGTCTGTGCAATGTTGCACAAATTCTTTCGCAATGCCATTCTTCTGTCACAACAAGCGATGCATAATGTAAAAAAACCCCGAGACTAGGGAACACGAAGGGACAGACACAAACACGAAGTCTCAAACACAGCTGAAAATTTTACTTCACAAAACAGAAATATATACAAACAGAAGGGAAAGGAACACCAGTTGAGAACAGGTTGGGGTTTTGGGGTTGGGGTTTTTTACATTATGCATCATCTTCACCAGCTCGCTTGCTTCCTAGCCATTTTTTCATTGACAACAAGCGAGCCGACTCGTAAGAAAAGGTATGCTCCTGCTACTGTCATTGCTTCATCATTGATCTTCTCCGTGAGCTCAAATACGTTCCCTACGACTTTATCTTTGACTAAGACTCTACGCGACAAAATAATCCCCTTATTTTTTATTCTTTCCGTACTGTATAACTACGGGCATAGTGTGTAGTCGAACCGGCAGCGAGGAAGCCGATTGCGGACGGGGCAGTTATCACTCGGACCACTTTTTCAGGGCCGCGACTTTTCACTTGAAGAATGCCAAGGATGTAATGGACGTTTTGTAGTACCGCCCTTGTTTGGCAGCGGTGTGCAGGCGACGCCCAGCGAGCAAAACAGATTAACTGGGTAGATAGAAACGTCGCCGCCCTTCGCTTGTGTATACGTCTCTCGCAAACGACTGCGATATGTGTATCTCGCAGAGATAAGCGTTTTTCTCAATGGATTCTACTACGAGTCTACGACGGATGCTATACTACGGTGTCTTGATCTGACCTGGAGATAAGGGATCTTTGCTGCGTGGCGCGGTTGTAAAGTGATATTCCGAGGAAGGATTCAGCCGTATTTATAACGTCGACGAGACGTGAATGGCACAGGTCTTGTCTGGTGTGGGCAACTGTTTCGGAGCTGAGTATCTTCCCATAAGATATACAGCGTTTTATGTGTGTTGAATGGTGCAGGGGGCGCACCCGTAGTGATGTCCTTTCTCTATGTGTAGGGGGGGTGTTGGCGTTTGGGGAAGGGGTGGACACAGCTCCAAGGTCATGCTTAACATATTGGGAGGTGGCGGGTTCGAAACCCACCACCAGATGTGCTTATCTGGGGTTTTTCCTTTGGTTTTCTGTCACTCTTTCCCAGGTGGACGTCGGCATAATCCCCTCGAAGTCAGCCCAGGACGCATACTAACCTCCTCTCCTGTTGGTCCCTGCTTCCTTCTCCCCATCTATCCACGCGTCCATACACCGCTGAGGTCCACAATTTTTTTTTAGATGCTAACACAATAAATGAACTACGAGAGTGGCTTTCAGTAACATTGCTGTTACGTTGCATAAATAGAACGGGCAGAGTTGGAATTAATGTACTCACGCGACGCCGCAAGGCCATATACAATCTGCACGGAAAACGTTCGTTTCAGTTTTTGCAGCGTAGTGTTATTAATTATTAATTAAGATTTTTTTTTCATCTCAGAGGCAGAACGCCGCGGTACAAATAAAGCAGACTATGAATAAATGAAGACTGGTCCATCCGTCAAACATGGCCCTGGTTTGGCCATAGCCTGAGCTTCACGTTTACCCTGCCCTGGGCGCAAACTCGCCTCGCGACCGCTCTGTTAATAAATAACCATCAGTCGAACAAGGGCATCTGGTAGATAAGGCCAGAAAATTCTGGACTCGACATAAATTCGTCGAATTATGATTCTATCCTTGTTCGGACTGATGTTGCTTCGTTCAGCTTCGTCCGATCTTATAATCACCATTCGTTTTTCGGCATTTCGTGGGATAAAAGACGCCTGGGGAGAAGAGTACTTCTCCGCACAAACGACCGAGCGCACGTTGACAAGCGAAAGAGCTCGTAGCAGACGACAATCGCGCACCGCGGCGCCATCCCTCGGCCCACACAGACATCTGCATTCACAAGCAGACGCACCGAGCCGCAGATCGAGTCATTACGTAAAGCTTGATGATAAAGTCACTGTATAAGCTTGTCTGGTGATTGTAGGTGGTGACTGTTTACGCAGATGGTGGAGGCAAGTACTGAGGCCTCGCACCTGGATGCTGTTGATGAATCCAGCTACTCATACTGTAGTGACGCAAGCGGGGCCTACATCTCCAATTTTTTTACGTCGTCTAGCGACTCAACAGGTGCAAGATATTTCGCACGATTGTTCTCGCTGGTATGAAGTGCGAAAACCGATTTCCTTTCTTTATTTTTTGACGTTCAAGGCTTAGCGATTTATGGATGAGCCATGTTCACTTGGGAGGGGATGAAAGCAAAAAAAAAAAAAAAAAGAAAGAAAGAAAAAGAGGAAACAAGAAACTGAAACAAAAGAGCACTCGGCAATTCAGGAAGATTTGCAAATATAGATGGAATCTGCCTCAGTTAATGGCAATAACGGGTCCGGGGAATATATTCATGCTAAGCTGAGACAGTTAGTGACTAAATACGTGGTAGTACGGTAGCTTACCAACATCCACCAAGATTTAAAAGAAGGCGGAGCACTCTACGTGAATGAAACAAACTAGACATTGTTATCAGTTGTGTCTCGTGTGTAAGCAGCAAGAGACCATTTTGAATCCACTGTGTCGGACAAATGTATTCAAACATATCCTTTTTTCCTCGCACCATGAGCGAGTGGAATGCATCAGGGTGTTGCCAATAATGCACCAACACTGGAATATTCCTCATCCGCTTTTCATTCGCTGGTTTGGGAGCAGTACGCGGTTTGTGTCCTCACTTTATAACGCAATTGTTGTCTTTTCTTGTTTACAACGTTAGTAACGCCCGTCTTCGTGTTCCGTCGTCTGCTAAACCACGTGAACCTCGACGTGCGGGCCAATGAGGGCACTCGCCACCGTTGCAGTGCGGATGTGACGACACCGGATATAGTTGGGCAACCTGGTGCTCGGTCGTTTCGAGACCTGGCGAAAAAAGTGCCAGACTTCTCCCTGTTTGGAAACAAATGACGTCATAGTGTTCGACAGCGCCACCAATTTGGTAGAGTTGAACTATACGCTCGAAGCTAGGGGCGAGCAAGGTCGCGCCCAAAAGCCACGGTCTGGAGGGGATTACGATGGTCCCTGAAAGGGACGCCCAGCCCTCCTATTCCTATTTGTTTCGGTTTCAGTCTCTTTACCAACGTCATAATGACGTTTCTTGGGTAGAGGTGTAAGCGAACATGCGAGATTGCCTCGCTTTGACCAAGCGAACAAGACTGTTCGGGATCTGGCAAGAAAAGTTGCCACGAAATGACCACCCGAATTCGCCATCAGAAATTTCAGGGGGGGGGGGGGAGGCATCCCGGTTGCGTCCATTCCCATTGGCAGACGTAAGCACGTGACCTCTCTCGCGCTTCCTCACTGGCGGCGGCGAGGCCTGTGACGTCAGAGCAGCATGAGTTTCGGTATTCGCAGTGCCCATTTTCTCCGCTTCTATTACCCTCTTCGCTGCGAAACTTTCAACGCAGGTTCACATCGGTGGAAAAAAAAAAACGTCTTTTACGTTTATCTGAGATAACCTGGAATGACCTGTCGTAACCCCTTTATTAAAGCAATACGTTCAAAAGTTAGAAACTAGTCTAATCTAATCAATTAGCTTGACCATGCACAATATATCCGCTGTCACAATCCTCGTCACTGCCCGCCGTTAAATTTACAAAAACGTCCCGATCTCCCTGGCAGGTCCCTAGCTGTGACGTAGCATCACCGCAGCGAGCAGTCGCGAGGTCTCATTTCCCACCGAAAATTCTTCTGCTAGGGACACGGGCAAGCTTCGTGACGTCATTCACTTATATGCTCTCTGAAGGCGGCGAGGAATTTCTAGATAGTGATCATCATCATCACCATCATCATCAGCCTACGCAAATAGCCCAAGAGAACCGTGGCGTTACGCGTTTCTGCGATGACCCGGAAGAGGTCATCACACCTTTTAATGATACCTTTCGCCGTTGCATGGATGGTAGCCTAATGGAGTGGGTTTATTTCCTTTTGAGTTTATTCAGCTGTATAGCGTATACAGTGAACCCTCGTTAATATGACCCCCGATAATCTGACATACGCACTTTACGACCATACTCTTGGGGAACAATGCTGTGAAACTTCTGCATATCCCCCCGTTAATATGACAATTCCGCATTATGACCAAAATTTTCGGGAACGACCATGGTCATCATAACGAGGGTTCACTGTACATGCAGGGGTTCGTGAAAGATCTCTTTCATCCCCTTTTATTACTATATCCCTACTTCTGTTGTATGTATCTCCTTATTTTGTACCTGTCTCCTTTCGTGGTCGTCCCAACACTTTTAACTTGCATATATAACATCTAGTATACAGTGAACCCTCGTTATTATGACCATGGTCGTTCCCGAAAATTTTGGTCATAATGCGGAATTGTCATATTAACGGGGGGATATGCAGAAGTTTCACAGCATTGTTCCCCAAGAGTATGGTCGTAAAGTGCGTATGTCAGATTATCGGGGGTCATATTAACGAGGGTTCACTGTATAGTATAGTTTATTATCTGTGCAGCTCTTACCGTATTTGAGACAACAATGTACGGGTTCCAGCGGTATCCTGCTGCGATACAGCGAGCCCGTTCGTTGGGTTCGATGGCATCGTGGGCCACTCTGTTGACGAATATGGACCACTCGTGGCCTTCGGTCTGGAAAATTGGCACAGTACAGGGATAAACGTTCTCTCTCTTCAGACAGTGAATGTCAACTGACCTGGTTGCGGTCGTACTTCCCGGGGTAGCGAAGGTCAACTTCAATATACGTGTTGCTCGCCGAATCGTCCTTGTATTCCAGCTGTCGCTGCCAATCATATGGTACACAGATTAGGTAATCCAACAGGTTGAAAGCGATAAAACATTCCAAATTCAGTTCTCCGAGCCAAATGTTAGGGGAAGTATACGTACGTCTTCGGATTCATTAGACACGAGGAGTGGAAGGCAATATGATGCGGGGCATAATGCAGTCAACCCTCGATTTATGAACACCCTCGGTTCCCCGAAAAATCGTTCATAAATCGAGGGATTCATAAATCGAAAATTTCCGTTAAGTGAGTACTATCGAACAAATGGAACAGTATTTCCGAGTTGGTATTGTGTTTATAATGCCATATATTGTGTAATTTTGCTTTCGACCATGCCTTCTGCTGTATCAATCTCACAAAGCACAGATGTTAGCGCATTCACACTCCGTTTATTATGCGATACTAAATAGTTTAATTTTGCTTTGGACCATGCCTTCCGCTGTGTCAATCTTAGAAAGACGAGATGTCAGCACATTCGCACTCAACTGGTCTCGAATTTCCTCTGGGGTTTTAAACCTGCGTTTATTAATCTCAGGGTGACAGCGGACACCTTATTCATGAATTGAGGTCAGGAACACTTCTGCAAAAACCCGTTTGTTGTTCGGATTTCGAGGGGTTAAGAACCGAGGGTGCAATACCTGGAAAACGTTTTATCTGTTCAGGCGTCATTCATAAGACCACGAATAATCCCTTTGAAGGTTTTTGTTGGCCTCGGAACGACCCGTTCATAAATTGAGGGCAAAAACGCTGGGCAACTCCTAGTTGGTTCCCAGAAATTCCATTCATTATTTGAATATCGAGGTTCATAAAACAAGGGAAAAATGCATGTAAGAAGTTTGGTTCCTCGTGCTAGTGTTCATAAAACGAGGGAATTCATAAATCGAAGGTTCATAAATCGAGGGTTGACTGTAATTGGGTCCAGTCTAACGGAATTGACGCCCTTTGGTCTTTCTTTAATAATTATGTATAAGCTTATGTCGGAAAAATAAGGGGAGAAAGTCACGTGACCGTGTCGATGACGCACTTCTGCAGACAGCTAGAGCGCCCTGCTGCTACGTCCCCGAGCTTTTCCCGCACTAATTACGGGACGAAATTATTTTCGCATTGTCCCCGTTTACGTCATATTGTTCATGTCGATAGACCTATCCCTGTTTACAAACAAATGACGTCAGATGGTACAACAGCGCCACCAACTTGGTAGAGTGGAACTATACTATAGCAAAAAAATCAATAAGTCATAAGAAAGCCACGTTTAAATGCGGCTTCTCGTATTCTAAGATTTTTTAAAATAATTCTTTACATATTATT
Source organism: Ornithodoros turicata (assembly GCF_037126465.1). Classification (NCBI taxonomy): domain Eukaryota; kingdom Metazoa; phylum Arthropoda; class Arachnida; order Ixodida; family Argasidae; genus Ornithodoros; species Ornithodoros turicata. Next base: position 6,129,155 of record NC_088201.1, read on the forward strand.
AGCTGTATGGCCTTGTTCTTCTGCATTCTACCGGCAGCGCTATCTTTTCGGTAGCCCTTTCTAAAGATGGCTACCGGGCTGTTCCATCTTCTGGAGCCTGAAGTGCACGCGTTTCTCTCAGAGTGCACGTGGTGTCGCGATACAAAGCAAGCGCGAACTAAGTCGTAATAACAAACCACATTCCGCGCAGGATTAGGACATTGACTTTCAGACGATGCAACTCTTCGGATGAATCCTTTTGTTTTCTTTCCGTGGCGGACTGGGAAGTGGGAACGCGGATGAAGACACGCAAGCGATTAAAAACGTGACCTCATCTGTGCGTACAGCTTGGGACAAAAGTTTACGGAACACGGCACTGGCGTGTTTCTTCATCGGAGCGGCCCCCTACTAGCTATAAGAAAAATATCGAATAAGAAACAGGTGACCGGTTATTATGTCCATCTCTTGGTATGTGTACGCCTTCCTGTTTGCTGCGAGGGTGTCGCTCCAATGGAGAAATGCGACACCCCAGCGTTCCGTAAACTTTTGTCCCAAGCTGTACCACTAATACAAAGAAGCCACCCGTGACCTTAGTGGAGGGATATCGCTTTGTGAAACAGCGGTGTTCTCCGCCCGCGCTGTTTCTGTTTCACTATGTCTATACCAACGTCATGATTACGTCACGGTGACGTTTCTTCGGTAGAGGTCTATAGGGTTTATTCGCTGACGTCACTGCGCCGCCATACTGTAGGTCCCTCGAAGTTATGTTCCCGCATTAATTCGCTGCCATATGCTTTTTGGGTGACTGTTAACGTCGAAAACATGGAAATTGCTTGGATATGCTACAAATCACACTGCACAATAACTTTGAGGAACACCAGATATACGGGGGGTGCGATATCGGTAGCGGCTTGGATGGGATTTATACAATATGGCGACCGATGCAGCACATCTGCCTGCAAGCGACAGTGGCGGTCTCCTGCGGATGACGTCATGTGAATAAACCTTATACCGGCGTCTACTTTTTGGCCTCCGGGGGGACAGGAAGGGAAATTTGCGCCCCTCCCCGTATTCTTGCTTTCCGAAAGGTGTCTTTTTTGCGCTCGTCTAGTTCTGCACGCATGTACATTCACGTACAACGCACTGCCTACAGCATAATGATCTAGGAAAACCCTGACTTTGAAATGCAATCCTCCAGAGAGCCATTCCAACTTTTCTTGACAACAACCCTCCCATCACTGACGCCAAGGGCGCTTGCTCGACAAAATGGCAGTGAGAGCAACCCCACAGACCGGCAAATTCTTACGGTGGCAAAAATTTTTTTACCAGACGTATGTAGCCCTGCAAAGCTGCTGCGGGATCATCGAAGGAAGCCAAGGCAACGATCTCGCGCCCTTCTCCTGGTTCTATTTCTGGGCGCACAGTGCCGCAAGCCCAGGGACGGTCCCGCTTGTTCATACGCACTGCCACTGACCGGCCGATTGGCGAAATGGAGCCAAAGAGCTGTATGCTCGGATCCAGGACATCGATCACGACTTCTTCCTTTCCGTCTAGAGGTCCAAGTTTGCCACTGAGGTCTCCAGGGAGATACTGGTCCAAGGAGCCCTCAGCAGGCGTCGGTCCCGTTACATTTCTTTCGGGCCAGGGAGGACCCAAGGCGTCGTCGTGGCACGGAAAGCGGCGTTCCAGAGGTACTGGACGTGTGCGTACGCCATAACGCGTCGCTTGGCCTTCTAGCCCCCGCAGTTCCACGTCGATGTAGACAGGATCTTCTGGTGTCTCTTGCGTCCAGATGACGTGACCTCGGGGTCCGTCTGTTTGCGTGGCATCAGCGAAACGCCATCGGCGTACAGAAGCCTTGACAGGGTGTAACGGAAGTATACGAGTGCACGCAAGGCGATCGCCCCGGTGCGGCGGAGCACCGTCGTCATGAATTACGAAGGCTCGATGTAAAACACTGTGAGGCCCTGATAAGGGTAACTGACCGTCTGCGTGATAAAACCGCACTGGTCTCACAGCACCAATTTCAATGCGTCGTCCCGTCTTGCCGGTGATGTCGCCAATAGCGCAGCTGAATGGGCGCCCCGGACGACAACCAGCAGCCTGTGAAGGGTCATAACGGGGACCCACACTGCGACATCGGTTCTGCCAGTCGTAAAAGTCACGTCCAGGTGCATCACGGTGAATGGCCATGCGATGCGCCATCGTTCTGTTAGTCGAACCATCAGTGTAGGCTAACTGAACCAGTACAGTTGTCTCGGCGTCGGGATCCTCTTGACGTAGCTCCACTGTACCAGCGACCGGATAATAAAATATAGCCCTGGCGGCGATGCCGGGTTTCAGTGGCCGTAGGGCAGCACACGCGATGGGTCGTCCCGCGTCGTCTTCCAGAAGTACTGCACGTCCAGAAACAGTATCAGAGCCAAAGAGTGGCAAACGAGTGTCATGAAACGTGCCAGCACGGAACGGTCCATTACGGATCGACAGGGCGCCCGCAGCAGGTGCCCCACTACCCGAGAAAGCATCGAAGGTTGCACTGTCGCATGGTGGCGGCATCGCAAGTACGCGCCAGGTGGGTATCTCGCCGAAAGGATTACGCTGGACGCGCGCGCGAACACTCGTCGGTTCACTAGGGTGTCTCTGGCGAAGCACAAGTTTCGCGCGCAGTCCGCGCCCTTCGACCGTCGCCACTAGTTCGCGAGTGTCCAACATACGCACACGAGCACAGGCTACCGACCGTCCATCGTCGTCCAAGATGGTCACGAGAAGACGAGCTGCTGTGGCACGGGGCAAGTGCATGTCCAAGAACACTCTCTTGGCGGGAGTTCCCGCGCGAGAAACGGGAAGTGGACCATGTTTCGCTGTCATATTTCCCGCCCGACATCCGGTGTGATTTGCGCGACTGCATTCACCTTGCACGGAAGAATGAGGTCCCGGGTCGAACAGCGGCGCTCCAGCGCAGTTCTCGCCTCGGCGACCGTCGTCAAGCACGTCGGCCACCAGCAGGTTCCAGGTGTACCGCTTTGGCGGTACAGAATCGCGCACGTGGTACAAGTCACAATAAATCAGATACAGATCGTCGGGAGTCTGGCGAAAGTCGAGTATTCCAGCGATTGGAGCTCGGAACACCGCCCTGGAAGTCGCGACGGGTCCCTCCGACATGACAGTTGCACAAGCGACGCGGTTACCCGGACCTTGCAATAACAGCGCACGTCCCCATATAGTGTCGGAGCCTCCAAGTTTGACAGAATCGTCTTCGAAGACGAGCTCTGTACTGTTGGGTCCCAGGTCGAGCTTTCCGTGCCGTCGAGAGAAGTCATGACGTGCACGGCCTAAGGAGTTGCAGGGTGCAGCTGAATCGAGCGCAGCGGAGAGGTCGCGTATGCTCCACGAGAAGGTGCTGGGTTCCTCTCCAGTCAGTCTTACGCGGATTGTCACGTTCTCTTGACTCGTTTGTTCAAAAGTTACCTCGCCTTCAAGTCCTCCCATAGCGATCGGAGCTCGTAGATGAAGCGGCGTCGCGTTGCACGCTGCTGCAATAAGCAGCAGCAAAGTAATACGTTTCAACATGGATCCACTCGTCACTACTGTGTCCCACGTTGTCGTTTGTATCGAAATGAGGCCATCGCTTTCTCCGTGGAGGAAAACGTGGGACAACCGGTTCCTGCGCCGTAGTCTCCCCGTTCAGGCCGAGAGAGAAAGCGGCTTGGCATTCTCTCCGTTCACGTGCTTTCAAATAGTACCGTTATTCGTGTGGAGTTGCCTTTTCAACCTGTCAGTGGAAGGGGGGTTGGAGGATTTAAGCACCCCCCTCAAACTCGTACATTCGGCGATGCATTTGGGAGAGGGGAGTGAGCTCGAAACCCCCTCCCTCACGTAAAGTCCCCATAGAACCGCTCCCGAAATATTTTTCTGGCCACGCCACTGATATCAAGTTATTAACGTTGAAAAGTGGCAGTCGTCGAAAAAGCCAGACAGCGGCGGGATTTGAACCACGCAGGCTTGTGTTGTGTTCTCCCGTTGTGTGTTCCAGCTTCCGAGCAATTACTTTCCATCAAGTTATCAACTATTTACGAGCAATTTTTCTCAGCGAGGCATTGCCGTTGTTCTTTGCAGACCTTGTGTTGACTGTTGAGCCTCGCGGTTTTCGGTTTTGCCTCCGCGCAACGTCACACATCACGTATCAAAGCCTGTGGCCAATCGGGATGTGGGCCTACTTTATGCTGCGGGGGACACTCGCGCCGACAGCCTCATCGCTTTTGTGCACACGCGCATACGCATACGCGCCGGTAAACATGGCGGTTCTAGTTGAGAGCGATATCGGCTGGTTTGTGTCACACGCTAAACTCGTGCGCGACTGGTATCGTAATTGTCGGCGGTGTAATGGACACATAACTGCTTTAGAGCTTCGAAACGCTTTCTTCGACATTGCAGTACCATTCCAGATGGATTCCGCAGCGCAGAAGCATGCGTCGTTGTTGGACGATGCAACGCGACTCCACCGTGAGGTAGATTCCATCGTGTCTTATCAAATCATTCGGGACAAATTGCAGCAAGCCAATCGAAGTTCAGCGAATCCGAAGGCTTACATGGCACCTACATGTGCAAACTAGCCTCGTGTCCCAATGAAATGTGCGTCGTACAAATTCCAACGTGAAAAACACTAGTGCCTTCCGAGTCCGAAGAAAGACCGGTTGTTGTGTTTTCTGCCGTTTTCCATGTGTTCTCTGCAACAAACGTTTTCAGATAGTAGATACAATTTACCGGCGGGCAAACCGGGCCACCTTATTTCAACTCTTCTTTTCTCTCTCTCCTTCCTTTTTTTTTTTTTTTTTGCCTTCAAACTCAGCACTACGTATTTCAGCGAACTTCACCTCACCTCAACAAAATGAACGTTTTGACAGTTCCTTAACCCAAAAGAATAGCTTGCCCGTGAAGGTCGAAAACTCTTCTGCCATTGATTGGCACATCTGCGAGAAGATTTTTGCCACCTCGAATACCCATTCACAATAGCCTTGGGACTTCTATGGCTTTGAGAAACGGAGGGAAACGCTGCAGGGGCTTACCATGTTACGCATCCCTAGGATAAAGTTGAAAAGAAAAAAAAAAAAAAGAAGAAAGGTAATACCTTACGCAGTCTGAGGATAGATCGTTGTTACATGTTTACACAGTCTGCGGCATGGTATTTCCTGCTCCATTGCATAATTGAAGATATACCTTTTAGCGCAACAGTAGAAACTTTGGAATGCGAAAAAAAAAACAAAGAAACATTGAAACGCATGGAAAATTTCAAGGCACAGAGTCAAGTGGTGAACAAAGCCGTGCGATAGCCAAAGTTAGGGAACTTTTAAATCCCTACTGCCTGGAACAGTGCTGTAAATAATGATATAAACAAAGTCTTACAGGGATTCTCTTCCCATATGCGCAAGATACGACAAATCGAAGCCCCCAAAACGCTTTATTATTATTATTTTTTTTTAAATGCTAGTTTTCAGACTTTTTTTTTATCGAAATGTACGTTTACAAATATTTCGTCAGCTATATGATCTGGGGTTCGTCTGTCATTGGAGGTGTGTGGCGGTACCCCCCATCACAAGTCGTTTGTACGATTTCTGTGAAGGCTCCTTTTCTGTTTTTCCCGTAAACATACCCGATACTCTTGCAGTATTTTTGAGAAGCTCCTCGAGTCACGGCGTAGTACACACCACCTGGTTTCGGTATTAACGTCATTATTTCGCTTTAATGAAATCAGTTTAATTCATTGAACATGTACAAAACTTATCATAACGAGCAGAAATTTAAATGGCCGCGTTCCTATTTATATCTCACAGGGACAACCAATACGCAAACCACGGCGCAAGAAACGGCAACACGCTGCGTGCGCCATTGTCAGCTTCTTGCAGGTACGTCATAATCGAAATACGTTCAATCTAATCTATACCTATCAAAGTTGCACTACAGAACCCTACACGGATTGCTGCAGCCACAGAGAAGATCGTAGAAGAAGCCCGCAAGCTGGGGCATTTCTTCGAAGCGGATGCAACATCAGAAGAAATCCGCCATAACAATAAGACTGCAAGAATCGCAGCTAGTCAAGCATTGGACGTGCGGATACCACCAGCTGACACCTTATCCCGGGGAGACAACGATGTAGCAATAGTTGTCAGCCATTGTGAACACCAGTATGCCATTCCTGTGGGAGCTTGTCCTCGAGCTGGGGACGTACAGCAGGCGTTGTCTCAAGGTAGGGAACAGCAGTCCCCGCATTCTAGGTACCATAATGGCGCTGCTGTAGAAAGCGTCATTCTTTGTCAGGCGACAGTGCTAATGCAATTTCATAATGCATGCTGGGAATAGAACGAGGTCCATTCGACCTAATCGTCGCGGATCCACCCTGGGACAACCGGTCTGTCCGCCGCAAGAACAGCTACGTCTGTCTGGGACGACGCCGGTACGAAGAACTGCTGCTCCAGCTTCCCGTAGCGCGGCTGGGAGTCAACGGGGGTCCGCCGGGTCTCGTGGTGGTCTGGTGTACCCACAACGCGTCGCAGCTCGAGTTCGTGGTGAAGCAGTTGCTGCCAGCATGGGGTACACCATTCCTGGGTGTCTGGTACTGGGTCAAGGTGACACGTCGTGGTGTACCAGTACGGCCTATCGGTGGTGTCCACAAACAGCCCGTCGAGTACCTGGTGTTTGGTGGGACTGCGGCGGACTTTCCAGATCATCGCATCGTTGTTTCCGTGCCTTCCAGCATACATTCGCACAAGTTTCCGTTGACAGGTAAGAGAGCACGAAGTCTGTCTGTTGTTCATTGCTAGGAGCGTTGCCCAGGAACATCGCTAAAGAAGCACAACATGCCCAAAATTCAAAGGGGGAAAGAGTGCAAAATTCGCTTATCTGTTCACCTTTACCTTGTGCACATATGACTAGTAATTCTGTTCTGCAGTTCAAAGCTCTACAGAAAAAAGTTTAACCTAAAAAAGTGAATTAGAAACTTCTCTAGACTCCCCAGCTTATGAACTTCCGAGATCCTTGCCATCCGGCTCACCTGCGGGAAAGGAGGACCCTAGGACATCCCCTAGGAATGACTCTCAGCTGTGCTACTGTTACGAACCACCACTAATTTGTATTTATTTAGAGATACGATTTGTTGACGCAGAGCTTTTAAAGCCCTGGATTGGAGAAAAGCCACGTTGCTTAGAACTGTTTGCCCGCTACTTGGTGCCCCATTGGACAAGCATCGGAGACGAGGTACACGAGTGAACTTTGATGTCGATATTGAATTAGTATTGACTTTGTTTTTGGACACAGGTGCTGAAGTTGCAGAGACTAGAGCTGTACGAGGAAGTCGACGATCCCACCGTACAAGACTGTCAAGCCCCAAAGGAATGAGCAGCCATAGGAATGTGCAATTTGCAAGAAAGTTGACGGGCCTGCATGGAAACGCTATAAATGTACCTAATAGATGGATTTGTTTTGAGAACCTCCCATTGTTGTGTGTGTTAATATGAGAGCAAGGACAGCAAACACATTGGCAAACAAATGGTCACAGGACAAATGTCTCGAGCTACAAAAAAAATAACAAAAACAAATAAGGTATCCTGTAGAAGCAGCATAAAACATTAAACATACCTAATGTTTAACCTGATGTTTTTTGTTTTGTTTTTTTTTATGGGGGGGGGGGGGGTGTATGGAAGACTCATCTGGATGAACTGTTGCCCTTCAAGATGAACTTTCTAATGTCTGTCCTATGTCAAAATCTTGAGAAAAAGGGGGCATGACATGATGCATAAAATGTATGCCTTGAATTCAAAAAACAGTATGTAGTAATGTGAGTACTGAGGTTTCAGTTAAAGCATTATCTTCTCTTCATGAAGTAGTTCAAATTTGATGTAAAAAATTCAGCATTACCTGTGTCCCAATTGAAGATCTCTGGTTCACAAATTCCTATGAAGGTGTGCAGATCTGGATTTGGGGGGGGGGGGGGTCCTATAACCCTCAATATCTGTCATGTCATAGTGCTCCAGTTGACCTTAGGTAGTGCATGTAACATGCTGTGCAAGGCAGGACCCTCTTCACCCACCCACCCCCATTTTTTCCCCGAAGGAAATACTGGATCTGGCCCAGTCCCTGTGGCACCTCAGAATAACTGCTTTCTTTGGGGTTCCCTTCTTTGGGGTGCTCTTAATTATTTGACTCCCAATCCTGAGCATTTCGATCATTTTAGTGTAATTTTTGCATATCTTCAGAAGTGGATTTTTTGTCGCCGTCGTGGTTGACTTCATGCTGATGCAATGTCAAAAAGCCACCAGCCTTGAACTTGGATAAGAAACATTGGTGTGGTTTGAGAGTACCAGTTCCTTGTGACTGGACCCGCGTTACAAAGAGGCCGACCAAGGGGCACCACACCACTATCCATTCCATCCATCCAACCAACTTTCCTGGCATCTTCTTCATATGTTGTTCTGGCCTCGGCAGTAAAACACGATATGATCTTCGTTGAATCCAGAAGTTTATCCAGAACCGCAAGCTCGGGCGGGGGGAGGGGGGGGGGTGAAAAAAGTTGGGGATGCAGTTACATTGTAACAATATAGTACTCAGAAATTTTTTTCTTTTTTTTGCGGGGGGGGGGGGGGGGGGGCTGGTTGAATCTGTTATTGGGAAACTACATCAACTGGTAGTACTAGTACCCACAGCGACGAAAATGTTGACACACTAAAAAAAAAAAAAAAAACAGCTCCAAGAAGCGCGCAACTGCGCGTCTGATCGTGCCGCATCACTCGTTCGCTATGATGGCAGAGGCGTCCATGACCCGCGACATGTGTGGCGAAATAAAGCTCTTTTTTTTTACAACAGCCAAACTACATAGCACGAAAATAACGTTATGTTTGTTCAAACTGTTCGAAGAATAAAGTGTATGATACGATTTGGTCTTTGTTTCGCGTTGAACGGACCCCGTTGATACATCCCTCCATAGGTCCTCCCTGATGTGGTGTACATATTTTGTTTCTGGTAGTTTCTAGTGGGATCGCTGACATTCCGCGCTGGCACAGCGAACATGCTTCAATTTTTCCCAGTGCGTTACATTCCTTTTTTCAACCTATTGAATACTGGATCTACTCTAGGCGCTACAGTTCCGAAATCTGATGCTGCTCTTCGCTCATTTCTGCATACGTGTTCAACCAATCAGGCCCACACACGTGGGCGGGCGTCTGTTAATGCCGGCATCTCGCGTCTGACGTGCCGACATCTGCTTCTTAACCTTACCGCATATTTTTTCACGTGGACATATGTTGAGTTGTTATTTATACACACCTTTGTACATAATTTAATCTTCATCTTTATAAACATGGTATTCGATGTTAGGAGGTACGTATATTAACACCATTTTGTCATGTTCCTCGCGTACATCGTTGAACAAATAGAAGCGTGTAGTGGTGCTCGTTATGTTTTTAACATGTGCATGCAAAAATGTTGTGTAGATACTAATGTCGCGTTGCAATGTTGTTGTTCTGAAGGCTCAGATTCTATGGTAGGACAGTGTTGCACATCCTCTACTGGTTGTTTACGTTTGCAATGTTGTTTTTTTGGTTGGTATGTCAGAAATCAGCCGGGTTGTGCGGTGTTTTCTGAGCGCATCGGCTAAGTGTTCCTAACAAAACAACAAAAGCAGACAGGTATAAAGAATAAATTTGTGCATCCCCGAAGTAGAGGCAGCTTCACACATTTACGAAGCAGTACACGCTCTACTTGAGTAGCGGTTTTAACACGGGAAGTGGTGCCGGCATTTTGTTCATTTCCTTAGCACGCGTAGATCTGATAGCCACACAAAGCTGTAGTGAATGGACGAAGTCTTACCTGTTAGTGAGCTTTCCAGGGGAACGCAGGGTGATTTATAGTACACAAACGCTTGTTTCTAGCAAGACAGAGAGAAAAGTGCAGTGCCCTTGGGATCAATCATGCCGAAAACAAAGGAGTAATAGCAAACCATTCAAGCTGTGCTGTATGAAACCTTGTAAATGTTTTTGCTTGTTGGAGAGACTGTGACGAGAGATGTGGTTGACGGTGTTGTAGGAGAAATAGACATAACGAAAAGGTTCCAGTTTCCAATCGCAGGGTTTCAAAATTTCTTCTGACCATGATCCGAGAACCAGATTACTGCGCTTTTTTTCACAGTCTCTCTGAAGTCACAAGACTAAATGGTTTTCCTTTTGCATTTGCTACAAACGTGGTATTTTTCTTGCAGCAAAGTTACGCAGTAAGTTGTGATACGTTTGTACAGGCAGAGGGAGTTCACACTAAGTCACACTACTCTGTCTTAAGCACACAAAAATTCCGCAACTAAAGTGTGCGCTTATATGTGCAGCGAGCCACAAGACGACAGAAAACTGATTCATTCGTCGAGAATGTTCAATGCACATTTACAGGATTTTGGTACCAAAACTTTTGGTCCTCAAGCTTGGGGGTTAATGTCGTATATTGGTGTTTTATGTAGCTCCGTCTCCACGGGGTTCTTGGGATAAAAGCCCTCGAAGAACACACTTGTGTTGTGTAGTACTTGGTAGCTTCAAAGAAAGCTGCAGGCTTTGTTTATTGAGGTCAAGGATAATGCAGCAACACGTTCTGGATCATAACCACTAAAATGTCAATGTACCACACTGGTATATTTGGTTTACCGTGAAATATATGATAAGAAATTGTGATGGTATGGTGGCCCCGCAGAGATTCGAGGCTCGAAATTGACATGTTCTAGCATTCATAGTGTTGTCCTTGCTGGCTCAGTGCAGTGGTAAACATATTCTCATATTTGGGGCCCTCTCAAGGACTTTGTGAATTTGCTGGTATAGTTCTGTCTTCGCTTTTTTTTTTTTTTCTTGATAATAAACATTATTAATGTTAGGTACCTTGCCTTTTGCGAGGTACATCAAGCAGAGTGTGCCATGTGCCGAGAAAAAAAAAAAAAAATGTGTGGTACGAATACAGAGAAAGTGGCTACGAAGGCATTTCGAACAATACATTAATCTCTTGCACTTTGTAGGAAATGGTCTTCTTACTGCTCTCGCAAAATTACCCAGTGTTCTAACGGAGTCCTTGTACTTTTAATTTGAAATGGACGTTTCCTTCTGTTCTTCCGTGACATTACGGTTGGGCTGACCACAGAAACGTTTTATCTGTATTTGATGACCCGCACCTGCGCGTGTGAGCATGTGCTAGACGTGCCGTATGTGCATGGGGGCTATACCAGGGATTCATTGTTCTTCGTTGTCACAGCCAAATATGACGTGCGAATATCAATTCTCAGTCAATTCAAGGGTCGAAGCAGGGACTGGTTATAAAAATCACCCTCTTAATGGAATGAGGTAACGGATTGTAGTTCTTGTATGTGCGTATAATGTTGGATTTTTTTGGATTTATAATGAACGCTGTAAGACAGAAGTACCTCTCGTTTCAGTGTCAACCTTTGCATATTTCTCAAGTGTCCAAAATTAGCCCCCTAGACCGTCTCGCAACATAGAGCCTTCGTGGTAGGTTAGATGCCGACTGCGGTTGCCAGCAGACTTGTGCCCGTTACTCGAAAAAAGTAATTGATTACCGTTACTTCTGTGGGAAAAGTAATTGATTACCATTACCAATTACTCGACTTCAAATGTAATTGAGTAACGAGTAGAAAAGTAACGCGTTACTTCGGTCGTTACTCTGCATTCACGCAAATTATAACCGTCTTTGTGTGCCTCAGAAAAAAAAAGAAAAAGAGGTTCAACAGCGGAACAGCTGAAATAACAAGACAAACAAAAACACGTAGGACAAGGAGATCTGTACGCCCGGGAAGACGTTGACCCGATTGTGGAAGAGCATTGCAAGGAACTTCCCCATGACTCACTAAACCTCCACAGCTTCAGGTACCATCACACTGGTGTAGGAAGAGATTAGGGAGAGAGACCCTGACATTCCAGAGCGTTATTACAATGACCTTCGCTTCCTATAGTAGGACAGCCCTACAAAGGCTGATGGCACCAGGGGCTTGACTTGGGGCAGAACATCCGAAAGATAAGCTAATCTCTGCCGGAAAAGTAATCAATTACTCAGAAAAGTAATTGATTACTCGAAAAATTACTTAAAAAGGTGATTGATTACAAGTAACGCAATTACTAGTAACGCGTTACGCACAAGTCTGGTTGCTAGCAATCTGTCGTTCCTACCTGGTCATCACCTGCAATGGGGACAACACCCTGTGAAGGCAGCAGGAACATGCTTGCCGAACTCTTGCTATTCTACAGCACGAAACACGCTTTCGAGCGCAGTTAGTGCCATGCAGTTTGAAATCGGTCGATCAAATGACATGTTTGCGTAGCTGTTTGAGTTTTTCGTCCTGTTCACTAATGATCGTGTTGATTTTACAGGTTTGATATCTACCGAAAGATCCCGAAAGATTTGACACAGCCCACCTTAACAGGCGCAGCCATCTCTATCATCAGCTGCGCCTTCATCTTCATATTGTTCCTCTCGGAGCTAATCTCTTACCTCAGGCCTGAGCTGTAAGTCGAAAGGGCATGCACGTATTACAGCGCCTGAGAAGTCCTCGAAAGTCTCCTTACCTGAATTGTGCTGGGCATCTTTTTATCCCTTACAGATTTTGTTTTTAAATAAAAAAAGCTATCAGAGCAGGATAGATGTCGTTTTTGCAGTTGAGTTATACGTAGGGTTCCGCATTTTCGGCTTTTATTCCTGGAGAGATTCGGTGGGTGTTTTTCGTTATTTATGTGTTTTGCCAAATTCGGATATTTTTGGCATTCTATAAACACTTTGGAGAGTTAAACAGGGGGGTGCTAATTTCCCTAAGAACGACACGAAATATAGCCAACTTCCTTTGCTGGAGGGTACCACGTGTACTTGAATCCCCTTAACTCACTGATAAAATTGTTGCAGGTGATGATTTTTCCCTGAGGTAGAGGCTAATGGCTCCGCTGGGCGTCATTCTCAGCGTTCCACCCGCAATGAGGTGAAGGAAAAACAAAAATGTGATGCCCCGAAAAAAAAAAAAATGAAATTGGGTTTTGGGATGTAGCGCCATATGCAAAAATGTGATTGGGAGTCTTTTGGAATATGCTGAATTTCCCTAAAAATATGTGGTGCATGTCCTTTGGCATTTTTCGGCGGAGGTTGAAAACGCGGAGCCCTAGTTATATAGCCAGGAGGACGTCCTCTCGAAGAGAGTATGCAACTGCAAGATGACTGATTACCTAAAATTTATTAATTCACTCATTAATTGGGGGATCTGAGGCAAAATTGAGATAGCAGTATGGGAGACAATCGTCGTTGAAAGCCATTCCATTTTAAAATAATTTAATGAAACGTGCACATGCATTGAAATATTCATTGCTGAATTTGCTGTGAAAATCAGCCAAAGTCCAAACTGCATGAATGCAGAGAGCACAGCGGTCATTCCACACCAGAGGGCCAAGTGCTTCGGGGCGATGGAGATGATTGGAGTAGGTGCTCATCTGCTGGCCAGATCAGCCAGCTTGTAAGCCAAGCGTATAATTCGGTTCAGCGGAGCTTAACCCGAACCGAAACAGTATGCCTGAACCCGAACTGTACAAAAAAAAAAAAATACCGGTTCCGATCCCTGATTTCCAAGCGAGGTGTAACTGTAATTCCACGCTATTTTAATGAGCTAGCTGGCCCTGTAACTTAGCTACTTTTAAAAATTAACTTACCCATTACTGAATTTGTGCAGGGTGAGCGAGCTGTTTGTCGACAACCCTACGGGTGCAGAACGAGTTCCTGTTGAGCTCAACATCACCTTGTTGCGGCTTGACTGTAGTGGTGAGTAACAAGCACTAAGTGTTGAGCGTTTTTCACTCGTGACAGTTTTTTCGTGCATTTTATTGCAGTGGTGGGGCTGGATATTCAAGATGACATGGGAAGACATGAAGTGGGCTTTGTTGAGAACACGGAGAAGACTCCAGTAGGCGAAGGGTGCCGGTTCGAGGGCAAATTCTTTGTGCATAAGGTGAGGTGGAAGTCTGCAGCTGCCCTTTGACCTCATCATACCCTGGGTGTACAGCAGTCGCTGGAACCAATCGGTGGTTACATATTACCAGTGATGGCCACTAACTACGTCTACAGTAGTTTAACTATAACTACTAACTACTTCGCGATGGAGTAGTTTAACTAGTAGTTCAACTACTTTTCAGGGGAGTAGTCAAAACTACTTCTTTAACTACTGCAATGTATTTTAGCTCTCTACTCTCTGACTACTTAACGTTGTCCATCCACATCAGTCCCCTGTAGTGTACTTGGACACCTAAATATGAATCACAAGCAATGATAAACTTTGGCTCAAGCCATTGCTACGATCGTCAAATACAAGGCTTGCGGCGGGATTCTTTCTGTGCCTACGCAATAAACTATGTTGCAGAATTATTTCGCAACAAATGAGTCTTCACTAGACAAGCATTAAAAGTGAAGATTTAGTACACATGCACGACACAATTGCTCTGCACCTCCGTTCTCATCAAACAAGTAGCTCAAGGTAAAAGTCGGAAGCGCAATCGTGCCGTAAAGCTTGCGGCAAAATCGGAAGTAGTTGGCGCCTTCAGTAACCTAACTACTGTAGTTAACTACTTAAAATAGTAGTTTAACTACTAGTTGCCACTACATTTCTGCAAGTAGTTGATAACTACTTTTTAACTACAATCAGGTAGTTTAACTAGTAGTTTAACTACATGTAGTTAACTACTGGCCATCACTGCATATTACCATAGATCTATCAACAGATGGTCACGGCAGCGTTGTTGGTAGAAACTTATGAGGCTCACCCGGGTGAATGACTGGATGGCAAAATTCATGCGCATGAAACATAATATATTGCTGAGAAGAATATATTTCTTCGTAAGGATAAACCTTCTAGCATGCATGCTGAATTTTTGGACAAGCTCCGGTACTGCAACTTCCAAACTTGGTGACTCGGGGATTCAACGTCAACCTGTCTTTGCCCGGCAACGAATAGCTCATATTGTTCGTGTATGAGACGTTTAGCCTGCAACTGGTTACGACCCACTTAACTTCATAACTTTCCAAAATGTGATTTTTATGTCATTGGAAGATGCGACACTCTATCCTGTACACCTTATGCAAAGTAGGTTTCCCCCCTCACCCTCTAATAGGGCGCACAAAGGAAACGATTTACACTGTGTATGTAATTTTTTACCGCCTTCATCTTAGAATTCACCGGTAAAATAAACGCAGTATCACGCTGTATGATGTTCCAGGTGTACATAAAAAACATTCCGTTTTTCTCTGAGCAGTACACCCTGCGCTAGCGACGCTTGGAAACGAAAGTTTCGCAAATTTGGCAATTTTGGAACTGGGTTTTCAGAATGTGGCGGTCCAGACAAAAATAGCAGCATTGTGTGATTCAATTGTAGAATGCTTCCACTATGTGCTCCTAAAAAACTACAAAAGGACTATTTGACTTGCGCGAGAAAATAATTTTTTTCCGGACCCGTGTTGGCACGTAAAGAATGCCTATAGGTCCACAATCAAGGCGTGGTATAAGGTACTTAACGGGCCCCAGGAAAGCACAATGTATGTCGCATTCATGCAATCAACCTCCAACGCCAGTCTTTCGAAAATTTTTCTTTATGTCCTGATCGTTCTTTGTACGGTTTTAGTTTGTCAAAGTTCTTTTTGCACAGGGGCCATTCCACGCGAAATGATCCAAACATGCCGCTCGACCATCACCGACATTTCTTTAAAGGAGTACAGAGGGCCGTCGAAAAAAATTTCAGATTAAGACATCTGATGAAAGTGTGTGTGTCATTATACCGAATAGCGCGAAAGGTTTTGATGTGTGCAATTTGTTTCCCAGAAAAAAACTCGCATAAACATGGCTCCGCGCGTTCACCCTTAACTCGCCACTCCAGCTATGACGAGGATGAGGAGGTATGATGCCACGTCACCGATGACGGTATAAGGAGAACTCGTTCTGGTTCGCTGGTCAGTGGGGGTCAGCGCCTTGTCCCTTTGCCGCCGTAAACCAGTTTTGCCAGTTCTCCCGGAGAATTGGGGATGGAAGGAGCGGCCGAAGCATTACCGAGCAAGGAGAAAGGTTTTATCAGAACCCCGAACAGCCGAGTAGCGGACGACAGCGGAGTAGCAGACATTCCTCTAGGCCAATCAGTGAGCGTTCTCCTTATAGCGTCAGCGCGAGGTTCCAGGCAGATCACAGGCTGGTACTGCTCTTCACCACCGTTGCGCACGGTCGCTTTTTGCGGCGTATTTTAAATTCAATTTTCACGATAATTATGACTCTGTGGTGTAAATTGCTTCGCATGCTGCATCTTACTGGCTTACTTAACACTTTTATGGGAAGAAAACTGGATGTTAAAAATGACTTCTGTGCCACTTTAAAAAATTGTGAAGGTAAAGGGCTTCGGGGCTGAGCATGTATTACTATTATAATAGTATTACTGTAATACATTTTGTATTTGTATTACATATTATAATACAGGTTTCAGAAAAGTACCTGTATTACGTATTATAATACGCAAAAACGTGCATTACAAGTATTAATGCTCTAGTAATACTTCTCGGATTTTTATGTGTTAGTTCATCCCGTACGCGCTATCAGCACGGTGATAATCCGGCCAGGCGGGTCGGCACACCGCACGTTTTAGGTCGCCCGCTCTTTGAACGCCTGCTCATGCTGGGGAATAGTCAGTGTGATACCCTCTTTGGTCATAAAATTCCCAGGAAAGAAAGTTTTTTTTTCATTACCGTAATGTATTTTTTCAATCAGTGATGGCCACTGACTACTACTACTACAGTAGTTTAACTACAACTACTAACTACTTCGCGATGGAGTAGTTTAACTAGTCTACCAGCGGCATGGCCGAGTGGGCTAAGGCGTCCGCTCGTTGGTGGTAACCAAGGTCGTGCTGTAGACTGGGAGGTGGTGGGTTCGAATCCTACCGCCGGCTGTGCTGTCTGAGGTTTTCCCTGGGTTTTCCGAAGACTTTCCAGACGAATGTCGGCACAGTTCCCCCTGAAGTCGGCCCAGGACGCATACTAATCCCCCTGTCCCCCACTCCTTCCTGCTGTCCTCTCTCTGTCTGTGCACATATGTACGCCACTCATAGCCACAGTTGCTTCGCCGTGCTAACACGCAAAAAAAAAAAAAAAAAAATCTTAACTAGTAGTTCAACTACTTTTCATGGGAGGTAGTTGAAACTACTGCAATGTATTTCAACTACATCACTAACTACTTACCGTTGTCCATCAACACCAGTCCCATTCTATATTGTTCTTGGACACCTAAATATGAATCACAGGCAGTGACAAAAGTGAAGATTTAGTACACATGCACGGCACAATTGCTCGGCACCTCCGTTCTGATCAAACAAGTAGCTCAAGGTAAAACCCTGAAGCACAATCGTGCCATAAAGCTTGCGGCAAAATCGGAAGTAGTTGGCGCCTGCAGTAACCTAACTACTGTAGTTAACTACTCGAAATAGTAGTTTAACTAGTAGTTGCCACCACATTTCTGCAAGTAGTTGATGACTACTTTTTAAATACAATGAGGTAGTTTAAGTAGAAGTTTAACTACACGTAGTCAACTACTGGCCGTCACTGATTATAATCTTGCCTGCAGCGAATCGTGGAGCGTCAAATCCCAACACCAAGAGACCTCTGCGTGGGGGCTAGAGATTGAGGCCTGATGGGTTTCGAAGAAGGATGTTGCTCGTGAATGGAATACTGGCCGACAGACGCGAACACTGCATTACTGTAACTGGCACAATGAGGTTCCACAACTTAGAACTAATTTCTGAAACAATTGTTGCGCTGAAACTAAGATCGTTTTTATTGGGAAGAAAACGTTGCAGATATCCACGATCGTCATGAGTATTATGTACTCTCTTGCTGGTGGTACCGAAGGGAATGGTTGGTCCTATTTGACCATCCCGTAGGTACCGGTTCTGCTCACAGTGCTTCCTTTTTGTTTTTAACTCTTCTGAAAAATTAATTTAAAAAAAATTAATTAAAGGAGTACAGAGGGCCATCCAAAAAAATTTCAGATTAAGACATCTGATGAAAGTGTGTGTGTCATTATACCGAATAGCGCGAAAGGTTTTGATGTGTGCAATTTGTTTCCCAGAAAAAAACTCACATAAACATAGCTCCGCGCCTTCACCCTTAACTCGCCACTCCAGCTATGACGAGGATGAGGAGGTATGATGCCACGTCACCGATGACGGTATAAGGAGAACTCGTTCTGGTTCGCTGGTCAGTGGGGGTCAGTGCCTTGTCCCTTTGCCGCCGTAAACCAGTTTTGCCAGTTCTCCCGGAGAATTGGGGATAGAAGGAGCGGCCGAAGCATTACCGAGGCAAGGAGAAAGGTTTTATCAGAACCCCGAACAGCCGAGTAGCAGACGACAGCGGAGTAGCAGACAACATTTCTTTAGGCCAATCAGCGAGCGTTCTCCTTATAGCGTCAGCGCGAGGTTCCAGGCAGATCACAGGCTGGTACTGCTCTTCACCACCGTTGCGCACGGTCGCTTTTTGCGGCGTATTTTAAATTGAATTTCTGCGATAATTATGACTCCGTGGTGTAAATTACTCCGCATGGTGCATCTTACTGGCCTACTTAACAGTTTTATAGGAAGAAAACTGGGTGTTAAAAATTACTTCTGTGCTACTTTAATGCATCTGGAGCTGTATTCCTTGCTGCCAGTTTGTGTTTTTTGCACTGTGCGGGTTACATTGACAGCGTAGTTCTAGTACGCGGAAATACGGTCTTAGAACAGACTGTGCGATACACAGCTTCGCAATATCCTAGGGGGTACCGCTTTGGAGAGTGAGAACTTTGTTGCTGTTTCGATTTTACCTCCCTCGACCCATTGTCCGTGATGTGCCAAGGTCAGCAAAAATGAAAAATGAGTGTCCACTTCCGCTTGCAAGCACGCCGGTTACAGTGCGTGTGCAAGGAGTGCTAAGATTTCTCTACGGTGTCTGTCGTACCTCTCAATGTTTATGCTGATGTGTTTTTGTGGCAATCGCCGTGCAACAGGTCCCTGGTAACTTCCACGTGTCGACGCACGCAGCAAAAAAGCAGCCGGACAAGATCGACATGACTCACATTATACATGGCCTCACCTTTGGGGAAAGGATGGTAAGGGGAGTAATATTTTACGCGCATTATTTTTTACTGTGGGTGTCCCTTTCAGACCGAGGGTGTTCAGGGTGGCTTCAACTCGTTGAAGGGAATGGACAAGTCTGCAGTAAACGGCAAGTAACATAACAAAGCTAGATCGAATGCACTCTAGTTAAGCGACGTTTCACGGCTAGGGTTGCCATCCTTCGTAGTGAAAAATACCGGCTGAGGGAGAGGAGGTGGAATAGAGGGAAGGGAGGAAAGGGAAGTGGGAGAGGGGTGGAAGAGCACACACAGAAAACGAGAGAGACAGAGAGAGCTCAAGACAATACGAGGAAACGTGGTCCTGTGTGTAATAATAATAATAATAATAATAATAATGAGTAACTAAGGAAACAACTGGTGACTGGTTGGGTCTGTGCTCCAGGTTTATTCAAGCTGTAGTGGAATGTTGAAAAGCTCGCAAAAGCCCCCATGAAAGGTCTTGAGCCACAAATACCGGCAAAAGGCTGCCGGTATCACCTTCCTACCGGTTATAATACCGGCCTGGTGGCAACCCTATTCGCGGCTTATGTGACTTTTTTTTTTTTTTTTTTTCTCAGGACTCGAATCTCACGACTACGTAATGAAGATAGTGCCTACTATATACGAGACGCCCTCCAAGCGCCTCGAGTCCTATCAGTACACCTATGCATACAAAGTGAGCAGGCTACTTTGCATTCTTTCTCTATATTTGGCAGACATACGATTATTTTCAGTATCCGCATCCTTTACAGAGCTACGTGTCCATTTCCCATACTGGCCGCATCACGCCAGCCATCTGGTTCCGCTACGATCTGAATCCCATTACAGTCAAGTATTCACCCCGTGGGATCCCGTTCTACAGTTTTCTCACATCGGTGAGGTTTTCGCTGTTTCGCTTGTCTCTCTGGGTAGGATATTACGTTCCTGTTGTGGGCGACTGTATCTCGCTTGCTACAGTTCACTACATATGGATATGTGTGTTGCTACCACATTTTTCTATATCTGGTTTCTTAAATAGATCCCAGGCAGTTGAGGCGTAGTCTTTTGAGAGGTCATACTGGCATGATACAGATAAAATGGTTCAAAAGCAAGCGAGCTGGTGGCTAAGATCCATGACGAAAACCCGAGACTGGGAAAAGACGAAAAACAGACGACACAACAAAAAGTCTCAAAATGAGGAATATTGAGACTTTTTGTTGTGTCGTCTGTTTTTCGTCTTTTCCCAGTCTCGGGTTTTCGTCATGGATACTGGCATGTCTTGCGTTCCCGTTGTTTTTTATTTTTTTTTACAGTGCCTAACATAGACCTTCGTAGGTTTCGAATGTCCATAGTTTGTGTCCTTATAGTTTTTGTTCTAGACCCCTATTTGAGTTGCAAAACATTAAAATGAAGGTGCTGATAATGATAAGAAAAGTACAGGGCTCCCCAAGGTAATGCATCACAATAGTAATTTAAAAAAAGAATACGATATTTACTCGCATTCTTTGCGCACACCTAGTTTAGCGTGAAAAATGAAAATAAAATAAAAAAATTGCGTAATTTGCGCGCCCGCGTTTTAGCACGCAGATATCTGGCACGCGCGTCTCAGCGACCGCGGCGATTGCTTTTCGCAGCGCCGTCAGTGCTACCGAAGTTAGTGCAGTGCTTTTGTTTGATTTGCGCACACTTTCGGGTGATGGCCCACTGACGCGATGGACGATACTGTCGCTCGAACTACAAAACGCGGAAAGAAATGCTGGACAAACACGCTACGACAAACCATACAGCACTACATGACGAACTGGGTGAACAAAGCGTGCTTTCGGTTGTCAAGTGCAACTAGCAGGGTCGCAGCATGTGGATGTATTTCACCGGTAGATGATGCAAAAAATATTCCAGAAGCCAGGAGAAGTCCTGATGAGGAAAACAACGAAGTTGCACACCGGCTTGACGCAACAAATAACAATTTAATGCAGACTTTTCGTCTCCCTGCTTTCACTGATGATGTCCCCCGCATGGGAGACGAAATGTCTGCATTAAATTGTTGTTTGTTGTGTCAAGCCAGTGTGCAACTTCGTTGTTTACTCACTGGTAGATGAGTGGTAGTGGGTGATAACGCTGCAGTGATAACGTCACTGCAGTGATAACGTCAATATTGGCTCAATATATATTGGCAGGGTACTAGATTACCAGTAATCTAGTACCCTGATAACTTGACTATCAATGC